>NW_024609837.1:65349223-65949223 GCF_016920785.2 Ixodes scapularis
GGTTCAAGAAACCACGGAAATGATGGCATTCCAACTGGTACACGGCCGTATGGTCGCCCCGATGCTCGACGCCATGTTGCCTCACGTGCCAACCGACGATGGCAACGACGACGTTAAACTGATCTCTCAATGCGCGGACTAAACTCGTCAACTGGCAAGAATCAAGATTTAAGACCAGCAGCGAGTCGACGCATGCCGGTTTAACCTTCGTTGCCGAGGCTTCCACTTTCAACCCCGCGACCGGGTATGCGTGCGAACGCCGATACGGCGCAGCGGTCTCAGCGAGAAGCTTCTAAAACGCTATTTCGGACTCTACAAGATCATCCGACGCCTCGGCGATCTGAACTAAGAAGTTCTTCCCGACAGAACGTGCCCATCTGCGAGACGACAGCCACGACCCGAGGTGGTATACGTTGTCCGGCTCAAGCCGTATTACGAACGATAGAACTTTGAACTCTCGTCAAGGAGTAAACTGTGAACTGTGGCTCGCGATTCTGCTGTTGCAGCCCACGCGCTGGCCCTTGACAGCGAGCCTCCGGGCCACCCGACATCCTGACCGGAACAATACTGTCCCAGCTAGGACTACTCCCAGCATCATAAGGAACGAACTGCACAGATGGCCAGCTTCAGGTCCCAGCGCTGCAAGCTCCCTTCCCCTTCCTGGTCGAACTCCAGACAGGAGGCCTCTATTATCCGGCAAGCACAAACCAATTCCCTTCAAACGGAGCACTATATGCACTTCATCCAGCGTCGATCTGGTCGCCCCATCTGCAATGACTCTGGAAGCTACCCCTTTCAAGAACGCACACTGGTCCTGTCCCGTGGCCTAAACCTTCCTTACCCGCCTCCCTCCCTCCCTTATTTTTTTCTCAGTCCTCTATTCCCAAGCGTGGAGGGCCGCTCCCTCAAAGGATCTTCAAGTCACCTTGTGGCCACGTCTCGTCGTCCACATTAAACAAATACCTACGTCCTCAGGCACCAAACCCACCGACATTAAAGGGCAACTCCGGCCAAAACTCAAAATGAAATAAATTACTGGTATCGCTGTAGTGACACAAAATACGACTCCAGCCAAAATATTACGTCCGTGGGACGTCGCATTCTCAACTAAAACAGATAATAAAAATGCGACCCGCCGCGAGCCGCTGCTCCTTAGTGGGCGGCCAGCGGGTTGCCGATCGCTAAAGCAACATTGGGCCGTGACGTCAGTACCGTTCTCTTTTTTTTTTCCCCTCCGGTCCGGGCGTTGCGCGGAGTGCGCTTTTTTGAGCTGCTACCACCGCTGCGACCGCTGTTTCGGCCTGTGATTGGCGTGTTGAGCCGTTGCTTTTATCTGTAGCCCGTGTACCTTCGTTATAGCCTTTTGCTCATATGTTTGTGAGGACTCCAAGACTCGTCTTAGTGAGCAACTCGGTGCGCCCAAGACTGCCCAGCTGTTCCTCGAAAGATGCCGACTGCAACTTGTAGCGCTGTGGGATGCTCAAACAAACCGCTGCGCAATACGGAGGTGCTTTTTCACAGGTTTCCAACGGACCGGAAATTGGAGAAGGTGTGGGTGAACGCTGTTTGACGAGTGGACTTCGGACTTCGGCTTTTACGCGCCCGAGGAAAAAAGAACGAAAAAACAGACGTGTACAGCCCAGCACACGAGTGTTCGGGCGCCGCGGCTTGCGCCGGAGAGCCTCAAAGCTTCGTGTCTGGGACTGACCTGCAGCGCGAAAGCGAGATGGTCCTCAGTACTGTACGTTACTGGCAGCGCGGCTTAGAGCAACGCTACTCCATCCACGGAGCCCCGATGACAATTTAGGCCTAGCGACGAGTACGGAAGACCGCAAACACGGCGACAGCCGCCGAGTACGGCACCGAACGAGTTCACGGGTTTTCCAGTCGCTAGCTTTTGGGTATACGCACTAACTCATGCTACATACGCTGGCTAACTACCACGTGTACAGAATTAAAACAAAATCAGCTTAGCTCCTATCTTTAGACGGCTAGCGCAACAGAGGTAGGTGCCGCTCGGCCTGCCTACTCGTTGAACGAGAACGATCATGACGTCACGTTCACATAGCGGCTGGTTTCCAGTGTTGCCGGGGCCTCGAGCGGCTAGTTTCGGTTTTGTTGGCCGCGCCCCAAACAAAACTTTGAGGCGTCGATATCTTTAAAACTACGCACCATAACGAGAAAACAAAATTACACCTTGCAATTCAGGGACGCCTGACTGCACTAAAAACAGTCATAATCCCAAAATCTAAAGTATGGACCGGAGTTGCCCTTTAAGAAGGACGAGGACAGCACATCCTCATCCTCCGATGAAGATAAAAAAACGACTGGGACCTTAGTCATGAAATAAAGTTTATTCTTTCTATTTTTTCAGGCACAGCCTCGTATCTAATCGGACAGGCTGCACTTACGGAGCCAGAACACTAGACAGCCAGTTTGTGGTAAAAGAAAGAGGGGAAGCGGGAGGCGCAAGGGAAAGCGTATTGAATGCGGCGTCCCAGACTGTCGTAAGGCAAACCATACTACTTTTTTTATTTTGCAAAAAAGTGAAAAAAAGAAAAAAAAAACGGCTGTTTACCTTCCTCGTTTAGTTAAAGAAGGGTAAACCTTCACTACGAAGATGCACTGAGGGACTGGGGAAGCAGGGTACGTCGCAGGTAGGGATGAGATGGGGAAACAATGGTGTGCGGTTTTTCTTTTTTCGTGAAAAGAGCAATCAAGATATAGAGGAGAGTTTCGGAAAGTGCCCGCGGATCTCTGAGGCCGTCACAAGCCTTCTTTTCCTCGCGATCATGTTCTGCCGTTGTTTCTCCACTATTTGGCTGTCGGCTCCGGCGTCTTGGCGCAGGCTTTCCCCCTATATACGATGTTACGGTTCATGACGACCAATGACAAATACGCAAGTACGAGCAAACGGCACCGCGCGCCGCTCTTTTCAAGATAAATGTAGCTCTCCTTGACGCCGCAGCGGGCAGTGTAATGGCCTCGCTGCTTGACCCGTACCTTCTGCAGCATATATTTTACACCACAGAATATTCTCTTGTCACGAAGTAAGAATGACCATGATCAAGGTGCGAGGACGTCATGGGAAAGCCCAGAAAAAAAGATTTGAACGAAGCAGAGTTGGATAAAGTTTTATGTACGGGAAAGGCATTAAAATTACTGAGAAAATTGAGGCTCAACCATGTGATCTGACACATGCCTTTCGACACTGCTTTAGACTCTGGTAGTGATTACGTCCGGTTAGGCAACTGTGCTTGTTGATGCCTTCCTGGTACGCCGGCAGGCACTCGAGCTTTGTCGATCCCTTGACGGTTGGAAAAGCAAAGTAAGGAAACTTGAGGTCAGTGGCCGAACACCAGACGTCTGTTGGGACGGTGCAGCTTAGTTTGTTGGTTTCCCTATCCAGACAGTTTTTCTTGCACTCTTTATAGCTGCGGGCCATGGGGAAGGTCTTGAAGGCGCAACGTCCTTTTCTGAAATCCCATTCCACGCAGCTGGAGCCGTTTCGGTACCACCAGGAGTGCTTCAAGTCGATCCTAGAATTTTATAGCCAAAGTCATGAAAGTGAAAACACGTACCTTAAATTAACGCCTAAATGAGCCATGCAACGACACATCTGTGGGAATTCGTCTCACTTTACACAAGTATGCTCGCACACGAAGCCACTGACAAAACAAATCCTTGCCTGGGGTAATTGCAGCGATAAAAGTGAGAAGGCTTTCCTTTGTAAATCTTGATGGCGTACCATTACGTCCCGGGATATGTCCCACCCCCAAAAGGTAGCCCACCCATATGTTTGGCTTGCATTGCTTTGTTCCTTTTAGAGACCGAAATATAGCCCACTCCTAGTAATCGCAGTGTTCGGATGAATGCTGACCTCAGCAAAACTGCGTCTGGTTAGCTATGGCGGGGTATAAGCGAACATAACTGACAGGAGTGTACAGTCATCTTGGCTTTATTGCCCGTCGCCGTAATAACAATTTTGGCAGGGGCACATGATTTAAACATAGCATTTTTTATAACTTTTCTAGATTGCAAACCGAAAGTTAGCCCACTCCTTCTTTTCATCCAATTTCCTATCGATTCTAGGTGTGCAATTTCTCAATATATTTCGGTAGTTATGTGGACATGTTTATGTAGTCACGGGAATTAATCCGGGGAGGCAATAGCTAAATGGGTGGTGAAAGAAATTTTGTACTTTCACTAAATAATGATTATAATTTATTCTTTGAGATTAATAGCCTACCAAACACGCTTTAGTTTTTTTGTTTTTTTTTCTTTTCTACGCAATGGCAGTTGCAGAACGAAATTGAGGTAAGCGAGCAGCGTTCCCCTTCTCAACCGATGCATCTGGCCACGCGATCTGGTTCGATTATTTGTCGCCAACGCGCATGACAGCCACTAGATGGGGTTGGCAAGGCATTAGGCAAGTGATGAGTCCCAGATATACTTAAAATTCGGCTCTTCCTGCCATTGTGGCGATTGGGCAAGAGCAATCACCTCAATGCTACTCGAGGTATTCATATTCACGAGCCTAAATCTAATGCTCACGCCGTGCTTGCGTCCAAAAGTATAGACGCTTTCAGGCCGCTGTGCATGGGCGCCGCCATAACTGACCTTCAGTTTTTATTCCCTCTTATTCCGTTCGCTTCACTTCATCATTACCACAGCAGGACAGGTCATTGCCATTTTAGGTGTTACTGTGTCCTCCTCTCCAGCATAGGCCTTTGTGAAGACCCATCAACGCCCGCTTCACTGGCTCGGCATCTCGCAAAGACAAGAGAAGGTCGGCTATGGCGGCTAAATTTGGCGCGCGCTGAAAGCGTCTATACTGCGAGAAACGGAGGGAGTGGAGGAGACCAGAGCGTGCGGGGACCGCAGAACACCGTGGTGCGGTTGGACTGATTAGTGGGTAAACGCATATCTTGCTGCCGTTGTCTCTGGTCACATTCCGAACGCGATCGATGGGGCGATTGGGGGGATCGGTGGGGTGGCCGCGAGTAGCGTGAGCGCGCGCGCGGGGGATGGAACGCTCCGCTGGAAGTCCGATGACGGCGGCTCCAAGACGCGGTGATGCCGTACGCAGCGATGTTCCAAATGACTACGCAGTGATACTGGCTACCCTGCCGACAGGAGAAGCCACGAAATGCAGCCTTGTGCTGCATGCTGATACACGGGGGCGGCGGTACCGTGCTGAAGACTTCGTAGGGCCTCTGAACCAGGTGAGAGTTCGAGAAGACGTAGCAGGACTTGGCGCGTTTAAAATGAGGCACGTCTGGCTGCTGAAGCTGCACACTACCTCTGGCAAAGAGAAGCTTCTGCGAGAGGGGACCATGCTGGTGAAGGGGCGACCATGCCTGGTCATTGATCCAGAAAAACAAGAGTTGAAGGTAAAAGTCCACTGGGTGGCATTCGACGTTTCTGCTGACGCCCTTCGACCGGCCTTCGGGCCACACGGGGAGGTCAAGGGTGTCACCCGCGAGAAGTGGAGAATCGAGGGTCTGGCAGACGTGGATTCCACTACTGTCATCGTACGCACTGTGCTCCGTGAAGACTTAACCCCGGAGACCCTGCCGCATCAGCTGCGCCGTTACGGAGGCACGCTGCTGGTTGTTGTTCCCGGGCGCGCACCGGTGTGCCTTCGCTGTCGACGCACGGGACACATACGGCGCGACTGTATAGTGCCAAGGTGCGAGGGGTGTCGAGCCTTCCGGCATGAAGCCTCGGATTGCGTATGGTCGTACGCTCGAGCTGCTGCCAGCAAGACCATCGACAGCCAGGACAGAAACCTCGTAATGGCAGAGCTGGCCAAATTACTCATATTTTGTAATTAAATTACATTACTAATTACTTTGCTGAAAATTTCTGAAATGTAATTAAATTACATTACAAATTACCACAGCCAGAAAGTAATTAATTACCATTACAAATTACTTTTAAAAGTAATGACATTACTTTCGCATTACTTTTTATACTTTTAAGTATAAAGGAGCTTTGATAACTTCCTTTTACAGATAACTTTATTTACATTATTTACACAGTTCATGGCACACAGCTAGAACTCTCTGTTGCATGTTTACCGATGGACAGAGGAACGCACGCGACTGATCCGATTCCCACCCCAACCCGGACAACTATTTTTCGAGATGACTGAGGACCCTACGCGGGTTATCTCTGGGAGGGGGGAGAACAATTGTCATTGTTCGCAAAATCGCGTCGAGGGCCGTTCCACCAGGGGCCTTAGTTCGACCTACTTCCCCTCCTTCGTTCCCCGAGAATGTCGAGCAGAAAAGCTCGAACGGAAGGCACTTACCGGCCCTATTTCTCACAGTGGTAGATAACACAGAGAGGGTACGCAGTATGCATCAGAAAAAGTAAGCGGAAACTTTCAAGAGAGGCCAGAAAACCTCGAATGCAAAACCGCAAAACATAGGTAGAGAATCGCGCTGAGCGGGTTTTCACAGTTCAAGAGAGTGGCAGAAAATGTCTAGCTGATAGCGGGCGCGAGAGTCGCAACAGCCAAATTAGCATCAGCAAAAAACAAATTAGTCGTTAGTTACTTATACAGCAGGAGTTTAGTCTGCCAGAACATGGCGACATTGTTACCCACTGTAGATGAGCAATTTAGCCAGTGCGGTACAACCGCTAGCCTGGGGTCTTTAACGTGCACCACGCAGTAGTGATACACGACCGCACGCCGGTACGATGATCACCCAGATCGAAACGGGCAGGGGTGGGGCTCGAACCCAGGATTCTGAGTTCAATCCCCACCCCTGCCCGCTTCGATCTAGATGAGCATCGTACCGGCGTGCAGTCGTGTATCACTACTTCGGGATGCACGTTAAGGACCCCAGGCTAGTGGTTGTACTGCACTGACTACATTTTTCCTCTACCGCAGGGAGACTGGTCGCCCGTTTGGCATACTAAGTTCTAGGCTGTATAAACATACACACAACCCCATTTTTTTTAAACGATCGATTGCCAAACGTTTGCGTCCAGCGCTTCATGTTCGCGTTCGCACGGGCTTGAACAGTGTGTAGGCACAAGGGCTACAGGCTTTACGTCTACCCCCCAAATTACTCCAGTCAGAGCTCGGCGTTCTGACGCCCCCGCAGGCTCTCGTCTCCTCCACTGCCTCATTTTTTCGGCGCATAATTTGGATTTGAACAGCGATGGGCAGTCCCCGCGATTACATCAAGATTGCAGTCCTTGTAACAACGTCATGGGGCTTTGCCAACGAAAAACTTGAAAAAAAAGACACATTTCCTTCTTCAATTTACACCAGGTCAAGGAAATTTCTTGGTAAGGAAGGTTACATTCAAGTGTGCTTGGGTCAAACTAGTGTATCTGTTGTGTGTTTAACGTATAAGAATGAAACAAACACCAATCTACGAGGCGTTCGGTACTGCCGGTCAGTCGAACTGCCTTGTTCACGTGACCGCTTGCGGCCATTGGTCGGGGCCGCTGGCGCGTGCAGCCGCGCTGGCCGATACGTCTCTCGGTCATTAACGAAAAGGTAATCATACCCCTAAACCTAAACAGACACACACACACCACATGCACGCACAATCAAAATATTCTTTAATCTCCTCTCGTTTGACAATGTGCCGTCATCCCTCTTTTTGAAAGTTTTCATCTTAAATCAACCGTTGCAGCGGGCAGACATGTCGCGTCGATCGTTTCGGTGGAGGCGAGGCTGGTGGTCATCCAGGATGGTGATAAGTGATGGTACCAGTGTCGTTGCCTTGAACAGTTGGTGTGGGAGGTTGCAGTACTTCGTCGGCAAAGTCGAACTCATAAAAAAACAAAATAACTATAGAAACTGGACGCCACTTCTGAGGTGAAGACGGCTTCGGCGGATTTCTCCTTCCTGTTCAGTGCAAACTCGAAACGATCTTTGTCCCTCGCGGCACATATGTCGTGCTTCCTTGTCCTAAGTTTTTTTGCCTCCAAGTCGAACTCTTTCGCCTTCTTCCCGCGGAACTAGATGATACCCAAATCAATGTTCTGGATATATGCTTGCGTGCAGGACGTCCTGGGCTGGTCGTAAACTTTGGTAGACGAGTACGCGGTGTGCAATTGATTAGTAGCTCTGTTGGAACTACTCGGAACCCGAGCGACTTCGCTCTGTAACTCAGTAGTCTCAGGCAAGAGTCTTAGTCTGAGTGCGCACAATTTTAAATAGTCTCTCCACAACTTGGACGCCGTTCCCTGCGTGTATTTTGTCTCCTAGTTACTTTACCTCGTCTGCACCAAACCTTTATTCTCAAAGTTGAGATTAAGACTGCGGCCATCCTTCGCAACTCCCAGGTTGCGAAGGATGGCTCTCAAATCATGTTCCTCTCGTGACGAGTCCCATACAAGAACATCATCAATGTAAGCTGTGACGCCTGGGAGATACTTAAATATTTTGCTCGGACCTATCGGAAAGCCTCGGGCGCGAAAGCAATGCCGAACGGGTGGCTCAGGTTGTCATGGCGCCCAAAATACGTTGCAAACATATACCTGGGAAATATAGTTGTCTAGCAAAATTTAGTAATAATAATGGTTGATTGCTGAAGCATTCAGCGTCAGCAAACTCCGCTTCAATTCCTCCCTGCGTGGCGCCTCAATATCTTATCTTTTCAAGCCTGCGTTTACTTGCTGCGGGTACATGCAGACGCTCATTTTCCTGTTTTTCTTTCGTACAACCACCAAAGGGCTTAGTCTATATAGACGGCTCCTGAACCTTCGCAATGATGTTGCCGGCGACCACCGTGTCAAGTTGAATCTTTAAAGAGTCCCCGCCTGGAGAGCGTGTGGAGCACCTCGGGCCGGTATGACTACTGGTTGAGAGCCTTCGCTTAGTACCACATCGCATTACTTTCTGGCTCTCCCGAGCCCCAGGAAGCACTTTGGGGTTTCAGGCATCGTCTGCTGCCCCTAGGCGTTCTTCTTAGTTATATAATCTACTAGGGTAACCAAACCGAACTGCTCGTAGGCTTCAAGTCTAAGATGCGCTTGCTTTTTTGCCTTTCTCAAAAAAGAAAAAAACAAACAAATCTTAGCGGTCTTTTTTTATTTATAAATCTGAACGTCAAGACATACTTTTTCGACGTGTTGCTGCCTCGCTTCACCGTAAGAACGCAGGGTCGCAGAACTCGGCACTGGGGAGATTAAAGGGCGTTGTCTCTTGAACATTGAAAGGGGCGTCAGATTTCCCTGAGCTTCAGTGCCGACCTTTCAGCGGGTGTCCTGACCGCCCTCTTTCGCAATGATCCTAGTCATTGAAATCACTGCTGTGTCTCGTTGCTTCATTCAACACGTTGTGAGACATCGGCGAAGTAGTTTTTTTCCACATCTCTTGCATGGCTTGCCAGAGGTTGGACGAGAGTGAGGCTCGTACACAAGGTCGCAAAGTCTGCCCTGTCTCTTTGCATGCTTTTGAATCGACAGCTTTAAGGAGATCATGTTGCAGAGAAGCCGGCGTCGGCGTCGGTGTCGGGGTGGGTGGGACGGGAAAATCCTGATTTGTCAGTAAGTAATTAACCTGCCTTAAAAAAAACGTGTTGCATTTTGGGTGGAGCGGGATCAAAGCCAGGACCGAGCCAGACACGTCACAAACTAAGCCACGCAGACTTTTTTTTTTATTGAAGGTTACCCAGACACGCCTACACGCTGGGGCACGAGCGGAGATATATATTTAGCTGTCGCATTCCACTCTTCAAGGCAAAGCTTCAGCGTTCTCCTGTAATTTTTCTCCCCGCAAGCGGAGGGGTCTATGCTTTGTCCCAAGTGCTCAAATGTTTTCTTCCGGAGTTCTGAGTTTTCTGCATACTTGCAGAAACACACAGCTTTGCCGGTGTTTAGGTCTTCCTAACGCTGAAGCCTTTCCTTCAGTTTCTTGCTGGTGATGTCTTTAGCGATTTGGTCGCTCAACATGGAGTCACACAAAACCTTAGAGTTGCAGGTCCTGCCTGGAGCTGCAGGTTCCAGGAGAAAAGCTCAAAACCTTTTCCTGAATCTTGTACTTTGGTTCCAAAGATACACAACTAGCACTGGTCTCGTCGTTGTTCCTAAGGATGCAGTAGTGTTTCAGCCTCCTCACTGACACGTTGTAGTCCTTTGTTGTTTTTTCTTGTCTGTTTATTGAAACGTGTTAAACACGTCGATCGCTTCTTGACTGGCTTCATTATAAAAGATTGCAACCTTCTGCGTTGGCTCCTCGGCTCCTTTGTCACTGTGGCTCTGAAGTACAACTATATTCACAACCTTCACAACCTTTAAGGTGAGCAGCAGTTCCTTCACAAAACCTCTGTTCACGCAGAGCCAAAGTGCGGGCCCAGACCCGCGTTTTTCATAAAGGCCGACGACCAGACTCGAGATTCTGCAAGGCAGAACATTCTCCTCGCCATGAGGGAGGAGGAAACAGGCAACGGTGGACAGGGTAGAAAAAGGAAGAGAAGCCAACGAGGGAAAAGGGAAAAGCGCAAAGCTGTGTTTGAAACTGTGTTTGTCCGTCCCTTCAGGTCCCAGTCTCGGGGTTTTAGCCAAATATTAAAAGAGAATGGCCATGGTGACTGACGGCTAAGAAAAGAAGGCCGCGGTTTATTGCGCTCTCGCCTTTTAACTCCTGATTGGTTCTTATCAGCTAATGACGCAATCTCATTGGACCGCCACACCCGGCGTTATGTAAGCTGTCGGTGACTCTAGGTACTTTAGGTACTACAAATCTATACTCCAGGTACTCTAGGTACTTTCCGTACTACAAATTGTGTGGAGAGGCAACTGCGGTTCGAAACTCCCCGAGTCATGCTTGGGAGAAGAGCGTGTTGGTTTAAGTCATAGATGAAGAAAGAATAAAACAATTAAAACAGGGACAACACAGTTACAGCATCCTGCAGAGTTAAGTTGTTTCCTCGTTGAATTTCGGTCTAAAAGTGGCCAATCGAATGATGTGCATGAGGGATAAGGCCCGATGAATCGGGGCTCACCCGCGTTTTCCGCTGTGTACGGAGACCCGCTGTTTCGCACCAAAGCTCTGTTCACGGACAGCCTAAGCAGTGCGCCCCAAGACCCGCGTTTTTCTCAAAGGCCGACGACCAAACTCGAGATTCTGCAAGGCAGCAGATCCCCCTCACCATGGGAGAGGAGGAAACGGGCAACGGTGGACAGGGTATAAGGGCGAGAGGAGGCAACGAAGGAAAAGGGGATAGCGCGAACTGGTGCTGCACAAGCCCCTCAAAGAGGCGAAGGAATCTAAATGGGAACGGGAACACGTACCGTGCACAGCCCATGAAGACAGGTTTGTCCCAGCAGCGGGCGAGCGGAGCGTGCCTTTTGACGCAGGCGTTCTTGCAGCTCCCGCGAGACGTGAAACGGTTCCTGCTTCGTGGACAGACGTAGTACATGGCGCCGTCGTCCTGCGTGCTCTGACAATCCCGCTTGTCCTGGTTGTAGAAGAAACCGTGTTTTCCCTTGGCGCAGTACTTGAACTTGACGGGGCCACATGGGTTGTCAGTCTGAAACAGTTTTCCCGGTCATAGTCAACGTCCGAGCTTATGAAGAGCGGCTCTTTGTCGCGGGGGAAATGCTGGGCCATCCACTACTCGAGTAAGAGTGGGTTCGGCTAAAGCCCCTAATTAAACTACTAGGGCTGTGCACTAGATCGGTTAATCTACCGGGAATTGCTGGAAAATATCGACGAACCTCCTTGCCTCTACGGCTGCAGTAATTATTTGTGAGTGTCGGTGTCTTCTGACTGTTCTTAACTACACATCAAGGTTGATTTAAAATCTGAACGTGTACATTGTGCCGTTTATCAAATACTCAGTAAAGGCCAAACAAAATATAATATAACTTTGACTTTTAGGAAAGGTACTGAACGAAACCGAATAATCGATGAATTTGTCAATTAAAACGTGGCGATTAATAGGGTTAAATTTTTTATCGACACCCAGCCCCCCAAAAAAAACTACGCTTAAAAAAAACAAAAAAAAAAAAACGACACGTCAGCTCTAGTTGTTTAAAATCATTGTTGTCGGTTGTCTCGAGCTTTATCTGAAATCGCATTAGACGCTTCTTCGTCCTCCAGAAACGTTAAAACAATCTGTATTAAAGCAAGACTATAGCGCATGAGTTTTCTGCCATCGTATATCAAATTCAGGATGTCGCAGTTTTGAATTGCAGCTAACGCGCTAGACACTTTTTTTTTTCAGAAGTCTCTCAAACAATACTCCCGGTCGCCATTTAATTTTTCGGTACAGAGCTGGTGATTAAACATGGCTGCGTCGAGTTCACGCCGAAAGCTGACGCGTCGCTTTTTTGCGTCCAATACATGCCGTGTAGTCGAAACAACCGCGTCAAACACATGCCCACCGTATATGAGCCCAAATAATGGCGGTCTCGCATAATTGGCGCAGCGCCTACTAAGCGGCGCGAACTTTTAAAACAGGTTTTCGCGCCTGCTATACACCAGTCAACAAAATGGCGGCGCCCGCAAGGAAATCGGATAGTGGAGGGAGGATCTCTAATCACAGAATACCTTACTGGTTCTATGCTCTGCGAAAGGCGAGTCTCGAGAAGCGTGATTAATTCGGAGAGAAAGTCGTCTGCTTCTTGCGCAGGGCTTGAGTTAACGTCAGAACGACGCCGAGTTCTGGTTTGCTCTGATTGAAGGATAGTGGGTAGACCTCAATGCCAGGTGCCTTGAGGTTCACCCACAATTTCTTTATTTCAGTCAGCCAATAAAAGCTTGGCGTTCTGACATCATCGCGACCCGTGTGCAAGACGCAGACGATCTCGCGTTCCTCGTATATTCTGCGACGTAGAGCAGCTTCCCTCAGATAGCAAGCCCGTATTTTTTCTTCTACGTTACCTGTCGGTGCCCAGCGGGGAGCACAAGTATAATCCAATCTCACAGCCAGTTTCATTAAGCCACCGCGGCCGCCACGCATCGTGAAAACTGTAATCTTTCTGCACGCGCGACAACCGCGCTGAGAGTCTGCGCTTTCAGAGGGCGAGGCGTCACGAGCTGTCTCGTGAACTGGCGCCTGGCTTCTGAGAACTATAGGGAGTATTACACTGGACGCCATATTTGTGGGTGCTGTTTAGAGCGCATGCTCAGAACGAGCTCACATCAATAGGCTGCTAAGACCGGCACTCTTGATGGTGTGGAATGCTCGTCGCAAAAGAACTTTGGAAGCTCGCTATCAGCACGCGCCCAGCAGTCTCGCACACAGCTATGGCCGCCAGTGAACACTCCTTATAGACGCTTTTAGGCAGCTGTGCATGGGCCCCGCCATTACAAACCTTCAGTGCTTGTTCCTTCTTATTCCGTTCGCTTCACTTCATCATTACCACAGCAGGTAATCACTTCACTCAATCATTACCACAGGTCATTGCCATTTTAGCTGTTACAGTGCCCGTTTCCCCAGCATAAGCCTTTGTGGAGGCTCGTCAACGCACGTTTGAGTGGCTCGGCATCTCGGTCTAAGACAAGACAAGGTCGGCTGTGGCGGCTCAATCTGGAGTGCGTTTAAAGCGTCTATACAGTTATGGTGGTGTCACGCATGCGTGAGACACTTAGTGAGATCGGTCTATGCGTGGCGGTCGGCGATCTCGCGGACTTTCTTTCTTTCTTGCGGACATCAGCGGGGACATCGTGCCATTAAAGTCGTCCCAGGCGCCGGACTTCGGCATTCTTGCAGTACCGGTGACAGACGACACACTCTAAGAAAAAATGGAGGAAAAAAGTAGCAACGGCGCGTCTTCCTCCCTTCTGCTGACGCGCCCCCAAGCGGACTCGAGAAAAGGGGAGGAACGAAACGCTTTTTCCTTCTCCAGGCAGACGGGAGAAAGCTTTCGCCCTCCCGACTCTTCTTTCGGTTTCATTTTTCGAGCAGGTCGCGCACGTTGTTTAATAAATAGCTGTTGAGTTGATTGAGGTTCAGCGGCAGCGAAGGCCGCCTGTAATTCCGTCTTCTAGTCAAAACATGCAGAACATTTTGGTTGCATTGACGTTTTTATCACTAATTTCATCAAACGAGCAAACGAAGCCGCTAGAAACAGCGAAGTTCCGGAACACTGCCAGCAGCGCCACGTACACTGGGTAGGATGGCCGTCTCCGGATTGCGGGACTCACGCGGCACGGAACTACAGTAGCGAAACCACGCGGAACTGTGTCGACGTTTTCGACGTTATTGAAACCGCAGGAACTTCGTCCAAAACAGGCAGGTTTTTCTGCCGGCTGCCTGGGTGCCTTCCGTGCTGAGTTCGGTTCTGTTTTCCGATGCCGAATGCAACCGGCTTTCAACGTGGTTCTGTATTTGTGCGTGTCAGCAACATAGCTGCAACATCGTGATGGCAGTGTTGTGGGTTGTGAACAGAAGACTGGAATTATCGCCGATGTGACCGTGTGTTCGCGTATCAGTGGTGTAACAACAAGATGAGATCGTAAACTGTCGGGCATTGATGCCGCTGGTCGGGCCGTGATAGGAGGGGGCAGGGTGTCGCAGGTTGACATTCGGCTTTACATTAAAAAGTTTAATACCACTTGAGGGATTACGTGCAATCGATCAACGTGCGGATGGTCATGTTGGAACGCTGGTCTGAACAGTATAAGCTCCTATCGTACAGTGGCCAATGTGACTGTCGGTTGTCTCGTTCCCGAGAGCGATTGCGCTCTGGGGCAAGGACAAGAGTACGAAATCGTCACGGAAAGTACGTATATTTACAGTGTGGAATCTTAGCATTAAAAACAATAGTAGGTAAAATCGAAAAAAAAACCTACCCTTTATTTTGCTGTTTAAACATACTACGGTTCCTGGAGAAACTGCCTTCAAGTGGCGCGCTGGGATGAGCGCTAGAAGTTTTCGGGCTCGCCACGGCGTAGCTCCGTACACTTAACACCTGCCGCAAGTCGCGGCTTTGACTGCATTCAAGTTGATCGAAAAGCGATTTCTCAGCCTGTGAAACATCACTTCCAGCTGAGGGAATATCCGCTCTACAGAGAGTAATTCAAGACGGCAATTACAGCGTTCCGCGAACAGCACAAATAGAAAAACTAACACTACAATAGAAATACAGGCTACGACGTGCCGTGCGGGGAAACAAACTCATGGCTTCGAACCGTATTGGAGGGGCTTTCAAATAATTACGGCATGATCGAGCGTTTGCCTTTTAATAAGAGATTCATCCCCTGAGTCATTCAAAATATTCTCAGAGGTATGACATTGCTGGAAAAAAATCAACATGCTGGGAATATTTTTTATTGCTTATTCAGTCACCGAGAAATTCCGACCGTTCAAAACGACCAGTATAAAAGACCGAAACGCAGAGCACGGGTGTGTTGTTCGGGTTAGTGTGGTGCTCCGGTTGTATTGGTATTTGTGTGTGCCGTGTATGTGCTCAATCTATGTTCACCTGATGCTTCTCATAAGCGTAATGTGTGTATAGTAGAGGATCCCCAAGCACAATAGTGGCCTGAGGAAATCAAATTATTTTTGTAGAACATGAATTGAGCGGTACCTAGCGCCACCTAGCCTAGCTACTTGCAATTACTCCGTTTGACCCCGCCATCGGGTGGCTAGCGATTTAACCTTCTTTCACGCTGCGCGATAAACATCGGCTTCGAGTTTGTTCTTTCGAGAGCGGTTTTCGGTTTCGCGGATTGAGTTTGCCCTTCTCCGTGATGTGCGGTTGACGATGGAATTGTGACTCGGGGAACACCAAAGGTAAGACGCAAAGTGCGCGAAGTAACTGGGTATCGGTTGTCTCCGTTTAACATCGCAGTGCTGTCAACGAGAAGACTGAGTAACTGCTTTGGAAACGGAAGTTTCTGTGCCTGTGGGGGGCAATCTGGCTTCGGAAATAAACACAGTTCGCGGAAAGCTCGTGTTACGCTCTTATTTGCTGCTCCTCTCGTCCCGTACAAGAGACGTAGCGTCCTCGTCAAGCCTTATCAGGCTCGATTTGCTCGATTCGGGGCCGCCATATTGAGATGCAAGCGACGGAGGAACTTTGCTCCCCTGCTTCAGGTACGACAGTTTCTCCCTTTCTAGTGGAACATGGGTTACAAGACCGTTCCTCCCCTAAGGGAGGACTATCCATACCCTTTTTTCTAAGAGTGCACTGCACGAGCTAAGCCGCCCTGTTACGTCATTGTAGGTTGCTTTATGTTACTTATTTCAGGACAATATTCCTAGCTCTGTCACGGCTGCTGCCTGCGGTGTTTACTGTTCGGTGAAGGCCTGTTTCCGGTAATTGCCGACGAATTGTCTGAAATGGGCAAAAAAGAAAATTCTTGACGCCCAACAGCATAGGCGTAGACTACGGGGGTCATCAGGGCTCGTGCCCCCCCCCCCCCCTGGTGACTTACAAGGGGGGGCAGAACCCCCCCCCCCCGGCCCCGGGCCATGATCCTTATCGAGACGCTGTTTTTGTGCCATGTAACGAGCTTCTAGTGATGGCATATAAACAAAATAACACCCACTTTGCCTTTATTGACAAAATACATGGGAAATTAAATACCAGCGTGCATTTCGTTGGCTTCAATCTTCAAGTCTGGCGAGGAGTTAAAGCGCAGCCACCTCCCCCCTTCCTCTCCCCCCGGAGAACTTCTCAGTCTGCCCTCTCTCCCCCCTCTCTCTCTCTCTCTCTCTCTCTCTCTCTCTCTCCCCCCCCCCCCCCCCCCGGGAAAATGGAAAGTCTAGGCCGCTGCCGAAAAGTATTTTTCGTGTAGTGAGTGCGAGTATTCATACCACCGTTGGGTCTGCGCGGGACTGTGCGAAGCCCCCACTGAAAACAAAAGGCGAAGCTTACCGGAAGGCATGAAAATGCCCCTCTTGCCGAGCATCGAAGTTGGAAGGCAGCGTGGTTAGTAAACAAAAACCGGATGGCGACATTTAAATTTCAATTATGTCGGCTGACAGTAACGGAAAGCTAGATGAGCGATTAAATCTGAAGGAAACTCTTGGGAGCATTGAAGCATCTGTCAGCATAATGTCCGCTCACTATAATAAAATTCTGAAAGCTCTGAACGAACAAAAAAAAAAGATATAAAAAAAATAAGAAAAACAGACTTGCAAAAAAAAATCAGGATGAGGAGGTGAAGACGCAGACGGCAGAACTTCATGACGTGGAATGGCGAAGCGGTAAGCTCAATATGGAGTTCCATTTAATCGGAAAAAGGAATGACGTAGACCTGATGATTAAGGTAAATGAAATGGCATGAATCGTAAAAGTACCCGCAAAGTGCCCGAGCTAACCGGAAACGATATCACCGCGATTCACCGACTACCATAAAAACCGGACAAAATCCCAGGCGTCATTGTCAGGTACGCATCTCAAACAACTTGGGATGCATGACTCTAACGGAAGAATAAGCTAAGGGCAACCGGAATGAGAGTGAAAATCTAGGAGAACGTGAATTAACAAAACTGGAAAATGCTATCAAAAACAAAACAAAAAAAAACTGGGCGAAAGCGAAGGTTTTGAAATACACTCGGCACAAAACCGGGAAAATCTTTGCCAGGCGCTAGGATGGTGACGATGCCGTTGTGATAAGCAGTGATCTGGAAATGATTATACGTCGGTTCACCCTAGGTCCGAGTGCGGCCGATGTTTTGAGTTGAAGGGCAATGAAACAGCGAAAAAGGCACAACGTCAGGGCGTGTTCTCTGCATCTAAGAGGACCAGCCCTTGTTCGCTGTCTCTCTGTGCGTGCTCGTGCGGCGGCTTACCCTATCAAGCAAAAGAAGCACGCCATGACGTTGCGCGTTTTCCGCCGTTTGATTGGCCCTTCTGCTCATAACATCGGGCCCGCTCGTACCTAAGGTGAAATGAAGTATAGATAGTAGTTTGAGCTTTGATTTTGCTTACGCGTAGTTCAAGAAATTTACGATGGATTTCTCATACTTGTTTCCTGCTGACTTTGCAAAAAAATCTTGAAGGCGATTTAGCTACTTCACTGAAACTTTTTCACTTAAATGTACGGTCGGCGAAAAGTAAAACAATGGAACTCGAATGTCTCTTTAGCTAACTTTCAGTTAGATTGAACGTTTTTATGTTCACCGAAACATGGTATTCCGACGAAGTTGATGCGTTTAATTTGAGAAACAGTTCTGCATCTCAGCAAGAACAACTTCTCCCCCCGCCCCCCTTTTTTTTTTGCCCGTAAGACAACCCCTTCCCCCCCCTCCCCCCCCCCCCCCCCCCCCCCCCCCGATGCGTTTTGTTTGCCGTCTTATGAAAACTAGTTTAAACCGGTCTAGAAGTCGTGGGGGTGGTGTCTGCACAGTGGTCTAAGAAAACATTAACTCTCGACTATTATGAAATTTCTGCGTTACAACTGAAAACTATGAAGTGCTCTCTCTGATAACAAATAATATGCTTATTTGTGTTGTTTATCGCCCGCCGGCTGGCCATATTGTTTTTTTTTAACGTTTTTCGAGGGGCTTTTGGGATTCGGTAGTTACAATAATTTCAGTGTGATAATCGGTGGGGTTTTCAATATCATTATGCCAGTTGATAGTACGCCTAAGAAAGAGTTAGAAATATTACTTGCTACGTACGGGTGTCTTAATTCGATAATCCAACCAACACAGATCACAGTTCACACAGAGACTCTAATCGACCTTTCCTTACAAATATTGATAATACACGTCTAAAGTAGGAATATTTAGCTTCCATATCAGCCATTATCTCCCAATATTTATTTGCATAAAAGAAGCTCTTCATCTAAAACGTGATACTCGGTCATTAAGACAATTTTAAAATGTCACGCCTGACAATCTTGCTACGTTTCGGAACGATATTGAAAGCGCGAGTTGGAATGATGTTCTGGCAGAGACTGATCCCAATATAGCATATAATACTTTTTAGAGCGCAGCCCTTAGGGCGCCCGTTTCCGGGTTGAGCGGCGTCGGCGTCGGCGACGGTGTCGGCATAACCGCGCGCGTTGCACTATGGGACGTCACAGTTTCCCCACTAAATTTAGCGGGGAAACTGAATTGGTGTTGAGGTCAGGTGACGTTAATTTTCCCGCCAAATTTAGCGTGGAATTTTACGCTAAATTTAGCGGGAAATTTAGCGAAAATTTCCCCTAATAGGGAGGGAAACAGGAGAGGAGGAAAGGAGGGTACGCAGGGGGAGGAGGGGCATACCCTCCCCTCCGTACCATTCCCTCCTCCTCCTCAAGAGCTTCGCTCTAATTCGGGATCACAGAGAATAATTGTAAACGTCTTTAATTTTTTAATAGGCTGCAGACGATCTATGTGAAGGATATAACCTATAAGGTATTTAAATCGTCGCGTAAAATTCGAAAGCAATGGATCTCCCCGAACCTTCTCTCAATAAATTGTTATAAAAAATTAGCTATTTCATAAATTTAACCAAACTAGAACTCGAGAGGATTTATGAAGGTTCAAATATGGGTAGACCTAAAAGCAGCTTGCGTTTGGGTCTATTCTCTATCCAATCATAGCCAATCAGAGCTCGCCGTTCTGACTATACACCCTATTCCCTGCAAAAGAAGCACACAAACTTGCGCTTTACATAGCTTTGCGTCTACCCACTATTCAGGGCGGCGCAAAGATTTGTGTACTTTGTGTATAAATACCGTTTTTTCGTGGGTAGCGCCATTTGGAGAGCGATAGACACTGGCCCCTCGTCATCGTGTATCGATGGCGAGAGGCCACTGGACATCGGGACAAATGGTGTCGCGATGTCCAGTGGCCTCTCGCCATCGAAGCCCGCGTCTCTAAATAAGTTTGCGAGCTTAAAACAGAGAAGAAAGCTTGAGCGAAATTCGGGCACTGCAGAAACCCAACACCGGCCAAGCCACTCATTTGGGACTTTCACTCTTTCTAACGACCCAGCGAGGGGGAAAGCGCCGGTAGCCCTTTTTCTTTTTTCTCTCTCGCCCTCTTTCAGTAAAACGGTCTATACGACTTATACGCAGGATTCCGTGCTTTAGAAGTTTCTTTTTCGTGAAATTCGGTGAATGTTTTTCGGAGTTTAATATTGCCGAAAATTCGGAGTTTATCGGAGTTTATTCTTGTTCGGTACCCAGTTCTCCGAAATTCAGAACATAAATCTGTTTTTTTTTCTAAAAAAAGAATAACATTCGGGTGTAAACATGTGCTAGATTCAGGAGAACGCGTTTGTAAAAACAGATTTTTGTGCAGCTGGATTCAGCATTGGTATCACCACTAATTCGTCCCCCGACAACAGCTGCAAATAAGTGTTGCGTCGATAAACATCGATAGCTTAAAGGGTAACTGCAAAGAAAAAAAAGTATTTCCTTAAACAGCCTAATTGGGACAAGCATGTCACAAAAAAAAATGTTCCCCGAAAAAAAAATATATTTTTTTTTAATCAATATTTACGCCACAGGACGTAATTTAGTCGGAGTCAGAACCTCTCCACATTTGAAACTCCCGCTCTTTCGACTCCCGCGGAAGAGGAGTACGCCCCGCCCCTCACTCTCCTTGCGTTGCGGAGTTGAACGACGCACCGTCTCGACTTCCGGTAAGATCTGACAACAACGCACGACGGCGGTATCGGCGGTATTGTTTTGGTTTGACGCGGTTTGCGAGCACATGTAGCGAAGACGTGACCGGAGAAGTGCCCCTGTGATGTTCCCGGAAGATGGAAAGTATCATTCGTAATCGTCGTGCGTGCTTTGAAAGCGAAGGGAGTCACAAAATCCACGAGTGCGCAACCACAAGCCAAGGTTCACGACAGCGCTGTGTTGGTTTCGGCAATCTCGTTCGGTTTGGTGCAACACGGCGATGCGACAAAGAGCTGAAACGTTCGTGGTGTGTGTAATGCGGTGCTAACACGGAGCGCAAATTAGTTGTTGTGGGGTTGACGTTCAACCAGTTCAGTCCCGTCGTCCTCAGCTGATCCAGTCAAACTGGTCCGGTAGGACGCAGCGAGCGTTTTTAAAAGTAAATCTGCCTCGCTCTGTTTCAAAATGTGGAAGTTTCCCGACGAATACCGTGAGTAAAAAGCTGCAGGCGTTTTCAACAAAATTACGTCGTTTTAATTGTCAATGGTCTCCGACTTGTTTTCCTAAATCTGCCGTTTTTATGCTTCGTGTTGGACTGCATTTGCACAGCGACGTGTTGCATCGTGCGGCGTGAATAAATTTGAGCACGATTTCGTACCTGCCTACAGATGCATGAACTCAGACCACTTTTTACGTAGTGAACATAGTGCTTTTTTATTTTGTGTCTAGTCGCGAACGTTAAGTGCACACGGGGCGGATCTCCTCGACGGCCTCCAGAGCGATATGGCGAGAACGTAACTGGACACGTTTGTCACTACGCGAACGCCCGATTGCCTCCAGCCAATAGCATTCCTTTCGGGGCGAAATGGCTGCTGGAAGGCTCGCTGTCGGGATCACTCATCTGACATCTCCGAAAAGTCGGTATTTGCACGCGCAAGCAAACAAACAAAAAATGAAAGCCGCTTACAACTCCCTGTAACGCCGAATCGGAGCGCAGCTCTTGAGGAGGAGGAGGGAAGGGCACTGGGGGGGGGGGGGGTTAACTAACCAGGGGGGGGGGGGTCACGTGACCCCCAATGCCGATGATGTCATCACTGACGTCACTGATGACGTCATCAGCGACGATGACGATGCGGGTACCGATGACGTCATTAGTGACGTCACTGATGACTTCACCAGTGATGATGACGATGACGATGCGATTGTCGGTGACGTCATCAGTGACGTCGCTGATGACGTCATCAGTGACGTCACTGATGTCGTCACCGGCATCGGCATCGTCATCGTCATCATCAGTGACATCGTGGATGCCGGTGACGTCATCAGTGATGATGACGATGACGATGTGGATGCTGGTGACGTCATCAGTGATGATGACGATGACGATGTGGATGCCGGTGATGTCATCAGTGACGATGACGATGTGGATGCCGATGACGTCATCAGTGATGATGACGATGACAATATGGATGCCGGTGACGTCATCAGTGATGATGACGATGACGATGTGGATGCCGGTGACGTCATCAGTGATGATGACGATGACGATGTGGATGCCGGTGACCTCATCAGTGATGATGACGATGACGATGTGGATGCCGGTGACGTCATCAGTGATGATGACGATGACGATGCGGATGCCGGTGACGTCATCAGTGATGATGACGATGACGATGTGGATACCGGTGACGTCATCAGTGATGATGACGATGACGATGTGGATGCCGATGACGACATCAGTGATGATGACGATGACGATGTGGATGCCGATGACGTCATCAGTGATGATGACGATGACGATGTGGATGCCGGTGACGTCATCAGTGACGATGACGTCATCGGGGGGTCACGCGACATCGGCGGGGGTCACGTGACCTCGAGGAGGGGGTCACGTGACCTCAGGGGAGTCACGTGACCTCAGGGGAGTCACGTGACTTCGGGGGGTCACGTGACCCCCCACGAGGTCACGTGACCCCGGTGGGGGGCTCGCGCGGTGCATTATGGGACATTACCCATGATGCACCGCGCGGTTACGCCGACGGCGACGCCGCTCAAGCCGGAAACGGGCCCCTAAGAGCTGCGCTCTAAAAAGCACGCCAAGCCAGCAAAGAGGAAAACGAAAGAACCGCGCTATGAAAGTCAAACCCCCGCGTCGCTTCCTATCACTAACACCTGCGACAGCTGCTAAACACACACTACTTCACTTCAAGAAGTCTCACTCGAGCACCTGGGTCAGCACGAAACACTTATCATTTCGGCGAAACGATTAGTCGAGGTAGGCGAGACAGGCGGGAGCAGAGACTTCGACGGCCATGAAAAAATGGCGAAGCTTTTGTTTGTTATGGTATGGATCCAAACGTAAGTGCCCGTCTTGTAATCATTTTGTAAAGATTAATATCTCTCATCACATGGGTTATTCTTTAAACGTAAAAATATGCGTTTCAAAAGAAAATTGTAACATATAACAAAGGTTTAACAACCAAGATCTAAGCTGTCAATAAACTCTTAGCCAATGAGAAGTATAGCAGCCGATTGGTATTTAACGTCACCGAATACCAACTTCGTGGGGCGCGATTCAAAACGGACGAAATAGCCGCAAACTAAAATCGGACTCCCGCAATAAATATTGCTGTAAAAATTTTTTATCTCGCGGAAAAATTGTTTTTTGACGTGCTTGACCTAATTAGGCTGCTTAAAAAAAACTTTTTTTCTTTGCAGTTACCCTTTAAAATAAACTCCTGGAGGTAGTCGCTGGGAAGCTAGTATTCATCCCATCCTATCCATACATCTACCTCGCGGCTGCGCGGGGGTGAAGAGGTAAAGGGCGTAATATAGAAGCTTCAACTGCCCATACCCTCTACCCCCTTTTATAATGTTTATGTGGTTAATAGCTTTTACTGTTACAAAAACACAACCCTTATGGTCTAAACTGTAAATCGGAACAGTTGCTTTTGTCGTGACCCAATAACACAATGACCTGCCGTCCTTAATGAGCATTGACGAGATAAGCGGGAAGATCCCTTGCACTCTTAGAAAAAAAGAAAGGTATTTTCTTACACCCGTTGCCCCACATAAGACACCCCAAAACTTCAGTTCGACGC
This sequence comes from Ixodes scapularis, assembly GCF_016920785.2. Lineage (NCBI taxonomy): Eukaryota > Metazoa > Arthropoda > Arachnida > Ixodida > Ixodidae > Ixodes > Ixodes scapularis. Next base: position 65,372,819 of record NW_024609837.1, read on the forward strand.
ACAGCACATTGACGCCGAACCGACGGTAGTAACTTTCACGAGCGGCTTGATAGCCAAGAGCATCAACTTATTTCAATATCTAATGTGCGTCCTACTAACAATTAAAAAAAACAAAAAAGCTTAATAGATTTTCTTTTGCTTTATTGCAAAACCTCAGTGCTTTTTGCTTTTTTGTAGTCGTTTTATGCGTACTTTAGCTGCCTGATAAGTTATATCGTACCGTTACCAAGCCCCTCCTAAAAGTCTGGGCCATTTGCTCGGCTGTACGTCGAACTGAAGTTTTGGGGTGCATTATAGGGTACATAAGGTGTAAGATGCCACCCTTGTTTTTTGAGACCATTGACATATCAATGGTTCTAGATTTGAAAGAAAACTGAAGCGGCATTTTCTCAAGGCCCTGGACCCTGTGCGCAGAATTTTTCGTTATTTATTGAAATTTAGAGTTTATTGAATAAATCCGAATTGACGAAAATTCTGACCGGGGGTGTTTTTGGAGTTTTTTCGGAATTATCCGAAAACGCTTAACATTACTCCTACCCTAGTTACACGAGCGCTCTCAACTGTCATTGCGCCAACTACACTGTTAAAAATGAGCCGTGAAATTTACGAGGAAAGTTCTGGCAGCTCTATTTCCAAACATTTCCCGTCAAAATAACGTACAATCATTTTTCTTAAATTATGTGGGAAAAGTTGTCAAAAAAACGAGGCACCGCATTCTTAGTTTACGAGCATAGACGTGAAAATGACGATTGAATCGTTTTAAAATCTTCCCCCGTGAAAATAACGTACTGTCGTTTTTCTAAATTGACTAGGAAAGTCGTCATTTTTATTTGCAGCTTTGTACGTGAAAATTACGAGGAAATCTCTGGCAGCTCTATTTCCAAACAGTCCTCGTGAAAATGACGTACCAGCGTGTTCTGAAACTGTGTGAGAAAAACATAAAGAAAAGGTGGATTGCATTTTTCAGCTGAAAGTATGTATGCGTAGCATACAGTCATTATGATCAGTGTTCTTCACGTAATTATAAAGACAAAAATTGAAAGATTACTTATCACTTTATTCAAGTTTCCGAGCTTCCTCACTGTACACTCTCCTTGGTGATGATGGTGTGCCATTACATCCTGCGGGAAAAGAGAAGAGAAAATTACCCTATGCCACCCTATGATATAACGTCACATAACTCGCTCAAAGGACTATGAGAGGAAAGCAAGAAAGATAGTAACAGCTTCATCCTGACAAAAGGGTGAGGAAAATTGGACAATAGCATTTCTGAAAGTCTGATATGTCAGACATTGCTGGTGTGCCTTCTTTGCATGCCCAGGGCTATGCTACAGGTAATAGTCTTCACTGCAGGGCACAACATTTATTACATCAAACCTTAGGCACCATAAAGAAAATGTGTGACAAACAATAGCCTTTTCCAGATTCAAGGTTGCAGCTGCTACACTTGAAGCCCATATGAATTGATGAAGGCCACAGCGAAAACATCCGCAAATGGCCATTTTTCAGGGCTGTGCTAATATTAAAATTTTCTTATAGCAGTTTAGTATTATACGGTATTTAATATTGGTTTCAACATTAATCGTACTACTGTAAACGGCTTAATTTTTGCAAAGGCTTACTGTTTGCGAGTTTATCGAAATTGCTTCCAATTGGTCATGCAAATAAGTAACCCCATGGCTACGAATACATTGAACATTACTCCTCATTGTGAAATTTTGTTCCCACAAAGTATTTCCAAAACTGACACTTCACAAAATGTATGAAATATCAAGCTCGCGAAAATAAAGTCGTTTACGCCAGTCAACCATTTCAAAGCGCTCGTAAAGTCACCATTGCAATGAATTGGCTTTGTTCAGTGCGCTTCTCCGCATGTGCACTGCGCTGCGGAGAAGCGAAACCCATGGAGCAAACTCCGCAATCGCATTAATCGCGTTAACACCCAACACCACCTATAGAATAATAAAAGCCTGGGCATCGCCCCCTCTCCCTTCATGAAACGTCATCACAGTCGGATGGCGCTAACTCGGCTACTGGGCCCGAGTCCGACCTTCGACGCGCTGATGGAACACGAGCCCCGGCTGAACACTGACGCAGCACTCGTGCCCAATCTCAGGCCTCAATCGATCTGGCTGTGATGACGGTGCGGAGGCCTTCTGCTTATCTAGGTGGTGGTGTAACACCCCGGTCGCAAGAATCTCGCTTTGTCGCAGCGCAGACTCATACTTTGGTGGGAAATGTACACCTCTATAGCGGAGAGGTTTTGACATGTACACAGGAGGAATTAAGAAAAAAATTTAAAAATGGTTACGTGAATGTTTATGCATCTGATGGATGTTGGTACTCCCCTCAAGGTCAAATTTAGAAGACAAATAACACTGTAGCTATTCTGTTATCAAGAATATGTATTAGGCTGCAATGTCCTAACATGCTATGTCACGACATTGCAGCAACAGTTCTAATTTGAAATTGAAGGATGAGCATGGCGAGAAGGCCATCAAATCGTGTATTTATACTCACAACCTCTATGTGGGCCTTGACCTGATGATAGCCAGAGCCACTACATAATTTGGATCAGAACTAACAGAGCTTTGGCAATGGGGCGAAGATAACGAGATCAATTAGAATTTCATTTAAAAAGTATATGTATTGCCCTCATGCTGATTATGTACACTTATAAATCTATATGCCCATGCAGCATGCTGCTGACAAGCATAAATAAATGACAAGCTTTGCTTGCTGCCTCGATTACAACTGTGCAGCTTAAGCAGATCCTTGAGAATTTTAAGAGAGCATTCAGTTTGGTAATCAAAATTATTCACTTCTAACTTTATTTCAGTGGATGACTACCTGCCCCTGATATTAGGTATTTTTTTGTACCATACCTAAAGTTACTATTCGTGCACGATCATGCTCCTTCACTGACATATTACTGCATTTTGAAAACATATGTACTAAAGTAATCAAAGCAGCCTACAGCTAAACAAGTGATACCAACACTGTCAGGATGGCTGAGGCTAGCGTGACGGCACTAAGTAACAGGCTTGGAGAGAGGTGCAGACACTGTGATATTCAACTGAAAAGTTAATAAGCTCAAGTCATTATACACTTTAAGCCCAAAATTCATGATTCACACATGCCTATTATTCTCAGTATGAAGCCAAAGGCAAACCAAGTAGTAGTCCATTGATTTATTACCGAAATAGAATACAATTTGAATACCAAACTGGATGCTTTGCTTATTTTTGGAAGGTTGCGATAAAAAATGCACTACTTAATTGGGTGAAAAACAAAGCCTTGTAACACAATCATGTGCATGATTACATTCTACAAGTCGTTTTACATGTATACACATCATTCTATGTCAAAGCTAACAGAATTTTCAAAAAAGGCCGCGAAAGTTATCAGAATGTCTTCTTCATTGCGCATTCGTAGGACTCTGTGGACATCAGTAAAGGGGATAACCGTCACAGTATGTTGACTAATTGACGAAAATTTGTTAGCTTTGTAACTAATGGCTTTATCGGCCATGCTGCAACAGCAGTGTTAAAAGCCAGCCAATATTAAAGGCTATCCCGACTTAAACAATTCACGAAATGCCAAGCGGCTTCCACATATTCATTGTCCAACTTTTGTGTTTTAATGTCGGATGCAAAAACCGCGCTCAGGAGCTCAAGAATTTGTGCCGTTAATGGTGGGTGGGAGAGTGACATAGTCGTACTGGGCACATCGTCACTATCTCGACAGTGTGTCCTTGGTAGATGCATCCGCGTCATACTTCCAAGATAAAAAAGGTGCGTCCGAAGTAACCACGTCCGCACAACATCCTGAGGTCTTCCCCGAGTACGCAATTTTCGAATCGGGTGACAAAAAAAGCAAATTTTTAGCATTCCATATCTTGAACCTTGTTGCTATACAGAAATTCTGTTAGTCTAATATTTACTGCCTTTGAAACTAGAATTGAAACGTATCCCATAAAACAATTAATTAAAAACATTATTAAAAAAATTTTGTTCATTAGTTTTGATTAACATTCTGCAACGGTTATCCCTTATCTAATGTCCTCCGAGCCCCATAAACACACAGTGAGGGAATCATTTAAGTAACTCGTGCCATTCTTTTTTTTTTTTTTAATTTCGTTCGAATCAAAATAGACAGCTTTGTATACATGTATATAAAAATATTGAATGCATGTCCATCCCACTATAGAGGTCCACCTTTTCCTTAGGTAAAACTGGATCAAACTGGAGAAGGCCAGTTTTACATAAACCCCCAGCATGGTATGTACCAAGGGCCGCCAGAAATGATTGCTCACCTCAGAACACTCTGTGCGGCTTGAAGAAAGCGGCTTGCGGTCTTTGACGGTGGGTCTACCCGCTTGGTGCAGCTGGGACCTGCAAGAAAGTTAACGCAGCTTGCAATATACCAGAAACTAACAAAAACAAGGCCAGTATTACATAAACCCCCAGCAGGCATGCACCAAAGACCGCCAGAAATGATTGCTCACCTCACTGAACACTTTGTGCGGCTTGAAGACAGCGGCTTGCGGTCTGACGGTGGGTCAACCCGCTTGGTGTAGATGGGAACAGCGAAAAAGTTAATGCAGCTTGCCATATACCAGAAAATAACAAAGACAAGGTCAGTATTACATAAACCCCCAGCATGGCATGCACCAAAGACAGCCAGAAATTATTGCTCACCTCATAGAACACTTTGTGCGGCTTGAAGACAGCAGCTTGCGGTCTGAAGGTGGGTCAACCCGTTTGGTGTAGATGGGAACTGCGAGAAAGTTAATGCAGCTTGCCATGTACCAGAAAGTAACAAAGACAAGGCTAGTATTACATAAACCCCCAGCATGGCATGCACCAAAGACAGCCAGAAATGATTGCTCACCTCATAGAACACTTTGTGCGGCTTGAAGACAGCGGCTTGCGGTCTGACGGTGGGTCAACCCGCTTGGTGTAGATGGGAACTGCGAGAAAGTTAATGCAGCTTGCCATATACCAGAAAATAACAAAGACAAGGCTAGTATTACATAAACCCCCAGCATGGCATGCACCAAAGACAGCCAGAAATGATTGCTCACCTCATAGAACACTTTGTGCGGCTTGAAGACAGCGGCTTGCGGTCTGACGGTGGGTCAACCCGCTTGGTGTAGATGGGAACTGCGAGAAAGTTAATGCAGCTTGCCATATACCAGAAAATAACAAAGACAAGGTCAGTATTACATAAACCCCCAGAAGGGCATGTACCAAGGACCACCAGAAATCATTGCTCACCTCAGAGAGCACTCCACGCGGCTTGAAGAGAGCGGCTTGCAATTTTTGTTGCTGGGACCTGCAATATATTAAATACAGCCTGGCGTATACCACAACGACAAAGCCAGTAATACATAAGCCTACAGCACATGTCCCAAGGACCACTACAAATGCACGCTCACCTCATGGAACATTCCATGTGGCTTAAAGAGAACGGCTTGCAATCTGTAATGGTGCGTGCACCTGTTTGGTGCAGCTGGGACCTGCAATAAATTTAGTACAGCTTGCCATATACCACAATGTAACAAAGACAAGGCCAGTAATACATAAGCCTAAAGCACGACATGTCCCAAGGATTGCTAGAAATGCTTGCTCACCTCATAAAGCACCCCATGCGACTCGAAGAGAGCGGCTTGCAACCTGAGGGTGAGTGCACCTGCTTGGTGCAACTGGAACCTGCAATAAATTTAATACAGCTTGCCTTATACCCACAAAGTTACAAAGACAAGACCAATACTACATAAGCCTCCAGCATGAAATATCCCAAGGACCACTAGGAACACTTGCTGCTTCAAGAGAGCGGCTGGCAATGTCTGGATAGTACCTACGGGTTCATTTCCCTTCCTTGATGAGCCTGAGCACTTTCGGATAAATGCCGCTCTTTGCGGTATGGCATGGTGCACACCTGGTACCTCTTTTGAGGTTTATCTGGCCAAAGTACCTATAACAAACATATAACAATTGGGTCACACACTGCAGTAGCCAGCAATACCACAGCAATGACAAATGTTAGAGAAGAGAATAAACATAAAATTATGTTTACTAACCAAAATATGTTAATTACCTTCTTAAGTATTGGTATAATGGGCTATGCTGCGATTGCAATTTTAAACGGAGACATTATTAAAGCCCAACCTAAATGAAACAATTTTGTGAAAAAGCAGCAAGTTTTGGGTAATCCATGTTTTTCGGAAATCGCCGGTTAGAGTTTTGGGGTTACATTACTCTCTTTAAAATTGCAATTGCGAAGAGGCCCATTAAACCGCTAAATAATAATAATAATAATATAATACATTTATTGTATCTAGCGCACATCAGTTAGCATGACGGGCACATCACAGCCAACATGAGGCTTGTGGGATATGCCACCCTGAAATTAACAGTCCAACATAGCTATACTTTGAGCCCGAGTGCAAAGTGAAACAACTATATGCAGACGTCATTAGGATGTCACAGGTGCCATGTGACACAGTTAGATGCAGACACACACCATGCACATGCACACCAACATATGCAAATGCAACGTTAGGTTTGAAAATAGCCACTGTAAAAAAGAGGAAGCAATTATAACCTCGTTAAAAAAATCATGCACTAATGATAATAAACGTAACTATACTAAACAAATAACGCAACTATACTAAACACAAATTCATTAAACCAACTCCAAAGGGGAAGTGTCACGGCCGGGGTGTCTGAAGCTGCACAAGTGTAATCTACAGTGAAATAAGAAAAGTAAAAAGCTATGTAATTAAATAGTGACTTTACAATTTTCGGTTAATTAGTAAACATATTTTGACGTTTATCCGCCTGTTTAATGTCCGCCGAGCCCTACTATTATACAGTGAGGATGGCATCCACATATATATCACCTTCATTTTCCTTTACAGTCCGTTAAAGATTACAAAAAAAAAGATATATCACAAGAATCTTTCGACGTCATTTCAGCTGTCTAATGACTCAGGTGTGCAAATGAATGAACAGTACTCATCAATGAGAAATAAAACAAGAAAGCGCAGAAAAATAAATAAAATATAAACTTCTGCGAAGCCGATCAGCCGTTGGGTATGCTGAGCCAATTATCACGATTTTGCGAAATGTTCACCCCTAAACAGACAGTGCGGTGGAAGCTGCATGTTCGCTTGACCAGTCAACTGTCGATTCTGCACAACGTGGTCACCGCCTCTCGCATACTCACGCGGGGAGAGCGAGGTCAAGCGATAAGAGGCTTTAATTATAGTTGGCGAACAAGTAGCTTGCACCGCACTGTCAGCGTAGGCGTGAACGGAATATAGGACATGCAAAAACCTAAAATATATGTACCGTATTTTCCGGGCTATAGTCCGTACCCGGTGTATAGTCCGCAGGGGCAAATTGGGGGTCTAAAGTAAAAGTTCTTGCTTAGATACTTAGATAGTCCGCGTGCCGTGCATAGTCGGCACCTGGTGCTTAGTCGACACGAAAATCTTCCTATAGACGGCACACCTTGACACATGTCTGCTTTCTTAGCACACAAAGAAGCCTACAATCAGGCACGTAGCCAAAATTTTGTTTCGGGGGGGGGGGGGGGGGGGGGGGGGGGGCGGGGGGCCTCCCCCTGGCTACGTGCCTGCCTATAATATACATAAGTCATCATTAACATACTCTTTCACTCACAAAATCCGTCACATCTCCTCATAATGAACGATCTTGAAAAACAAAATTCGTGTATACCGCACGCGTAGAGAGTCCGCACAGCCTAAAATTTCAGCTTTTAAACATGTATAGACCTTGGACTATAGCCCGAAAAATACGATATAAAAAATAAGCACATTGTTAAATATAAAGTCAGAGCCAGCAGCGAGCTGCAGAGTGGATGTTTACAACAATTAACCCTCCAAACTGCTTGAGCAATTTCCCGTCAAATTACGAGGGCGGTCAATAATTTTGTGCACGTCTTAGAGGCTCGTGAATCGAGTGCACTGGAAACTTCCGTTTTCGAAGCCGCTAAAACGTCGTTCAATGACATTGCATCGTTACAAAGACGTTAGCCGCTCGCTTATGTTGTCTGGCTGCATGAATGTTGTTGCAAAAACAAACACAGAAACTAAGCTTCCATAAAAGCTCGTACTCGCGAGTTCTTCTAAGAGATAAGGCGCAGGGCTCTGAGTAAAGGCGCCGCCGCTGCAGCACGGATAAATAAACACGTGCATATTATAACGGAAACATAACGTGCTGAAAAAGAAACACCAAAAGCACGATGTGTCGGTGGACGCCCGTGTTCTCAGACCGCAGATTTCGAACACGCTCGAGCGCTTTCCGTCTTCAACCGAAAGCACTCGAACCGCGAACATGGAGAAATATTCGATTACAATACGTAAGCAAGACATTGCAAGGATAAAGTCACATTGCATACCTTGAAGTGGGCGATTTAGTCGTCGATGAGCTGATGAGGCCCTGATGCATCACAGAACACTACACTGACCACGATGTCAACAGCCACCGAGGCGAGTTCGACGAACGCCCGAAGAGCGATAGCATGGCGATAGCTGTTGCAACCTCTGTTTGCGCCTGCGCGGCACGGGCGCACGACTCGGAGCAAAACCGCAAAACAACAGAGATGGGTGTTGCAACAGCCGCAACAACGCACCAACACCGTTATTCTGCGAGAGAGGAGGGCCGCGAAAGAGCAGCGGGGCTGCGCGCTGCGCGGCGGGGCATTCAACTCCTCGCCATCTGCGCATGCTTGCACTCCTGGGATTTCGGCTTTTCTGGAAGGCTCGGCTCTCGCGCCAAATAAATAATGAGGGCATCCTCGTATTTTGAAATGATGAGCGTGCCCGTCTTTTTTGACGAGGGAAAGACACGTCAAATTGACGTAAATTTTTTACAGTGTAATGTTAACTCAATCCAGATCGGCCGCAGTTACACGGCGGCGCCACCTGTCCTTGAGCAGCGAACGACAGTTCGGTTCAACTGAACTGGCCTACCTGGGTTAACTCATGGGTGTTCGCCCTAATAGAGTTAAAAATGGCGGCATCACCCGTATTGCCGCCGATGGCCACCGTCAGAGAAGCACTTAGTATTATGCAAGATTGGGTGAGGTATCGAGAAAGTATCGCAGCAGCGAATATTGTCGAACGACGTAATAATTCGCGCTCAGAGTTGCCGCTAGTGACCACGGCCCATCGCGGATGCCCACGCTAGTCGTCGCGGTCAATGTGATGTCGGTGCCGATGAGACTTTCGTTATGAGTATCTTGCTTGAATTCGTGTGAAACGTTATGTTCATCGTTTCTTCACTCTAAAGTTAAAAAAGGAGTTCTTTGGAGTTTGTGACGTTTATAATAAATGAAAAATGTGCATGCAGTAAATTTCGCATCACTTTTATGAAAAGGTAATCTGACATCAGTTTTGGTTTCGCTATGGTTTCAACTGGGATCGAAAGTTCTGGTGTTTAGGCCTATGCACCGTGTAACACCGGACAACTAAGTGGAGTTCAATCACGTATCTGTCATTGAGCTTGAACGTTAACTGATTGATCGCTGAAATGGCCCGTGTAACTATGGTAGTAGAACGAACCCTTGGCATTTTTAACCTATAAAACACACGTTCGTTTTTCTCTTCATGCAAAATTAGTGACAAAAAAAATGAGCTGCGTTCTTTTTTTAATTTGCAGCCAAAACAAGCTGCCATATTAACTGGATCAGGTGGCGATGAGTTCCAGGCATTGTTAGGGTTCGGCTATTGTCATCATTTCAAAGACTGGACACGAGCCATTATCCGAATGCTTGTCGAGCTTTTGATTATCGTGAGCCCTAATTGAGTGCTCACGAATTGCTTAAGTTCAATCTATGAGCCACGTTAAGGTATCGCCACTGGGGGAGTATATCAGCAATGCGACCTCCGAGGTATTCGCCATCAAGTCTTGCGAAGGAGAGATTGAAAGAAAACGCTCGCTTTTATTTTTGAAATCACACAACAACAAATAGCTTTCTTGGTCAATGGCGTTGCGTGGGAGTCCCCTTAGTGCCCGTGTGCTCGTGTAAAGTTAGATACATATCAACGGAAAGTTCTTGCACCGCCTCTTCAGGTAAAAGGAGATTCCCATTCATTAAAGAAAAAAAGCCTCGCATTATAGCGTAATGACCAACACTGTGAACCATGCATCTCTACACCCGGATACATGTGGGAGAAAATCCCCCTTGTCCGCTCGATGGCTTTTTTTGAAGGCGTTACTGTACAATATTTCGAGACCTAATAGGGGAAGGCATAGGTTCAAAAGGGTTCTATACGGATAGACACCGAAAAAGAGGAAAGAATGAAAGGGCGCAGGGACGTAAGACCGCCCAGCTTCTGTTTGAGCAATTAGTGGGTAGGCGCAAGGCTTTGTCTTCCCTCACTTTTCGAACGCGAACGCCGAAGGCCGGGCGCCGAAGTTCGGCGTTTGAATGCGTTCGAAGAATGAATAGAGGCGAAGGCAGCTGGCTTTGCGTTCACCCAAATCACACCAACCAGAGCTCGGTGATTTCACATCCCCGCGCCCTCTCACCTCCTCTCCCCCAGTTTCTATACGTATAGAGTAGACTGCTCTGATAAACCATCTGGAAAGACAAAGCGCTGAATATGTGCTAGAATTCACCATCAGTGTCTTTCTGAATGGCGTTGGCTGTGATAATGAGTAGAAAGCTCATTCCAAACGGCAGAGAAGAGAAACGTCTAACTTGGGCGAGCTTGGCAATCGTAGACGCCAGAGTTGGGCCTAATACGGTTTGGCTCTAATAAGCTAGTGAGTGCCTGAGTATTTTTGTTTTGTTTTAGTTGCTATGGGTTTTTGTTGTTTTTTTCTGGCTCGCCACTTAATTGCCGAAGTGCCAGATTTGAGCCAAAACTGCCACATTTGAACAGAGAACCGGGAGCGAAGCCTAAATAGGGGACTTGTTTGGCAGTTGTGGCCCAACGTTGCCACAGGGAAACCGAGCAGCCAGACGTGAAACCCAGCTCTGGCGCTTGTTTGGTAATTTAGGCCCGAAGACGCCAGATGGGAGCCAACGTAACAGTGAAGCCTAACCCTGGCACTTGTTTGGCGAATTAGTGCATGATATCCAGATTCTCGTCCAAGAAAGCCAAGTTTTACTCTACATTGGCTTCTTTTGGCTTTTCAAAGCCTTAAATCTCCAGACATAAGAAAACCTAGTTTAGGCCCAACGAACTGTGCTACCTGGGATAGGTCGGCGTCCTGCCCGGTAGCCAATGACGCGACTCACCGGTCTACGACGCCTGGACAATGACTTGGCGTCCCTGGACCATGGTCCATGCACGAACTTCTCTGCATGGACGACACCTCCTGCATTTCCCAGCTTTCTCTTGGGCACGATGAGTCTGTCGGAACGTTTTCCATTGCCGACTGGGTGCCCCTCATGGTCCTTACGATCGTGGATCTCTCCAGCCTTCCGCTCTCCCGAAAGCGCGTCAGCCATATTGAAGGGCCAACCCGCCAACCCCGCCAGGATCACGACAATCAGGATGGCGCAGAGAATCGCGATGACCGCGAGCACAAGGACGTGGAGTTGCTCGGTTGACGCGCTACTTCCGAGAAGATGTAACTCGCTGCTCAAAGACCCCTCCTTCCAGTACTGCGGAGTCGGAGACGCTGGAGGGGCGGCTGGTAGGGGCGCAACGCAGAATGCTTTCTGCTTGGCTTCCTCGTGCTGGGCAGCTGCTCGTCGATATGCCTCTCGCTGAGCCGCTAGGGCATGGGCCTGTTGCGTTCCTGCACTTTGGGCAACGGCGTTCACTTGAGCTTGGGCCGTGATGGCATTGTAGTAGTCGGCCCATTGTCGCTCAGTCATGTCGTGTGGGCCTGAAGTTGTTCAGTGTGCGTTAGGTGCGCACTGTACGATAAGGGATAAATGTAGCTGCTCTAAAAAGTCTCATAGCGGAAAAGTAACCTTATGAATTGGCAACTAAGCAATGTGAAATGCCCCTTGAAATGCGTAAGAATTACTGATCCAACAGTCGCGGTGAGCTCTGTCAACTCCCTTCCCTTAAAAGAAAAAACAAAACAAAATGTTTATTTAGGCAACATAACAGCCGTCAAGGGATTTAACGTTTGCATTGAATGCCAGCCTATATGCCCCTAGAAATTGCCAGATACCTCTTGAAACTCGTAGCAGGAGCCCGCCAAAAGAAAATTGAAGCTCGGACCCATGCAAGGGGTATTTCGCGTTCGGTTATCAAACGCTGAACTTTCGGACGGTTCCTCTTACGTTGCACTATACTTCGTTTCAGCATAAGTCCAAACTCAGCCGATGCTGCCAACTAATGGGACAAATCAAGGACTGTCAAAACCGCAAATAACTGGGCCTTTTTTGTGTGTATAATCGGTGCAGCGAAGAAAAAAACATGTACAGCAGCATGACAAACACCATGATGACGTGCTTTGGTATCGCTGTCTGATTGGTCCCCACAGATCGTAGCGTCGGCCACGTCTGCACTTAAAGGAATGTGGAACCAAACATTTCAGTGTGTTTGAGCACACGCAATAAAATTGACGTCGTCATAGCTTATTAAGTGTGAATTGGGAGATATGACGACGTCAATATCGTTGCGTGTGCTCGCGCATACCGGCGGCATGCTGACTCATGGAAAAATAGTGCGCCACTTATTATAGACACTGAAATGTTTGGTTCGGCATCCCTTCAAGATGAAACGAGGTATAGCAGTGAGGAGCAAAGCAAATTCGTGTTTAATAGTGTATATTTATACTCTTCTACACTCTGTTTTAACACAGCCGATAATGTGATCCGATGGAGGCGATCAAGCCGCGCCAAGCGTGCAGCACCGTGATGGCGCTCGTAGGCTTTGTGCGTTTGCCCTCCCCGGGTAAACCGAGTGAACGCCCCATGATGCTGCTAAGTTAATAGGTTTAGCCAATTATATCAAACACAAACGGGCGACAAGCGCCATGATGATGCAATTTCGGCAATGCCTTTTGTAGAATTTCATTTTTGTTTAGTGAAGCCAACACTACCTAAATGGCGCCACCGACCATCACGTCCACCCTTGACCCCAGGGTGTGAGGCTCGTGCTTCGGCCCTTTGAATAAAGAATGTGGCTCGAACTTTCAACCGACTCGGACGTCTATTTCATTCGACTTTGGCGCGCTGTTCCCGTGCCTCGCCGGCTGCCGGCGTCTTCAGAATGTGAGATCTTCCTTGATTCCCGTAGGCCTGCATGGGCCCTGCGCTGTTCTTGTTTTTTTTTTTTTTTCACTTCGACTCTATCGACTCTATCGCATCGTAGAGTCGGCTGCTATCAGACATAATGTGAAACAGAGTATTGATTTCTAATATGCAATATGATATATGTTGCCTATCAGCCGTAGGAACTGAAATCACAGGCACTTGCTGTACAAGATCTAGGCCCTCACACGATTTCCACACGCACGAGTGCGAATAAATAGTTGCCGACCTTTCCGCCGAGCTTACCTTTCTACTGTACTTCAGTTTCGCTTGCTGCTTTTCCAGAGTCCAATGGTCCCAGATGGTAGCGACGATTTCTTGGTATTTAAATTCTTCTTCTTCCTTGGCCATCCGGATGATGATGAGACGTTTTTGACAAATTTAAACGGACCATCAAGTGAGGGGGATCGGTGGCCGAGTGGTCTAGCGCACACCAGCTCGGAGCACGTGGAGCGAAAGCTCGCGCTGCAGAACCCAGGGATCCTGGGTTCAATCCCCGCCCCTGCCCGTTTCGATCTGGATGAACATCGTACCGGCGTGCGGTCGTGTATCACTACTGCGTGGTGCACGTTAAAGACCCCAGGTTAGCGGTTGTACCGCACTGGCTAAATTGCTCATCTACAGCTGAGACACCAGACGCCCACTGAGGCAGACTAACTTCCGGCTGTATAAACATACACACAACAATTTGTTTGTTTGTCAAGTGATTGTTCAACTTCTTCCTCCTTGGCTTTAATCCTCAACTCAAAAGCGAAGTGAGAAATCACGTGATCGTGACGTGCTTCGGCACCGGGGACGATGATGCAGTTCTTTCTTTTTTTTTTTTTTAACATCAAATGAATTAAAGCTTTTACCGTGCTTCTTAAGGACAGCGTGAAACTTTTCATTCTCAAGGGATGAAGGTGCCGTCACAGCCCTCATTGGCCACGAACGCAAATTCAGATATTCGTCGACGGATTGATTGTTGACGAGCGCATACGTCCGAGTGACGCAGTACTCATGTCCCATGCGTGAGCTGGAGTCGGCTGACGCAACATTAGCAGAACCGACTCAGAGGCCAGATTCCCGAAACTTTCTTACGACAAAAAAGTTCGTAAATTTATCTCACGTCAAAGGTACGAACTTTTGTTGATTCCCGAAGCAAAATGTTCGTAAGTTTTGCGGAAGTTACGAATTCCGTCGTAACTTACGCAAAACTTACGAACATTTTCCTTCAGGAATACTGAAACGTTCGTACCTTTGTCGTAAAATAAATTTGCGAACTTTTTTGTCGTAAGAACGTTTCGGGAATCTGGCCTCAGTTTCGCAGCTCCCTATTCCAGGCTATGGGCGTAAGTGGCGCACGTGGCGGTCGCAAGAACTAACGGCGCTGTAGTCGAATCTTGCGGCCACCGTCCCGCGCGTCGTCTGCTTTTGCAGAAGCCTCCAGCTTCTCCTAAGCATGCCATAAAAGGTCCCCGAAAGCGGGGCTGCTGTCAAGTGCTAGCTGCCACTTCTCACGAAGAACAAGCGCGTCTTTACCGCCGATATCGTGTTTAATGGCATCTTCGTTTTCAGAGTGCACGTCACAAACTTTATACTTTGCAGTAAGTTTCCCAACTTTCATATGTAGAGGTTGTTCCCTCCTTCTGAAGTCAGTAGGGTCTCTCGGCGCAAAGGAAGCATAACAATAGGAGCTAAGCCAGCGTCCGTCGCATAAGTAGCAGAGCGGCTCGAGGAACCGGAACCAATACTCGATTGCAGCGACACTAGTTCTCGCGACCGCCGCCGAGCTTATGTTTCCGGGGGAGCTGGGAAGCTGGGGTCTGACGTGCTTCAGCATCGCGAATGCACCACGGTGAAAAAGTGCATAGCTTTCGAAGGAAATTAGGTAGGAAATAGACCGCTATATTTTCAACATTTCTTTCCAAAAAGCAGGCTTTAGCCTTTCTACGCTCTCGCACTAGTTATATTTTGGCGCACAAAACGATATCTATCTCATTAGTAAAATCCTAATTTATCCCAGCCGAAAATTAATTTAATGATCTCATTAAAACATTTTTACCTGTGAACGAAATGATTAAGACTTATTTCTTAATTATCGCCCAAATTAAATACAATGGGTGCCTGGAATTCGGTTCCGATAACAATTGCCAACAAGATTACGGGAAGGCGCTTAAGCTTCGCCTTTAAGAGTGGAACGCGATAGCTACACATATAAACCCCCGCTCGCTCCCAAGCCTATGGCCGCCAGTGAATGCGACGTAGTTGTGACGTGGCCCATAATCTCGTCAAGATTCAGCCTGTTTGTAACTGGGGCGGGTCGGGCGTCTGCTAACCAAACGTCTTACGTAGGCCTTGTCTTCTATCTGGTATTCGCTGGACACAGTCAGCGCCATCTCGGATAAGCTTTATTAGAGAATACAAGTGTTAGTTAGTTAGTTAGTTAGTTAGTTAGCGGCAACTAACCACTTTTGAGACAGGGGGTCAGCAACAGTTCAGACTGCCGACACAGGTAAAAGTTTTAGTTTCTTGTTTTGTTCTTGCTTTTTCCTCTTTTGAGACACTTTCGCTGATTGGCGATCGGACGCAGCCTCTCCCACTCAACGAGAATGCGCTTGGTTGCTATTGTACCGTGGGCCCCTTTCCTGAATCCCAGAATTTCGGGAATCCTCTCTTCGCTGGTCGCCCAGGGCGGTCGACAGTGGTCTAGGGCAGGGCACCACAGCAGCACATGGGAGACATCTTCGCTTGACTGCCCGCACTGAGGACAGGCCGTGTCGTTGTCTCATAAGGGTTGGGCACGTCGGCAGTTTGTCCTCAGCGCTCCTACCAGTGCCTGAAGTAGTAGCGCGCTTTCATGGTCCCCTCGGTAGTGTGTGCCGGGAGACGGCTCTAACTTGTGATGCGCGTAGGTGCTCTGGAGGCTCGGCGTTTTCATCACCGCATGTCTCCAGGCTCCAAGTTTAATCGCGTTCACCTCCTCTGTCACAGCTTTGAACCATCCTTTCTCTGATGTGGCCTCATGTCGCTTCGTCCCTTTGCCGTACACAGAGTCGAGCCTGGCGATGGTGTTTGACCAGTTCGTCCTGCTGCTGCGATATTTAACCCAGTCGAATGTCCTTTTGGCGTACGCTTCATCTGGCATGTGGATCAGGCGCCCGAGGTATACAAGCTTGGCCCTTGCATCCCGTTGTTTGAATGTCGACCAGGCCATCTCTCCTGTGACGGCAAAGTTTGCAGTTGCCCCGTTTCCGCCCAGTGCCCACCTCCCGATTTCCCCTTGATCGCGGTCCAGTGTCTTCAGGGTGGTCTGCTGGAAGACCGCTGCGTCGTTAGCGTAGGTGACAGCCGGTACTGCGACACTCTTCCAGAGTGCCCTCGCAAGAGTGTATAGGTTATACGAATACTTTGCCATGTTCCACAGGTGATCTTTTCGGATGTTGGAGGTTTTTAGTGTGTTCCTCTCGCGTTGTTTCAAGTATTGGAGAGTCACTTCTTGGAGAGTCACTTTCAGATACCTGTACTCCTTGGTATGTTCTACTTCCACCTCCTGCATTTTAAACGTGTGGTTATGCTCGGGAACATTATAGCCCATCCACTTTAATCTTTCCTTACTGAATTTAAATCGCTTTTCATTGCCAATTCGAGTGCCGATATCGAGCATGTCTTGAAGGTGAGTTTCACTCTCTGATAACAGGATTATGTCATCAGCAAAGGCCAGTACTGGAATATAAGTTGTTTCAATGTCCTTACTGGTGATAATGGTTGTGAATGAAACACCCTGCCCTTTGGTTCGCAGCTCCAGAATGAGATCGTTGATCTAGACGTCGAACAGGGTAGGAGAGAGGGGGCAACCTTGGCGGAAACCCACAATCATGTTCACCTGCCCTGATGCATGTTCTCTCAAACTGCATCTGGCGTTTTGGCGCACACACACTAGATGGCGCTTCAAACGACGGGAGGCCAGAGCCGTATATTGGGAGTGTTTGGCCAATTGGCGGAGCAAAGGCCGCCGCCAGCGCCGAATATTCCCCCCACGGTTAGAGCGTAAACTAAACATGCGACAACACGTCGACCAATCAGCAAACCGCCACATCACAATATTGAAAACGGCATTTCAATCGTGAAATAGAATCTTTCAACCTCGGCGTCTCGCTGACAATGGCGTCAATAGCAAATCAGCAGCAATGATCGTTGGATGACCGAGGCGTGGACGCGTTGACTGCGGCTACCAAGAAACTATTGAAATCCAGCTAATATTCGAGACAGTAGTCCCGCTTTCGCGCTTCTTTCTGGACAAAAACATGAGGGGTGAGTGAGCACCAATCTGATCGAAGAGAGAAGACGTCGGGTTTTGCGCTCGCACAAAACTGCTTTGCGTTGACACCCGGTTTCGCAGAGTGCAGTGAAGAGAAAGATGCATCTTTCAGAATCCACAAGTCGTAGGTGCCATGCTATCCTGCGAGCGCGAGTACCTTGCTTTTGTTCCCTGCTCCGCTACTTGAGTGTTCGTACTGGGGAAGAATCGTTCAAAGCTACCATCTCGCGCTTGTAGCCTCTGCGGTTAGCCCATGTTTGGTCGAAGTATAAATACCACTTCCACCTGTTGCGTGATTCTCTTGCTTGCCGAAGTGGCAAGTGAAGGAACAGCGAGCTAGGGAACGTGCGAACTGATTGGCTTGTGTGTGTTACGCACGAGGAGAGTCTACCACGAAGCTTATTGACGCACTGGTGAGTGGTACGAGAAAAGGAGCCACACAAAGAGTCGGGCTCTAGTCGGGCTCCGCACAGCCACCACGGAGTTTGCCCTGGTTTGGAACGCACGTTCATTTATTCTACTGTTGAATATTGACGTGACGATAACCTCTCATGCACCAAGTTTTCAGTCACCAAGAGTTATACCTTTTCCCCCTACCGACGCTAAAACGGTTTAAATTAGTTATGTCGCATTTTTAGAGCTCACGACCACCGCTAGGGGCTGTTTCGCGGCCTGTGGTGGGCCACGAGAAGCTCGCCTATTCACTCCAATTAATGGCCAAACTCCCAATAACCGGCCCTGCGGGAGGCTAAAGCCTCTTCATGTTTCAAAAGTAGCGCAAGGTGCGTCGATAAACGAGGCACGTGCAACGTGCAGCCCTTGGGAAGATCATGGTGGCACAGCGCAGCACAGCTAGGTTGCTAGGTTTCAGATGCCATGTTCTTCCCAGAAGTGGCACGCGGCACGTGTCTCGAGCATTTCCACAACAATGAATGGCGCCACTTTTTCCAGGATAAAAAGGGGGCTTGAAGGGAGGGGAGCTCAAATGAGTGAGGGGGGTACCCTCTCCTGCAGGAGTTCCACAACCGAGGTAATCTAATAACATTGACGCCGGGCTAGATGACGCGATGGCGGCGCACGACGGACCAACGTTGTGACGCACGTCGAGCCGCAACTTCGGAGCTCTCGTACGTGGTATCGGCCAATCGATTTTAAAGCGCAGTCGCACGACAAACCGTGCGCGCAACTGCGTCGTCGTCTGATTCACACGCCGGAGAAGCGGAGAAAAGAAAAAAACTCAGTCGGTTGTAGCCACGTGACTTCCGGCAACTCTCTCCTCTTTGTTTCTCCCTCCCCCTTGGCACACATCATCCGCATGCCGCGGCTATGAGCTTCCGTGCTCATGTTTCGGTTTCGAGCAGTTGATTTATTTGGGCTTTATTAAAGACGTACGTGACTCAAGCAAAATATTCATTGATAGTATTCTTGGAATAAAGAACATGCTGATAGGGGTAAAGTATAAATAAGGGAAGAACATAAAAGACGAGGACGGACAAGACGTTTCGCAACTGAACGTCTTGTCCTTCCTCGTCTTTTATGTTCTTCCCTTATCTACACTAGTCTCCTTAAACCACGTTAAATCACCTGAAAAAATAAAGAAGAAAGATTTTTGGGGTGTTATTGTTTTCTTCAGGATGGTTCATCCAGCATCGTTTTCTTATGTTACGGATAATCCACCGAAACATTCGTGTCTCGAACGTCGCATGTCAGGCTGTCTCTCTGATCTGGTAGCCACGCTTAATATTTTTTGGTAGATCGTTCTGAAGACTCCAATAACCATACCCGATACCCCGCCGGCTCATACATCGTATTAGAGAGTTTTAGTAGATCGTTCCCATGACTCCGATAACGATACCCGATACTCCGCCACCGCCTCCCTCGCGCATGCATAGTATCGTTATCGGGGCTATCGGAGGTATCGGAACGATCTACTAAAACTCTCTATTGTTATCGGGTATCGTTATCGGTGGTATCGGAGGTATCGGAACGATCTGCTAAAAGTGCCTAATATGGGGCACAAATGTCGCGGTAACTTACGGCGCACGCAGACGTCAGCTTTCGTAACGGAACGTAACGTAACGTAACGTAACGTAGCGTAACGTAACATAACTTAAGGAAACGGGGCTATGAGAACCAGCGGCCTCTTCACTCGCCGCCGTTTGCTTATGCTGCGCAATGTTGCGGAAACTTTCCTCTCCTAAGGCATATTCACACAGGAGCATTTGCTTACGTTTTCTTACACCTTATCAAATAAAAAAATCTCTCTCTCTCTCTCTTACGTTAAGGCCCACTCACAAGGTGTGTCTGCTTACGTTTTCTTGCATTGCGTTATGAATCGCCGAGACATCCGTGCTTCGAATGTCGCGTGCGCAGTGTGGCCTTCGTCGCTTTAGCGACAGTAAACCACCAAACACTTACTCCTTGAACTGGTTGCCATGCTTCCTACGAAGTACAAATGTCCCGGTGACCCTGGCCATAAGCAGATGTAAGCTCTTGTAACGCCACGTAACGTAAGAAAATGGGGCTGCATGAACCGGCTTTTACGATGTAATTCTCCGAACATTTGTGCCTCGAATGTCACGTGCGAGGATGCTCCTTGCACTGGCTTCACTGACACTTCAAAAGAAACACAGATGTCCGGTGATTTTCGACGTAAGCAGACATAAGCTCCCCTAACCTAACCTAACGTAAAAAAACAACCGCATCTCCACGTGGTGAATGATGTTGATTGGGGCGAAGCTCTGGTGGTGCTTATCTGCGTAGACGGTGAGCCGCAGCATGCCGAGCCTTTCGTTCGTTTTCATCCATGTCAGAAAGAGATTGTGTGGTATGGAACGTGGTTATATACGCATTTGAGCACTTGACCGCAGCGTAACATGGATGAAAACGAACGAAAGGCTCGGCATGCTGCGGCTCAGCGTTTACGCAGACAGGCACCACCAGAGCTTCGCCCCAATCAACATCATTCACCACATGGAAATGCGGTTGCTTTGTTTTTGCCCTACACGAGCGCGGGAGCACGTGCTCACGTGCTCGTGAGCAAGAGCACCCGACGCCGGACATCGAACGGACATACGGACATGGCTAGCCCCTATGGAGCTTCGCCTCTAAAAATAAAAAAAAAACAATGCTTTCCGGGCCGGCTTATACGTCGAGAGTCACCAGGTCATCTCTGCTTCATATTAAGAGTATTCCATTTCAAGGAGTAGTCTTGCAAGCGACATTCAAGGCACGGATGTTGCGGTGACTTCTAACGTTACGCAAGAAAACATAAGCAAACGCCCTTGTGTGGGTGGATACTTAAACCATTAAAGGAGTCATGAAACGATATCGGAGTTGGAATTTTCATGACTTTGCAGAGGCGTACTGGTCCCGGTCTGGCCCAATTACACTCACACAGTCCGCCACTGATTCAGAAGCGTCTTAGCCGCGGAGAAATTGCGAGGACAATAAGGGACTATTTCTTTCAGTCCAGTCTTCGCAAAGCTTGATGACGTAAATGTGGGATCAAAACCACCCGTCTGACGACAGTCGAGCGCGACTTCTAGAGTAGACACGACAACTGCTTGAGCATTCGACTTCCGCTCGTAACGATCATTGCATCAGCGGACACTCGGGAAGTGGCTGGTGTCCAGCCCCTGCAGTGATGAGAATAGCCGAATTCTAACAATACCTGGAGCTCAGCACGCGTTTTCTACTTTGCGAACCCCAGCGCGTGGCTATGATTAACGTTGGTGACATAGGATAGGCACCAGGCCACGTGGGCACTTGTTCTGGCTCCGAATTGAGGGAATGAACGATGCTCATATTTCTCAAATATTTTTGGCGGCTGTTATTGCATAGAAAGAAAAAACTAAGGCAAGTTTATTTATTTATTAACTTTAAGGACTGATTCTAATCAGTATTTAGCGAAAGTAGGAAAATCGTTTCATGCCTCCTTTAAAGCTATCTAGCGAATGGTTCGCTGCACATTCTCGTATTTGAAATGTATGTACGTATGGTTCCTGAAGCATTCAAAGGAAACACATATTACCGCCAAACGTTTACGGTACTCTTTACAGGCCGTCAAATTACTTCTAATAAACTAGTTTTTGGAGTAATTTCGTGATAATTTGATCATATTTTGGAATAGAGTTATCAAAATAGTAAGCTGAATAATTTAGTTTGGAATTAAGCTATTCGGAACCATTCTTAATTCTCCCTCGGAATTAAGCTATTCCTAACCGTTCTTAATTGTCCCTCGCCTTCCTAAAGGTTTCTCTAGGATCCCCAACATTCCTAAAAGAAAATTCCAGACAACCAAATCTCCGACAGGAGAACCGTCTCCCAATCAAATGTTGGAAATTTAAAAGATGAATAGCTTGAAATCCGGTGATTATAATCCCACAATGGACAGTAGAACAAGCCTGTTTTCAAACTGCCTGAAAGGTGGTTTGAATTTAAGAATGTGAAGTAATCGGAAATATAGTGTTACTTTCTGAAATACCGATCAATTACTTCCCCCTATATGATCAAGTAATATAACTGATTACTGTTTAGCCAATATTAATAGTAAATGTAATCGATAATTTTGTTTAGAAATGTGTACGGATTGCTGCTTAGTGAAACTAGCAATTGACTGCGGGTTTGTTCTGTGAGATCTGCAGCAGAAATGTCATGTAAGTCAGCCAGAAACGCATTAAACATGGCGCGATCATCTTTGTATAAAAATAATATGTTAGAAATACCAGAAGAACCAACGTTTAAAAAAGTAGCTGAATAAAAAAAAAACTTCATTACCTTTGTTTTGTTTTGCGAAATTGTGTAATGAAACGTATGGGCTGCGTTTGTTTTTCTTAGTGATAACGAGGGATCATTCCTTTTACCAAGTGATCTTGGTTACTGACTTTACATTCTTGTAATTTCCAGCTTATGTGTGTCTACACGTAAGCCACTAGACTATTTCCATTATCGTGCGTGTTTGGAAGGCTTAGTTGGCCGTACATGCTTTAATGCGTCGGCGCTACAGATTGTCTCGTATATAAGTATCTTAATCATAAGAATAAAGTCGGGGATATAGAGAATACGCAAGGTGTTTTGAGCTGCGCGGAGTATTTGTTTATTAGCTTTTTTTTTTGGCTCGGGATTCACACCCGATAAAATTAAGAACATTCAGCCTGACAATTGATGTTGATCTCTACATTTTGCGAGGAATCTGAATTGTTGCAGAAATTATATATTAATTCACTTTCCGTGCTGAATGTTCCATGACGTAGCGCTTTGTCCAACTTTAGCGGGACCTAAGCCCGTTAACGATCGTGCGTTACTTCGTTTCCTTACACCTTTGCGTTATATTCCTGCGTTGCAATTGTTGGAGGCGTTATTTTAAGATACCCTAGCCCCAGACACATTTCCTGTGGAAACAAAACAAAACAGACCTCCACACTTATGACATGTTGCCTTATTCTACCATCATCCAGAGGCCCAAACACTTCAAATAATAGACCAGTGGGAGGCTCTACAAAACCTCGATCACGTAGTAATAGTACAAAACGATTTCAGGATGCGGTGGCTCTGTCCCCGGTGCTCGGAGAGAACGTATAAAAGGACTCGGTCGGCTCTGCCGCACCCGCGAAGGTGAACATTCGAGCCGGACCTCCATTCTTCGGGGATCGAGCCTTACGTTAAAGGCGATGAAGCGGACCGCAGTTTGTCCAAGCACACAATGGGCATTCGTGCGGTTCCAGTGTCCCCTACTTCCATCGCTCCCTATTGTCAAAGAAAATCCCTAGCTAAATCCCTGCGTCCCCCGCCCTTTATCCCCTATAATCCAAATCCTTCGTCCGGGTCGTTGGACATCCCTACTTTAAGCCCCAAATTGAGCCAATAACAACATATAAAAAACGGCACAAAAACAAAAATGCCGAAAAATCTCTTTTTTTTTTTTTCACTGGTTGAAGAGGGGCTATAGAATTGAGCTGAAATGATTATTGAGCGCAACAAGGCTCGTGAAAAAAGGCTTCCGCTTTAATGCGGAGATTCACTCTCACAAACCTCCGATCGTCTAGCGTGTTTCAAATTTCTGCGAGCGTGTTGGCGTAGGTATTCCAAAATTAAAGCTATATTAAATGGGCAAATTAGGCCAGTTGCTAAATGTTGTAAATGATGGGAACGTACAGCTCAAGGGACGCATGCGAAGGAAAGACACAGACACAACAGGACACTGCTTTACTCCCAGTTGCAGTTTTATAGCCGAAAATGCACTAACAGGTCAAACAACGCTAGTTAATCACATTAAAACAATATTAAGCTAATACACCACTGTTTTTTTTTTTTTCTTTTTTTTTTCGGCCATTAGACTTTATTTGCGAGTGCAGCAGCGCCCTCTAGTGTATTTTCTTCCTCCGCCGTCTTCGAGATCTTCATCAGTGCTCCTTGCGTAAACAAGCGATCGCTGTTTTGTTTTCTGTTTTTCTCTCGGAATCGTAGGGCTGTCATCAATACGACAGTACTAGTCTGATAGAACGTAGACACTTAGGCCACTAACCAAAGAGGTAAAATATAATGCCCGGCATTACTTTATCGAAGTAAAATTTAAAATATTGGCAATGTCTGGCTGGCGCTGAGGGTGTCGCGATGCCTTTTCGAAGTGTACTAACGAAAGCTAAACAAAAAGGAACTGATTTTGAGGTTCAAGGTTATTTTTTGATCATGTCGAGCGAACATCAAATCTGCGGAACTCCATTGATGTTTACATAAATGTTGTGATGAACTGGAAGGTAGTACTTGTCCGTCCTCGTCCGCTTTTCTGTGCTTAGTTTTCATTTCCTTGGTACTACGTATACCCTAGTAATACCTGAGATGACTACAAAAAAGCCTGCCTGACTACTTCCCAGCATAGCACGTGGCTTGTCAAATAACTCTATCGACAGAAGACGCTCAGTTACTTACTAAAGCTGGGGTCACACAACTCATACATCACACAGACGACAGTCTGCATCACACAACTGACTGCCTGCAAACAAGAGTCACCACAATATCCGTGGTTCGAATGCCGCTTATAATTTTCTCCGTGAACTCATTGCCATGTGGCATTCGAAGCACGAATCTCGCAGTGACTCGCGTTCGAAACTGCGTTGCAGACTGTCTTTTGCATGACGTATAAGCAGTGTGACCCCATATTTAGGAATACAGTGATCGGTAATAGCTTGGCTAATATGGGGGGAGGGGGGGCTAGCTTGGCTAACCCCCCCTCCCCCCACCCCCCACCGAAAAACGACCACATTGCGAGTTCTACCAAAATCAAGACAAAACATTTACGCCGTTACTGTTATCACGCCAACGCACGATAGGTGGCGGAGCGGGAGTTCCAAGATGGCGTAAGAGACGGGGATAGATTCTCCAGGAATTTCCCTAGCGCCTGCTCGCTGACGCTCGTCAGAGCGCTAAAAATAATTTATTTGTCTACAAATGCAAACCGGTGACGTCGGGAGCATATTACAGATGACGTAGACGTTGATGCGCGTTAGGATTACGGGCATGCTGATATTTAGAAGTTACGGATACTTCAACTCGCCAAGCTTTGTGGAGCCCAAGCGCGTTTTGGGTACCAGCCACGTCACTGTTTGTGGGGAATATATTTTTGAGGGTGATGAAGATATCGCGGTGTCTACGCTTTGCCTGGCCATTAGTACTCCAAGAGTGAGCCGCGCACGGTGACCGTCAAGCTCCGAAAGAGCAGCGCTCACAGTATTCATGTCTTCGCGTCACAGGCTTCAAAAGTCGCTGCTCACCGTCGCGATTTGAATGTATTGCAACACGTGATTAAACTGCGCTATGGTTATTAGGGAGTTTTCGTAGATCGTTTACGCTGTCCCGCAACGTTCTCCGCGACGCGCTACGAGATTCGGGACACTGGAGGCAAGGCTGGCATCGCTCATGCACTGTATTAGGGACTTTTCGTAGATCGTTTTCGCCGTCTCGCAAGGCCCTCCGCAACCCGCTACGATAGCGGGAACTCCACAGTCAAGCCTATCGGCGCGCAGGCGCAGTAGCAACTTCTTCGTTGCGGAACGCTTAGCGGAGGGGCCAGTGCGGTCTACGAAAACTCCCTATTGACGTACTCGTTCCGGAGACCTTAGTGGAGGTGGGAAAACGGTCTACAAAAACTCGTTATTGATAGGAAAGTTTGGGATAACGTGATCGCAGGTTACCGTACGGTGCAGAATTCCAACCGGAAGCTTGCGCTTACGGTTGGAACGCTAAACCGTACGGTAACCCGCGGCCGATGATGTTAATAAGCTAAAACTGCCAACGTCATTGGCGTGTTTAGGATTTTTTATTATTTTTATATTGCTATATTAAAAATAGCTATTTTAATATTCCCTATATTTGTGTACCGTGGTATCTGCAACGTTGCGACCCGCCTTGCCAAGACTACCCGTTCTAAGCTGTCGTGACGAACGGCTGGATAGCACAGGCGCTTAAAATGCTTCGAGCATTTCTTTATTGTATTTGTAATTACCTGAAATCGAGTACGCGTAACCTGTCTTTTGAAAATGCTTGGAGCAAACGGTCATGTTTCTTGTAACAGCTTAAAACACGAACCCATTCCCGGCGTCTACTGCTCAACGTACCGCTGCGCGATCAGTTTCTTTCTACTTGGGGCAAAGAATTACATTTTTGATAGAACGCACGCTAGTGCTCTACACTACTAGCGGGAGCGTTTGTTGTCACGTTGAGCACAAATTGATCTGACGACGACAAGACAAGAAATCTGCAGCGTACGCGATATCCAAAAGCCCCTACTAAAATTAGACACCCCGGTCTCTTTATGCAACGCTGTTGCGAGCTGGAAAACAAGATCTCCTTTTCTGACGCACTCACTTTTTTCGTTCAAACTGCTTCACGCACGAACACGCCGACATGAACATTGCGATAAGAGCAGCGCCAAGCCACCAAGGCCGACAGTCCCTGCCACCGTCTCGGCGCTGCCGCCGCCGCTGCCGTCCCCACTCCTCTGGTTCTCCGTTAGTCCGCGAGAGGGCGAGCGGGAGGCTGGAGTTGCGAATAGACGATTGCAAGCGGAGCGACTGGCCACCAACATGTCTCTGCTCGTGGGAGCATGCACGTGCAATTGCAAGCCTGGCCAAGCTACGTCCACACGCAGGCTTCACGTGTTAGCTCGCATAGGGGACCAGTCGGGCCGCCATTCTCTATACTACTTTCACCATTAAGCGGAGACCGCAGCTATTACCGCAAGCACGAGAGCTCGAGGGCGCTGCTTTAGAACATTCTTTTGCAGAACGAGCACTCGAGCTAGAAATGCGCATTCAAAGCCAGGAGCTCGGGCAACCTCACGTTTGCGGGTTTGGCTGCTGTCAGAACCGTATATACAGAGAGTTTTGCCATACTTTGGGAAATATGGGACGCAAATGAGGAGGGGCCATTGGCCGAAAGCGTGGTGGGCGTGTTCCAGGGCGTCTTCACAAATTCGAATGCGGCCAACCAGAAGACGGAAACTGTACCCTGGCGGTGGTCGCGAGAAACAAACTTTATAAGTGCGTCGGAGTAGCTCTCGGTGATTGAAAATAGTGTGCACTTGACGTTTCAATCACGCTCATCCAAAATCATGGGTGAGGAGTGCGTCTAGCGGAACGATCGACACAATTCGTACGCCAGGCGCCGAGGGCCGGGAATCTGTCGTCCGAGTGGTCACACTCTGTCCGAACAAAACAGAGTTCGAGGGGCACATTCGTTTCTTACATCTTTCTGCATGATCATAATCGAAACATCACGTGCACCCTATTTTCAACCTTTAAGGGTTACTACATGTAGCTCTTACGCGCTTAATAAACTCCTACACCTATGAATTAAACTGTTTCTGGCTAACACCACTAGGGGATTTTTTTCGGCTTCTGGTTGGCCAAGAGAGCATGTCAAGCACTTTTTCTTCGTCTGGTGCACGCTCTGGCTCTACCCGCGCCTCCCATTGACCAAACTCTCTCTATACACGGATCTGGCTGCAGTGGGTGAACAGACTATGCTTATCCACTTGGTCCCCTAGAATATAGTCTACATTTTGTGGTACCCACATCAGCGGGATTCCTTTTAATACGACTGTAACGTCCTCACGCGAAGTTACCTTCGGGTCAGTTCGTGTGTTCGCGAGGAATGGTTTTCTATACCTTGTTGTTCGATATGTTTCCTAAATATAGCGCGATAATTGGCTGTACGTGTGCTCTGCTGAAAAGTAGTCGCGCGGGGTTTGTTTCAAAAATGTGCAGTTGTTGCTGGAGTTAGAGCTGTAGTTTATTTGGGCCATCAATGCTTAACGATAACTCGTTTTTGTGTGTTTGTGTCATGGGGAGATATCTGTGTCGCTAAGCTTGGCCCCGTAGTTTTGAAACCCTGTGGACACGTTTAGAACGTTATTGGTTCCCGTGCAAAGGTAATATATTTCAGTTTCTCCATTGTTTAGCTGCGGACTTACCACG
The DNA here is from genome assembly GCF_016920785.2 of Ixodes scapularis. Lineage (NCBI taxonomy): Eukaryota > Metazoa > Arthropoda > Arachnida > Ixodida > Ixodidae > Ixodes > Ixodes scapularis. The sequence continues at coordinate 65,400,851 of NW_024609837.1, forward strand.
GACGAATATCAATACCTTTTCTGCCGTTTATATTAGGACTCATAGAAAAAACATGTTTTAAATACTAAACAGTATGGCATGTAATCTGATTTTTAGTCAAGTTATGGCCGCCGAAATGGACAAAAAAATTACTAGAGGCCTCCGAAATGCTCTGTATGCCTTAGACTAATTAACCATTGAAGAGAATACCCAAACGCTTGATTATCACAGGTGTACTGGAGGAAAGCATTTCGCTGCACACTATCTCTCGCTTCTACTTCCTTCCAACCTGCACTGGCACTTCGCAGCTCCAAGCACTTTTTCATATTACGCGAACTAAATGTACATACCTCACGTTTGAAAAGTTAGGTTACCGGTATCGTAGAATATTCATAGATCATCATAGATTAAATCCTTTTAAAGTTATACGCCCATACATTGCCAAAATTCAGCTATTTGAAATATTTTTTTTAAATAATATTGAACAACTAATACTTGGTAGATTTGAATGCCTCCTGATGTCAAACCTGTTGTAATCCTCCTCTACTTGAAAAACGCTGTTGTCTGGAGTATATGAATAAAAAAGAATGGAAATAAAAACATTCAAATAAAATAAACTAAGAAAAAAGAACATGAAGACCGCAAGATTCTTCGAGCGTCATTGCAATTATAGCGTTGCCTCCAGGAGGGTTTCAACTCACACGAGTGGGCTAGGGGAACACAGAGAAGACCTTTGCGCGTTCTGCGGTTTATTCACTTTTATTTCTTTTTTTTTTTTTTTACAGAACCCCTTTTACAATTTCGCTCGAGGTCCCCCCAGGCACATGTTTCCCGAACCACTTTCCCGACTCCAAACCGGGGACCCACCGACACCACTCGTCCGGTCTCAAGCACCCTGTCTCAACACAGCGGCACAAAGACCCCCCGACACATCCATGGAACCGCACACCGACAGCCCCATAACGTCAAGCCTCGTCGCCGCGCCCTCGAGAACCTACCGCGTCGCTATTTGCCGACGGCCTACACACCAGACACGCCGTCCCCCGTTCAAGCCGACAGTGGAATGGAAACCCGACTGTGCTCGCGGTTTCACCGTACAATAAACCGCAGTGGACTCTGAGCGCCACGAGAGCCAATCAAAGGCCACGTGGGCGTCACATGATCTTGAGGAGATAGCCAGCGACGCGCGAAACGCGTCGCTGGGTTGGCTGGGATGTTCATGGTCCGTTTCGCCTCAGAACATGTTGCAGGGGACAACACGAGCTATACCTTAGCCGATTCAGCGCTCCACCCGTAACTTGCTGCTCTGCACACCCAGGAGGTCATGTGATAGACTATGAACCACAAATCGGTCCTGGTAACTCCTAGTGCCCGTCCTAACCCATGGTAAAGTGAAAAAGGCATGATGTCCCTACGTCCCATGACTGCTATCTCCTCGAAATCGGTCCAGGAGTGCACAGTCACGTGATGATCAGAGTGGAACCGGCTTGGTCCAGCTAGTGTACTAGCTTCCACTTCACTGTCAGCTTTGAACTGGTGGACTCGGGCTTAAAAGCACTGCGTTTGCGATGGTTGTATAGGTTGGCCCGTTCGGGAGTTCGGGAGCTCTCTAAACACACCGTCAGCTTTCAGACGGCGGCGCGGTTGCGGTAGTTGTCGACTGCATGGTACGCAAAAAAAACTATGGGGAGGTCTAATATTGGTCGTCTTTAGGTCGATGATGACGTCATTGGCGTTTTTGGAACCGCGAGCAAAGAAAAAAATGTAAAAATCAGGTTCTTTTTTTTTTCTTTTTTGGCGGGGGGCAGTATCTATTTTACCACAGATGTGGAGGTTTTCCGCTGCGTCTAATCGTTTTTTGACTATTCGCTTTGCTTTGGCGGTTATTGCTAACTTGAGGGCTTGCAATGGGAAGAAATTAGGGGGCTTTGTTTTCTGCGCAACATTCGCATTATTCTGACTGACTGAATGATTGATTACAAACAGTGTTGTAGGCGTTACCGAAAAAGAAAAACGTAACGACTTATGCTATTTCTTACTTGTAAATAAATGATATGCGTTACCGTCTAACGTTACCTCAAAATAAAAAGAACGTGTTACCGTTACCGATCAAAAATAACGCACGTTACTTTTAATTAAATTTTTCTAATTAATATTTAGCACGTTTTATTCTTCTGACGTTGCAGGTACGCATAAGCGTCATATTTTAAGAAACATTATATTCACGTAGAACCTGAATATAATTACCACTATTGTTTTGGAATAGTAACGACTACGTTACTACGTTACCGATAACGCCGTTGCCCGTAACGTGTTAGTGCCAACACTGATGTCGAGTTGAATGGCAGACGGACAACCAGAGGGGGCCATAATCTGCCAAACCATAGCCTCCTCTATACTCACAAAGTACACGTAGCAGAGCGCGTTGAAAACTACAGAATACACAGAAAGAATAAAACACATGATGGACGAACACAGACGCACACAGTTCTTTCAAAGAACTGTGTGCGTCTGTGTTCGTCCTTCATGTGTTTTATTCTTTCTGTGTATTCTATACACGCAAAGCCTGGCAGTTTGACGACAGAGCCATAGAGTGCCCGGTCGCAGAATGGACTGTTTCCAAAACCGACGCGCCCCAATGCGGCGAAATACCACGCAGTGCACTCTGGGAACTAGTTGGCCACTCAGTTTCGGTTTCGACTGAGCAGATTCATCTCATGCTATCACGCCGCGACCGAACGCGCTGCTTGCGTTTTCGATTATCTGACTTTTTTTCCGAATGTACAATACACTCATTCTCGAGCGATACAAAACGAAGGCCGGGGCACTTTCCTTGGTTCCCGAAACACCGGATATTATGAGTGCGTATGCAAACGTAGTAAGACGTGGCTTAGTCACCTCATCTTTGAGTCCAATTTCAATAATCCCGTCTAGTACCAGTGAACTACAAGTGAAATTCGGTCACCTGGAGCATTACACGTATTTTGTTTGCCAAACGTCCGCTTCTTGTTACTTCATTGGGCGAAAAGCAAGCCGCATCCTCACAGGAGTTTCAAAGTTGAGCCCAGCGTTGACGCATGAACTTTTAAGAGAAGCTATACGTCTCGGGCTTGTGCTAAAGCTTCGAGGTCTGACCATCTAGGTTAGTTTAGAGACCACCAATGACGCTCTCGGGGCCAGAAAACATGAGATAACGGCCGTTAATAGTCCATGCTTGGTGTGTAATCTCTTGTCGTCGTGTCGATCGAAACCGAAACCATGGCACTCTCCTCCCTGGCCAACTAGTTCCCAGAGTGCAATGCGCGCCGTGTTGCATGCAGGGCTTTATGGAAGTAGTCTATTGGAGAGTGGGGATCTGGTAGCAGAGAGCATTTCTGGTATTCAGCGCACAGCTTCTGCAGCGGCGAGGACCCGAAACATGGTTTTCCAACCCGATGAGAAGAGAAGCGGTAGCGCGAAGAACGCGAGGAGCACGCGCGGACATTCCATCGCTCGAGAGAAGTGTGTTTCGGCGTCTCGCCGCAGCGGGGCGCCCGTTACATGTCTCTCCTTTCATCCGTTGTCTGCTGCACTACCCTTTCAGTTTCGGCGGCCGCGTCTCGTGGCGATCTGCCAGGAGTTTTCAGCATAAAGAAGGCTATGGCCAAACAGAAGTTGCTCAGAAAACCACGAAGCCGCAGTAAACATCATGGAAAAGGGCAGCCTGCAAACGCTGTCCGAGATGTGTTTGTTTCTTGTATGACGATCCTCTCTACCTTGGTTATAAAAAAAAATATATATATAAAAAATCTCTGCAGAAATTTTGGTAGCGAACATAGTATGTCTGAAGGAAACATGCTGCGGCAAATCCACGAGGTACGACCGCGTCGTGTGTGCTGAGAAACACCGCGTCCTTCGTAGAATGTATACACGAGCAGCGCGACGGCGACTGAGCGGTTGCTATTCTGTGTATTTGTATTCAAACGTGGCGTCTGAATAGCAACATCTGGCTGTAATGTAGTAAAACGTACAAAGCTGCGAAGTTTACAGTTACCAGTCTTTAGGTTACCGCAGTTAGATTTACATTTCCAGGGGAGCCGTTCTGCCAGATCGTTTATTTGGGACTGGTGGGCTAGACTGGGAGGCGATGCAATCGCTTGATTCTCGCAGTGGCCACGAGAGGTCCGACAATTCGTGTCCCGTGTCTCACTGTGTCCCCATTACACCATCTGTAAACTCGCGGAAGATCCAAAACGTTAAAATAAAATGCAGTTAAGTCTCTAAAGCTTGTGTTCGAAATAATACTGAGCGGGCAGCTTTTGCTTTTGAAACATATTTATTTAACAACCAAACTTGTAGGCAAAAAATAGAGAAAAAAAGCAAACAAAAAAACCAGGGATCGTGGTACCATTCACGGCTAAACAACATCCTTGCAGGTTGTAATAAACGCTTGAGCTACTCGTATTTGTTAGCAAAGTCTTCTCTTTTAGTCCTATGAGTGGTAGGTTTACGCCGACAGGTTATGGCGCGCTCTGTAGGCTGGAATCACAAACGGAATAGACGGAAGAGCTAACGCCCGCTCACCTCGTGTCCGAGCGGCTCTTCTTTTTATACATTACTCTCACACCGGGCTGCGACAAAAAAAAAAAAAGAAAGAGAAACATAAAATGATTTCTTTCTTCTTTTAAGTGAGAGAATGTGAACATCGTTTTGCGTTCTAGATTTTCCGCTCAGGCCCTTGCTTTCGCATCTCTGCTTGAAAGGCTATTTGTGTAGTGGAAATTTTAGGAGCTAAATACTTTGTTCAATCCGTCAGAAAACTATATGATCTATGCTAGCGAAGCAATAAACCCCTTCCGAAATTCAGTCTGGCCACATTGATACCTATTTCCACCTAAGTGTGCCTCATCTGTAGTGGCGGCCTTTTTAATGGCTGGTGAAGGAAGGATTTGAAGAGAGAAATCGATGCGGATCCTGAGCCTACAGACGTTGGTTCGCTGTATTGCTCTTCGATGTCACCGTGACGAAACTTATCAGTTTCTATGCGCTACGCATTTGAGGCTGTCATGTAAAGGGTGACTCACGCATTTGCGCTGACAGCCTAGCGAGTGCGAGGGTTGCTATGGCAACAGCTGCGTCGGTTCCTGAAAAACCGGTTTTTTTCAGTTTTTTTTTTTTTCTGAAGCCGACCCAGCTGTTGCCATGGCAGCCCTCGCACTCTGCAGGACTCAACGCAAGTGTGTGAATCGCCCTTTGCTCCGCTGTGACACACCCCAGACAGTTCATAACAACGGAATGTTGGTTTCTTGACACCATCGAAAGTGAAGCAAATAGTGAAATAACTGTTTTGTACGTCTACCGTTGATTGAATAGGTACCAGATTTTATCCGCCATTAGCATAAAATAATTTGGAGTGATATTTCAGCCCCTAGATGGCGCTGAAATCGTGAAAGGGTCTGTTGACGGGTGCAAGCCGGCTGGTGGACAACCGAGAAATTCCGAACCCGAGACCGTGTGCGTTTATGAGTTCACGATGATTGGATAGCAAAAGTAAACTACTTGTCACTTACGTTTTCTAATTCCCTGTATCCCTAAAATCACTTACGTTTGAATGCTTGAGCGTGTTGGTGATCAGAATACGAAATCGAGAAATAAGCAGAAGACAACACAGACGACACGGGCTTTGAAGTCGCGGCAGAGATGTGACGAAGAGAAAGGGGAAAAACAAGGTGGTGGGGGTTCACGTCAGCAAACGTCTTTCTTGCAGGTTGAAAGCCTCCGTTGTTTGTATTGTTTCTATGGGCCCCTCTTTCCTTTCTGTATCCCACATAAGTTCTCACTGCGCCATGCACAACCAGGCATCCTCCCTATTATTTCCACATCTGCCCCCATCCTTAGCTGCACTTCACCTTCACAAAGTGACGAGCTTCCCGTTAGGGAACCCATCACCCAAATACTCCAGTCGTGCTCCCCACAATCAGCGCTCTACAGACACACACGCACTCACACACACGTACCTACTCCCCAATTCCTCTCCCTACTTTGCGTCCTCCCAATTTTCTTCTCACCCTAGCGAGTGACGCACACCCGACAACGTTTGTCCAGCTCTCGTCCCTTCCCACGAGAAGTCCCCAGAGAGCATTACGTGTACTGTGGCGTAACCCTACACCCGTCGTCTGCTTTGCGGTGGGGGCGCGGGTTATAGGGAAGAACTCGCGAAAGCTTTCTCTTGTTCCCTTCATGCTGGTGTTGCTGGTGGGGTTATGCGTGTGTGGGAGAGTGCGTGTGGTTGCGGCTTGGTCCCTGCGGGAATCGGGAAAATAGGGAAGGATGAGGTGCGTGGAGGCTGTCGATGAGGCTACGTCATTGCTCCGCTACGAGCTGCCAGATCGGCAATTAGCCGTGCGGGTTGCGTCGGGCGGAAGTCGCAGCAGCCATCGTGTCGTATGACAGGGGAGAGGGGGTGTGGTTAGAGAGGGTCGAAGGGGAGAAGGGAAAGCCGAAGGAGGGGACGGGAGGCGGGGTGTTGTGACCCTGTGGGCTTTGCAATGCGGGATTATGGCGCATCAATCTCTTTTTGTATTGTTTTAATACCTGTGGGGCAGGTGGTGAATTGGAATCACAATAAAAACAAAAAAATAATTATCGAGAGATCGTTTCGATTTTGCCCCATGGACCGATTCTTAGAGCAGCCAGACTTTACGAAGTTAGAATTTGTCGTCGAGCCTGCTTTCGTCATAGGGAAGACTCCAATAGCACACATCTTGTTCCATTTATTGTGAATTTTACTCCAGAAAACGTTTTTATGTTGTATTCGAATAAATATACGTAAACCGTAAATTTGTTTTCAAGAGGAGCTCATATTATCAAGCTAGTTTAATCGAATTCCTCAGCTAATGTCTGTTTTCTTTTTAGTGGACGGGTTGTTAAAAGCAAGACTAGAATTGCAATTTAAAAAAAAATCAATACTAATACTTTTAAAATGAAGATTTTTTTCTTCTTGTAAATATTGTAACGCTTGATATAAAGCTTGATATAAATAAAATTAAAAAAAATATGTAACACTATTGTTTTCTAAAATAGACATTACAATGTGTGGGAATACATTTTTCTATTTATCAATAGTGCAGACTCATGTTAGAGTCCAAGCAAGAGTGAGAAACACAAATATAAACAAAATATATAACACCGAGAACACACGAGTACCAGCTGCAAGACGTAACGACGAAGTAAACTAAAAAAAACATATCATCGAAAAATTTCAAAACAATGACATGAGCGCAACTTTCAAATTCGAATTAAATTCGTCCACATAATCACTTTCTACTCTGTTTTATTGCTAGTTGGTTCTATGCGGTTATCATCCCAGGAAAGAACGAAAATGGCAATGTATTAATGTGTTCACGAAATGCCTGAATCATTTTGCCCTTGTTGAAGGGAGTGTTTGCGCGCGATACTCGGGTTATATAAGGACACTGTATTGTGTGATTTAAATCATTATATATATATATATATATATATTTTTTTTTTTTTTTTTCTGAACGAAAGAGCAATTGGCTACCAGTCAATACTTGCACCGAAACGCTCATCCTTCTTTATAAGAAAAAAAGAACAACATATTTTCTATTTTGCTTATTGCAGAGCAAGCGAGCAAGCAATTGACAGATTCCGGACCGTCGGTTGCATGGATCAGGAGTGACTATGCACCGTTCGCCCCTAAGCCGGAAGTGCGGTGAGAGCTACGCGATCGCCCGACCAATCAATCGCCTTCGTTTCATCACGTGACAACTCTCTCTGCGCCTGGGTATGGGCGGTCTCTCGATCACGTGACAAAAGGGAGACGTAGGACTGGTCCAACGGGCAGGCGGCTTGCACTGCACACTGTCCCACGAGGGGGCGAACAAAAGTCTAGGGGGACCGCGGAGTCAATGATACGAGACCGAACCCTCCGGCGGGATCCTCGGGGAGTCCGAACCCCAGCCCGGCACCATCAAAATGGCGGCTGTCGTGTTTCGGACGGTTAGCCACGGATCCGCCTGCGACCGTCTCGGCCCTTGATCTCGTAGCCAAAAGCTGTCCGCGAGGCCGCTTCTCATCCGTAGCCGAGTCAAGTCGAGAAGGCCTCTGCTTTACTGGCCGAGCGTGCCCCTTGAAGATATTTGGAATCTTTCCTTTTATTTGTCGCCTTTATAAGAAGGGGACTGAAATGTTCAGATTTGTTGGTGTTGTTTTGTTTTGTTTTTGCATGGAGTTTTGCAGTGACAAGCGAAAACTGCAAGCTTGTTCTCCGCACAGTTCCCTCGAAATATGTCTACATTTTCATTCGCGGATGGGAAAAAGATATGTCTTCAAGCAGCAATTTTGATGCTCTGGTATACATTGCTAAACCACTTACCTGCTGCCTATAAATCACGCGTAATGCCCATTTTAGCATACGGTAATGTTATGCGGCTTCTGAGCAAAGCAATGCATCGATACATCAAGGACGATGCAAACACGAGTTGCATGCTTTATTCATTCCAACTGCGGGAAGAGGACGTCTCCGACAGAAGTACTCTGAACTTGAAATATATACAAATATATAATAAACAACGATAATACCTGGTTTGAGATTATTTTTAGAAGCACCATCAGACTAAATTTACCTTCATACCGAAAATATTCAATGTTATTCTAATTTTTTTTTAATGGCGATGAGGGAGTTAATTTGTGTTTTCTTTTTCTGTTTTTTTTTATGGTCTGCGTAAATTTAGGCGAGGGGATAATCGTCATTGTAATTTTAATAATGAACTAAAATTTGTTAATTAACTTTATAATTATTGACTTCAAGGATCATGTGGGAATTACCCTGATGACGGGAATACTTAGAGGACGGACCACCTGAAAGAATTGGCGAAAAGGTAATGGTTTTATATAATTTTAACCCAACAATTTTCGCGTTTTTTTTTTACAGATTTAAGAATGGCCTTCCAAGAAGAGCGTCGTAAAACCAGCCCGCAACGACTCTTGGAAGAGTGCCGCTGTCGTTTCAATCGTTTCGTCACTATCTAAGCAGCCTCTTTCTGGTTGGGGACCCCGACGACACAAGTAACGAATTGACTGAAAAGAATATGTCACTCGTCTTAGTGTCCTTGTGAGCGGACTTTGCGGCCCGTTTGTGCGCTTAATTTTGAAATAGGGCAAAAAAAAAAAAAAAAAAAAAACGCGAAAATTGATCGAATGATTTTTAACAAACAATTACCCTTTCGCGAATTCTTTCAAGTGGTCTGGCCTCTAATAGTAGTTGCAATCCCTACTGCAATTCAAACTGACTCTGAAACCAATCATTCAAAAAATAATTAACACATTTTGAGGTAATTAGACAATCTACCGTAACGATTATCCCTTTATTAAATGTCCGCCAAGTATTATCGATACCCAGTAAAGGGGGCACTTGTCTAATTCCCATCCCCCTTTTTGTATATATATATATATATATATATATATATATATATATATATATATATATATTCGAATTAAAAGAAAATGAACTGTATAAAAATTGTGCCCAACTGTTTAAAACGGCACGTATACGTAATCAAATCAAAACAGTTTAACTGCACAAACATCGAATAGATTCGTTTCAGAGCACTGATGAGGACCGAAATCTGTTGAAAAATAAGTCAGTGAATATAAGAATTGCATCCCCTATCGAGCATTCTGCTGTTAACGTCCACAACACCCCGAACTGGCGCCGCCTACCAACCTATCAAACACATCACTCAATTCTGCTCTTTGTTTCTCTTTCACGACGGAATGCGTGTACGGGCTGGATTTCATGCAATAAGCGTCGCGCCTGAGTGTGACAAAAGCGCGTTAGACGCAGTTCGAGGCAACACAAAGCATGCACATTCACATCAGGCAATACGAAAGCATTCAAAGACAAGGCATTTTTTGTAACAATTAACCGTGCGTACTCGTAAGGAGAAGTACAAAATTGTAACGATCGAAATTCACTAAGTAGCGCACAATCGATAGATAGATTAGCGGGTGCAATAAACCTTCTTTTTTCGCGATTACTTAAGTTGCCACGAGAGACTCCTCGCAATAAAAGAGCTCCCAGAACTGAAGACCCGACACGCACCCTCGGACCAATCCTATGAAGACTTGTAACGAAAGTAGCTCTTCCCACACTCTGCTCCTGAATGAACTTATTTCGAGACCATTCTGATAAATCCGGAAAGTACATGAGGGGATGCGGACATTTAGGTGTACGAGGTTTTGGTGTATGACGTTTTGGTGCACGGAAGTACCAGCGTACGGACGTTCCAGTGCGCGGACATTTCTGCGTAAGTACGATGCGTGTTTGGCAATGATTACTTGAACCTCCAGCACACATTGCAGACCTTTGTCTAATTTAATATTTTGATGCATGAAAGGTGCAAGATGAACTGATAGGGATTAATCTAACTGTCTAAAAACATAGAAAATCTATAATTCAACAAATAAATTTAATTGCGTCTCCGATGCAACAGTAATATATTAAAAGTAATTTTAATTTCCGAAACGATATCGTTGAATAGAGTTTTGAAGGCAATCATCGGGGGAAACTAAACCATCTATACAATTTACAAAAAATGCGTGGAGTTCTCTTAGCGACAGGCGTTAATGCAATTTAAGGGCATAGTAAAGGTCAGTTTAGCTTCAGGTTAGGTCAGGCAAAACGATGGCAGAAATAAGTTGCCACATTTATACTGGAAACAGAATGGCGAGCGGGGATTAGCGAGCCGAAGGTAATCTCTTAGTCATTCGATTAATGTACGTAGCAAATAAAATAATTGTTATATGTAAGGGCAATAATGAAACTCATCCATACCAAAATGCTACTAAAATATTGTATGAAGACGTTAGTATGAGCAGTATAAGTAATAAAGTATGCGACGTACGTTCAGAAATAATCAAAGGATACCAAGGATTTCGCAGGATTTCGAAGGATATACAGGAGAAAGTCCATCAACCTTTTCGTTGTATGGACTTTCTACATTTACACCGAAAAGTCCTGCTCGGAAATGTCCTAGACCTGTGCATGAATGTGTCAGGTGTCAACAGATCGGAATCATTCAGAGCTCGTGTAACCAAGCATAATAACTCGTAAGAATCATAGCGCAGGCATAGTGCGCGCACGTCAGATTCAATGCTAAGGAGGACCGAGAGAGTTTACATTTTTTTTTAAATTATTATCTTAGGAGTAGAAGGCCAAATTTTACTCTTTCCCTTGCTTGTCCCGATACAGGCATAAAAACATGATTCTTATTTTGTTATGCTCTAGTTATTTGACGTACGTTACTCAGAGATACGTAGATTTGCAAGAATGCTTCCCACCGTTTCGTTTCAGGAAAACCACTTTCCCGCTTGATATTGGTGCTCCGCAGAAAAGCATGAGTTGCAGGGCACGGGGTTCGGCATGCTGGAGCCTCAAAAATCGTCAAAAATAGTTCGAAAAATAGTTTAAGAAAAAAAGCCACAGTAAATTTGTGAGCGCACTTCGTAGAAAGAAAGTAAGTAGTGTGCATATCGCGAGCCTAAAATAGCCAATGAATCACGCTGTTTTTGAGTTTGCTCGTCGATAACGCGTAATGTCTCTAGATGCTCCGTAATCGAGACCATTGAACATTCTTTATTCCTTTTTCATAGATTACCCTGCAGTGCTTGAAGGCGTTAATACAAAAGACTGAATACCTATAAAAAGGTACCCTTTTTTGGACAATATTCCTCGCACCATATATGTTTAAAAGTTGAGATGTTACCCTATGCGAGCTATCTACAAATGCGAACTATAAAACGTTTTTTTTTTTCTATGTCGTATATTATGATAAGACGTGACGGAGTTTATAAATAACACAATATATTAATGGTAATTTATGTAATATACGAGCTTCTTTGTGAGCTGATACAGCAGGAATTTGTCAAGGTGGAATGTGTATGATAATTTTTACCTTCGGATTAGCCACTAAGGGCGGACTATGCACTTATGCACCCGGTGTGGAATGTCTCACCAAAATCCTTTATTTTCGACCCCGAATTTGTGTTTGCAGACTATATTCCAGAAAATACGGTATTCCTTTGGATAGCACACTTTACCTTGTGACAGCCGGTTTTACTCCCAGATTGTTGTAACAAGAAAAAAAAATTAAGTGGCAAACATGTTTGTCCTGGCGCGGAACTCCCTCAGACTAAAATCGTGGTCGTTCAATCTAGAAACATACTACGTTTTTTTTAGCTAGATCTCGCTGTTAATTTTAGATATATTTTGTTTCATTAAAAATGAAAGCGGTAATCGAATTTTTTTTCTGTCCAACGGAAAGGAATTCCCAGTCGAGTTCGTTTTCTGCTAGTACAACTCTCTCTCCACCCATATTTTTTAAAGACAAACCGTGCAGCCCTACTTGGATCTTTTTCTACCTTCTCAATCAAGGTTATTTATTCCAGATAACACATGCGTATTCTAAAATTGGTCTAACACATGTTAAATAAGCTGTTTCTTTTAAGTAACTGTTTAAATAAAGTTGAGCGCCCTTCCGGCCTTTACAAGTACATCATCTATATGGCATTTTATCAACAGTGTAATGAGTGTATGACACATATATATTTATGCTCAAATTTTGTATTTACTATGTCGTCATTTGTTTATAATAGTGAGTTTGAAGCGTATTTTTTTTCTTTGTGAAACAGTTATGAACCCACTCCTTTCGGTTTAAATTCATTTACCACGTAGAACACTTCACTTCTAGAGCGATCCAAGCAACCATCGTCAGATCGCGAGTCTACAAAATACATTTCGTCATTACAGGCGTACCGGAGTATCAGCGATATTGGCGACGGATCCCAGTTCTCCCCCAGCGATTACAACTCGGCAAGTTAACAACTGACTGCCCGATTGGTGCCGTATCATTGGTCACCGGTGACCCATACATCTAGTCTACCCCGGGAACCAACTTAGACGCACCCTACATCCTGCCAACATCAGTAAAACAGCAGCCACGCCGGTCCAAGCTTCACATCTAGAGCGATCCAGGCAACCACCGTCAGATCGCACGTCTACAAAATCCATTATGTCATTACAGGTATGTCACAGTCGCATATCCTAATATAGCCTTTTCGTGGAACCTGGATCGCTCTAGCACTGTCTTTCTGCCTTTACTGAACTTCGCTTGAATGGCTGACAAACAGCCAATTACAATAAAAGAGCTGGATAAACTTTTTTCCGACCTATGCATTATGAATAAACGAACACTTCAGAAATGAAAAGTAAACTTAACAATGTAAAAGTTTTAAATGAAGCAATGCAAGAAGAACTTGCTGGCATGAAAGTGTTTAATGAAGCAATGAAAGCGGAATTTCCTTGTGTGAAAAAATCGATGTCATTCATAAACAAGAATTTTGCATATAAGTGAGATTTACGGTCTCCAAACTGAGGAAAGAAATCAAGCCGGGGAAACGTCAGCAACAGGAAATTCGAAAAGTATGCGGTAACCTGGAAACCAGGGAGTGAATAACAGAGCTAAAACAGTGCGGCAAGCATAAAAACCTGGAAATCAAAGGTGTGCCTCAGTTGCCAGATGAATCACTTCAATCCCTTGTTACACAAATCGGCGAGATCCCGCAGATGGAATTAACCGCACAAGATCTTGACGCCATACATTGTGTACCGACCAAAGATAGAACGAAACCAAATATTGTCATCAAGTTTTTGGCGAGGTCGCTCCTTGACAATGTGCTTCACGCGGATAGGAAACGGAGATTAAGCGCAACTGACCTCGGTGTTAGGGCAAATGACCCAGTGTTAATTAACGAGCACTTTTGCCCCGAAAACAAAATCATGCTTGGAAAGGCAATCCAGATTAAGCGACAGAAAAACTGGGAATTTGCGTGGGTGTCTCAGGGAACACTTTCGATGCGAAGAAGCGAATTTACGAAAGTGAAACATATAACCGGGGAGGAAGACTTTGCTGAGATTGTCTAGTTCTTCTACAAACTCTCTCTAGTTAATTTGATTTTTTTTTTGTTTTTGTTGACTTAAATTGTCATCTTCTTTGTGGCGTCTGTGAATAAATTGTACTAGAGCAAAAGAGTTATTTCAGTGTTACACTACAACCTAAAAAAGTGTTCGTAAAAGTTTAAATCTCCTCATTGCCTTCTCGTCAATTCACTCGCTTATGTTTGGTATAAAAGCAATAACCGGAACTTGGCTAAAAGAGAACGATCATGTTAATGTCCCCGGTTGCGTAATGGCATCTCTATCTGGAACTGCTAAATATAAAGGTGGCGGCGCAGCATTGTTTATATAAACCGCCTTGTCATTCAGTGAACTGCCTTTGATTTCATGTTCTTGTAGCTGCATAAAGGCTTTATTTCTGGAATCGAAGTGTGGCGCTGTAATCGCCATTATGTATAGGCCACCAGATTCGTGGTTATCATCTTATTATAACCAAACGGATGATATATTCACAAAAATGAGGGTTAACTATAAAAGATCTGTTATATGCAGGGATTTTAATATAGATATTCTCAGAAACGTGCACCTAGACTATACTTATCTTGTTCAGTCGTTCAATTTTCGAAACGTTATTAATGAGCCAACTAGAGTGACCGCTATTTAATCAACTCTCATTCATCATATTCTTACAAATATCGATACCAAAGCTGCTGTCGTTTACAAATATAACCTCGCTGATCATTACCCCATGTTCGTACTTGTACCAACGATAAATAACGCTTCTGATAAACCACACCGTCAGTGGTCACGGAACATAAATTACGAATGCTTGCGCCATACATTAATGGGATTTGATTTTACTACATTATTTAATTCAAATGTAAACGATGAATTTAGTAAGTTTGCAAATGTTATTAGGAATGCGATTAAAGATCGCTCAGATTAGTTGAAACAGCGACTTTATCTAGATCCGGCCTGCCCGTGGATGACTCAGTGCATTCTTAGTGCACTGAAAGAAAACAAAAGAATTGGCAACAAAAGTTAAAACAGCACAAACACAGCACCTTTCATCTCAGACAATATATACATTATCGTAAGGTGTCTGTCTCACTGATAAGAAAACGTAAAAAAAGAATACTACATCAACCTTATCGCTAGTAACTGCCACGAGTCGAAGCAAATGTGGAATTTCTTCGACAGCTTCATCAAACCCGGATAGAAGACACAAACCAGCCCAGAAGAAATTGATAACAGCACCGTCGAAGATTTTAATCGTTTCTAGACCAACGATGGACCGCGTCTTGCGAATGGCATTATTTCCAACACCACACCAACGTTTCTACACCCCGCCTATATCCCGAATACCTGTGTATTCGAGGCAATAACACTTGCAGAAATCGCATGAATCATTATTAATATGTCCATAAATAAATCACTCGGGTGTGATTGAATTCCAATTAAAGTGCTAAAATTTAATATTGATATGCTGGGTATTCCACTACAATATATGTTTAACCATTCTTTGATTACGGAATTTAACCATTCTTTGAATACCGGGACTTATTGAAAATAGCTAAAGTGTGCTCAATATTTACGGGCGGGAATGATGATGCTAACCTGAACATTGCAGGCCAATATCAGTTCTAAATGGTATAAACACACTACTTGGTAAACTCGTAGTTAAACGCCTAAATGCCTTCATACTCAAAATATCAAATTATAACCTCGATCCAGCACGGTTTAAGACCTAATAAATTTACGTCAAGGGCTGTTCTATCACTTAGTCAAGCAATAAACGACTTACTTAACGACAACAATATTACTTTCTGCGTTTTCCTCGATATTAAAAAAAAATTTTGACAGGTTTGATCATTCCATTCTGCTTAACGATTTGGAGATACACAGGTTAAGGGGCTCATCACTAAGCTTTCTCAAAAGCTTTTTAACTTCTCGCTTTCCATATGTCTCCATGTAGAACTGTCAATCAAATGTTAGGCCAATCACAACAGGAATTCCGCAGAGATCTGTGCTGGGTCCGGACCTATTTTTATTATATGTAAATGATGTCGTACGTTTACTTATTAATTCTGAAATGATAATGTACGCAGATGATACAGCCATTTACTACACAAATAATTCGTGGGATAACATTAATAGTGTAGTCAATGAAGAACTGATAATCACCCAGGATTGATGCAACTATAACAAGTTGACGCTGAATATAAAAGAAACGAAGAATGTTATATTCTACTTAAACAAAAAAAAAGAAAAAACTATGCTAACAGCAAAATTTATATTGCCAACTCTATTATAGAACAGGCATACACATTCAAATATATAGGAGTGATATTCAACTCACACTTACACTAAGAACGTCACATCGCCTATATTTGTCAAGAACTGCCGTATGCTCGCTACATTCTGCTGAAGGCTCGACAGTGCTTCGACTCTTAAACCTTAGATATTATTAATTTCTTGATATTTCACTGCCATTTAACATACTGTACAGAAACATGGCGTACAACTTATGACACGTATCTCACGCCCATTATTGGTCTACAAAAAAAGGCGATTCGAATCATAACCGACTCGTACTGTACAGAGGCATCGAGCATTTTATTTGATCACCTCAGAATTCTTACACATAAACTAGTAAAGTATGAGATTGCCACTCTGTCTTACAAAATGTTGATCACGAACAACCCATTTTCTATTACTATACTTCCTAAAGGCTTTCATCAAGCTAGAGCAAATTTGTCTGGACACTTTAACCTTCCACAATGCCACAACGTTTACGGGGAAAAACTAATTCAATTCTGTGGAACAAAAATCTGGAAAGCCCTATCGAACGACCTTTGAAAATTGCCTATACTTTTAACAAAGCTCTGAAGCACTGTCTCCTCTTTTCAACCTTGATCATCTTTCATCCTGATCATCGTTAGAAGCTAGATCAGCTTCTAATGTTGTATAAACAAGATTAGGAGTATTTTAGAGCGCAGCTCTTAGGGGCCCGTTTCCGGCTTGAGCGGCGTCGGCGTCGCCATCGGAGTCGCCGTTGGCATCGCCGTCGCCGTCGGCGTAACCGCGAGGTCACGTGACCCCCCGAGGTCACGTGACCCCCCCCCGAGGTCACGTGACCCACCCAGGTCACGTGACACCCCGAGGTCACGTGACCCACCCAGGTCACGTGACACCCCGAGGTCACGTGACCCCCAGAAGTCACGTGACCCCCAGAAGTCACGTGACCGCCTTGAGGTCACGTGACCCCCTAAGGTCACGTGACTTCTGGGGATCACGTCACCCCCTAAGGTCATGTGACCCTTCAGGTCACGTGACTCCCGAGGTCACGTGACCCCCAAAGGTCACGTGAGCCCATGAGGTCACGTGACCCCCGGAGGTCACGTGACCCCCTGAAGTCACGTGACCCCCTTGAGGTCACGTGACCTCAAGGAGTCACCTATCCCTCAGTACGCTTCCATCTTCCTCCTCAAGAGCTGCGCTCTAACCGGCGTTACAGGAATTGTAAACGGCTTTCATTTGTTTGTTGCTTTCTAATGACATATGCCTGTCGCTCTGTGTTTGTACGATATTTTGTTAATAGCCCGAACTACCCTAGCGGCTATGGGTTTATATGCTTTTTCTCCAATACTTTGTATACGTATTTCGGTGAATAAAAATTGAATTGAATTCAAAAACACCAGGTATGAATGCCCGCTAGGTCTATCTCTAACTAAGTAGCATCATAATCATTCACATTTGTTCTCTTTTTACTAAGCAATTATCGACAAACACCCGAACACAAAAGAAAATGTCAAAGGGAATATAAGTAACATAAATATCAATAACATTTCCTTGGAATTTTTTTATGTTCGTGGTTTTATCAATGATTGCTTTGTAGACAAAAAAAATTAAAAACGATAATACCGCTACTCACTTACAAAGAAATCCTTATTCTTTATTATACATTAAAAAGGAGAGTGCAGAACCCTGTGGAACGCCTGATGCCACATAGAACATATGCCGAATCTCCACCGTTCAATACATGTTGGCAACGCTTAAACAGATAATCTTCAATTCATCTTAGAATCGTCGAATCTATGTTTAACATTTTAAGTTTATAAAGAAAAAGCAAGTTCTAAACAATATCGAATACCTTGCGAAAATCTGTGGATAAACAGCCAGTTTCCTCTTGCTCATCAACATCAGATGTCAAGTCATGATAGACTTCAATCACTTGTGTCGTGCACGATAGCCTTTACTAAGGCTAAGTTTTCTCTGAATTAATTAATTATTTTCTATCATATGCCTCATTATTTTTGTATATAAAATATTTTAATTATATTGCATGAGATGGCTGGTTCATAAATTATTAAAGTCAGCCTGTTGCTTGCGACATCTTTGTTCGAAGCGTCTTTATGAATAGGAGCTACGTGAGCAATCCTCAAGCCGTTTGATAAGAAACCCGCGGAGAATGATCAGAATAGAATAAATAAAGATATAGCGTAAACTGAATGAGCCCAGCGCTTTAATACACGAGGATATATTCCATTCGGCCCAATTGCCTTCGCTACATCGGTGTTCTTAATTAGCACCTCGATGCCGCTCACGCTTAGTTTGACGTCCTGAATTAAACGAACAGTCCTGCTGACGAATCATAGATGGCTGCAGTGGTACTTTGAAAAAAAAGACGGAAAGTAGTTTTTTAAGTATTTTGCCTTTTCTGTTTCATCCAAAAGTACTTGGTGATTATGAGTCATTATATTTATTCCTACATGATCTGAAACACATGCCCTGAAGCCCTGTCAAACAAGTTCGGGATTCGTTTTCATTTCGTCGTTCAGAAATCTGATTTGCCTTTGCACTTCTAATATTTAGTTTGTGTTCGCGAGTTACCTCAGATAGTCTCTCTAAGTGATTACTACTTTAGGCGCCCTTGAATCTAGCAAAAGCTTGTCTTGCTTTCGTAGATTCTAAGAATATTTAAACTCATTCTTTTTTTTTCTTTTTAAGCCTAGTGCAATTTATACTCGGTACGCACTTACCCGTAAGTTCAAACAAAACACCCGTAAGTGCAAACAAACAAACACATTATTTCTTATTTACATAAATGATATGGCTGTTGATGTTGGTTCTTCTATTCGAATGCTTGCGGATGATTGCGTTGTCTATAGAGAGATTAATAATGCGCAGGATAGTGTAATCTTGCAAAAGGACCTGGACAGCATTGAATCATGGTGTCAGCCATGGCAACTATTTTTGAACGTGAGAAAAACTGTACATGTCACTTTTACAAGAAAGGTTTACCGCCAGCATTTCGTTATTCGCAGAATGAAGAAGTTCTAGAAACCCGAAATGAATTTAAATATCTCGGTGTATACTTTACATCCGATCTGCGTTGCAATGCGCACGTTTACTTTATTTCCTCGAAGGCCTCACGGATGCTAGGTTTCATGCGACGAAATTTCAAAACTGTACCTCAGTCCCTCAGAGAAACAATTTACTTTTCACATGTTCGTTCTATTCTGGAATATGCTTCCGTTGTCTGGGACCCTACCGCCTTTTCTATACAAAAACTTGGAAAGATACAAAATCTGGCTATGAGGTTTGTTTTAAGTAATTACGATTGGCGACTAAGTATGACTGAGTGGAAACATAAACTTAAGTGGCAATTATTGAAAGATCGCAGATAGCACCTCCGTCTCAAATTTTTTCACGATATTTATTATGGTAAAACCATTAAAAAAAAGGATAAATATATGCAACCGCCCTTTTACATATCCAGTAGGAACGACCATGCTTTCAAAATTAGAGAAATTCCTTTTAAGGGTGACGTACTGTGACCCTCCTTTTTTTTTGTGGAGACCGCGCGCGATTGGAACTCCCTTCCATCCGGCGCTGTCTCAATAGCTTCCAATGACGCCTTTTTTCACGCGCTGAATGTGCGAGTTTTTTTGTGCGTCTGTATATGGTTTGTTTTCCCCTCAACTGTATTGCCTGATGGCGAAGTGGGTACCTGAATAAATTATAAAGTAAAGTATTTATATTAAAGACAGTCCGTATTCAGTGGATATTTTAATCCTCTGAGAGACACTTGAAAACGAGAAAATTATCAAAAAGCTTTTTCGTCATACTACAAAGTCAACTTTCTAAAAAAACACTCTCCTTAATGCGCATGACTTCGATCGGTTAGCTTCAATTTTTATACCCGCAATGACAGCGTGGTGATCCCTAATGCCTGGAATAATATAGATTGAACTGACAAGGTTAGGCGAGCTACAAAACACGGGGTATAAAATACTTTTATTTCGAGTTGACACTTTCACATACTGTAAAGGTCCGAAAGTATCTGAAATGCTTTTCATTTCAAGGTTGAGGGAGCTACCAACCTAGCTTCCACAAGTACCATCCTGCGAGTTTAAGTATGGCAGGTTGGAATCTCCCTCAGGCAGCATGGTCTGGCCAGATGCCTCGAAAATTATATAGCGCAGCGATTGTAATGGGCTCAATTACAAAATCGGCGGGCGCTGAAACGCCACGACAGCATGTAAAGGATTATTAGATAAAGTGTGTGTGCACCAGGTGGACTGAACAACGTCGGGTACAATATCGAGCGAAGATAATATCAGTGAATCATAAATGAGCAAATATACCACCCTACCGAGGCTGGTTCTAATTCCCAGATAAGCAACAAAATCTTTCGGAGATAAGTTCGCTATCGCAAATAGAGGGGTTCAGCCACGATTCTGTTTTAAACAGAATATCAAACTTTACAGAATCGATTAGACCTGAAAATACATATTAACTTTATTTACTATACTTCCGCAGTGTATTACAAAAGGCGAGGAGATTTTTTCTTCTATGCTCGGCGACAATATTTTTAAACAAGAACGTTTTCTCTTTTTTTTTTTCTTTATCCAATGTAAATGCTCCGGCTTTAATGAATTGTTTGTTAAAATTGAGCTTCATATTATTGTTTGTCTCTGCTTTCTACTTTTGCATAATCCCACAATCCCTTACGGATTTCTCGGGTTTCATATGAGTAATACTGCTCTACACTACAGGTAGTGCTCGAACCTTTTGTCACTGAACAACATATGTTGCTTTTTCCTGCACGATGCGAAATTGGAAAAACTAGCTCATATAAAATTTGCGTTTCAGCAACCTACACGGTGCGCTCTTTGTGCAGTGCTCAGTTCAATTCCAAGGATGGTTTTATAAATATGTTTAATCAGGCTTCCGTACTCTGTCCACGTTTCCGCTTGGTTGTTGTCATTCGCACTTTAGAAGACAAGATCGTGCCTGCGACTTCTATTTTCAATATCGACGCTCTTATTTCGCAAGTTTGTGAGTTGTCGTACCCGGCATTTAATTGACTTTGCTTATTCCGATACTCATGCACTGACAGCCTCAATTCGCCCCTCTGCGGCACCAAGTTTGTTGTTTATTTTAGCCGTCATAACTTATGATTGGCGAACCTGTTGTCAATACAGTCTAGCTTCCTCGTTATGCATGGCTACTTGACCATTTCCGAGACTCGTAGCAATTCAATTTTTGTGTCACTGAGAGGACTAGAGTTAAGTTCCACGTCTCCGGAAAGCAACATCAAAATAAACAAGTAGAGCAGCCTGCTCAAGAAAGGCGAAAGCGTCTGCGGACAGTTCTACGTTTTCTGGTTTACAACTCGCAGCAACGCTTGTCGTGGGATTAGCCGAAAACGCACAGGGCAGCTTTCGAACATTAATAGAATATTATGACTATTTTGCACGAATGAAAGTTATATGAGCTTGATGTCGCCAAGCGTGACGGGTCGAAACCCAACAAAGCCATAGGGTCCCACGTCGGTATACTCCCGGCTCTTAACACGTGGTTGCTGTTGCTCCAATAAGATTGGTCGTAATCGACGATGACTGGCAGTACGCCGACGCTGGTACTTGTCCAGACATGTTATCCGAAGGCGGTTGACGAAGAAGGCAGGAGCACGTATGGGAATACTGCCCCCTCACTGACCGCGCCGAGCGAAACACTTGTTTCCAATGGGGAAAAAACCAGCGTATGTAAACTTTGAATAAGCGTCATGTCGACATGCGCTCTTGCTTCAAAAATTAGAGACAATGATTATTGAGACTGCCTTACTCTAAATATTTCAGCGAGCGTGGAGGAGTTCATAACGCACGCGGGTGGTATACCCTGAGGAACGGAGTTCGAATCCCACTCGGCCCGGTTCTTCATTCTATCCAATTTTGCTCTTCTGGAAACTTCCAGACTATGCCCGGCTGCCGTCGTGTGTTCTGATTCAGAACATTCCTAGACGGGCCGTGTGGATGAAAACAGTGGTAGCGCGCTGCTACGGCTCCGTCACCCTTCCCTCGCCGAAGCGCGATGCGTGGTACTTTTCACATTAAACGTGTCGGTAAAAGTTCGCTTCATTAAATGCTTATTTTGCAGTTCTAAATTACTCTTTTTTTTTTTCAGAAAATGCGAGAATAAAGCTGAAAAAATTTCCTACAAAAAAAACAAAACATGTAGGAAAAGTGAGCGCGCGCTTCAGTTGAGACGTATGTTTGCTAGTATTTTTTTTTCTTTATTGGAACCGCTTCAGACCAAAACATAACTTAATCAGCCCTCTCCCATTATCATCGGGTAGCAGGTGAAATCACGTCTTCGACCAATAGAATAACCAACAACGAAAGAGGAGGGAACAAACGTCGCCATGAACGGTTATGTCCAGTCGTTCTCAGGTTGTAGTTATGTATGACCGTGTTTTAACAAAGCGGAAAAAAAGAAAATCGGAACATCCAGCGGGTATGGGTTTCCAGCGCTCAATTCGAATTCTCCACTGTGAAGTTGCAACAACAAATATACCCTCTCTTGCCACTTTCACATTAAAGTAAAGGATCGAAGCGCTCCAAGCTGATTTTCACGATTCATTTAAAGTGGTTAAGATCCACTGGTACCCCACCGCAGATACCTCACAATCCAGACGCAAAACAGCGCTGCGCAGTTGACCGGGGGCGCAACGACTTTCACGGTATTGAGATCCGCCTTCCGGTTCTCCAACTCGTAGATGAACCACCAAACGCGACCGCCACCGTATTTGTTGTTGTTGATTCGCGCTGTCTCTTTCGCTCCCGCCTTCCTTCCTCCCTCACCCACTCTCAACGCAGACCTCATTGTTGCCAGTGTCTGAGCGCTCGTTTTCACTAATGGCGGACAAAACGCGCTTCCTAATGAACGCGGCAGGCGAAAAAGGGGAATCCTCATCATGACAATGAGCGCGGCTCAAAATCGCAGCGACCGTGATTAAAGCAAATACACTCGGCCCGTGCCTCGCGGGCGGCGATAGCGATTGAGGGCTTGGCAGTCGTCTGCTAACGACTGTTGTTCCTTTTGCCGTCACCACGCGGCGCGGTGTTCCCACTGCTGCCCCCCACCCCTTTGTAAACAGATATGATGCGTCCCCTCGTGGCTGGATTCTCCGGCGGAAAAATGTTGTCCGGAACAATTACCCTAATTGCTAGTAAATAAACACATGTTTGCGGAGTCGTTGTAGTGTGGCTCGTGTTTGGGGAAGGGTTCGATTGCGTTGCGCTCCCAGTCTCCTATCGCCCCCTGTGGTCGGGTTTCCGGAAACCGTGGGGTTGTGCGCCGTCTGGAAGTTTTCCATCCAGTTCCAACGCACGGAGCGTGGCGACCAACGGGGACCTTTCGACTTCCAAATTGTTAGAATCGAAAACAAAAATTAATCAAACCCGGTACGTATCTTTCTGTAACTTGACTGGATACTGGTGCGCTGGTTTCAGAATGTTACTATACTTCAACTTTGATGGAGTTGTAATCAAGTGTTGTAATCAAGTGTTGAGGTCTTCCTTGACTCATATTTAACTATTTATTGTGTATTTTGAACATAATATTCGCTGCAAGTTTTGTGTCAGTTATTTTGAAGTAAAAAATTTATTTGTTTCTGAGCTTTCATCGTCACTACCTATATTAATTACACCATCTCAGCAAGTTTCATAAATCACATAGAATACTGTAATACGACATTATTCAGCAGGCATGAACATCTCGGAATGAGTAATCATTTATCTGTGCATCATAAATTAATAATCAAGACAATTTCTTTGTTCATGAGAACACGAAATAAACCGACGCTGCTGCTGATGACGATGATTACCATCTGACGCAAACATGAACCAATGACTGGACTCCGTCCCCTGCAACTGGAGACATACTGAATGAGTAGCTAACGCTTAGAACATAAAAGAGCCTAACGTTTAGACGTGGTATCATTTTAAAATGTGGTACCACCTTGAAATCGTGTGCCGGTTACGTCCCACCAGCTCGGCGGTATGAGTGGTGTCATTTGTTGCTGCCTCGGCTACACCCTTGAGTATCGACGGTGTGAAACGCTCCAGGCACCAATTTAGTATCCAGTTCTGAGAGGGAGAGACCCTTTACAATTTAAAAACATAACAATATAATGCTAGATCTCGTTTTCTTTTTTTTTTTTTTCTCAATTCACAGCACGTTAATCTCGCGCCAGCCATGAAGACACGATCTTCGGTGTTCCGTTAGCGCTGCTGCCTGCCAACACAGGCCTTGGTAACTCTGTTCCCCTCCAAATCTGTTCTCGCATCGAAAAAAAACTAAAGGGGTTAAGTGAGACGCATCGCGAATCGCGGTCACGCCACTGCCCCGGGATTCATATACCGCGCCCTAGAAAACTCTGTCTTGGCCGGTCCACCCACCGCCATACGCCAAGATCGTTCAAAACTTAATCTGCCGCGCTTTGCACCCCGAGATGATGAATCGCTCCGAGCCGCCTAAACAAGAGCAATTCACGACGAAGTACATAAAAGAGGCGATCTAATTTCGTCGCTTCATCGTGGTGTTGCTTTTTTAATTTTTTGGTGTGAACTTGTTCACGGTTAATGAAGATCGCACCTCGATTTATCTCCGCAATTTGGAGCTCCCCGCGTACTTCTATATATGTGCGAAGACCAAGATGGTTGGCGTACTGGCGGCACTATTGTTTCATAAAAATTTGACAACGTGAGTAGTCTCGTTCTACGAATGTTTACTATACCTCTGCGACGTCTTGGGACCGGATGCGATGCTGCGGTGCTGGTCCTAAGACATCGTCAGCGGCTTAAAAAACCGGTCTTGTCTCTCTCTCGTCCTACTCGGTTACAAGTGTGTGAACAAGCCTTTAGAGCGCAGCTTTTAGGCGCCCGTTTCCGCGTTCAGTGGCGTCAGCGTCGCCGTTGGCATAACCGCGCGCGTTGCACTATGGGACGTCACAGTTTCCTCGCTAAATTCAGCGGGGAAACCGAATTGGTGTTGTGGTAACGTTACGACAGTTTTACCACTGAATTTAGTGACGAAACTGAATGCGCAGTGTTGCATTGTGAGACGTTACAGACCTACACACCAATTCAGTTTTCCCGCTAAATTTAGCGGGGAATGCAATTGGTGTTTAGGTTACGTGACGCCAATTTTCCCGCTAAATTTAGCGGAAAAACTGAATTTCTTCATAGGTGACGTGACATGAAGTCATGCGACGTCATTTTCCCCGCTAAGTTTAACAGGGGAAATTGAATTGGTCTTGAGGTTACGTGGCGTTAAGTTTCCAGCTAAATTTAGCGGGGAAGATGTGAGGAGAGGATGGTTTGGTGGAGGAGGAGAGGAGGGTAGAGAGGATGAGGAGGAGGGGAGGATACGGAGATGGGTACGAAGGAGGAACATGACACAGAGGAGGAGGAGGGTGCACAGCAGGTATCTGAGAACAGTGATCTATATATGTATAATTATTTAGCACGGTATATCGCAAAGCAAAAATACATCAAGAGCTGCGCTCTGCTTTCGCATCACAATGATTCGTAAACGTCTGTCATTTTTTGTTGTCGCTGTTAATTTTTCGGCAAAGAAAAAACAGCTTTTCTGGGCCGAAAACACTACCGCTACATTAAAATGCAACACCACTTTTTTAGTCATATCGTTCTATACCCAACACTGTGGTGCAGAAACGGAAAAAAATTTTAGTTGAAGGAACAGACACAGAAGGGAACGCCTGCTCCACAGTCTCAGGTGTGAAACGACATGATTAGCTGCCACCAGTCTTGTACACGTTACTAAAAAAAGTAATCGATTACAATTACTATTACTCTTGGCTAAAAAGTATTCGATTAGATTACTTGATTACTTGACAGCAAAAGCAATTGGACATTACTTTAAGAAGTAAACGTTACTTTTCCGATTACTTTATTGTGTGAAAACTTGCATCTTTAGCGCTCATAACAATGAACTACTTCCAACCTCGGAACCTTGCTTGTCACAAACACTACGTAGGGGAAATACGGGATCTTGACGTGTATTTGAACTGGCTTTGTTATATTGCCGCCCGCAGAGCCGAGAAGGCAACGCTTGGTCACGGTCTTCTAGAAGATTCCCGGTCATTCTCGCAGCAGACGTAACTTTCCTTCTGCTTTGTTATTCTCGAAAGTGCCAGTTCATCCTCGTCCCGAGCGCGCGACGCTCGAACCTTCCTTGCCGAACTTTCGAGATAGTGACGCACGGTAGATAAGCAGCTGCCCGCGACCTTGTCGGGTCAGTCCCAGTTTCGCTAGCGCTCCGTAGTGCCGCCGAACCGCCGCCCGCTTTTCTGCTACCTCGACGCTCTTCCGTTACTTTTTTTCTCTGAATGCCTGGAACTCTGCCCAGTCCTCGTCGGAAATAACAAGTCCTACCTTCTTTGAAGCGGAAGCTTCCTCCTCCGTTCTTGAATATGGGCTTGCGAGCGCCATGTTTCTTTTTGCGGGTCGAATCTTCCCCGCGGCTTGAGAGTCCTGTGTAGTGGCTGGGAGGGCCTGAAGGTCCTCTTCGATGCCGTTGGCCTTCTCGGTCGTCGAGTAATTGCGTTCCGCGTTCGACAGCGTCCGGCTAGCGTATGCGATCACGCGCTCCGCACCTTCTTGTCGTTGGACCAGTACCGCTCCGAGTCCTGTATTACTGGCGTCCGTGTGGACCTCCGTTTCGGCTGATTGGTCGAAGTGGCCGAGAATCGGTGGTGACTGGAGCCGTCGCTTTAGTTCGTCGAATGCCTGTTGTTGTTCTTCACCCCAGTCGAAGTTCACGGTGTCCTTCGTAAGGTGCGTTAGCGGCGCAGAAAGCTTGGCGAAATCCTGAACGAATCGCCGGTAGTATGCGCAAAGCCCAAGGAATCTTCGGACGGCAGTTTTGTCGGTGGGCGGTGGAAAGGCCGCTACGGCGCGAGTCTTCTCAGGGTCAGGACTTACACCTTCGTTGCTCACCACGTGGCCCAGGAACTTCAGTTCGCCGTAGGCAAACCGGCACTTCGTCGGCTTGAGGGTGAGTCCTGCGGTCCTGATTGCCTCTAAAACGGCCCGAAGGCGTCGCAAATGCTCGTCGAAGTTGGCCGAGAATACCACGACGTCATCGAGGTAAACGAGACAGCTCTGCCACTTGAGGCCTGCCAGGACGGTGTCCATGACACGTTGGAACGTTGCCGGCGCCGTGCACAGTCCGAAGGGCATCACCTTGAACTCAAACAGTCCGTCGGGAGTGACGAAGGCAGTCTTCTCTCGGTCCCGTTCGTCGACTTCGATCTGCCAGTAGCCACTCTTAAGGTCCATCGACGAAAAGTATCGGGAGTGGCGCAGCCGGTCCAGCGTGTCGTCGATGCGGGGGAGCGGATACACATCTTTCTTCGTGACCGCGTTGAGCCGCCGGTAGTCAACGCAGAATCGAAGCGTTCCGTCTTTCTTCTTTACCAGCACAACTGGAGAGGCCCACGGGCTGCTCGAAGGCTGAATGATGTCGTCGTTGAGCATCTCCTGTACTTGTTCATGAATGGCCTCTCGTTCCTTTGGGGAGACCCGGTACGGCGGCCGATGCACAGGGAGCGCGTCCTCGTTGGTAATGATGCGGTGTTTCGCAACTGTTGTCTGGCGCACCCTCGACGTCGTCGCAAAGCAGTCGCCGAACTCGGCGAGGAGGTCTCCGAGCTGTCGTCGTTCCGTGGCGCTGAGCTTGGGGTTAACGTCGAGCTTGGGGTTAACGTCGAGCTGTGGCGGTTTCTAACGGATCGTCGGGTCCCGATTTCGGGACCCGACGATCCGTTAGAAACCCTGGACCCGACCCCCCATCTATCCCTGGAAGTCAACGGCACCGACGAACTACGGCACCGACGAACTACGGCACCGACGAACTACGGCACCGACGAACTACGGCACCGACGAACTACGGCACCGACGAACTACGGCACCGACGAACTACGGCACCGACGAACTACGGCACCGACGAACTACGGCACCGACGAACTACGGCACCGACGAACTACGGCACCGACGAACTACGGCACCGACGAACTACGGCACCGACGAACTACGGCACCGACGAACTACGGCACCGACGAACTACGGCACCGACGAACTACGGCACCGACGAACTACGGCACCGACGAACTACGGCACCGACAAATGATGGCACCGACGATGCTTAGTTGGTCACCCAACGAGCAGAAGAAGTACGCCAACTAGCCCGTCTTCGAATAAAGGACCAGCAACGTGTGGACGCTGGCCGGTACAACCTTCGCCGCCGCGACGTGGAGTTCCAGCCCGGAGACAGGGTATGGGTGTGGACGCCCATTCGCCGCCGCGGCCTCAGCGAGAAACTGTTAAAACGCTACTTCGGACCCTACAAGGTCATCCGCCGCCTTGGGGACTTGAACTACGAGGTGCTCCCCGACGGAACTCGCCCATCAAGACGCCGCCAGCCACGACCCGAAGTCGTCCACGTAGTTCGACTCAAGCCGTTCTACGCGCGTTAGGATTTTGAAACTGCATGTTTGTTTTGTTTCGCCGTAATTGTTTTAGCCATTTCCGTTTTCCTTTAGTTTTGCATCGGGGCGATGCACTTTTAAAGGGGGGATAATGCCGCCCGCAGAGCCGAGAAGGCAACGCTTGGTCACGGTCTTCTAGAAGATTCCCGGTCATTCTCGCAGCAGACGTAACTTTCCTTCTGCTTTGTTATTCTCGAAAGTGCCAGTTCATCCTCGTCCCGAGCGCGCGACGCTCGAACCTTCCTTGCCGAACTTTCGAGATAGTGACGCACGGTAGATAAGCAGCTGCCCGCGACCTTGTCGGGTCAGTCCCAGTTTCGCTAGCGCTCCGTAGTGCCGCCGAACCGCCGCCCGCTTTTCTGCTACCTCGACGCTCTTCCGTTACTTTTTTTTTTGGTTGGCACAAGTTTGCCCATTAAATCTTTATTTTCAGTTCACTGTTCGGCTTTTCGTCACCTTCATTCGTGACAATATTTTGCATCCGCTTTAGACATTCTTCGGTTCTGGTTCTCCTATGGGCTGCGACTAGGTACCGTAAGGAGGATTGTTTTTCTTTATTTCTGTGTGTGTGTGCGTGAGGGGGCTAGTTTGAACGAAGGACTTACAAAGCTACATTCTGCTTCCTCAAACTTCGCCCTGAATGGCCTTTGTCACGCACTAAAGCTTCCCTGGGACTTCCCAGGATCTTCCCAATCCCAGTCCCAGCTCGAAAAAAAGAAAACGGACATTCTACAGAAACTATACGTACAAAGGGGTTTACCTCGTTTCCTACAGATCCTCAAAAATATTTTTTTTTCCTGTTGAAAAAAAAAAAAATTTTATTTTTGTCATTTCAGAAAAAAAAAGGTGTGTGCGGGGGAGGGGGGGGGGGGGGGGGGTTCCCGTGGAAAAATAGTAACGGTTAGAAGTAATTTCTATTACTTTAAAAAATAATCAGATTACTCTTGTGATTACTGCTTAATAAAAGTAATCAACTGATTATAAAATTACTCAAAAAGTAATCAATTACAAGTAACGTGATTACTTGTAATGCGTACGGTACAAGTCTGGCTGCCACCAGCTCACCTGCGCATTTACAGCATCTTCACTTTTTTATGTTGCGTTAAACCTTGTGTATATTTCGTTTGGCAACCGGGCTCACTATTCTCGTGGACCTAGGTGCTTCCTCGTCATTCTTTTAATGCTTTGTTAGCATTAGAACGCTCGTTTTAACAAACAACAGGCAGTGTGTTTCGTTTTTCAGCGCCAGAAAAATTGGAAGAAGGAGGGGGAAAGCGTGACACGTGCGACGCTCCCATTGGCCCGAAGTGCTGACCTAAGTACGTGACAACCTTTCCCTATCTCCCCGGCGCCGACAAACTGACAGACACCACCGGGTTTTCGCGAAAACGAGCAGTTTCGTATTCGTCAGTCACGCGTACAGCTGGCGCGGAGCCTTAGAAGAGGACGCGCCGCGACGCGGTGGAATGCGGGCGTGCTCAGTCGCCGCTCTGCCGTCGCCGGTTGTTCTTCGCTCTGGGTTTCCGTAGTAGCAGTGCATGGACTGTGATGTCTGCGTGTGTAGTTACGACGATGGATGCGGATTCCTCCACGAGTGATATGGATGCGGTTCCTTCCACGAATGGTATGGATGTGTTTTTTTCTACGAGTGATATGGACGACTGTGTACAAGAGCGTCGACGTACTCTGACGGGCAGAGTACAGAAAAGGAGTGAAAACAATTACAGGAAGATTCATTGGTGGATTTATGGGGAGTATGATCCTTGGAAAACGCCACACATGTCCCCATTTGAGAAACGCTAACACTGACCCTTTAACGAGGCCAAAAAGAGGCAGCAAAAACACATAATGCAGAAGAGAAGGTAAAAAGAGTAACCCGAACCAGAAAAGTATTACCGATTTTCAAAGGAGGACATGTGTGGCGTTTTCCAAATGTCACGCTAACGTGCTGACGCATTCACCAAGAATCCACCAACGTGTGTTCGTCTATTTTTTTTTTTTTCATTTCAGAAACAAGTGTTTACGCCACCTCCTGAAGAAAACGATCAGGGTAACCCGCAGATCTTAAGCGTCCCACCTGGTTGAAAAACTACTGTTCATGGTGTGCTGGCACAATTTGGCAAGGGATGCCTTCATTAGGGAGGAAGCAATCCCTCTCTTTAAGAACTTTGAGCGAGTTGAATTGAAGGGCAGCACCCATTTCATTGTGCCTGGTCTATACTCCCAGCACACGTGCTTTTCTTTAAAATCTATGCATAAATCCAGAAATTTCACCTTCCATGAAGTCCTTGTTTCTTGAGTAAAAGCAAGGCCGTGTGAATTGGATGGGAATATTTCGAGCACTTTATGAATAACGTTTTCATCCAACACAGTGAGCTGCGGTACAAGCACAAGGAAATCATCCACGCACTTTAATCTTAACATCCCCCACTGTTTCTTAATCATTGAGCACTCCCCGTCAAAAGCCGCCAAAAATGTATCGCAAAGAACATGGGCGGCACTTGACCCGATGCAGATCAACGATCTAGAAACAGATGCGGATGTTTAGGTATTAAGGTACGTAGATGATTTCCTAGTACTAGTACCGCGGCCTAGTGTGTTTGATAAAAACGTTATTCAAAGGGTGCTAGGAACCTTCTCATTGAATTCGCACGGCCTCACTTTCACTCACGAAACAATGACGTCGAAGAAGCTGCAATTTCTAGATTTATGCCAAGATTGTGAAACGAAGCACGTGTGCTGGAAGTATAGAACACACTAAAAAAAAGGTGATGTTGCTCATTTTAAGTTTGTAAAGAGAGGGATCAGCCCATTCTGAGTTGATAAAGAGAGGGATCGCTTCCTCCCTAATGAAGGCATGCCTTCCAAATCTTGCCAGCACACCATAAAGAGTAGTTTTTTTTCCAACCAAGTGGGACGCTTAAAATCGTCGGGTTACCATAATCGTTTCTTCAGGAGGAGACCGAAACACTTGTTTCTAAGATAAAAAGAAAAAGAATGGTGATGAAGCACTAAGCTCCAGGAGAAACGTGAGACCCGTTCTCATACCACATATACACAAAGTTTAAAACAACCTAAAAAAGTGGAGTCGCATTTTGATATGCCGGTAGTGTTTTCGGCCCCATAAAAGCTGTCTAGTTTTTGCCGAAAAATTAACAACCGAAAGGATGGAGTTGACATGTGCAAAAACAAAACGCTCACAGCAGTTCGTAGATCGTTCCTCCTCGGCCGTGTATGATATTTATATGTTATGCGGTAGGGCATATGGGGGTCAGACGAGCAGGCGCGTCAATGGCAGGACACGAGAGCACGAACTGTCAGTAAGGAATTCACCCTCGGGAAACTTGGCTATTCATTGCGGTAGATGTTCTTGTGCCCCTGAACTGGAAAAGCAAAGATTATGGGGAAGTTAAGAGACAAGATCTCGAGCGAATTGTACGAGTCATCCAACATCAGAATGCAAGGGGATGACAAATGCACAAGTGCCCGGCTGTCCATTTAACAGATAAAGAAATTGAATTTCTACTTGAGAAGCCCTATTGGGTGTATAAATAGATCGTGTTGTTCAAAAAAAAAAGTCAGTTGAAAGGCGCTCCTTCTGTTGTGTCTCGCACTTTCTGTACTTTTCTTGCGGCGCCTATTGTCAAAAAGAAGTATGTACCAGCTAGCCCATCTGTCACAATCAGTGTATCAATGTGGATTAGGGTACGGGGCCTAAGAGCCATGCAGCTCTTTTCTCTTTTCCCACGTTCACATCACTTCCGAAAAACTGCCCCATTCCCTCCCCACTTCCGTCGACGTTCTCTTGAAAGTGCCGAGAAAATCAACCTCTGGAGTTTCAAGCAAGATCCTAGAAGGCAGTGAAGAATGTTAAAATTACATATTAAAAAAAAAGCATATTTCTTGTATAACTAGAAATGTTAAGTGTCGAAACTGTCTAAATCTATACAACATATTCCACAAAAAAAAAAAAAATCGTTTCATCGCAATAATAGCCAACGCATTACCAAACGGTCGTTCTCCGCTCACATGTAGCGCTAGCGGTTTTAACCAGATGCCAAAGTTTCAAAACAAATTGTTGGCTTATTCAAAAGTTATTTGTGATTTTCTGAAAGTTTTAATGTGAAAATGGGGCACGCTTTTGGTAAGTGGCGCTATTCGGCGGCCTGTATTCGAGGGCGACGTTGGCTGCCATTTTCCTCTTGAAAATTAGAAAAACAAATAGTTATTTAAAACTTCTTTAATAAAGTAACGGTCCGTTCTGAAACTTTGGAATCTGCTTCGGTGCGCTAGCGCTACATTCGGGGGGAGAACGAGCGTTCTGCAATGCGTAGTCTAGCGAAAAACTAAAAACTCTAATTTCTTTTTAGAATACTGTGTGTAGATCAACGCTTGATCACATCTATACCTTCTCAAAATATTCGATTTAATATGCACGCACTACTCTGTGCAATTCTGAGAAGATATCTGCGGGCCACAGTGAACTGAAATCTTTAAATAAAACTCAGAGATACGTTATTTAACGTTCCGTTCGTTACGTTAAGATACGTTACGTTAATTTAAATAACTGAGCTCCTAAAATGAATAGAAAACAAAAACCGGTATACGAACGAAACATTCGGCAAGATGACTTTATAACGGTAATACCGCCACCGTAGCCGTTTTATTAGGTGACAAAAATGTGATGCCTTAACCTTTGGTACAAAGCAATTCATCCAAAGCCTTAAAATCCGGCACAATTCATTCGAAACCGGCAAAATGGGCAAAATACATACAAAAATATATCACAATACAAACACAATATACTTTGAAAAAATGTATTTAATCGCAATTCCAATTACATTTCCAAAGAGGTTGTTAAATATTGATACAACTAGGCTATTTAATTATCTTCATATAATTTGGCTAATACATTTTTCCTATAGTTTGATATATTACACCTACGGTTAGCCCAATATTCAAGTGATTAAAAATACATTATAATGCTTCACCAAAATGTGCTTGTCACAAAATGGGTGGGTACAACAGGAAAAACAATGCATTTAGTATGAGCATAATTTTAAATGGTGAATTAAAACGAACATAAAAGAGCTCGAGGTACACCAAAGCGTTTCTTATGAGTTTTGAATGCGAAAGCATTCAAGCCGCTCGTCCGCTCCCTTTGTCGTCTCCTGCGTACTAGTGCGCGCGCGCTTCGGGGTCTCGGAGGCCATGGCGCAGCGGCCAATGGGAGCTCCGTCAGCGCTCGCCAGCCAATGGAACCGAAGGCGAATCGCTCCTACTGGGATCGTGGAAAGCAGGAGCCGTTTTCGCGCTTCAAAATGATGACGTCAGCTCGCTCCATGAGACCCCACTTAATGCTTTCGCAGTAAAAAATTGTAGAGCCCATCCACTTCACGTGAAAATGGAGGACCAGCGAACCTGTTATCTTTACAACTTTACGACAACTATACGACATCTATACGCTTTACATATGATTGCAATGAAGGCACGTACACGACTTCGTTGTTTGATTGTCTTTATTTATTTCTTAGTGACGAAAGTGATCATTGCCTTATGGTCACTATGGTGAACCGCCATTGGTTGTATTTTGACTTCAGATACGTTCTTGCTAAACGTGAGGTCGATACACGTTCTGTTGTTGGTGTTTGGTTTACGTATACGTGTTGGCATACGACTATTTTAGGTTTTGCATCATCGGCGATGCTGATAAATAGACGAAGTCTCTTTATCAGCATCGCAGAAGCGAAAGAAAAGAAGGTTAGGTCGGCACGTTTTGTCCTTAGCCTCGTCACAGCGCACTCTTAGCTAAGATAAGTCGGTGACCGTAGATGATAATGAGAGATCAGGACCTCACTATCTAATATTGCCAAGGAAGGCTGACTCAGCCGGTTGCCCCCTCCTTTTATTTATACTTACCACGAGCAATCGGAAGAAAGGAGCGCCGTTAAAACGGGAGTTTTTTGTTAACAACCATGGACGCATTTTTTTCCAGATCCTAGCACATAACAGCTTCGCTGTAAAAAAACCTTTTCAAATATTTTGTTAATACGACGTCTCTAAACAAAGCTTTACATAGCCAAAAGGTCAATAATTGTACCCATCACCCCTTCCGTTTCTTCCCTGTTCTTGACTTCCTTTTATTTAGAATTCACTACCTTTAACACTAGTTGAAATCTATGAGCGTGTGCAGAAGAAATTTATGCAAATTATTTATGACCGATACATTGGTCGGAAACTGTTCTTTGGTTACGACTTGTTGCTGTCTTTATATAGCCTTGAAAGGCTATCAACGAGGAGGGCTGTTAGAGACATTCATTTCCTTCATAAGGTAGTGCATGGTACTGTTAATACTGAAAATTTACTTACGAATTTAGACTTTCATGTGCCATTCAGAGCTAGTCGCCGTTTTTCTAACATTTTATCCTACTAGAATTTGTGAATCATCGCCATTGCCTCGTATGCAGTCTGCCCATAATATTATATGCGATTGTGACGTTGATATTTTTCTTGATTTTGTTATTTTCAAGTCGGCCTTGAAAACGTGTATTTTATCCAACCAAGAGTTAGTGTAAGCATGTATTGTCTCTGCAAACTTGTATTTGTGTTCTTACAAATGTCTGTGTAATTTTGTGCATGTTTCTATTTTAAATAGTGTTGCTGTAAACACGAAATGACAGTGCACCACACAAAAGACGTTACAGCTGTTTGTGGCCACTAAAGAAAATAAAACATTATTATTATTATTATTATTATTATTATTATTATTATTATTATTTATCTTCTATGTTTATTTTTGCGAGGAGCACAGCAAGTTTCTGGCTCTTTGCATATGTCCCTCACCGCGAAGAGTGCCCAAAAAGGATTTGATTTCGAAGTTCACTGCACAAAATTACATTCGGGCAGTGTCTCAAACACTGGAAATTCAGTATATAAATACAATGGTAAAATACATTCCCTCTCATGTTATGAACTAAGAAACGGAAAATAAGCGAAGTACCTTAAATACGTCTTTCAAATACTTTTATTTGAAATACTGCACGTACCTGACTCAAAGTAATCTAATTGTGCACATATCCAAAACAAAACACAATCCTTAAAGTACATTGCGAAAGTAATTTTGTTATCGGAAGTATACTTCTGGCCAGGGATGGGACAAATACTTCAAAAAATGTATTTAAATACAAACACAGCACATCAACAAAAATTTTTTTTAAATTACAAATTCAATTATAATTTTAAATACAAGATGCAGATAGAACGAGCGTATTTGATCATCTTCAAATACTTTTTTTTCAAATACATTTCGTTCTTAAAAACTGAAATCTTAGAATTAAAGATAATCTTGCTAAGATCATACTCAAATTATAAGTGTAGTCTATATATAACCACGCGCATAGAAATAATGTTGCAGCTTTAAAGGAAGTTGTTCGTCATAATTTTATAGGCGGATACGACTTAAAGAAAAACAATGCATAAAGTAAAAGGTTAGTTCAAAAAGGCTGCCTTGATGCAACAAAGCTTATTCAAACAACCTGTCGTGAATTCGACGTGTCTAAATTAAGTCACCCGACAAAAAGACAACACTTCTCGTCCCATCCAGTCCGCTTTTCTACTCCTCATTTTACTTCGATGTTTATTCCGAGCAAGTTTCGTGCTCTTTGCATAGGACACCCTTCACGAATAGTGGCCCCTGTCGCGTTTGACTGAAAAGACAAGTGTTCATATTTATATTTCGGGCTGCATTCGAAACACGCGTACTTGAAATGCTAAATTTTAAGTACTCAAATGCAGCTAACTAGTGCATCTCCCAAGAGTGTATTTAAATATAAAACCCAAATCACTCGAAGTATTTGAAAAACGTATTTCAAATACTTGTATTTGAACTACCGTCCATCCTTTCTTCTGATGTACCTTTAGACTCGACGGCATCTTAAGAAATGCAGGGGTGGCTAGTACCGTGAATCGTATTATCGTTCCGCAGCAAATGAGATTGCAGCATTAGCTGGCAAGAACTCCAAAGAACCAATCATTGAGCAAGGTTCATTAAAATATTAAGCCACGCCCCGGCTTTTTTAAGTTGTCGGTGGCTATAACGTACCTCGAGTCTCAGCAGTGCATCCTCGCGTTGACCCTGTCTGCCAACTAAGGTGCGCGCATCGAGAAGTATATTTAATGGACTATTCCTAAACTAAACACGCGCTTAAATTATACTTCTCAAAGTGCCCGATAAAACTATACCAAAATCGGAACACTTTTAGCGTCTTCCATTTTACCGAGGGCAGGAACTGGCGTCTGGATATGAAACGAGTCCCAATCGCTCACGCGGCACTGTCCGGTAGCCCCCAGAACCGGCACCTCACGAGAACCTCCCGCTATCCAAACGAGTTCCGCACGCACGCCCTCCCCCCCCCCCCCGCTCCCTCCCCTTCCCTCCTCCTCCTCCCTCACCCCTCCACAAAGGCTCCATCCTCAGCTTTGTTTCAATTTATGTTGCACGAGGTCTCTGATTGATTGGAACCTAGAACGCCCGGCTGGATCGAATTAACATTCTGCGCGGTCGTCGCTTTGCCGCCATTCTAAATCGTCGCCGATACTGACGCGTTTCGTTTAAAAAGAAAAAGAAAAAAAAATGTTGAACACAGATACACGCAAACACACGTGCGTACCTTCGTCAAGCCGGCGATAAAAATCCCGGATGTGGGAGGCATTGGGGCAAAATGGGGGGGGGGGGGGGGAGATGTAGGGAGGGGCAGAGGGGGGAGGGCCATGAACCATACGCCACTAGTGGGTCTGACACACTGACCATCATTTTTAACAGCGCGCCTCTTTGCTTCGACACGCTTAAAGTCCGCTGGAATTCGCCCTTCCCCCTCCCTCCTTTTTTTTTGCCCGCAAAGCAGTACCAACACAGTTTCACCCTCTCCCCTTTTCTCCCACTCGAAATAACCGTGAAGCCCGGCTCGAGGGACTTCAGTTTCGTACTCATACCGCCCACGCCCGCGGTGCCCGTCTAAAAATTACCGCGTCGACCACCACGTGGCGCGGACAAGCAATAAAAATGGCCTCCGAGGCGGGCGGCTCGCGGTTCTCTAACGTCCCTCCTTCCCTTTCCTTCCTCCCTCCATCGGTCTAACAAATGCGCGCTTAGCCGAGGTGTCCGCCACAGTCTTCGCCGGACGCTGCCACGTAATTGGAAGGACCGCTCCGAGCTTCCCGGAGCAAAGAAAGTCGCTTAGGTGTGGCCACGGTGGACGTTCGTGGCAAGGGCGACGGGACCCTCTTCCGTGAACTCGGCGGTGTCTGTGGAAGTGTTGGCGAACAGTCCAAAGGCTGGTTCAGACGTTCACACTTGGGGTGCGACCTACCGCGTTACGACGACTTACGGCTGTTTGCGACGAGGCAGTTACTATGGCAACGAAGGTCGCGCAACGCCTCGTAGCGGAACGCGAGAAGTCGTGACGCGGTCGGTTACACTGAAACTTGAGTGTCTGAATCTGGCTAAAGCTACAGTCGCATGACGGATTCATTCGTTGTAGACATGGTGATAGAATTGTCTTCGGGCACGCCTCTGTCGTGTTGGAAGCATGTTACCTTCATACATATAGGATCATGTTTGTAGACAGTTTTTGTATGACTAGTGTGGCAGGCCGTCATACGAGGAACGTCTCGGAGAGCGGCTGCAGTCCGTTTTTAGCACGATGTATTGGCAGTGTAACCGCGACGTTAAGGGTTTCTTACCAATCGCGTTATTCTACGACTAATAATAACATAATGTATAGCTCATGTGCGCTTTAAATGTGTTCTCTCGTACGTGCTTACACAACGCGTACAGGAGCCAGTTACAGTAAACTAAAGATATCGCTAAATTCAAGAGACTGCCCGGATATTGCTTCGACCGAAGAATTATATACAAGAGTTCAGTTCTGTGGTTAGCGAGAGACCTGAAGCGAGCTCTAATCTGGCTTTCACGAAGGGAGCTGACACGTAGCTGGTAGACGGTTCTCCCGGTAACGCGAAAGAATGATGGGGTTTGCCTGCTACGAAAAGACATTCCAAGGTGAAAATACGAACAAAATAATTTAATCTGCTAACAGAACCGAAATTCGTCACCTGCCACGAATTGAGGGTTGTGACGAAGTGATATTGGACGCAAGCTTAAATTAAGGTAATCTTCTACTGTACGTTGGAAGCAATCGGCAACCTATGAACCTTCAGCGAATTTCAAGTTGCGTTACAACCGTACAGAAGCTCAAATAGATTGGTTAACAAAGAAGCACTCCGGAGAAGCACATGAGAGGACACGAGACCTCTCACCATTGGCGCACCCAGGATTTTCGTCTGAGGGGAGAGGGGGTGGGGGTGGAAAATTTTATAACTGAACTTCACTGGGTCTGGTGGGGGGGGGGGGGGGGTTAGGTAGGTTAGGCAAATATTATCGATGATTTTCTTTTTAACTTTTTGTGTTGAGATTGCCGTGCTGCACGTGTAACTCATAAATCAACGAGTTTCAGAATTGTTTCGCCGGAACTAGAGTAACTGAATATGCTCCTCTTTGCGGAGCAGAGTACCGCTATGTTGCCTCCAGAGCGGCCATGTTGGATCTATGGCAGCACTGCGGGAAGCGACCGTCGCTTCTGCAAGAGCCCCGAAAGCGCCAGCTACGCGATCGTCCTCCGTGTCGTCTTCTTCCCAGACTTTGAAGCATGTTTTAAAACATCGCTCGCGTTATAAAACAACGCGATTATACTGTATCGAGTGTCTACACATAATGTTGAATGGTCAGGGAACCTTCCAGTTTGTTCTATTTAGTGTAGGATGCATCTTTCGGAAACCCCAAGCGAGAAACATGATCTGCCCGAAACTCGGCAACTTCAAAGTCGCTTTCCCGCATGAAGGTTGGATCCAGCTCGGCGCACGTGACGGCTTTTCCGCCAATACGAAGATGGCGGCGAAAGAAAAAGGAACGCGATACTCAGGCTCTCTAAGCAGGGCCTATACAGTTACTCTAGCCGGGACAATATTTCATGATCCGTGGTGTAGTCGTTATTATATGGGGTGAATTATTCGTGGGACAAATGTTGCGTCATTATTTTAAAATGGCAAAATTGTCGAAAAGTAGGTATTTATGAACACCAGGTTGTTTACCGTATACTCTGTTCCACGTAACTTCGCAGACGACAAAAGCCACGGCTCCTGCGACCCAATGCGAGCTGTCACAGCCAACCACGCATGCAGCAGGTGGTAAATTGTCGCATCGCCGCGCCTCCATGGTCATCGTTTATGAGAAAAAATTTCGGCTATCTAGAGGCAAAAGTAATTTAGGCAGTCTTGAGAAAGAAACTTCTAGTAATGTAATTACCTGAAAAGTAATAAAATCATTGACCTAAATACCCAGAGGGAAGGACGAGAAAGCGTTTAAAGCACTCTTAAATAATTATAATAATCATATTATATTAAAAATAATAACAGAAGTTTGGTCAACGGATGGTTAACGATCTCGAAATAGTCCCACTCACCGTCTTGCCGGCTTAGATACCGACGTCATTCGGATGAGTGGCTCCAGGGATTAGAAAGGGCTCTGCACTGACGGATGGATCACATGATTCTGCTGAATACGATAGCGTCTGCTGAATCACCGGTTCACAAATGCTTGGAGTTTCACATTTCGGTGTTGATGCAAAGTCTATTGAATCCAAATCTCGACTCTCTCTTGAGAAGCAGATAAACATCGTATTTGACTGTCGCTTCAGGCAGCTTTAGGCGGTGTAGCTCATCCTGGACTCTCATAATTAGGCAACAGCAATCACACTCGTACAGAAAGTCGCAGCGAGGGAACGGCATCGGTCCACAACACATTTTAGTGTTTCGATAGGCCTGAAAGAACGATCAAGAAAATATAAGAAAATAAAGAGAGAGAGAGAGAAAGAAAGATACGGAGAGGGAGGTAGAGAACGAGATAGCAATAAGAAAGAGGACAGAGATGGAGAGAAGAAAGTCAACAATATCTACATGCAGTAATTCCGGTCTTGTTGACAGGGGTCCTTCAAAATCTCAGCGAATACAGAGGCTGTTTGTCGCGCACCAAGAAAACCCATTTTTTGTTCTACCCAAACATAGCCGTCCCCGCTTTGTGCAACTCCAATAAACTACTCGCCTTTTCTAGCCAGAACAAAAAACTGCATTTTCAAAACAGGCCGTCTTTTTTCATTTCATTTCATTTATTATACTCTCAGGGCCTAGAAGGCATTACAGAAAGGGGTGGAATTATACATTAATATAAATCGAACAATAAAAACAGAACGCAAAAAAAAAACAGGGTACAGAGTCGCTATGGAACATTATTCAGAACATCAGTGATGGCGGTTTTAAGATCAGCAGCGTCAGTAAGTTATTTGTTGCCAAGGTTTGAGGCGAGCGACACTTCAGATGTGCCTGCGCGACCTCCGAGCTTGCGTTTGATAAAGGAAGAGCTACTACTGTGTTTCTCGGGTGGTCTATAGCTTCCAGAGCGACGTCGGATGTCACGTGAAGTTAATTTCTGCGCTAAATATAGCATTAAATTTTTTTCCGCTAAATTTGGGAGAAAAATATTCCCTCTAAATTTAGCGGGAAGAGTTTTCTGCTAAATGCAGCCGAAACATCTTCAAGTTATATTTAGCGAAAAATTTTCTCCTCTAAATTTAGCAGGGACGTTTCATTTAGCGGACAAATTTTCGCCGCTAGCGGTAAAAATTCTCTGCTAAATTTAGAGAGAAAATTGACGTCACGTGTCCACAACACTAATTCAGTTTTCCTACCGAATTTAGCGGAGAAACTCATTTGGTGTTTAGGTCATGTGACGTCAATTTCCGGGCTAAATTTAGTGTGGGAATTTTTTCGCTAAATTTGGCAGAAAATGTTTTCTCCTCTAAATTTAGCGGGAAATTTGTTCCGCTAGATATAGCCGGAAAGATTTCAAGCCTAATGTAGCCAAAAACATTTCTCCGGTAAATTTAGCAGAAACATTTAATCTTGTGGACAAATCTTTGCCGCTAAATTTAGCGAAGAAATTTTCCTGCTAAATTTGGCGAAAAAATTGACGTCACGTGACTTCAAAATCAATTCAGTTTCTCCATTAAAATCAGCGGAAAATTTTTCGCTACATTTTCCCGTTACATGTAGCCAGAAATTGTTGGCGAATTTCCCCCTACATTTAGTGGGATTTCCCAGCTAAACTTAGCGGGGAACTTTTCGCTTAATTTAGAGGGAAATTTAGCGAAAATATCCGGCTAAAGAGAAGGAGCAGGAGATGAGGAAAAGAGGATGCGGAGGAGGAGAAGGGGCATATCCTCCCCTCCGTAATTACCTCCCTCCTTCTCCTCAAGTGCTGCGCTCTAATTCGGCATTACAGAAAATTTTAAACGTCTCTAGTTTTTTCTGACCTTTACGATACGTGAATTTGGTCGCAAAAGAAAGACCAATCAGGTGTGTGTGCGTGTGTGTGTGTGTGTGTGCGTGTGTGTGTATGCGTGTGTGTGTTTGTGTTTGTGTGTTTTACTTGAGAGAGCCCATCTTTTATTACAAAAAAGCCTCCCTGCTCTACTTTATTTTCACTTCGCTCGTAAGACCTTTTCTTTCTTTTT
Source organism: Ixodes scapularis (assembly GCF_016920785.2). NCBI lineage: Eukaryota > Metazoa > Arthropoda > Arachnida > Ixodida > Ixodidae > Ixodes > Ixodes scapularis. The sequence continues at coordinate 65,443,269 of NW_024609837.1, forward strand.
TTTTTTTTACCTTGCACTTGGGATCAGTTGTTCCGGGACAAATTTCGTCTACAACCGCTTGCAGTGCCACAGAACAAAGTATTACGAATGTATGCTGAGCAGCGAAAATGAGGTGTAGCGTGTTCTCATAAATGTCCAACACTTCTACTCTGATGATGATAGCAACTAAAGTGAGCAGACGGAATTTTTGAAAGTTTCAAACCCGTCAGTCAGAATTGTATATTTTTTCGCTGACCCAACCATCCCTCGGTGTCAAGTAAAACAATAAAACAACACCTGCGTGGCGCTGCCTTGAAGATGCTTTCTTTCTCGCCTGCCGATCCTCCTGCTGCTTTTAACGCAGCCTGTCTGTCTGTCGTTCTGGCACCGAAAAAACATGCTTCCCCCTGTTCGCGACTCCAGTTCACTATAGGTGGCGCCACTCGTTTTCCAAAATGGCGGCTATAGTGAGGGTCGGAGACGCGTGCCGGTATACCAGTTGCTGACCCTGTATAGTGTGCTGGCTTCACTGAGCGACACAAATTATTCCTGCTTATATGAGGAAGCTTGGGTGCTAACCAGGTTAGCATGCAATGCCTTCAAACGTAATAACAATAACTCTCTTTTTTAAACTACACGACATATGTAGGAACAGTGACATCTATAAAAACAAAACTAATTTGCAATTGTTATCGTTTCAGTAGGTACCATCTAGCAAATTTTTCGGGTAATTAGCGATTATGTTTTTTTTTATTTTTTTACCGGAGTAAGAAACGAATACAGTAAATATATAGCGCGAACAATGCACCAAGTGCGGACTATCCTTTTTTCAGCCAGTAATGTCCCTGCGAGTACACACTGGGTACCGACTGTAGTCCGGAGAATCTTGTTCATCTAGTTGACCATCGTCAATTGCTTGCAAAATCGACAGTTTACGTCGTAGAGAAACCCTTCCTATAAAATCATTACCTCGAGTTTCTTTTCATATCCCGACCTGGTTAGGCCACGTAAAAGATACGAGGAAAATATAAAGAATAAAAAAAAACTCTGGATATGAAAAAAATTAAAACGAACATAAAAGCAAACGTCCCAAAACTACATTACCTCAAAACAACCAGAATGAGGAGACAAGAACTAAGTGCAACAAAAAAACATCGTAAAAAAAAATTAAGAAAAAAACACGCGCAGAGATTTAAAGCAGCGTCTGAAAAGAGCGAAAGTCGCCGAAAATTGGCGCGCGACGGAAACGGGGCGCTTTCACCGAGGGGCGGCGCCCGGGGCTAATTGGAAACTGGGGGCTACCCATTGTTCCAGCGGGGAGTCGTTGGGCCGTCCCGTCGTCGTTCTTTGCCGTGGAGCGTATCCACGGACGCAGAACAATGGAAGCAACACTCGGCCCCCGTGTAATTTTCCCACTACTCAAGCCCGGGAGGAATAAAAGAATGAACAAACATCAAACGAAGAAGCAAACACTGATCTAACGCAGAAGGGAACCTGACGTGTTCGCGCTGTGGTCACGCACGCTGTATTTTCCCGTTTCTTCATAAAAATATTTTTTTTTACTCTCTCTGCTCTTGTACGTGGTGCCCTTAATCCAACTTTTAAAGAAAAATGAACCCGGCTGAGGTCCGCTGATATGTATTACCTTGCCTCGTGTTATAAAAATAAGGAAAATATAAATATCATTTATTTTATATTTTACAAAACAACCACACAAACGCTACAAAGTTTAATACCCTCAAAGGGGCACTCCGGCGTTTTCTTCGTGGTCTCCAATGTGCCTCAATATTGACCGAACACCCCAAGAAACACCATTGTACTACTAACCAAACTATAAGGCAAAGTTAATTTCTGTTGAGGAGTCATTGAATGTACAATTGTGGTCATAATCCCTTTTGTTTTAACGGAAAGTCTATTCCGGCAACAGTGAAAAATTGAAGCCAGAGGAAGGCAGGAGTTAACTTTTTTAGACTTCTGAGTTTATTCCCAAGTGATTACAAGCAGTTTTATGGTGTTAAAGGATTGCTTTGGAAGCTTGCTCCAGAACCCGAGCAGCCACACGAAACAAATAATGGGCATACTTTTTTTTAGACTGCCTGCTCGACCTGCTAGCCTGCTGCCGCTGTAGTCACGCACTGAATGTTGGTTTTGGCAACAAACTTCATTTGCCGATTTCACAATAACTAATATGATTTTCTGGATAGTAAATCGCACACTGGAAATGGTAAAGACAGAAAATGTAGTTCGTTCATGCCACTAAAAAAAATTGCCGAAGTGTCCCTTTAAGGATACTTGTCCCAGGGCTACCAGCAACACCTTTAGGATCCCGGTGAACACCCTAAAAATAGAACGCTAGCAATGTTAGCAGCCTCCTAGAAAGTTTTGGACGAGCATTAAGTTTACAAGCAACAAGCACCTCATGCAACTCTCAAAAACACCAAGAGGGCCAATGGAAACGCAACGGATCACAAACTTGACAGTAATCATACCATGTTCCTTGTCTCCTCAATATGAAGGTTACCGGTACGTTGCTGTGTTTTTATGAATGTTTCACGTAAAACATGATCGGCATACGGTCAAGGAATATATCTCAAACTAAGAAGTGTATAGTATACAGTCAGTAATAATTCGACATAGTAACAAAAACAGCCTTCACTAAAGCTGTCTAAAGCGCGGCGGACAACCTTCGAAAAGGGAGTTGACCCCATTTCACAGTAGCTCTCTTTTTCACACTTTTTTAGCCCCTTCAAACTTGAAGAGTGTTCCATGAAACGCTACCATATATTTTAAATAAAATAATCTAATAAACTAAATTAAGGTTCTGAAATGATGCAGTAATGGTGCGACACATTGGAACACACTTTTTTCACCCCTTAGCGTGTCGAGCTTTTTAGACTGCACGGGTTTTTATTTTGGTTCAGCAAGTAAGAAACAAATATCAAAAAAACATGGGAACGAAAAGTGGACACCCTTTGCACAAAATACGCTCGTATATTAGTTGCTACAAGGTGTCCACCTCCCTGTGGAAAGATTGATTGAACTAAAATAAATCACTAAATAAGTGACAGAGGGAAAAAAAAAACTTTTATTTTCGCTCCGATTCTGGAGCTCCCCACTAAATAAGTGAATTTTGAATGTTAGTAATTACGTATAAATGCTAAAAACCTGGTTAACGCTGATCTCAAACTAACGAACTAATTTAATGGCTGCAGTCAGCTATTGATTTTCCTGGAAATAGTGCAAAACATTGTAGTCCACATTAGGCGAAACATCGAAAACTGAGGATGAAACATTGGTCTACTGTTGCAGAATAATGCCTGGTTAAAAATGTGGCGAACCTGTGAGTCGTAAGTTTGGATAAATATTTGAAAGAATGTGGTTAAACTGACGCAGCAGCTTCAAGACAAAGAATCTAGTGCCTTGGAGTCGGCATTAGGCTAGGCTTTATTCAAGACTAAAATTAGGGTTTTTCCTCGTGCTTCATAAAGAAGAGATGTCCAAATCGTTTCTGCAAATATCAATCATCTTGACAAAAACTTGCTAGAATATATGATAGGCAATAAGGCAAACTCTACAGCAACTGTAATATTAAAAAAACTCTGCACATTGAGTTTCATAGGTGAGTTCGTGTACTTTGCAATTTATGTTCATATATTTGAACAAATTACAGTAAATAGAAGCCGCACTGATCGGATTTCAGGAAAATCCGTAAATGCTTTGGTGAGGGACAGTGAATAGTCGTAATTGAATATGTTTATTACAAATGCTGCTTTTTAGCCCTAATATATTGTCACGAGCGATAACCGAAAAAATAATGAACAAATAGGAAGAAATAAACCTTTAGTGGAGCGAACTTCCGCCCAAAACTAAGAATAATAACAGGCGTCGTAGGGGAGCGTCGATGTCGGCGTAGTAGCAGGGTCGAGTGCAGGCGCAGAACTGACCTCGTGGAGCCACGTGGAATGCCTTTCGTAGGCTCACGGGTTTCACAGACATTCTAAAAAGTGTTCGTCCTTCGAACGTTCTAAACCAAAAGTTTCTCGGACGTTGTAGAAACTATTATTACAACACAATACCAAAAGTTGCGCGGCCCTCGAGAATCGAACCTGCGGCCGCTCCCTGCGAGGCGGGTGCGTTGCCAGTCGACCACGCACGCGGCAATATTAGTAACGTGAAATTCGTCTAACCTTCAAATTCAGGAAGATGTTTAATATATTGCCACGTTTCGTATCTTAAATGTTGCTTTTTGAACCTACCAAACTGATGAAATGAACATTGACATATTGAAGAAAATGATAAATGAAAATGCATTCGTTCCTTCGTTCATATTTTTATTGACTTTGGCCACGACCGAAAGAACATATCATAAAAACGCTGGACTGTTGAAAATTAGTGGGCGAATATTGTGTTGGTGGGGGTCACGATTGAAGAAAGAATAAACGTGTAAGGCGAAGACGACACAACATATTTCCAATTACTCGGCTAGCGATAAAGTTACTCTTGTTTGCATTATGGCGGGAAGTTCTGGTCTTTTTTTTTTTTTCGCCTTTCGAGGTCTGGCTGGACATCATCCTGCCTACTTTTATTACACTTTTTAGCAACCCTTCGAACACGACAGATCCTTGAATATAGCAGTTTTTCAGTGGTACCTGTCTTGAACATTAAGCACGAACAGATACCAGTTCGCCGGCCTTAATACTTTTATTTCAAAAATTTATTTGTTTGCATGTTACCAGTGTAATCGTTCCCAAAAGAAGGGTTTCAAAGCGCAAAGAACCTAAAAACATTCATATTGAGCACTTATATTGTACTGGTTCTTAATTACTTGTTTTTAACAAATATTTGCTAATCTGATGTTATAGATCCCTGGAGTGATCGGAGGAAGCATCAGTGGTCACATTTCGATTCATATTCTTGCTAATGCAGGCTTAAAATGAGGTGTAACTTATTCAAATGAAATATAATTTAGAAACATAACCACAAATAACGCAGAATATTTGAGCATTGCCTAAGTTGTGGAGGCTGGAATGCGGTGCTTGATATGTCTACTATTTTGTACGATCATTGTTTTCCTTACCGTGTTCCGAAAGTTTCCCGCAAATCTCGTAAACCCTGGATTGCGCAGAAATTTTCTTTAATAATCCATACAAAATATGCCCTTCATCACTTCTTTTTGCGCAGTAAGGACACTAAAATATTGCCCTAGAAAAACATTTGTAGCGCGTAATCTAAGACAAGCAATGCGTCATATCGCACTAATTGGTTTTGAAGGTGATAACAAAGTGTATGTTCCTTAAAAAAAATAGTATTCCTTACTTACGCAGGAATACATGCTCAGAAAAATTAAAATGAATGGTAGAAGTAAGTGGCGTGACTTCAGCAGAAAGTTTTAACCAGTATTTCGTTGAGCTTGTACGAGCCACACATTGAGAAGATGTTCGTTGAAAGGTACTGAGTGCTAAGTTTTTTCTCCGTTTTCCTACTCATGAAAATAAAATTCTTTCAGTGTTTCAAAATCTCTAAAAATAGTAAAAGCTCCCACACCTATGATCTTCAGGTTGAACCCATTAAATATGTTCTACGATCGATTGTTGCATGATTGACGCTTATTTGTTTAAAGGAGAACTAAGCAATGAAACTTTCCCTAAATTAATTAAGTTAGCAAATGTACCAGTTCTCCATAAATCTGGAGATAAAAATATGCTCATTTTACCTGCATATTTTGAAGGATTAGAAAAAGGCATGCCTCAAAAGCTAATCTTTTTGTGAAGAATTTTCAATACTTACTCCCTGTCAGTATGGTTTTAGGAAGCGTCGTTAGACTGAAATGGCATTGATGAAAGATGAGATAATTGTAAGGAAGCTGGTAAAATTGGGTGTATTTATTGATTTTTCAAAGGCTTTTGACCACCTGAATCACGAAACCTTGCTCCAAAAGTAAAGCCTTTATTGCATTCGTGAGATTACCCTGAAAGCTTTTTAAAAAACTATCTCTTTTGATTGCAACCAATGTGTAAAAATAAATAAGAAACTATCTTACTTGAGGCCGCAGAAGGCAGGTGTGCCTCAAGGCAGTGTACTAGTACCTCATATTTTAGAATTGTAAGTAAACGACGTCGTAAACATTGATCATGATATAAAGTTTATTATCTATGCAGGCGACGTGAGCGTCTTTTTCCAAGAAATTGCACCGATCAAATTTAAACAAATGATTTCTTGATAAGCTGTATGCTTGTAAACAGACGAGCGTGTTGGTTGAGTTAAGGGACATCGAAATAATAAGGCACAGTTAGCACGAGGAACGACATAACATTAAAAACGTGCGTGTTGGTAAGTATACTTAAACAACGGAAAGAATAAACACGGGAACGGGACTCAAACTGACGACTTACACCCTTCTTTCAACTAGCAGTGGTGCAAATGCAATGAAGCTACAGCGCTATTTTCGGGAATCCCATCCCAGGGTAAAAAAAAACAAAAACACTAAAGAAGATGACATGAAAAAGAGGCGAAGTAAGGAAAGAGAGAATATCTTGAAAATTAACAAGATTAAAAAATTAAACGATATGATGACTTGGCGGTAAAACACTATATTACTTCCTGAAATTATGACCAAACAAATATGTCAATTGCGGAGACAAGAACGCAATCTGATATCGGGTTAAAACGAGTGACGGAGCATAAAAATCGGTGTCGGCTACGTTCATGGTGAACGGTTCATTATCTCTCTGCAGAACCTGCCATGAATTTTCGATGCTGTTTCGCTCAAAACAAGAAATGCAACCACTGCACAAACGGAAACAAACGACGATAGGGTGACAAGAGTGAGCTGAGGCCTGTGAAAATTCCAGATAAAGTTCCCGAAGTCAGCGGTTTACCCACAGAACGGAATGTAATAAACTTTCTTTTCTACGTATGGACCAAATTCGGTGGTGTGCTTCACAGCGCATAGCTGCGGCTTCTCGTCATTGTTGACTCTTTTACAAAGCTGTTTTAAACGCATTCTGCCGGAAAACACAACGTTTCTATTGTAGCTGGTGGCAATAGCCTTCAAAACGGTGTGCTGAGTTGTGTACATAGGGAATGACGGGCAAAGCGATCTAACTTCTTACTTATGATGATGGCAGATTTCGGGTTGTTAAGACCAAGAATGAATCTCTGTAAAATGTTTCTCGGAAGATCGAGCGAAAACCGCCTCGTCTCTCATCCAGCCTGTGCCTTATTCTTTCGGTGTTCCTGAATACTTGGACGATGCCAAATTCACAGGAACTAAATGCGAGCCAAACGGAGGCAGTGTTACCTAAAGCATGTAAAAGAAATAGCTTTCATTCCCTCGATATATTTCTATGTGGAACTAAAACAGTCATAGTAGAAAGTGCAAACATTTTTGGTATCGACTTTAATCAATGTATAATATGGGGGGAACGGTGCAGTATATTTGTAAAAACAACTATGCAAGGTTGTTGGTATAATTTATGAATATCGTGACACTCTCCCCCTTGTGATTTGGTTACTCATATATGATTATCTTTCATATTCAAAGTATAACTACGGCTTTTTATATCGAGAAAACACGATGTACACCAGTCTTAAACAAATTCAAAATCCTAAAAAACGTTAATTCTTTTTTATATGCCAATCTCCTTACAACGGTCACTCGAAGCCACTGTTTAATCAATTTAATATAGTACATATTCTTAGTCATTACTACTGCAAACTTGTCTTTTCTTACAAAAACTTTTTTTCAAAACCATAAAAATATTCACTCAACAATGGCCAACCTTTAGCAAAGGGAAGTGTTTTATAAAACGCGCTGTGTAGAAAACTGTATAGTGCCGCACTCCAGAACCAAATTCGGAATAGAAATGCAAATATATACGCTCTCCTATCTTCTTAATTGTTTAGGCCAACTGAACATGGATATCATTTAAGCAAGTAGCAAAAATATACGCACGCTACATTCCTAGGAATCAGTAAGTGGTTAAATACTTGTATAAAAAAACTGAGGCTCGCGCCAAGATACACGCCACGAAGTACATTCAATGTGCAACATCACTTGTCTGCGAAATACCTATGACTTGCGGTAAAGCCCATATAGGGCAAACGGGGAGGTGCATCAACGACAGGGCACGCGAGCATGCCCTATCTTTTAGAAGCTCCCCAGCGGGTAATCTAGCAATTTACTGCGATAGCTGCCCGTGTGCGCCTAATCTTCACGAAACAAAATAGTTAGAAAACTAAAAAAAAAAAAAAAACTGAGAGATAATCGTTTGAGGCCTACTGCATAAGGGTAAAGGGAAAGGATAACTGCGGAAGCGCACTGTCAGTGCACTTCACTGAGACAGAGTTTACCTTTTTGTGTCGGGAGCCGGAATAGTGTAAAATCAGTGATTGTGCTTTCAATAAACGTTCAGTTGTAAGAATTAGCGCCTGGTCCTGTCTCTTCTTCCTTGTGGCCACGTATATTTACGCGCTTTACAAATTAATCATGTACCAACTAGCCCACCTATCCATCCTAAAGCGAAATGATGGCATGTTACTACTATTGTATGCCAATTTGTTTTCTTTTATGTCTGTGTTTCTATTAAACTGTGTGTTTTCTTATTTTTCTGACCTTCTGTCGCGGTTGTTGTTGGGAGAGGTAGAAGCTCTTTCACGCAACTACCAAGTTCGTGTTTTTATACTCTGTCCCATTTATTTTTGGAGAAAAATAAAGAATTTGAGCTTAAATCTGAATATTTGCCTTACGTGCGAGGCAGAAAATAAAATGCGAACTCAAATTCATATCTTTTTTATTTATTTAAATGTCTAACAGGTCCCTTTGTAAAGGACATTGCGTAAGGGGGGGAGGGAGAGAAGAAATACAACATTTTGAGATGTTACAAATAAGAGCAACTCCACATAATGTATAACACAAACACAATTCAAAAAACATTCAGGAGAAATAAGACATTCTAATACAATTTTGTATACAAGAGCAACAACTCCACATCAAAACATAACACACACACACACATACACACACAAACCAGATGCAGAGGCAGAAGAAATACAATATTTTGATATTTTACAACTAAGAACAACTGCGTGTAAAGTATAACACTCACAAAAACCAAATGCATAATTTGTGAACAAAGAACGACCCAACTTTAAAAAGGAGTCAGCAAAAAAGATAACCTATTCAATAAGCATGTCTATCTCTCTTCCAAAACCTCGTTTGTCTTAAGGAGGATTACGATACATTTCGGAAGACCGATTCAAGGACCGCAGTTGAAATGTTTTGTTGCGTTTTCTTTTTTTATATATATTTCTAGTAATAGCGTGTAGTCATAAACAGGAAACGCGCCAGAAAGTTCTCTGGCTTACACGATTTTCTCTTCGCTCGACCACACAGACCCTTTCAACTTTTATTTTATAAACCTCCACAATAACGTTCCACGCAAAAAAAAAAAAAAAACGCTTTTAAACAGTTTTTTTTTTTTTTTTTACGAAGTGAACGTTTCTTTATTTTCACTGCATGCACCACATCACGAAACAAGAACAAAAAAATACAACGGGGAAACTGGTCAGGACGCCTGAAACACGGTCACGAATTTTGCTGGCTTTCTAATTTCAATGATCGAGAGAGACCAGACAGAATAGATTAAACGGTCGAATCAATTTTAAAACGAGCGGTTGCGGGCAAGAACGGACCGCGCTCCTCTTCACCTCACGATGAACCGCAGCGAACGCCACGACCCACCAAGAGCCAATCATACGCCAGGAGAATGTCACGTGATCTTCTGGAAGAGCGCGGAAAAGAATCAGGCGCAAAATCGCATGATGCCTTCCCAGCGCTGGATTAGATTGGAGGGCTGGTAGCGCCCACCGCGATCCACCGTAAGATTAAACGGGATACGGTTCACTACCGCAGCGCTTTTACCCTGTTTTTAATTTAAAGCAACGCTCGCAGCATTAAGCATGGCGAAACCTTGCAAAAAACTGGAATCGTGCAGGATGTTTTCTTCGTCTCGAGGGGGGGGGGGGGGGGGGAAGCAAGGGGGCACATATTCAGCTCGCGTTCATTTATCAAATGACCGGAGAACGAGTGAACGCCACAATTAAAATCTGCTGCCGGAAGAAGTAACAGCACGCGTGAATAGGTAAGACGAACATAACTGAAAAACAGTGTACATATAAGATATTTGGCAACGGCCGTACATGCGGCCAGAGAACAGTTGCCTGCACCCGTGAAGAGTGCTTGAAAAGTTCATGAAACCGGTGGAGTTTATTGCAGGGGCAACGAACTCTGGTTATTTATGTTTGGTTACTAAGCCGCGAGTGTTTTTCTTCCCCGTAATAGTATATTGGTTAGCGCTTTCTTTTTTTAGCTTCTGGTATACTTTTGAGCATTTGACCATCCGTACGAATCATTCGTAATAAGTTGGGAGATGTGAACGTTTATTTTGGTTGCCTTTTACGATCCCCCCCAAAAAAAGACTGCTTTCAGGGTTGTCTTTGTTTATTAAGCAGCACACCGCGCGATAATGTTAACGCTAACAAGCGATTGACAATATTTTCTTTTGTTATTCTCTAAAATTGAATAATTGTCAAAAAATATATATATTAGTGCAACACAAAGTCGTAGAGGAATAATCATGTAAGCGATTAATTTTAGTGCCCGTACTGTCTTTTGTTCGAGTAAGGTGCTGCTAACACGGCGTTCACGCTAAAAGTTTAATGTGTCGTCCGTTGTACATTTGACTTCGATAAAAGAAAAAAAAAAAAAAAAAGCTGCCGTTTAAGGACAATACCATATTCTCTCCAGTAATCGCTGCGCTTCTTATGAACAATTCCTGTAGGTCTGCTTTCCCGCGGAGCACAGGGACAGGGAATCACTGCGGTCGGCAAAAAATGGCAGCGATTTACGGGACAGAGACACATCCTCACGCGAAATCGCCCTCTGCTGAAATCGTTTTTTTTTGTTTTTTTTTACGGAGAATTGAGTTTTTGATTTTGTGTTTCGCTGCATTTTCATGCAGAGCTCGATGATTGGCTGTAAATGTCTGGTGTGCAGGAAAGTTGACGCAAGGGCCTTGTTTACAAGAAGTGCGGGTACTAACTACTTGAACAAATACCGTACTCCTTCTCACTTATGGTTCAATCGCAGCCGTCGACATGAACCAATAGAGCCAGGCAAGCAGCGTCAAAAGTGCGTCGTCCCGGTGATTGCTGTAGTCGAGCGTTTTCTGCAATTTGACCTAAAGGCCAAACGCAGTATAGCTTCGTTCGTTAACCTCATTTACCTCGACCCTGGGCCTCGTGCAGTGTTGTACGCGCTCCTCAAAAAGCAGAACGAAAGATAGTTCCTCGTTCCTTGTGATTTTCGAACGCGTTCCCGTTACAAGTTCCATACGTGAAAAGGGAACTCGCTTGTGTTACAGTTAAACAATTGGACGTATCGATACATAGACGTTAGATTTGTGTTTTGCTTATTACCATATTAAGTTAGACGGAGAAAAGCTTTTTTTTTATATATCCCATCAAATGGGAAGATGCGAATATGAATGCCGTGATGGAAGGGCACCAGGAGAAGAAAACAAGCGGAAGCAGGGTTTCATTTGGTGATATATTCAAGTTTAAAAATCTGAGCTTTGAACCGTATTCATGTTTTTGGTAGGCGATTCAGACGAGCCAAATGTACCCTTACCCACATTACACAAGCGTTTTGCAACAACCTAACACGTTTCAATCTAACAAAGTCCCGTGTTCGAACTTAACAACAGTTGCTTCTCGATGTTGCTGTCGGCAAGACAAGCAAGTGAATACGACGGTAGGGCTATTGGAAGGTCAGTCTTGAAAACTACAAGTCCTTCTTCGTGAAGGTTGGATTGGTTGATCAGTTCGAAGGAATAAAGGTTATCTTTTGCATATCTTTTGAGTGTTCGGGGCACAAGTGTGCGTTCGATGTCTGATAACCTGTTTTTTGTTGTGACTGTAGGTCTTTTTGTGGAAGTTCAGTGATGGCTGTAGTCGGCCTTAGATTTCTCGGTATATGAGGATCCGTGGGTGCAAAGAAAGTAGCTGAGTTGGAAACGTCCCTCTTTTTCTGTCTGCTTCTTCGACGAAACGCTTTGCCTTTTGTAGCCCGGTATCGGGCACTGAAAAAGGAATCCATGCCCACAAACTCTCCCGCACCCAACTGTTACCAAGTGGGGATTACACAAAATAAACCCTAAGATAAGTACCAAAAAGTTTACAAGATCCTGCTGTTCGTAAAGATATTGTTTTTATATTTTAGAATTTCCCTCTTAGAAATGAAATTAAAATAACCCCACTAGAAGAAAAAAAGGGAACGCCGTTCCTTTTCCCGTTCCAGTAAGAATGTAACGAGTTCTCGTTCCACTTCCACCGATGCCAAATAGAACGGCGACGTTCCTTCGTTCCTCCTAAAAGGAACGCGTTCTAGGAACGCCATTCCTTGGAACCAGACTTGTACGTAACGCGTTACAAGTAATTGATTACTTGTAATCAATTACAGTTAAGTGTAATTTTGTAACGCTTCAATTACATTTGTCAAGCTGTAACGCTCGGAGTAATTCAATTACTTTTTTTCTGTAATCAATTACAAAATCAATTACACAATTACCAATTACATTTTTCATCCCACAATTTTTTTTCTCACAAAAATCAGCATAGTCGCTCAGCCATGGAGCAAAAATGATTGACATTTTTTTAACATCTAAAAAAAATAAAACTAGGATTAGTCGGCAAATCCTTTTTTCTTTTACGCCACGCTCTTCTACAAGCGCGCCACCAGCCTTGGCTGGGGAGTTCCGGATCTCGTTGCAGATTGCTGATAAAGTCGACGGGAAGCGGGAACTCGCTATTGACTTTTTAGTGGGCTTTGTTCCTTGGGTCGTCGCGTCAGCTACACGACAAGGTCCGGGTCTGAAAACAAAAAAGGAAACAATAACCAAACAAAATTGTGTACGCAATATTTTACTGTGTATTTGTGTATTTCTGTCATCGCAATAAAAAGTAACGTGAAAGTAACGTGAAAAGTAATCAATTACTTTGCAGTAATTGTTCAATTACTTCTGGACGGCAGTAATCAGTAACGGTAATCGGTTACTTTTTTGACTGTAGTAATTGTAATTGTAATCGGTTACTTTTTTTCAGTAACGTGTACAAGTCTGCTTGGAACGCTGTTTGGCCCAACACTGGTTCTGGTGACTGCAAGTTGCGCGTACAACAGTCTGGTGATCAAAACTCACGTGTTCGGGTTCCTTATTATCAAGTTTCTTATTATTGTGAAACAATGTCGCGTAATCAAGAATCGTGTTTTCGAGGCTTCCACCGATCCGGGTTTATTCGCCCCCTATCCTACACCGAGCCGGAAAAGGCCACAAACTAAAGCAGAAGCCTAAGCCTTGCGTGTAGTATGGCTGTGCAGATATTAAAGTTCTAACCGCTAATCTAGGACCTTTGTTCGAATAATTCATTGATCAATCGGTCTAATACTGTTTGTTGATCAAAGAATTGTCAATGTAGATCGGGAAATTAGATAGCAAAATTATGTTACAAAGTTTATAACGGATATCCCAGTATACGGTACTCTGAAAAATGAAACAGTCCACGAATAGGGCTGCATTAAATCTTCCATTATAAGCACATACCCTAATAACCGTAAGTAAAGCTTGACGCTACACTTTTTTCTGATGAGAAAATCGACGGCTACAATCATAATTGCACTTAGTGCCCCCGCGGGGCACGATTTTTTTGCGAAAATGAATTTACTGTTCTGTTTGTAGTTTTGTTTAATTTGTAGAAGTTAATTTCCAATATCCGGTATACGTGATGCGAATTATTCAATAAAATGTTTATTGAACATCAAGTACTGCTGAAACAATCTACGTTGATCTACTCGAAAACAGTTCCGTGTTACATTCGTATGCGTGTAAAATACTTTTTTCTAATGTTTCTGTTTTGCTTACATACTGTAAACGACTTATCTTTCGCGAGCTCAATATTTCGTGATTTCGGCCAAATCTGAAGTTTTGGAATATTTCGTAGGCTCTAATTTTCGCTACACAGTGGGATCTCAATATATATTCCAATGTGTTTACATTTTGCCGGAATTGTTCACTGGACCTATATTTCGCAAATTGTAGGCAATTCGCGAAATTCGCGAAAATTAGGTCCTTGCGAAAAATAAGTCAGCTTCAGTATGTGAGGGGATAGCAGTTTATTCCCCTCGGCAACGAAAAATCGCGAGTTTTTGCAGTAATAACTTTATGAGTACACCACAACTGAATAACGTCTTATAATATCAATATGCTTGCAGGCATTCTGGATTAGCACATCTTGAGAGGAAAAATACAAACAAGAACACCAAAGCAGTCTATTTTTTTACTATCTCATTGTTAATGCAGTCAGGTTTCAACTAAGCAATAAAGCTGTTATTTTTTACGTCTGTCGTTTGCACCTTTCCAAAGCAGCGATACCGTCCTACAACGATCGAAAAAAAAAGTTATCTGTATTTATTGAACACCTGAGTACCGGATTTGTTGTATCTGAATCGTCAGTAAAATTCAATGGCCCATTCACGAAGCCACGGATACGGACGATCTCGTAACGCAACCTGCTTAAAAATGGCTTTTCTAAACTTTCAAAATCTTCAAGACAAGATTAGCCATATACACCGCCCGTCATAAAAACAGCATGTCCATCCAAATTTTTCTTTCTTTGTCAATATTTTGTTTTCTCACAGCGGATACTTTTTTTTCCCGCCACAGATAAGACCTAACAGTCACACTACGCAAACCCCAACTAAAATACACATCGAAAGAAAAAAACATTTATGGACCTTTTTTACAACCGGGCAATCCGCTCCGCGTTTCGCGAATGTTTCCTTTTGTAGTTGTATTTTTATTTTTCGAGCTTAAATGACACATTTACGCGCTTCAAAGTGCCTCCGTTATGACTTCCTGCATGACTGCGTTGTTATTTTTACGAGTTGCTCTATGTGCGCATAAACGACTGCTGGCGCGGCAGGTAAGCCGATGTGAATTGGCCGTTTTGTTCAACACAACTGGCTACCGAAACCCATTATTAGCATTAAAGGACTCGTTTCTTCTTTCGGATGCTCTGGGAAGGATAGTGCTGGAGTCACATCCGCTCCAGTGGCCAAGCTAAATTTTTCATGCGAACGTTAAAAAATGGCATTAGTTTTTTAACCTAATTTACACGAACTGTTGATTGATCTAGTTTCAGTCTATTGTTCACTTGTTATATTATCGAGTGGAAATAAATTATATGAATACCCAATAAATATACAAGACTATATCGGAGGACGTAAAATCTTACATAAAACATAAAATATAGCGCATATAAGTTTTGCTCTGTTAATTGGTCATGTAAGATGAGAAAGAATATTATTTTTAGAGGGTAACGTATCAGATGTTATGCAATGTAAAAAAATACATATGGGTATTAAAACTACTTTACAGAGGTCAAGAAATACCCATGAATATTGCATTTCAGACCTATTAATCATCTTGAAAGGAGTCGAAATGTTCAGCTAATGACATGACCGCAAATATGACAAAAATTACTTCATGAATTCGTAGACACCACGGGCACTTATTTACCTTATATGGGTCCACTTTCGTTACCAGATAGACAATGACTTTACTGCTATTTTAAATTGGATTCATTTTCAAATGGCACAATATTACTCCCTGGCATTCTGCTCCATTCACGCTAAAGGACAAAACAGCCCAAAATACGAATAATTCTCAAGGTTACACAATGTTCCCATTGAAAAGAAAAACATATTATATGCCCAATAAACTTTTTAGAACCACGTTGAATTAAACTGTGACTGGGGTATAGAAGAAACATCAAAACGTAGAAAAGACGTAAAGGAGACGGGACCACGTCTCAGTTATCTGTCTCTTCTGCGTTTTGATGTTTCTTCTCTACAACAGTATAAGGTTAATACAGTATGGATGATATTAACCACATCGCCTGCACCCTTACAATATTTTTTTATGTTAGGACCTCTATGAATTATATAAGGTGCATATAAATTTCATTTTCTCATATTCGTATATTTTACCATACACATTCAAACATTTTCATCGTTAGGGACACCATGTAGAGTCAGATCTCCACAAACGTATAGGCGTGCACGATGGTCCATGTACTGCCTTGTCAAGGCCATATTGTAAAAGAGGTCCGAATATACACATCAAAAGGAGACCGCGGATCTTTCAGGATTAAGTCCAGCAATCATGAGGACAAATAACATACCCCACGGAGTCCGCTTTTGCCGCAATCACTGGAGAACGTACGTCTTTGAAAAAGGCACGTCAAAGGAAAAAAGCAAATCCTATGTTTGCCAGACTCCCGGCCAAGCTTGGCGAAACACCTAAATATAGGGGTATGAAGAGTACACCTCAAATGTTGTTCGCTTCTTGTAAAGAGCACTCGCCCAAGAACCCCTTTTAGTCTTGGACGACCTGGTTTTTTGATGTCTTGAAGGTATTCGATGTCTAGAAAAACATGTTTAACGGATTAAAAGGCGATATAGCCGACGTTTTTTTTTTTTCGTAGACCTATAATTGGACAATATATTTCAAACCTAAACCGTAGATTCATAATGCAACAGTTCGTAGTTTCTTTTTCAAAATCTGGGAAAACGTTGTAAAATGGTCTTTTTAAAATCTCTGATTGCAGATTTAGTTTTAGATTTAATACAAACGATATATTAATATTCGCATTGCAATTTTAAGTGCGGTTTCAGCTAATTGCCCTAACAAAAAACGTAAAAAATATTTTATTGCGTTTTATTAGAAATTGAATAAAGAAATTGAATAAGAATAATTAAGGGCAGCTGGAACCAGCAAGGTGTGTCTATTTTTCCTCCCCTCCTTCGTTTTTTTCCTCTACGTTCACTTGAAAACCTTCAGAAGCATGTCAAACCAACCAGCTCAGCTGCTGGCAATCACAAAATAAAACGCCTAAATACCTGAGTTATCTAGAAATACCACATTCTTTTCTCTACTCCATCTTACGCTGAGGGTTACGCTACCAAACGCACGGCGGCGAGAGCGTAACGCAAATACTTGGAGAAGATGTGAAGGATAGATTTCCCTTTTGGTCGGACTCTCCTTTGAACGTCGTTTTTTTACCAATCAGGGAATTAGCCTGTCACTTCAACTTCTTACAAAAAGGGCTTCTTTCCTTCTCCCGCACGTAGGTTTTGAGCATGGATTCTAAAAATTGGGATTCTAGGGATCTGGGGGTCCCCCGAGACTCTCAAGTTTGAGTGACTGTCCCTGTGTCTAAGAGAAGCCTTCTTTCGGTTTAAGCACTAATTTAGGATACCTGAGTCGTAGAGCCATGTATAACTATGTGCAAAACTATCAAGTGTATGTGCACAGAACTGGGCGAAATTCTTGCAAAAATATATTGAAACACAAACACAAAACACTTCGACAAACATCTATTAAAATACATATCTAGTAACAGGTTTAGGAAAAGTATTTAAAAATAATATAAAAAAACCAACGAGTTGTATTTGATCCCCCCCAAATACTTTGAAAATCCCGGAAGACATCTCCCAGAAAAAGTTACCGAGAGATGTAGGGCGAGAGACGCAATTGTTTAAGGAGCGATTCTTAGTCATGCTTCTCATAAAAACATCGACCTTAAAATTTCTTTCAAATCGCTGTGAAGTCGCTCAAAAGAGTCTCGCAGCTTAAATAGTGCGTTTTTTTTTTTAAGGTAAGGGGGGGGGGGGGGGCATTATTTTGTTGCTTATGTGCCCTATCCAGGCCCCTTAAACATTGTTTTGTGAACACAGCGTCACCTTAATTAGAAATACCTTTTTTTTACTATTCATATTTGCGATCATCTCTGCTTTGATCGTAAGGCTTTATTATAGAGCAAGGCGATATGCTCTATAAAAAGGGCTAAAAATAAACCAACGCCATTACGTTGATCGCGTGCACCTTCGGAGCATTCAGGCTAGGGTAAGCTTGAGGAGCGAAAAAAAGAAAGCTAGCGGATTTAGATTCAGGCCCCGAGGAAGGTGTAGTTTTGCCGCGCAGCCAGGCATGCAAAATCAGCATAGAGAATGAGTTCCGTGCGCGGATGCGGCGCAAGTAGTCATTCCGTCCGGGGGGGGGGGGGGGGGGGGGGGGGGGGCACTGCTCTTAAACCACTGCTGTCTCTTTGGGGCTCCCAGAATGACCCACCACGGCTCACCTCAGAGCGGAGTTGGCGAAGAATTGAGGCTGCTATGCGAGGCCGAGACACGAAGGGACGGATTAAGTTTGCGTGATTCAAGCGCCGACCTCGGCGCTCTGCTTTCTGAATTAAGAAGGTGTATGTTTGGAAGGAGATACAACCGCCGCGCTTTTGGAGGCTAAGTTGAGAACTATAGCCATCTGGTCACCAACAACTATACTTCGTTTCGTGCTGAAGTGCGGACGCAGCTGTCGCTACGAGCATATGGGATCAATCATAGTGTAAAAAGTGCACCAACGTGGTGTTCGTCATGTTTCTGCGCGTGTTCTATCATGGCTGATGCAATCAAGCATAGGAAAGGCCCAATGACCAGTGCTTTTGAAACGGCTTGATTGATTCCATCAGCTCGTATAGCGTCGTCTGCGTCCGGACGTAAGATAAAACAAGATATCGGGACATGACTAACGTTGGTAGAACGTCAACGTTCGACTGGATGGATGGACCTTCGCGCTCTTTGAATAACACAATGAAGTTCGACTTATGGACAGGGTTGCGTGACTTCTAGACAACAATTAAAAATTTTGGTAGATGACTTAAATTATAAAGTTGTTTATCTCGTATTTTATGAAGTAATTGCGAACAGTATAGGATGAAACATGGGCCATTTCAGTGCCTTAGTTAGTTTATTAATGGGAAGCAATGAGACAATACGTCCAATAAAGATTGCGCTTTTTCTCCGGCAGATGGCGTCGGCTCGTTTCCCATTTTCGCAAGAGCGCGGTAAAGTCAAATTTCGTACGAACATTTGTCGAACTTCGTGGCGAATGTTCGAAAAGCGTCGGAGCTGAACGAACTTGAACCCTGGCAGAATCGCGACATACCTAACAACAACAAAAATTATTTCATAATCTACGGAATAAAATAACGAACGAGACGGCAAAAAATCTTGATATTCTGGCATCTTGTCGCGTCGTCTATTTCGTTGTTTTATTTCTCTGCGTTTCAGGGTTTTGAATGCGATGTTTCCTAGCCAGCTTGCCTGCGTACCCTCGCTTCTTGCAGTAAGTTATTTATTCTTGTCTGAGTATGCGCTATGCTAACGTGGCTGAACGCTGGGGCTCCTGTTAAACATATTTGTGCCGTGTTACAAGAACGAAAGTAGCAAGCAAACACGTTAGCTAACATCAAAATATAAACCCTGAGAAATGAAGAAAAAAATAACGAGCAAGACTTTTGTTTTTGTTTTCTTCTCCGCGTGTCAGGCTTTAGATTATGACGTCTTGTGTGTTTGCTTAGACTGTGGTAAGTTGGTCGACCCCAGTGGGCATCTGGTGTGTCCGCTGTGGAGGAGAAATTTAGCGAGTGCAGTACGACTGCTAGCCCGGGATCTTTAACGTGCCCCACGCTGTAGTGATACACGAAGGTACGGCCGTCAGCTATATGAGGGTGAACAGCTCTCTTCTTGTTTTTTACGCTCCTGCAACTTTTGGAACAAGCTCTGTTCCAGAAGAGGGCTAGAACGCAAAGTTTAGACCCCAAGCCACGTACCATTTGAGACGTTGAGAGTGAATATAGCTTTAGGGAGCCGTAAACAGGCAAGAAGCCAGGTAAGGTGTTCACCTTCATATTGCCGGCGGGTGTACGTCAATTGCGATGCACGTGCAGATTGAAAGAAGAAGGGGTTGGAATTGAGCCCAGGTTCTTGGGGTTGTGATTGAGCCCAGGATCCCCGAGTTGGGAGGTGCGAGCTTTGGAGTGCCAAATATGTGCCCCCCCCCCCCCCCCCCCCCCCCCCCCCCCGATGAAGGAGGATGACGCAAAGAATCCAGTTCACAGTAGTTGGATCTCCTCGGCAATACCAACAGAGAGCTTAAGAAAGACTCGGTGTAGCTTATTTACGCGTCTTTACTCCCTGATTCGTTTTTTTTTTTGCGTTTTTTGTTGGTTGTAATGCCTCAATACCGTTGACTGCAGAGTCATAATAAGATTTTTTTTCACTCCGTACTACGCCCCGCCTTTCTTAAAAAGGAAGCTGAAAAGGTGTTTGAATTCGAGTAAATAGTAAAATTTGTAATGCAGACACCTTAAAAAGGAGTGTGTCTTAAGTTTTCTTTTGATCTGATTGCTAGGAGCGGTCGTAATAGTCCATTAAAATTTCCACGTAGATCCGTTCGCTGCGGCCGCCGAAGGTAGAGGCAAGCTAAGTGAAATGATCAGCGGAGTGCTCGCCGCTAAGCTGGCTTGGGGAGGGCCGATGATCACGTCACGACGTTCTGGACAGATAACGGGCGGTAGAGAAGATCGCCGCATGCACTGCGGCAATCGCGGCACGTATTTATAAAAATGCATACGGTTTACGTCTACTTCTGCCCAAGATAACTGCGGTGACTGAATTCGCGGGACAAAAAGCCATAGATGTGCGCTCCTAACTCAGATTTCTCGAAAAGTGCTTCAGCTTCCCTTTAAAGACCGACAACCAGTTCGCGCTTTCCACTTTTCCCCTCACTTCCTCCTCTCCCCCCTTCTACGCTGTCCACCGTTGCCTGTTTCCTCCTCCCCGATGGTGAGGAGGATCTTCTGCCTTGCAGAATCTCGAGTCTGGTCGTCGGCCTTTAAGCTAGCAATGACTATAGCTCTTTCAGTCTACGGACTCCATACATACGTTCTTCCTTACTATGTTATCGAAACACTAATACTCGCTCTTTCAATCGATCTAGCCAATGTGAAGCGGGGGCGGATCTGTCAACATCCAGCGGTCAGAGGTTTCTCGGTGATACATAAAGGATGAGCACATTTCTATAAAAAAAAAAACGAATAATAATTCGAGCGCGATACTGCTCGCACGTGTGATACGGTAACCTGATTAAAGGGAAATAAATTATTTGCGTTCCTTAGGTATGGCGGTGCAGTATATTCGCAAGGATTTCTGAGAGCGTTGGTTGGTATGTACTTGACAAACAACGTTCCCTCTAACTCCGAAAAAAAAATGTCTGCTTCTGTTGTTTAAATGTAGCGCACGTTATACTTTTCTGTACACTTTAAGGTAATGGAGGCTATAATCAGTGTTAGCTTAAGAAATTCAAGGCGTGGCTCACTACATACCCAATTCGTGATTGGTGCTTCGGTGCTCTTATCGGCTAATGCCGCTATCTCATTGACTGTTGGCTGCAGAAATTGCGCTGTCATTAGACATGCGTTGTTAAGGGCTGGGGAACAGACAGGCTGGAGACCGGGTTTGGGCTATACTCTAAAAAAGCCCGTGCGTCTGCTTTCCCACACAACACTCGGAGAACCAATCACCGCAACTTACGGAGGGAGCTCAGCTAATGACAATGCCGAAACATATGTCTAGACCAAAAAACGCACTCTGAGTTTTGACTTTAAGCCATGCAAGCGTGACGTTTTGCATTGCTTAATGTCAGAACTCAGTCTGTGTTTTTTGGTCTAAACAGATGTTTCGGCATCTTCATTCGCTGAGCTGCCTCCGTAAGTTGCGGTGATTGGCTCTCCGAGTGTTTTTGTGGAAGTAGACGCACAGACTTTTTTTAGAGTGAAGATGACGATGTTTTAATGGAACATGATTTGATGGTATCGCTAGATGGTAAGTCTCACTCTGTCTCCGCCGTGCACGTCCGCGGGATCCTTATATAGCCGCGTTGACGTGCGATATTGCGTCACCGGCAGAATCCTAGTGTGATTGGTTGTGGCTGTCGGCTTCTATGAATTTGAAGCCCAACAGCGTCTCCCATTGCCCAGGAGGTTTGTGTCGTCGCAACAGCACCTTCTGCCGATGTTAAAAGACGAGGAAGACGAAGGCTTATTGAGGTAGGTAACTTCGGCAGATGCTGGAATGCCGTAGTTCTGTGTCTTCCAGAGTGTTTCTGTCGAACGATGGTGTTGCGGACCGTGCCAGTGAGTGCGCCGCGATCCGAGCTCGACCTCGTCGGGGTAGAAACATAACAGCGCAGGGTATACGGTCATATTATACGTTGCAAAGTACCGCATAATATTTTTTTTCACCGTTTACCCGCTGTTTGCATGACACACCACGTGGGCCGCGCAGCTGACCACGATTACTCTTATGCTAGGGACTGTCGAAATGTATTGCCATGGGCGATTGGTTATTTTTACTTTTTATTCCTGCTCATGGTTTAGGATATGCGTCATTGAACGACTTCGCATTTTTCCCTTGCATTTTGATTTATTTGGCGAATCACAACAAGCTCGGAAGGAAAGTGGGACGCGGTTAATTTGTCCAGACAATCACGTCGCGCTGGTGAGGCAACATGGCGATAGTGTTTGTTCCAATCGCTGTAACCTTGGAATTGCTAAAGCGCAATATTTGCTGACAATTCTTTTTTATCATTTCCATGTGGTTTTGATTAGTGCGTAAGCCAGACATACTGCCAAGTTTCGTTTGGCTTAATAAAAACACATGAAAGGAGACATAATTTTATGTATAGATACATATACCTCGTTTTTGAGGGAAGAGTGACAAAATTCCTAAAATTAGTGTATTCTAGGTTGCAAGATAATTCGCTCAGGACCGCACTGCTTGTGGTGGCAGACGCCAGAAAATGCGTCCGCCACCAATGAAAATTTACAAAAATGGGGTTTTTGAGAAAATCGGCCTCAAGCTTTCAATATTTGTTATTTCTTACAACGTTTACGTGACGATAGCGGAGCGGCTGGTCGACAAATCATAATGATATTATTATATCTATAATAGGCTTGCATTGGGCTTTCTGTAGAGCCAAAGAAAGAAAATTTACCTTAAGTACAGACAAAGTAATGACCTGTCAAAGTTGACCAAAAAGCGACCGGAGTGACGAGTTTTACATGTATTTTTAGAAAACAGTCAAATTCCTAAAAATATTTGAATACGTCAAGGTATCTTTATATTACCTATTAAATGAGGGGGAAAAGTTAAAAGGGTGTAGAAAAAACACTAGCGCCAGCAGAGGGTGTCAAACACGCGACCTGCGACGGCAGGCAAAAACACTAGTTTCTGCCACTGCGGCTTCTACGGCTCGTAACTCGAGAACAAAAAATCTGGGTAACATGCAGTTTGCGCCCTCCTTCATTTGAGAAATGCCCCCAAAACATATTTTTTTTTCGTAAAAATTAAAAATTAGACCCTTTTAGCCTGCCCGATTTGAGGTGAAAACACACACACACATATATATATATATATATATAGAGAGAGAGAGAGAGAGAGAGAGAGGGAGAGAGAGATGATAGAGCGATAACTATGGTACTGCGTAACAGCACTTAAAGCTGAGTTAACCGCTGTTAAGGGTGCCCGTGTAACAGAGGTATAAACTAATCACGTAATGCACGCCATATATATATATATATATATATATATAAATAAGGCGTGGATTACGGGATTGGTTTGTACCCCTGTTACACGGGCACCCTTAACAGCGGTTAACTCAGCTTTATCTGCTTTTACGTAGCACCAGAGTTTCCGCACTGTACTCTCGGATAGCCATTTCAGAAGAAGTGAAGAGCGCGCGTGCGCTGCTTTGATGAGTGCTCAAGATGCTCAAGCGCACGTTCGCCCATAGCTCTGACTGCATCGCCGCAGAGTGTTGTCCACAAGTATTGTGCGCTAACTGTGGCTTAACCTAACTGCAGTTACGTGTGAACGTGTAACAAGGGTTTCAGTCTGTGTAAGCGAACGCACAAGGGAGCTGAAGGCCGTGACTTTTCGTGCTGCTTGATTCAGTCCATCGGGTCGTGGCATCGGCTGCGTCTCAGACTTGAAATGAAACCAAGCAAATATAGTAGGTTATTATATTTTTTTTTTGTTATTTGGTAGAACGCACTGCATCCGAAGAACTGGTTCTAATTCACGGAAGTACAACTTCGGTGACAAAATAACATTGCCAGCCAATTTCTTAGATTGTTTCTAACGCAGTAACTTCGCCGTATTTCAAATAAAATGCCGTTGCCATTCAGAATTTGCCCCGAAGGGTCTTCGGATTTTCATTTTGTTTGGTAATTGTCAAAAAAAAAAAAGGAATCTCAAGCAAATCATTACATATACTGTAAATAAGAAAACATAAGTAGGCCAAGGAAACAAAGAGTCCACAGAAAGGAGGGGAGAAAGTAAAGACTTTCAATACAGTACTTACAACACCCACAAACAGACAGGGGACAAAAAAGAAACATGAATAGCTCGAATTTTCCGAAGAAACATATTTCACCCAAAAAGGGGCAAAATTCAAACGCGTCGTCATTACAAGATCGTAAAACAGCAGCACCAAACAGGAACCGAAGGGTTCAAAAAAAAGAAAAATATTATTAAACAGGCAACAAGGACGAGCCCATCGCCTCTGGAACATCACATCGCCATCACAGTCATCAGCAAAAGCGGGTAATTTGTGTTTGCTCCGCCTCACCCCCTCCCTTCACCCCTTTCTCGATTTTCCGGACGCGAATAATCGCGTATAAATGCGTTCTATTTATAGATATGCTCGCATTAGTCTCCCAAAAACTCTGCGTTCGGATCCTTTCCCTCTAATTCAAGGCGAAGGAGGGAAAGCGTTCCAACGTAGCGTCTGCGCGTAAGGGCGGAGTGGGTAGGAGATGTATTCGCTCCTTAAATACTCCTCGAATTATAGGCATACTAATAATAATAATAATAATAATGACGTAATCATGGTAAAGGAGAAGGGGGGAGGGGGCTCCCGGTTTTTAACGATCTTGGGGCTGACGCGGCTTTCAGATAAGGAGGAGGCTTTACGAAACTTCCGATAAAAGCCACCCAAATATAAACGCCTAAAATTTTCTGGGGGCGCATTAACGTCTCCCGATAAGGATCGTTCCGGTGGAGTTAGTTCCGGCGTCGGCCGCTGGGTGGTTTCAAAAATCGCGGGATGGGGTGGCGCTACAGTCGCTTGCCGCTTGACTGCCCCGAAATCCGGGTGTTTATTATTAATGTTTTCATTCCATAGTGCGCATTTGATATAGCTCGTCGTGTCTTACTTTTTATTTTGGATCTAGTGAATTCGGTACGTGGGTGTTTGTGTTAGTGCTTGAAGAATGTCACGGATAAAAGCGTCTCGACGCTTTGAGCCGCGGGGACCCTAATAAGAAAACAAAAATATTATTTTGAGGATCTCGTTTTTTGAAGCTAAGTGTCTTGGGAGTAATTTTAGGGTGCCTAATTGGGAGAAGTTCAAACTTAAGGGGTAAATAAGTAATTTTCGTCTGCAACATTTCCAGATAAGAATCTTGGTTGAGTTCAGGGTGAAGAAGAGGGAGGTGCCTCATCGGATCCGCCTCGCCATGGACCAAGTCTGACGAAGGTTCGCTCGCATTTCGGGCAAACACCGTGAGGTGGTGCAACATGTTTTCATATAAAAAGTTTCATTGAACAAATAAATTAACAATAGCCCACTTTTTGTCAGCCGAGAAGTAGTTTTACATATACGTTTGCTGTAATTAAACAATTCAATAGATTTTGCATAGATCTCGCAGGAATTTAGTTCAGCAAGTAAGAAAAAAGATTATACACGCACGGAAAAAGTACAGGGGAATGAAAACGACTTACGCATTAAAGTACGAAAGGCGCAGTACTCTGCTCATATCAAACGTAATGTTCTGTGTGCCCGTGCATATTCCCTTTCCGTGTTGCACATTTTACACATCGTGTAGAACTTCGGAATTTTAAGAGTGATAACAAAATATAAAAGGCAATTGTACAAAATATTTTATAAGGTCTGTGAAAGTGTTTAATAAAAAAACGGATACAAAAAAGGAAATTAGTTTTAGCTGATAAATATTTGTACTTAAACAAGGTTATTTTACGTGCGCGCCGTTATATGTAAAACAGTCATTTTCAGTACCCAGATCAAGTTGGATGTTATATTCAATGAATAGGTGTCTCAAAATCGTCTCGCTTTAGGATTCCAAAAAATTATCATATTGTAACTTAGTTTGGCCTGTCCGACTGATTCAAGGCTGAACAATGCTTTTCCCAACATTAAATATGATAGGTTGTCGATCAATCTGAGGGTCGCTTGAGAATCAATGATTTCTAATAATTTATTTATATCATTTGGAATTATACTGTGATCAGTGTATTCTGAAACAATAGCGCATTTGATATATCATTCGTGACTGGGCAGGGTTTTGAACCCTGCTCAATCACCATTATAATATTTGTTACGGGTCTTCGTGTGCATTTGATCCCTGACTTATACTATATTGCCTATGCTGCGTAGAGGCGTTTGCTATATCTACCTGTTGTTGTTTTTGTTTGTTGTTTTTAATTTTGTAATTATGTGGCTTGCGAGGTTGAATGTACTAAGGAATACTATAGTAACAACATAATCTACGCCAAAAAAATAATGTCTCCAAAAGGAGCCAATAGGCAGGAGAACAATCCATGGACTGACATATTTGTATAAGATTGTAAATGGTATACTTGATTCACCAGATCTACTCAGTCACATCTACTTGCACGTTCCTCGTAGGTCTTGTAGACTTTATACTTCGTTTTACTCTACCAATGCTTACCATGCTGCACCTATGACACGCCTACAACTGACGTATAACATTTTAAAACAGATTTGTGGGAATGTTAGTCTTGATATTTTTGATGAAGAGCGTAAATTTCGAAAGTGTGTTGAGACTATTTGTTTTCTTCTAACATTTCGCTTTTATACTGTTTAAAATTTTACTACTAATTGACTCATGATAAGTGCACCACTAAGGGTGCGTTCAGCCGTCGGTGGGTCACTCAATATAACATAAAATGAAATAAAATAAGTAGAAGTGATATATATGTTAAGACTTATCAAAAACTTTTTGATCGCGTCGCAACGCAATCATTTAGCCTCTTTGCAAAGTTGTCAGCTTTGGTGTGAACAGACACATAATACCAAGGAGAAAAGCTTATATGCAGAATATAACGCAGTTTGTTGAAATTAAACGTGAGAACTTAAAGGTTACAGCTGCATGTTCCGTAGTTTCTTATGCATTCATCTTTGGGACCGTTTCTTCTTTTTTTTTTGCGTTAAATGAACGATACACCAAACATTGGCCCTGGTGTCACAACCAATCTGTTAGCAGGTGACTACTTTATTCATTTACGAATAAACTCGCCCAATGGTCAACTAATATTGGTGTCATATATAATGCCTTTCGCGCTGCGAGCTAAACTAAAATAAAAATAAAGAAATAGGTTAATAAAATGGATTAAGGAATGATGCACGAAGTGAAAAACTAAAACCGGTTGCGATAAAACACTTTTCACCGTGGTGACTGCAAGATAAAAAACAGTATTTGTTAGTGAATTTAATAATCATCCTATAGTTTAGGCTCACAACTTTAAATACTTGGGCATTATAAAATCTGACGAATTGCATAACAGCGAGCAATTGATAATGTATGTTCTGCCGTCAGGAAAAAAACTATGGTTTCTAAAGTGTAACCTTAAATAGGCTCCCATTTAAACTAAACTAATTGCATGCAAATTTTTAGTAAGGATGACCTTGGAATATGCTTAAAGGGTATGGGACCTATTTAGAAAGCACAGCGTTAATAGAATAAAAAGGAAGTTTGAAGGACGGCAAAGAGGTTGCTTGGAATTTCGAATTTATCTTCTTTTTTTTCATTTTAGCATTTGTCATCTTATTCGTGATTCTGTAAGGATCGAAAATGCTAGCATATGTCGGTGCTTTGTATAATTTGCTATAGCTGTCGCTCCTGTAAGCGCCGAAATTTGAGATAACAGTATCACTCAAACAATAAATCCATAGCAATAAATAAATAAATACCAATATAAAATGTTCGCCTAATATACTGCTCAGTATTGGCCAAAAATGGTGATAGGAATAATAGACTGCGGTTTCATGAGACGCGGGTGCTCTATTACAACTCTCCACTCTCTCCAGCCAGCCATGTCGTTTAACGTAGTGTGTATTAACTCAGCAGCTCGCATAACAACCCTAAAGACTAGCGATTCAAACTACGTAGCAGAACTAAAATTTAAAAAAAAAAACGGATTTTGCATTTTACCTATAAACGCCTTCTAAAGAATGTAAATGGGGGGAAAATCTAATTGAAAAAATGCTCAACACTTGAATCATCAAACCTTCCTCGCAGCGACCTCGACCCTCTCATTTTAGTGATTCGCCATCCAAGGAACCCTGCGCTTGACGACGCTTCTCTGATGTCTTGCGGCGGAAGGGGCCGATTGCCACTGCATCAAGTCGAGGCTTCCTCAAGCGCATTCCCACTTAAACTAAATATGCACTTATAGAGGACAGTGAAAAACATAAGAAAAATATCGCTTCAATCAATAAGAACAAAACATGCAAGTCTGTGGCTACACAAGCACGCAGATCTAGAGGTTTTTAACGTTATTGATTTTAATATCCACAAATAATGGCACCTATATTATAAAAGCGAGAAAACCAAGAGGAAGCAAAGGTCGCATGTGATAACACTATCCTAGTTTTAACTTTGCAAAAAGAGCGTATAGAATAACTAGAACGCACGTAATAAAACATTTACTACACTCTAACGAACCGAAAGTAACACCCGCCGCCGTATGGTCAAAATTACATTCTCATCAAGTCACAAAACGCGAGTACGCGCACCTCATATGCAAGGATTGAATAAGAAAGAAGTGCTAAATATGAAAGGCAGGTCAAGCGACATTCCGGGCCTATTTTTCACAGGCAAAGATTAAGCCTAAAGACTGAACGTCACACGGCGAAAAAACACAGACACACCTGCACGGACGTGCCCACATCACGATTAAAAAAAAAAAGCATCAAGAGATCGCGCATACACATACACGCACATACAGACAATAAGCGGAACAGCAGTAACAACAAACACGCCAACAAACACACGACAAAATCCCGAACGAGAGAAGCTCCTGCACTCCAGTTTACCCCGTAGTGGACCGACGAAGACAAACGAGCCGTTCGAACCAATCGAACGACAAGAGAGCGACACGTACCGTACTCTGTGCCTACCATCGCTCCGGGCCAGGAAGTCACGTGACACGCTGGTGGCACCCGATAGGCTCAAATGGGCTCGCAGCATTTGCCACGGTCCATTACGGGGTAAACCGGAGTAAAACGGAAACAGCAAGAAGATCGCTGCGAAGGCACAGAGAAGAGTCATATACACTCCCCTCACTTCGAAGTTGACAGCGCCGTGAAAACAACGCGATCCCTTCACCAATCATGGCGCCTCTTTTTGATCACCTGACCCCTCTCTCTGAGCCTGGGTACGGACGAGAACGTGATGACGTGGAGAAAGATAACCGTATGATTGGTCCAACGCGCACCTACCTTACACCGGTCTGTCAGCTTAGGGGTGAGCAGAGTCTGGGAATATGGTGAGCTGCGTTCACTCCTAGGCTGACAGTGCAGTGGAAGCTACGCTCCTGCTGGACCAATCAACCGCCTGCCTTTGATCGCCTGACCCCGCTATCTGCTCGTGAATGTGGTGGTGGGGGTGGCTGAACGTTAAGAGAACGACGTGATGTTCGGCGGTTATTATTTAGTATGACGACGGTAGTGGGATATGATTGAAGTACTAATGTGACTAAGGTTCGGGGGGGGGGGGGGGGGGGGGGGATACTCTCCACAAAAAAAAAACACCATATGGTGTGTGTCTGTGTATGTTTGCGATATTGAAGAGGAAGCAGAGGCAGGCAATCGTGTGTGTGTGCTCGTAGGCCCGGCTGTCACTGCATCAACCACCATACGGTCCTCAGTATCGTGAGTCGGGCGGTATCTATACGTACGATCGCTGCAGCGAGCATGTAGCTTGCTCCGCACTGTCAGCTTCGCGAAGAACGGAGCGTGCGCTCCAAGAAAGGAACAGGATCCGACTAAAGTAGCTCGTAGGGGGCGGGGTTCGGTCCAGGCTGCAAGCGGAGGGGGTCTGGGGGGTCTCCGGGGTCATCGACTCTGGAACGGACCGCGTCGCCTCCGAGATGACCTCGGTTGACCTCGCCCTCTGGAAGGAGCCGAGGGCCGGTCCTCCTGTTCTGGCGGACGGATGAGGAACGCAGGGCACGCGCCCGCCTGGCCAAGTGCTGCCCGAGTGGGCAGGACGTGTCTTGCGAAAGCGGAGCTTCTGCTGCCCAGCGCCGTGGCGGCGTGACTGGTCGCCCTCCTTGGCCTCTGTTGCACTCTTCGGCTTTGGATGTTTAGTGTGTGTCCCACTACGTGTGCGCGGGAGACGTGGACTCGGAGACCAAAGGAATGGGACTCTGCAAGGTATATAAGAAAGGAAAGGTGTATCATGAGGTGGAACTTGGTGAGCTCGGAAAAAAATGTGAGAGCGTCAGCAAAACAAAGACAGAACACACTGTGTGCCTAGTTGTTTCTTTTTTATACCACGTCTTTAAAGTCACAAACTGGGCACAGATGAGTTCAATTTGTACGTTCCGTTTATGAAAGTTTATTAGGCTCCTTGCAACGCGGAAGCCTGAAATGTTATATGTTGTAATTCAAATGCTTATTTCGAAACTAAGAATGTCCTAGACGGCTTGAACATTACGCACTGAAATCTACTTCCTATTCAACTATCACCGTAGTAATCTCTCCATATCAAGAGTTCATCATATTCCAAATACATTGATGGATACGACTCGATAAACTTCGACAGCACGTGAAATTATCTTGGCGCTCGTTTTCGGGGTGTCCGCTCAAACGGTTAAACCTTTCTATCCTGACTCCGTAAAGAAAAAAACATTCTACACGATCTTAACAAGAAAACGAAGCATTAGATTGGCATCCTTCGAGTCGTATAAGAAGCGTTAAGATATATTACTCCTAGTTGAGCGGGTCTTCTAAAAAGGGAAATTAATAAAAATTGCTCGCTCCGACCAAGAGTGTCTGAGGGTTCACAAGGTCGCTAAAAGACGGGTGCCTTTAGTCACTGATGTCATAAGAAGCGCGAGGTGTAGCAAGTGTCGGGCATCTTATTATCGTTTTACAGCCAATCAGGTTGCGGCATTAGTCAGTCAAAACATCAAAAAGCCAATCACGAAGCAGAGAAGTGTGAACATAATAATTCCACACTCTGCGTTTCTTAAAGCTGTGACTACAACTGCATGTGCGTACTCGCGGTTGCTAAAATTAGGAGGCTCGTTTCGAATTTCTATGGAAAACGGATTATAGACAAAACATTTCAAAGCATCGCTTTTATGTTTTCAGTTTACAATCCTGGCTATTCAATGTACAATAACTAGTTCAAAAGGTAGTAATTGAATGTTTTTGAAGCCCGGTTACTTTAAACGCTTTTGTGACGCAGACTCTGCAGTTGACTAGCTGAGGTATGTAGCGAAATAACTGCGAAAATGTTCCGCGGCATACATCGCACGCCAGAAAGGAAGATAAAGATAATTACGCGTATATTAGATGGCAATCAGAACATTTAGTTGACGTACCTTCAAATCATATAAATTTAAATAGAAAGATTGGCGTTTAATAAGTTTTTTTTCAATCAATTTCAAAGCTAGTACTTTATTATGCCATTGAAACATAATTTCTGCTACACAATATCTATAGAACTGTAACCCTATCCCCGAAAGAAATGAGATAAGATAAATTGTTCTAAAAACAATATTCACAAACTAAAACAAAATGTAATGTTATTTTCGATGAATTTAAAAGAAAAACAATTAGTCATAAATCATATTTACTTATAACTGACACAAAGTGGGGTGTGTTACATTTCTCCGAATAAGTTATGCTGCTCGAACAAAATATTTAGTGTTTGGCGAACATGACTTCGAAACCTCGTTTAGAAAACGTAAACAAAATGTTCAGAAATGTGACATTATGCACCTATCGCATTGAAACTACAGCAGAGGCTGCAATTAAGTAACATGTTTATTGTGCTCAGCCCCTTAGATTCTGCCCAAATAGTAGACGACTAACAATCAGCAACTCATTTTTAGGATACGATGTACTATTCTGAACTCTATTTTGCACGCAATTCTAACGTATCGTCGCAATTGAATCTGTGTCAATGTTGACCTCTGTGCGTATGACGCGGTTGATAATCTAATTATCCGCGTTCCGCAACCGCTAGCCTTGTAGCTGCTCCACGAGTGGTAACTTTAGTGCACTACTACGCTTCTCACGCGCTGAAAGTCTTTCTGGAAATTACTGATTTTGGGGTTTTCGATGACGCTCAGGAAATTTCTAGTTGGAGTCATATGCCTATTTTCAGCAATTAAAAAGTTGATTAAATAATTTTAATTTATAAGCCGACTGATCCTTACGATTAGCCCCCTATACTATGTCCCCCTGGCCGTATAACTCACCTGCACAAACCCAAACCGCATAAATTTAATTTTCGCAGCTTTTTTTAAAAAATCTGATAACCTTAAAAAAACTATATAAGAATTCGATGGGCTTCGTTTTCTTAACACGCTGATACAACACGGGGGTTTGCTAGCGAAGAGAGTGCTGGCAAGGGAAAAGAAAATAATTCACGGAAAGCACGACAGTCCTAGCCCGTTTTTGAACTCGTTCGTGTGGTCAGTAAAAATTGAAGGATTCAAATACTTATATGGAGGCAACAAACGCCGACTTCTTGGAAAACTAACGAACTGCCTCGAGAGCAAAAAAGAGCAGAAAACGAATGGTTCATAAATTCGTCACGTAGGGTTTGTAAAGAGTAGCACCGTGGTGTATATGCCCGCCCCTCACCCTCGCACCCCTCCCCCCCCCCCCCCTCCCCATCCCCAGCCCCTCCTCCTTGTCCTCCAACAACCTACCTGGGTTTTTTTTTTTTTCATTGTCACACGAAACCCTTCGTCACTTGTCGATGTTTCTGGGTACACGCGCCCACTTCGCGAACACAAAAAAGGCCACCAGTGAGAGCTTGCTCCTGCTGAAACTTGATAGCGTCGTGATACCTAAATATTGGCTGGACCAACCACGTATGTCTCTTCTGCCACTTGACGTCGCACGTGTGGATACGTTTAGGCAAAAAAATGAGGGGTGATAAGGCAGTAGTTTATATGGTCACAATAAATGTAGCACCAAGTCTTCTGTCAGTTCAGACGGAGGCAGGAGGCAAACCCAGAGTGCTGTCACTTCGAAAGCATGCAATAAGCTGGCAAGGCAGCACAACCAAACTGGCTTGACACTTCGAAGCTGAATTCGTATTCTTAGACAATGCTGCGGTCCTCGTCAGGGGATTGTGACTGCGGGAGCATAAACCGACACTTTAAGAAAATGAAAGCATTCCGAGTGACATAGGCACTTGAGTTGCGGCACCGTAAGGCTGCTGTAAACGTAGGACAGGCATGGAAGCCTGCCAATCACTGATAATGGTGTTCTTTGATCATTTATAAACGACGAAACAAGTTCGGCTGAAAGTTTTTGTAGTAATATATTCCGTTAAGTTTTCGGTCTGATGAGTTTTCTGGTCAAGAGAGAAGATGAAGCAGGACATTCGGTCAGAAAATAGCTTTCATCCAGCAGGAGTATTTAAAATGTACCCAAGCGCAAGTATCACATCTTGGTCTCACAGCCAGTCAGTTTTAGGGGGTAAAGCAGCCCTTATTTAGTTAACATGAAGCAACCATAGAAATCCACAAGTCCAGGGGAGTCGTGTTTTGCAGCTCGACGATACCAAATTTATCTAATTTCTAATGATGTGCATGCCTCCACCACCCAAGTTCATTCGTCGGGTGTTCATGAGATTCAGCTTTGTCCCGGTTGGAGATCGAAAGACTCGTTTACTCCGAACACCTGTATAAGTAGTTCAAAGCTATAGGTTTGCCCCCTAAAATATTAACCTAAACTAAAGGGAACATTGTACTAGGTGTGTTTCACATGCATTCTATTTCCCATGAAATAACATGTTTCGCCCCACGAACACAAAATAAACATTGCCTGTATTAACGCGATAGCGTTTAGGAGCTCATGTCGCGAAAAAGTCGGTGTCGGCGTCGGTGGAACCAAAAATCCCATAATGCAAATTTAGCAGGAAATTGCCCCGCCAAATTTAGCGAAAGCTTTTCCTGCCAAATTTAGTGAAAAGTGTTCCCGCCAAATTTAGTGGAGTATTTTCTCCATAAAATTTAGCGAGAAATTGTTCCGCAAAATTTAGCAAAAACTTTTTCTGCCAAATTGTGCGGGAAAATTCAAATGAAAACACGTAGTGTAATGTGACGCCACGTGACACTACCAACTAGACTACGCGCGCACGCTTGTACGGCTTGGGAACAAGGGCGGGTTTAAGGAGAAGGCTTTGAAAACGGGTCCCAATAACGTTATCGCGCTCCGCTCTTAAAGTGACACTTGCCTTCCCCAAGTTTTTCTTTGGAGTTACTCGAAAGTTATCAAATAAATTAACGAAGTAATTAATCAATTTCTTTGCACGGTGGTTAATATGTAATGGCAATACTTTATTTTTAAGTCAAGTAATTGTTATTGTAAATAATTACTTTTGAGTAACGGGCTCAAGTTTGGTTCTGGCCGCCAGACAGCGCGCAAGAAAAATACCTAACCTGGTTTAAGTTTGCCAAAGCCAGGGACCTAACTTTGGCCAAAGAAGGTTTTTCTCCAAGGCGTTGGTTAGTTAGTGCCAGAGTAATTGCTTTCTGGTTTTCCATGGCTTTTTTCTAGTTCGCCACATAATTGCCTTAGTAACAGATATGGGCCAAACATGCCTCGCATAAACCGAAAAACCGGCAGTTTGGCAATTTAGGCCCAAAGTTGCCAGGTGCAAACCGAAAAACCGGAATTCGTACTTAATTCTGGCCTTGCCTCGAAAACTGTTGCCTAACGAAGTGAGGTTACGACCGCCCAACCAGACAGTGAAGCCAATCTCCAGAACTTTTCTAACAATTTTGGGTCAAAATGCCAAGTCTTTGGTCAAAGAATGCCAAGTTTGGTTATACCCTGGTTTCGGGGGCCTTCACGGCCCTAAACTGCGAGACAAAAACAAGCATTTTGCTTTGAAGAATTGTGCCACTTGGGGTTATTCCCTCTGCAATACTTTTTGGTAATATCAAATATATCGCAGTCCTCCAACATACTCAGATATCCTTTTTGCGGACATCTGATATTATCTTGGCTGCGCTTGAAAACCCCATCTAACGCCTCTCACCCCAGTTCTAATATTGGGTACTTTACTCGGGTACTTTTTTTAAGTTCAGCGGTTTTTCTGTATTTCGCACAGATCTGCAAGGACTGTACTTCACGTTCCTCGCTTTATATAATATATTCCCATTTCAAACCGAGAGAAATGCGCAAATAGGACAGCCGACCAAATCCCTTCACATTTCTACCAGTAATATTAATAAAATAGGATATTCGGGTTACTCCAACGTCTTGCGACACTATACTACCCATAAAGGCATTGGTGGGGTTCTTAAAACAAACAAGCTTACAGAATCGTAAATATTCCTTTGCATGATGTCAAGAAAGTCAAGAAATGTGAACGATTGTTTTTTTCTAGATCTTGGGTGCTCAGATGGCTTCATGAAGACTGTAAGATCGCAGGGCTATGACTGGCCAACCCCACAATCATATCGTCCGGTGGCAAAATGGCTCCACCAACGGCTTCATTATTACCAGCCCTTATTGCTACATCCCAATTATGCACTCGGGGAGTCAAATGCGACCTTTCAATAAGCTCGCCCCGAAATGAGACGCTTCTCAAGGTTCGCCAACTGTTAGATCTTTTGTTGGTTTTTATTTTTTCAAAATTCGGCGTACTTTTTTTGGTGTTTTTTTTTTTAGGATTCAATGTTTTTGTTTTGTTGTTGTTTTCGGTGTATATTTCTGCCCACAAATGTTTACCACTTTTTTTTCGGTGAATATGAAAGCAACACCATCCGACACCAGATCAGATAATCGTTGTAGCTGTGATATTTGTGATCCCTGGAGGAATAACGGCAAAACACATTTAAAAAAAACAAAAAAAAAACAAAAAAACATCGACACTTTATTTGGCAAATGTGTGCAACTGTAAAAAAAAATAAAACAAGCGCAAACAAGTCAGTACCTAAAAAACATAGAACTTCACCTTCTGTTCATCAGGATTATGTGATCTTATATACAGTAAACACATATGTAGTTTCCCAGGTTCTCCTCGTTGATCCAGGCTCATTCT
Source organism: Ixodes scapularis (assembly GCF_016920785.2). Taxonomy (NCBI): domain Eukaryota; kingdom Metazoa; phylum Arthropoda; class Arachnida; order Ixodida; family Ixodidae; genus Ixodes; species Ixodes scapularis. The sequence continues at coordinate 65,479,608 of NW_024609837.1, forward strand.
TTCTTGTTAATGACAATGGGCTTCGAAAATGCCCTCCCAATGTTAACACTGGACACTGGCAGGCTGAGGAGATGAAACTCTGCCTGATCCAAAATCGGCCAGTCAACCAAATGGGACTACCAAAAAAGGCACGGTGCGACGTTTTGAAGCACAACATATTTCGTGTACTCACTAAACTCTGGCTGTAGATCTTGCATGAAGCGAAAAACCTTATACTAGCCCACACTCGAACTTTTTTTTTTTTTTTTTTTTTTTTTTTAGGACCAGGAACTTGACATTTTAGGCCCGATCACAGAAGGGAAACAGATGTCTCGCGAAGGCCAATCCAAGACCTCTTTTGTTGCATGTTGAACCTTGGAAGAGGGCAACCACGAAGAGGCCGCACAATGTCGAACCTTACGGCGACCTCTCTCCTCTCTCATATCCCCCCTCTCCCACTCTCCCCCCACCCATCTCGACGCGACCCTAAAAAACTGACCATTTTCGGTTAAAACAGAATTTTAGAGAATGAATTCGGCTTATTTATTCGGTTTTTATCGGCTTGAATCGAAAACGCCGTACCTAAAAACTGACCTTTTTCGTTTAAAACTGAATTTCCAAAAATAGATTCGGCGTACTTTTATCGGTTTTTATCGGTATAAACCGAAAACTCCGAACCCTACGCATAACTTTCATTTCCACTGTCTGTTTTCGACGACCGCCATTTACCGGAAGGAGGCGGCAACGGCGAAGGTCAAGTGGAACGGCATCAAAGGAGACACACCAAGCGCTTCTTCTCTTTCTTTTTGTCTGTTCCCGCAGCGCCACGCGCGAGTTAACGTGAGTGGGGATGAGAGAAGTGCGCCCGCAGCGCCATCTGAAAGGATTCTCGAAACAACATGTCGGCTGACAGATAATTAGCGACGGAGAGCGGAAAGGTTGTTTGGAGGGAGTACAAAAGATGAAAGTCCATACACGTGTGAGATAGGGGAGGAGGCGGAGTGCGCGGCGCCTGTCAATTACGAGAAAGCTAGGAGCTCATTAGCCTAATGTAACGCGAGGCTACAAGAGAAAATAAAAGAGCAGCGACACCTCGCGAGATGAGAGGGAAATGCGAGAGCTGCGGTGAAGGATGTCGTCCAGGGAAGGCAACTGTACACCTGAACGTTTATTTGAATCAACAGGAATAGCAAGGTGGGTGGTGGTTCCGTTTTTGATAGCGGCTTTGACCTAGGTGTACTTCGGAAAGCGAGATTCTGCCTCATGTATAATTGTTTTACGGGGGCTTAATGTTAGTGAAGTTAGTCACGTCACTTAAGCACCCATATGCTGTTTTCGACGCAGGAGCTGGGAAGTTGTTGATGGTGTAGGTGCACCAGCGCGTATAACAACGAAGACAAAGGAAAGCAACACATGCCACAGGACGAGCGCTGACTCGCATCTAGATGTTCAGTAGTGAAAACAGGAGAAAGGTAAACAGAAAGAAGTCACACCCGGCCATGCTTGATGGCTTGAAATCAAATGTTACAAGCATGACTTCGGAGAATAAGGTAACTACTTTGCATCAGCTATCCCGATTTCTTATTCTTTCATTTTATTAGAACTAACACTATTAATGTACGTTGCTGGGGCACGTTTCTATGCAAATAAAGTTGGACACGCAAGTAAGACAGCCGCTAGTCCTGCCTTGCTTGTTTTCCCTCTTGCTATTTGCAAATTTTTATTTTTATTCGATTATTAAAAAAAATTCAATTCGCTTTCCGGAAAATGTCATTATAGCTGGCGAGTGGAAATGCTCAAATGTTCCCTCGCCAAGTTCAAGCCAACTCCAACCGCAAAAGAACTTCATGCGCACTTCCGATGATTCACAGTGAAAGCGTAGTTGCGTACATACAGCGTCGGCGCAATCCCACTGATGAAGACCTACATTCGAATAAACACAACAACAATATGGCATTACCAAAAACGCTGCAAATTCCGACGCCCAGAAGTGAAAGCAAAATTGTAAACTCGGTAAAACATCTATTGTCATGGAGGTATGACTTTCTTCAGTGTTTCGAGATCCTCTTACAGTAACAACGAAGACTGGATGATTCAGTCTTGATTATATGAACACACGGACTGTTCTTCATAAAAAAAGACTAATATAGGTTAAGGATATTGCTGTTTTTTACGACGAATTGCGGAGCGACATTCTACGCTAAAAGCTGTATTTTACGTTGTGGCTTTTTCATTTTGGGAATGTGTTCATTGTATTCGATATCTCGAGCTCTTCAAGAATTTTGCCCAATGGCGTGCCAGGTACTTGTGCAACTATCTATCTGACTAGCTAAATAGCAAACTAACGAAGTAACTGACGAACTGACCGACCAGCTAACTAGCAAACGAACAAAAGAACAATTGAACACACCAACGAACGAACGAAAGAACCAACCAACCAATTAAGTGAAAAACAAACTTAAATAACAAATAAAATAAATAAATACAAAACTAAATAAATAAACAGATGCTGTTTATGCATAAACAACAGAAAATATTGTTCAGCGTAATGTGGTTCTCGAATGCAGCTTCGGTGCTCGGCAACTGCATAAGCGCGGGATCCAGACAAATTTATTCCTTAACGCGCACAAGAACTGGGCGGGACATCGAACAAAAGTTTCAACACGATTAATCGCCGCTCTTTAATCCATTTATTCAATTAATCGGTCTATTTTATTTACATGCAAAATATCTTTAAAGAATAAAAAATAGTGCATATTTGTTTTTTCCTTTGCTGTATATGTAATAAACGGCGCAATATGCAATTCCCATTATGAATCGACCTCGATGTGCAGTCGAGGACAGTTCAAAGGCACTCACACCAACAGATTATTACTTCAGCCGCATGAGGCCAAGAGTTGATATTCTCCGCAAAGACCGACCTCCTTTGACATTTCACAATAGTCTCACCTGCGCTAAATGGAAAGTCGCACGGCGTTGAAGTAGCCTAGATGCATGTAACCTTCTGCACTTCTCCGGGGTTACATATCTTGCCCCTACAGCTCACTGTATGCTTAAATTTCACCTTAAGCTTGCCCTTCATACATGTGTACTCCTCCATGTCCGCGTGGCTAAAGTGTGTAATTTTTAGTTTCTTTTATTTCGTCAAAAATTTACCGATTAAACGTTAAAACAAAAATAATCGCGATTAAAGCATTCATTGTGTCATCGGTAGGTTAATCGATTAATTTTCGAGCCCCAACAAAATATGACGATCATTCAACTGCCAAATCAACTGGAGACTTCCAGGGGATGACTGGCAGGAGATTCCTTAGAGGACCCCGTCGAACTACTGTGAACGCCAAAGATCTCCCTTTGACCGGCTTCTGTTGCTTATGTACAAATGCTGTGGAAATGTTACGCTACACCTTAAAAGGACATATCAGATTTTTATTTTTATTTCAGAGTTGCACAGAGGACGAAACAGACAACTATATATTCATTTTTTCATAAGAAAGGATTTGTGAACAATGTTTTGTGCGACAAAAACTTATTTGAGCGAATATTGCACGTTCACTAAACAGTAGTTTAGAACCTGCGGTATATTTTGACGCTAAAAATTAATGCGTATAGGTTAATTAGTACGTGGTGTACTTGAGGACCCAGCGTAGAGGACGAATTGAGAGGGAGCAATTTATCTACCCGATAAAGTGTGTGACAAGTATCTATCAAAGTGAACTACATAGTACTCTACAAAGAGAGGCTTATCACGAAATTCACGACTCCCGCAAACACGTGCCCTGATTCGGAGCTAACCAAAGTCCTCGGGAAAAGGCTGGGCACCCAAATGACAAGTCGGGAGAGCTGCATCCCAGATGTCAACAACTGTCACCGAAACCAACTGACCGTCCCGTTAAGCCTCACTCCGAACAGCGCATTTCCATTAGAACCTAAAAGGCCACGTTTCATTCGGGCTGGCGACACCGGAAACCGAAATGCATCCGTGTCCTGCAACACCTTCCGGAAGAGGAAGTGCTACCTGCCTGGACAGACCCCGGTCACGGGCACCGGAAGTAGAGGGCCACTTCCGGAAGGCGGGGGGAAGCAGACGACGGCGTAGGAGTCCTGACGCGCCGCAAACCTTGCACGGCTAATGGACAACTAGACGGTTCATTATGAGGTCTCGGCGAGGGCGCTGCCAGGGTGTCAAACTCAGTTAGTTACCAAGCTGTCTTCTATTGTGGAAAGATGTTTCCGGCGGTGCTGCTTCAGGGAGGGCGGTGGGGTTCGGAAAGTTGTTTGAATGAAGGGAGCTTAACTTTGTGGTTAGGAAAGCGTCATATTGACACGGTGATCAGTGCGGTCTGGTAGTTGGGTTTCTTAGCAGTATGAAAGGTAAATTGTCAAACGTGAAGAAGGGTTCTGACAGCTGTATTTTTGTTACTCCCTCGTTGAATATTTGGATAATAAAATTAGCTAGCCTGGATAAAAAGTAAAAATAAAAATTAGTATACTAAAAGTATACTAATTTTATACGTTTATGAAACGCTTAGCAATGAATTCTTAAACTATCTTTTTGAACAACTAGCAGTGTTGTGAAGTACTTCAAGTACATTGTACTTAAAGTACTAATCCGAGTAGGTTTAGGAAACTTGTACTTTACTTGAAGTACATTCTCCGAGTATGTACTTGTACTTTACTTAAAGTATTTTTTTCTGGTACTTTCTGAGGAAAGTACAATTCCCGACTTCAATGTACATTCCCCAAATTTGGTTTTGTTAAATTTGTGTCACGAAATGATGCTTTGTCAACTCCGAAGAAATACTGGGAGCGATATTCTACCGTTGCCAAAAACGTGAGCAGACGACGCATCGCTCCATTTGTTCTGGTAGCGGCTTTCCCGTAGCTTTTTGAACTCTTGCTACTTCTCGGTCGGTCAGCGCAAGCGAGGAGGTTTAAAATATTAGGAGAGCGAAATTAATCATGACGTAGCACTTGAGACTGTGGTACGGAACAATTAAATTTTCAAGTCGAAGTAAAACACAACAGAGGAGAACGTCACAATTTTTTGAGATATTGTCTTTTGTCTATTCGCTTCTATTTAGAAAGTTCCTTAAATTTTTCGCACCCCAATCTCAGGTGTCACATTGTGATTAATTTTCACCAGCGCGCTTGCACGCTCACTGTTTTTGTTTTGTTTTGCATTAGGCAGAGGACACTTTTCTATGAGAGGATTGCTTGCGGAAACTACGGGGCTGACGTTATGCTCTCTCCTAGTACATTTAGCCCCCTTGAGTGCAACAATCCAGTGCAAGGGGCGCCAAATTCAGAAGGGGGATTTCTGAATCTGGCTCCATTCCTGAAAATAACTACTCTGTGGCCACTTGACTTTATCATATATTCGCCGCTCTTTTTGAAAATTGGCCATGCACCCCTGATTACCCCTGGGCCCTGAGCAATGCACACCAGTTAGAAAATCACCATATAGGGCAATGAAAGGGCATCATAAAAGATTGTGTTAAAATATTTGTGCTTTACTTTGAAAGTGCATTGTATTTATAGTACTTCACTTCAAGTACATTGCACTCAGTGTACTGAATACTTTACTTAAAGTACATCATGTCTCATTTACTTTGTACTTTATTTGAAGACCTTTTAGATGTACTTTACCCAACACTGACAACTAGTAATTTATTAAACGAAACTTTCGTATGTAAACCTTGGTTGCCAGACTGGATGAAAGTGCAGAAAGTACCGATCAAACAAGGTTCATAAAAATATGTTTCAGATTTTGAAAGTATGTTGGGTGTTTGAAATAACCAGGCTCAATCTTAAATGGGCTGTAAAAATGGGCGCCTGCATGTAACAAGCTAAACTCTTCGTCAAATGTCTATTTCACAGGTCGGTTTTATCTTGTAAAATACAAAGCGTAGCTTTCTTTCTGTAAAAAATCGGGTAAAAAAACTTGCCAGGGTCAACCGACGGACGGCGACGCTGACGATCAAGTCGAGTAGCGGGCCGCCTTTAGCGCGCGTATTGAAAGGTGGTGTCCGGGAGCAGCGTCGGAAGGTGTAACCGACCAGCCAAAGAAATCACACGACACGCAGACAAAATCCGTAAATAGCAAAAAGCCGTCACCGTGTTTTTTTGTTTTTTTTTAACTTAAATTTTTTTCGCGTTTAGTTTGGAATCAAAGGCAGATTACAAAAATAGTGTGTTCAATTTTTATAGACTAAGGTCGTCGCGAACAGTCTCAATAAGCAGGCACCGCCATCCATCAATTCGTGCGCCAAATGCGTCCCACCACTCGACTCAGTCTTCTGCGTCGCTCTCCGCCGTTGACCCTGGCAAGTGTTTTTGGCCCTATTTGTTTACGAAAAGAGAGCTCCGCCATGTAATTTTACAAGAAGAAACAAACAATCTGTGGAATACACCTTTGACGAAAAGTTTGTATTGCCGCGTGCAGACGCCGAGTTTTGCGACAGATTTTTGATCGAGCCTGGTTATTTCAGAAACTCTCTATTGGGACACATATTTTAAGCGAGCTTTGTGTCATAAAGGTATAGATTTCGTGTATTGCCTTATACCAAGGTTTGGCGAACTATCTGCCTTCTTCCGTGTCATATTCTATATCATATACCGTCATGCGCAAACAAACATAACTTTGAAACAGAGAAACTAAACTTACGAGTGGAGTATGAGCAGGAAGATTTTTTTATTTATGCAATAAATTCATCATGATGCTAGTTAGAATCTAGACTGGCCAAGTTGCATCTTCGAGACGGTGACACAACTTTTATTTTCTGGAAGTTTTTTTCTTCGAAGGTATTTATATAAAAGATCATCACAAATTCATAGTGAGAAATATTTCCACACTGCTTTTAATCACCACTCAGCTCCGAGCACGCCAATTTGAATTGTGAAAGTGTCATGCTTGCTGGTGAAGGCTGTCTGTTCGGCGCGATGTCACCTTTAATTTTTAATTGGGTATATTGTTTTGCTTGCCATAGAAGTAACATAAAATCGCCGAATGAACCATATTGGCATCGTGTTGTTGCTTCATTTTGTTATTTATTTAATAGCACCGCAGGCCAGAATTGTGGTCCAGGCTGGGGAGCATGCTCTAAAAATAACTGTCCTTATGCGCGTTACTAAAAGCCACAAGAAAACAAGAAATGAAAGATCAGACATTATTCAACCAGTAAAAACGAAAAGACGAGCCCTGCATAGAAGCCAGGATCATGAAGTAAATCTGTTTCGTGGTTTTCATATAACTGAAGTGATTAAATATGCATTCGGCAGAAAATTCAAGACAACGATTACATAAAACAAGGAACTGTGTTTGAAAGTTTTAATTTCTTTTTTTTTCACGAACATGGGTGGTGATTAGTGTTCCTTCCGGGTCGTGCTCTTCTGGATCTCAAATATTTAAGAAAACTTGCCGAAATTGAGTTTTTGTTTTTTGTCATAATATGCGCCTGAAAGCGACAGTCTAGGCCCTTCGCGTTGCAAACTAAACAAGACAAACACCACCTGGATGACGAGGCCATGAAAAACACCTCCTCGATGTCGAGGCCGTACGCTCTAAAAAAAAGTGGAGGAAAACGGTAGCAACGGCGCATTTTCCTCCCTTTTACTGTCGCGCCCCCAAGCGGACACGAGAAGACGGGAGGAACGAGAAGATTTTCTTCTTCTCCAGGTCGACGGGAGAAAGCTTCCGATCTCCCGACTCACCTTTTTTCGGTTTTGTTTATCGAGCACGTCGCGCACGTTGTTTAATAAATGTTGCTGAGTTGATTGAGCTTCAGCGACAGTGAAAGCCGCCTGTAATTCCGTCTTTCAGTCCAAACGTGCAGAACATTTCTGTGGCATTGACGACTTTACCATTGATTTTGTCAAATGAGCAAACGAGGCCGCTAGAAACGCGAAGTTCCGGAGCAGTACCAGCAGCGCTACGTACATGCTTCGCGAAGAAAACCGCGATAGATAAGATGTCCCTGCATTCAAAATGAGCAGTGCTTGGGGAATCGAATTCGGCACTTTACGCTAAGGCTTTCTTCAATGTACCCATTTAATAAAGTTTTTTCTAACCAGATCCGACTGTCCGTGCTACATATATGTCACAGGCTCCTTCTGTTGATGACTTGCACAGCCGCCACGCGAGCCAAGACTGAATGCCAGGAAAGTCGCGCACCGTCAACCACTCTTCTTTTTATTGTTGACGATACCGAACAAGCTCATTTTCGTCCAGATGCGCAAGATGCATCCAGTTTCTCAAATAGAACGCTCACTATTGTCCTGGACGGCTGAAGAAGATGACCAGCATTGTGACTATAAAATTTCTAAATTCAATAATAGAGCAAATACCTTCGCACAAGTTTTTGGGGGTTTGGTTTGACGAAACATTAAATTGGACGCGCCGTGTAAACCATGTGCGCTCTAAAATATCTAGTTCAGCTGGCATTCTGAATAGAGTCAAGTTTCTTCTTCCCAGCTGGCTTATGTGCCAACTTTATTACAGCCTTATAAACTCACATCTTAATTACTGTCTTTTAGTATGGGGTTCAACCACGAAAACCAACCTTGACAAAATCATTACCATTAAAAAAAAAGCTGTACGCACCACTGAAAGCGTATCATCCAAAGAGCATACAGCCCCTTATTTTTTTAAATATCGTATACTGCGTATTGATCAGCTTTTCAATGTTAAACTTGCGGTAGAAATATATAAACAAATTAGTAGTGACCAGGCGGCATTCTACGAGCTCTATCAACGTAAAAGTACACCTTATAATCTCAGGGACCAAAATTATATGACACCGAAATCTCGAACTAATTACGGTTTACAAAGATTAGCACATCAAGATCCTGAATTTTTAAATAAGTATTTGGAAATTGAAGAAATAGTTAAAGATGCTGTATCGTTTTATAGCTTTAAAAAGAGTGTGAAAGCTTACTTCTTGTTGAATTTCAGCTAGTGTTTTTTCTACTATTATTGATTGTACGGTTGTGACGTAGACGGTATGACGTGTGTTCATGTGAATGTATTATTACTTTTGACTTGGATGGTACCCGAGTGTTACGTGTATTTACATTACTTCTAGCGCTAACATTTTAGAGTTTGTCCTATCAATGCCTAAATGCTGTTGAATTTTTTATTTATTTTTTCTCTTAATGTATATATATATTTTTTTTTTATTATTCCCCTTTGCTGCTGAACGATGTACACGGCTGGTGGAGCCTCGTCAGGCGGCGTTAGATAGCCTTTTGCCCCACCAGCCAAGACTACTGAGTCTGAATAAAGTTTATTATTATTATTATTATTATTAATTGTGTTTGTTGAACGTTCTCTCAGGTTGTTCATCGTTGGCCTGGTGCTTCACGAGCCCGCCAACTCCGTCGCATGCATTTTCCCATGTCCCGATGCAGAAAATAATTACTGGGCTTGTGGGCAATCATTCTGTGCAAACTGGTGAAGCTGGTAGCAATTCTTAAAATGACTGGCGACCCCGTCACTCACGTACGTCACGTGCGAGTATATATCAGAGCGTTGTCTTCAACCCGCTCTTTCACTTTTTCTAGAGTCAGGCACGTGTGAGAGGCGTCGTCATACAGGTCCTCACTGATGATAGCAAAGCTGTTTGTAGATTTTCTTGTCGTGACTATACCTGCAAATATCGTAACTTTTGTTTCCAGTGGTAGGCTTGACCTTTGTCAAGAAGCACGATGATCCAGTTTTTAGCAAAGTCAAAATGAAAGACAATGCTCCCGCGTTGCATGCACTGCTTTTCATCGTAGATCGCTTTATCTTGCGCTTTTCGGATATGGTTGTGAAATATCCAACTTTCAACCTTGACTTGCACGATTTTCAGGAAAGTCTCAGGATCCAATGTTGTTGTTTTGACGAGGTCGACGGACTCCCATCTTGTAACCACAATCTCTTCATCCTCTGGGATATGAAGTTCCTCGAGTGTAAGAGAGTGGCCTTTTGGGCAGTGGTCACAGTTTCCTTAAAGACAGCAGACTTGTTAGTGGGTCGCATAGAAATGCTGAGTTAATTTCACCAGTGTCGAATGTTGAGCCTGTAACGTTCTCTACAGCGGCAATACAAAGGAAATAATTGGCGCAGCGCACACAAACGCTCACTTCCTGGTGTGGAATACATTTGACCCATTTAGGGCGCAAGGAATGAAATTTCGTTAGCCCAACGCCGGAATCAAGATGTTTGTCTTTGTATACACGAAATACCTTTCGGATTGAGCGTGTCAGGAAGCGCCTTGGCACGAACGTTTTCTCCCCGTCGAGCACGACAGAGATCACGGCCTTCTGGTTGGGACCTTGCCGCGAAAATTGTAGCTCGTCTTTCGTGAAGTACTCTAGGGCAGCAGACACGTTCTCAGGGCTCACCTTGCACCCCGTGTAAGGATCCGGCTCATACCACACACCATGCTTTTCCTTACCTAGAGCGTAAACACTGTCGCCATGTTAACCTTTCCTAGGTTAACATGGCGACAGTGTTTACGCTCTATTGTATATAGGCGGTGCTCGAGTATTTGGGGGTTCTGCTCTGTCGGTGTGCCTCTTTGTGCCTGATATTATCGCCCGTGACGCCAGCAAGTGGGATGGCGACAGGCACGACTGCTCAGAAAACAGGCATCGACGGCCGTATTTTGCTGGTTGAAGCGAACCCTCTCATCCTTGACAGCAACCGGGGAAATGCGAAAAAAAATTGTTTCCGCCGTTTTGCCAGAACTAGCGACGAGTGTGGTCTACCCCTTGCGTCAAATATTGCGCCATAATCGTGATCTTCGCGAGGAGATGATTGTTGCTAGCCACATAACACTATCACGCAGAAAGGCAATGCTTGAATATGTTTTTATTCTACATATAAGTCCGGGATATATATAAGAGAGAGAGAGAGATGGAGAGAGAAGAGAAGAGACAGGAGCATATAGTGTTGTAGAAAAATAAAGTAAACAAACTTCCCAGTGTCCGATGGCTGCAGGATCTTTTCTCGGATCACTAGTTCGTAATATGATAGCTCTTTGTACACAGTAGTTTCTCCTCACTCTGACTGTGTGAACGATTGCTATATTTATCAATGGCCTCATCTAAATAAAAATATATAACAGATGTGTGTTAGTTTTATGAAACTGGAACTCTGAGTCAATTCTCGTACAGGACACTGCTAATGAAGGCTTTGAAAAATGACCCGACTTTGGGGAGTTGTGTCTTCTTTATCAATCAAATAATGCAACATGTCTTTAATAAAAATAAATGCCAAAATAAAGTATGACAGGATACCAAAATTTAAAAAAAATAATCGAAGGTGGTGGTGTTTTTTTGTTTTTTCCTTCGCATCGGAATTTTTTCTTGTTTGATTTTTTCCCCATGTTTTCCAAAATATATCCCAACTATTGTATCACACAGATCCCTTATATATTTTTAGATATTAGCCATATATAAGTAGAGTACTATCTGAAAAGTATATGATAATTATTAAATTATTTCATGAGATTCAGGCCTCCAAATTTTGCCATTTGTCGTTCGAGCAGGCATGATCGGCAATTTTTGAAAACGGAATATAATAGAAATAAATATATTTACAATATATTACAAGCAAGCTGTACCCATGGTTTGTGTCTAAAAAGTATTATAACTCTCCTAAGTTTATCGTTTTAGTTATTCATTTTCAAACGTGCCCCTTCCATCAGTGCGCGTTAATGCAACTGTCCATCTCTTTATGCCTTACAATTTTTCCTGTCCCCGATTCTTTTTTTCTGGTCAAAACGAAGTGTGGATTCGTTTATACGAGACACTATACAATAGCATATAAAAACATCAGTTCATTTGAAAATGTCGACCAGCCATACTTTGGTCCATCTTATCTCAAATCACCCAAGAACAACTTCGCACAACAATCACACATGCGCAGAACTTTTTTGTGTTTTTCTTGGGGCGAATATATGACGTGTTAAGCAGACGAGGATTATGATAAGTGTTACGAATACCAACAAGGCTGGTTCGCCAAGGCTCCGAGCGTAGATTGTTACCCGCATAACGACGGGGACGCCACCTACGGCATATGTTTAAACTTCAAAAACAGTTATTCGCTCATTTATACGACAGAATTAGGCGTAGAGCTGGACAGAAGAAATCATTGAAAACATTTCGTACTTCGCGTGTTTTAAGACTGACCCAGTCGTAAAAAGAGTTTGATTTCCCAAAGCCGCGCCGACGTTGATGACGTTTTCGGCGAGGGTAAGTATGGGATAACGCAAGACGTTGAAGGGATACTTCAACGAAATTTGAAACATATCCGTCGTGTTCAAAAATAGGTTGAATATGATCCACAATATCCGTAAATGACAAGCGCACGTTTGTATTTTGAGCCTGGTGGCTGTATTTTTCGTTATAAGCGGCCCACTCTGGCAAGCTCTCGGAGAACAGCCAGCGAAGAGCACGAGACATTAAACGCAATCGTGAGGTAGTTCGTCTCGGGACGAGCAAAGCTACGGCGAGGCTGACGTCGAGAGGACGGCCTAGTTGTTCCAGCCGCCGAAGCGGCTGCTTTTGTACGAATTTCGAGTGACGGGTTAAGCTTCTGTAATCTTGTAGGGGGACAATAACGACTTCTGGGACACACAAAGGGGATTCTCGGGAAGAGGGGAGTTCCTCCTTCCCGTCTTGTTTCGTCGTGGCCGGATGCGAGACACTCACCGTCACTAGCTGTCAAGGATCCTAGACGGGCATTACAAGCGAGGCGTTAGCGACATCCACCAGGTGCTCATTGCTAATCGTTTAATTCGTTTTAAAATTCCGTTTCGTGACTTTTTTTAACAAGATAGTGGTGTGTCCGATGTGAGACTGCTCCTCCGAATACATATAGACCAAAAAATGAGCGCCGAAATGTCGTTGTAGTATCCGTTTAAAGCGAGACGTGAAAGCGGGACCTAAGAGCGTTACGACTGAGAAAGCAATTGTGTGTAACCGTCGCAGCAGTACCATAGAGTATTATACACAAGGTAAAGAGCGGACACTCCCATAGGCCTCAGCGGCCCAGATAGACCAGTGACAGGTAGCGCTCCCAGCGGGCGGTATTAAGCATAATCTGATTCCGTTTCCGGTCAAGTGAGTTTCGGTTTCGGTTTGGGCGTTTCTGCTCCGGTTTCTCCGGTACCATTTTCTCTCTCTCTCTTCCCTCCCCGCCTCGCTCGGCTCTCGGGAGCTCCTTGACTCCCGAAGCCGCCGTTTTCTTAGTTTCTTTTTTTTTTTTTAATACTGACGCACTTTTGCTTTATTTTTTTTACGATAGAGTCCGTGCAAAATGTGTCAAACAATATTTCAACTTACTTCACAAAGCAGAAGTATATATATTTCTTGTTCTTTTTCTATTGTAAAGCATTGAAGTTACACAACCGCCGCATTGACTCCTGGCTGGTGGAGCATTTTGGGGTCAACAACAGTAAGTGGTTCGAACACATTTTATTGGACTACATTCATGTATACATGATTTACTTCAGAAGGTCTGTACGCTTTATACGAAAGAGATCGATACTCACAAAAATAAGTGAATATAAAGGACTTCGGCATATCGTACACTTCGTAATAGATTCTTAGCGGAACCAAGTTAACAAAACCTTTCCACGGAGAACATGCTGTATGATACATTCACTTTCACGCCGACTTGGGTACGGGAAGTAAGTGCAAAAATAAATAAGACACCGCTATCATTACCAGTCATAAGAGTATAATAACAGTGCGAAGCACACGCCGGATAGTACTAATTCCCGATTTCCGGCAAATATAAAAAAACACCAATTTGCATAGCCTCAAACTCACTGGGGGCGAGCCATTACCAAACAATGAGAACTCTATTCGAAATCTGACAAGATTCAACGTCCCTCAACATTCCCCGAAATTGTTCAGAAAAGAAATATGGCTTCAGAGAAAAGTGGCTAAAAAACTATGAACAGTAGATACAAAATTGGATACATTTTCTTTCAAATATTTTTAGCCTCTATACACTATTTTCTATCGAAATTTTGTAGAATGTGGCCAAATATTTTTTTTAGGGAGCCGTGATACACATTCGCTGGAAAAAAAGGGAAACAAATATTTGGAGAGCAAGCTGCACCGCCCACTTAATAAGCACTTTTTGTTTTTGGTTTGGCAACCGCCTCTGTTAATACACTATTAACAGTTAAACCTGTCTCGTTGCTTACTAGTCACTAAAGAGTGCAACCGAACTTTGTCCGAATTCCGGTTAAGAAATCAAACACGTCAAAACAAGCGTATTTTCAAAACAATTTTTAAAACCCTTTGTGGTACTCCTCTGGGCAAAGGCTAAAACCACCCAGACCTCAAAGTGTGCTATACAAGGCGGCACACACTCCTCGAACATGTGTTACACCCTCTATTATGGGAAGAAAGTGATTTTCTAGTTGGTGAATGAGATGAAAGGCAGCCTGTGATGGTACTACTAAGTTCCCGAAGAATTGTCCAGGCACGTGGTATGCTCTAGGAACAAAACAGTACTGGTGAGGCCTGGTCAAGTTATTAGACTCATCCGATAGCAGCTGAGAACAGCCACAGCTGTAAGTTGTCTGTTCAAGCAAAAGCTTGATCAAATAGCCCCAAACGTAATAAAAAAGTGGACGAGTCATCAATTATATTAGACCTGATGTCTGATGCCAGCTCAGAAATATCCTCTATACTCCGCGACAACTTTTCTTGGCAATGCAGTGGAAGGTACGGGCCCGCGTCCCCTCTCCCATTTTGAGTGTGCGCGGGCTCTCCTCCTCTTCCCGGAAATGGGGGAGGAGGAGAGCCTGCGTACACTCAAAATGGGAGAGGGGACGCGGGCCTGTAGCTTCCACTGCATTGCCAAAAAAAGTTGTCGCGGAGTATAGTAGCGGGAAGTTATCAATTGGAAGACATTCCACAATGTCTGAAATTAAACTTTCATTGTGCGAAGATATTTGCAACTCCTTTAGGAGGTCAGCCTTGTCATCTTCTACGTTTTCATTGTCCGACAGTTTGAACAGTTTCTTTATCGAGAGGTGTTTTAGTCCTGAGGTGAACGGATGCACAATTGGGTTTGTGTTGCAGCCCAGCATTTGTCGTATATAGCTCCAAAAACGTTCTCGTGTCTTGCTGCAGGCGTCGTGTAAGTAAGAACTTAAAGTCACGGCTGCTTGAAAGCTCATCCCAGAGCGTGAGGAGACTTTATACTAACGTGCCACCTAATGATGGCTTATGGCTGTCTCCTACTTTGGAACTGCCATGCTGAAATCCATCCGTGTTACTGGTGGAGAAAATCAAGTATTTCATACTCTCCCTTCAGAATGGCATGACGCAACTTTTGCCCTGTCTTCTTGAATTTTTTTAGCTATTTAGACAATAAAAAAGTATGCACATCCTATCACAGAAATAGGCTGTAGCCATGGCTGCCTCAGGAAGTTCCTTGGCATAAACAAGGGATACGATTGCAAGAAAGAGTGAGGCACTTAGTACCTGTGGGCACAATTTTCTTCCTTGTTACAGAAAGATTCTTTAAAAAATGTGTCTCTCAGTAAGTTTCGGAGCCAATTGCAAGCCCATCTCATGGATAGAACAATAAAGTTCAACAATAGAAGATCACTGAATGACCTCATTTACAATGCAAAGTTTGTGGGCTTGGAGATTGCTCTTGGTCGTTTTGGGAAGGTGCGGAACATCATAGACAAAGTAAACGTGTTCGTTGACAACTTCAAAAATGGCTTATCAACACACACACCAAGCTTACGTTTGAAGCCCCCTAACCACAGACCACAGCCTTTACTGTGAAGCTAACGGTCTTAAGCTCCCGAATGAGAGGAATGAGGAGACTGCGTTAAACAGAAGACGTTGTTGGAGTGTGCACAACAGCGTATGCAAGGGGCTAAACGCACCTCCTGGAAATTTCAGACAGCATAACAACCAAGGCGCTATCTGCAATGTTAGAGGTTCGTTCAACACCGTCATCGGTAAACCCATGGAGAATGTCGTGTGCAGGGTCGTAAGTTAAATTCTTTTTTTAAAACAATCTCGTCGAATATCGACCTGCACACACGTTCAACTGCAGCCAGACAGCTCGGCAGAAACAACAGCGCGAGAAGCTCGAACCGATCGGCTCCACCGAGGTCAGGGCTGACACAGAGCACATACTCTACGCCTGCAACACTGCGCTCAACTCTCCCTACTTCCCGTACCCATCCCCTCCCTCCTGGAATGCTTGGCTCAGCTCGGACTCGGCGGACCTCCAATGGGCCCTGGCGGAGCAAGCGCTCCTTTTCACAAGGCCGTAGTTTTTGGCTTTTAATAAAGTTGTTCTCCTCCTCCACGAATTCACGCCGAGCATGCGAGCACGCGGGCGGTCATGCGTCACCTTGATTGATGCAAAGTCGACCGAACATGATGCAGCAGAAAGCACAGATGGACGGCATGCACGGCACAGACGAACGACGCAGGGACGAGCAGAGGCCATGCAGAATGATGCAGAGGCGACGGCGTGCAGGCAGGCAGGCCAGGCAGGCGCCATTCATTAGGTGGTATTTGTGACGTATTTGATTTAAACTATTTAGTCGTTTTAAGTACTTTAAATAATTTTAAAGCACTGCCATTTAAAAATAAATACTTTTCACAGAAAGAGTTTTAATTAATTTTAACCAAATTGCAGAAAAGCGCCACGCAGCGGAGGGTATTAAACACACTATCTGGGCCGCTAATTGGCTTTTGTGTCCTCTCTTTACGTTTACTATATTACTCTATGGCAGTACTGCCTGTGGAAGGGGGGGGGGGGGTACCACACTTCCATTGGCTGACGTAACCGACCGTGAGGCCATAGAAACGACCAATCCATGGCGTTCTCGTCAGAAGCCCCAGTGAATCTTATTTTGGTACGGTAACGATAGCATCGAGATTTACCCACCCAAGGTCTTATTTCATACATATGTCTACCTTGTAGGGTGTGAGCAAAGTACTGCAGTATAGATTCATTTGATCCGCTTATTAGGAAGTTCTACGCTGCGAAACGTGCCATCAGAGCAGTGATGATCCTGAATTTAATCTATAGATCAAGGATAGGCACGCCACTGATTACACATCTGCAGCTTCACCCGCCACTGGCGGGAACATGAGCTAAATCACAAGTAAGTTCCGTGTTTTTTTTTTGTTTTTTTTTTCTTGGCTACCTACTTATGAAATCTAAAAGCTAACTCCCGAGCTCGTTTTATTGAAATCGGAAAAAGCCGAAGAAACCTGAATCAAAGTTCTCCTTGAACTTAAAAAAAAGCCCAAGTTTCACAAAATAAATATTTAGCTACAGCTCTATATTGTGTTGGATCCCGAAAACAGCCCCTAGTAAACTGTCCGCAAGGCTGCCACTTTATTCGGGAACCACGTCCCATATCTCGTTTCCATCTTGTATTGGTACCGGGATGTTTTCAGAGTATTCGGCTCGTGTACATGTTGCAGGATGTTTGAGGAATCAAATGTTTGTGTCCTGTTTTCTTCAGCGTAATGCTCCGATGAAAGCCAATATCTGCGGCGAAAAATAAAACACGAGAAAACATCGCCGAGTTGACAGAAAAATTTAACCCGAAAACAGGGTACACCAATTATAACATTTCGCTACGCTTTTTTTTTTTTTTTTTTTTGCACACTCGATAACGTCGCTCAAACTCGGAGCGTCTAGCTTGCAGTTTCGTGAATGGTTCGCGGCAAAATTTGAAGCTCATCATTCAACTTCAGCCTCTATTTGTTTCTGTAACCCTCTCCGGCTTCCCTCCGGCACCGCTCAATATTTAGCCATTACACGTGCGATTCCTTCGCTGACCTCACCTTTCAGGTAACAAGCGGAGACGACGTTTTGAAACGATTCCTTCTAATTTGGTATTAACATTCCAAGCAACGCTACACTATAATACATTTCTGCCTTAAGTTCCTGCTACGTCTAGCAGCAAAAGAAATGTCAAGCTAATTATCGCCGCATGTCCGTGCAGTAGCTACCAAAGATGAAAAGCTTGAGCGGCTGATTTGTGTCTCGCCACACCTCT
The DNA here is from genome assembly GCF_016920785.2 of Ixodes scapularis. Taxonomy (NCBI): domain Eukaryota; kingdom Metazoa; phylum Arthropoda; class Arachnida; order Ixodida; family Ixodidae; genus Ixodes; species Ixodes scapularis. Next base: position 65,497,643 of record NW_024609837.1, read on the forward strand.
TGGAACCTGCTGGGCGGGCCTCTTTATCACTTGGCGGCGTTATCTTCGCATAACCTTGTCGCAAACCATTAGTTAGATTGGCAAAGTGTTGAGCCCGACGTCTTAATTGGCCATTAATTTATGTTAATTGAGCCGAGGACCCGTCGCCTAGCGACACCCACTTCTTGATTCATTAAGATGAGAAACTGCCAACTAATCATCGTAACTGGATTTATGTAGCTCCACGATGCTGTTTCAGGGCTTTTATTTCAGTGTACGGAAGCTTTGCGTCGCGCCACCAAATAATCATGAGACTTGTATTGCCCCTCCCCTCTGGCTCTTTATTTTTAATTGCCACGTTCCATCAAAACGATAAGAAAGCCAGAGTGCTGAAGTTTCCTTAGTCACTAAAATCGACCAACGTAGGGCACAAATTGGACACAACTGCGGCGCCAGCGTTCGACCTCTGCGTCAGACCGCCGACGACCTTGACGCAGCAACCGTGATTAACCTGTTTCTTAATGTGGCCTCACTTAGAGGCGCGGGGAAAATGTAGCACCTGCACATTTTCTATTTAAAACTGCTGATTTCATACACATTTCACGCGGTCTTACCCGCGGCTGCCAAACTGACAATAAGATGGCGGCAGTCTTTTCGACCGCTATGTGCGCATAGATTATTCCAATAATCTCCTTCTGCAAGCTGCCATCTTTTTTTTTTTTTCTTTTGGGGGGGGGGGGGGGGGGGGGCTGTGAAACGCATTTTGAGCATGCGCAGTACGTCGTTTCCGCGAAATATTGTTAAACGCTCATGCGACGACAGCCCAGTCACTGTTTACATCGGTGATAGGCGATTGCAAGGTGTATGGTCGGCATTAAAGAGAAAGAGGGAGAGAGAGCAGTCTTTTTCTTCTACTTCAGCGACAACGGCTTCAGAAACGGCGCTTCTGCGAAGCACGGAGCTTGATGTTGACAACTGGCCTGTTATTTTCACCTGGCGCTGGTGGCTCTTCTGGTGCAGAGTTACCCGACAAAGCTACCGTCTGTGCTAAACACCTGATTGTACTGATGATTTTTCTTTAGCAGACTAGTGCGTAAATACACCAACGATGTGAAACATCCATTCTACGAGGTTGTTCCAGTCGCCTGTACACCTGATTTACTTTGGCCAGGCGTACTCTGTTTGGGGTGGCGATATAAGTATTGCTTCATTTAACTCTCTTTCTATCTAAAATTGAAGTGCTCCTGGCAAAAGTACGCTGAACGGAGCAGGTAAACCCTATCGGCGAATGGGTCTTCTATATTTTGCTAGACCGTACGTTAACTACTCTATAAGAACATGATGAACTTCTTGTGAAGGTTTCCAACTGAACTCCTAGAGGGAAAAAACGAAAGAGCGGAGAAAAAGAGACACACATCTGCTGGACATCAGACATGATGAACCAAACATCAGACATGATGAAACCGCGCACAGAGCACGGAGGAAGAGAAAAGGACCGGTAGAACCAAAGAGCGCTATCATGTTGAAGAGCCAGCTAGCTCAAATCACTACCTTACTGCTCTGCAAGGGTTACTTTTTGGTATATATTTTGTGAATGTACATCAAAATGTCAGTATATTACACTCGAACTTAAATCTTTTTTGTCCCTCTAACTTTCGCGGAAGTTACTTTCGAACTTCTTTACTGGTCTGAAAAATAATGACTAGGCACTCTGCGAGAGCTCACATTTTGTCTTTAACATTTCGGCTTGCCCTGTGCTTGTGTGGAAAAAAGGAGCAGGCTGCTGGGCACAAATATAGTAAAGCAGATGTTACTCAGGCAAACTATTGTTTCTCTGTGGTTCGCTGTGTTGTTTTTTTTCTGCTACTTCTACCGAACTGCAGAATAACTGTACCTTCAGAGTATCTTGAAAGTAAAAAGTTGTGTTTGTGAATATATATAGTACTACTCTGACATACGTTTTCAGTGTTCAATATTTAGTTCTTTACTGAGTCATTATTTAGCCTGCTATTAAGAACCTAAATAGTATTCTCTTGTACTTGGTACAACCCCATCTTTTAGTAAATAGAGCCACGTGGCACAGTGTTCGCGCTCGAGAGCTGATATTACGACGCTACCAGTTGTCGTGAACGTGGTAGCGAAATCAATTCTGGAATAACTCGATATCCTTTTCGCCGCCGCACCGCACAACAAAGCCGCGATTGCGGTCGTAATACTCTAGAGCTTAATACGTCCAAGTCTAAATTAATTACTTTCTTTCAGACACGAAGGGAGGCGCCGACTGAGAATGACGAAAACGATTTTTCTTTATTCGTCACGGACGCGCTACCCTGCAATTATCGAAGACATTTTTTGTTTTCGCGTATTTTTTTTTTTAGCCAGGTGGGAAAGAAAAACAAAACAAAACATATTTAGGGCTCACACGTTCGAGGCTCGAAAACGAAGAATTCATATAGGTAATGGCCGAATACAAAAAAAAAAAAAAAAAAAAAAAGTTAAAGACAAAAAAGTTACAAGCTGCTGTTGCTCGGACGACTTAATCCATCTTTGCGGAAATAGCCCGAGGTGATGCTTCGCAGTAGGATGTGACGCTTTGCGAAAGAGGCGCCCTCTGGGGAAGCGACCGGAATGGCTAGGGTACGATCAGCGAACCCTGTTCATAGAGCGAGCTTTCCGCGTGAAGTATACGTATTACCACAGGCATGCATTTCTGTCCTACGCGTATAACAATTAACCTCAGGTAGTTTCGCGGCCGTAATTTGCGGTTTTGAGACTCTGTATGATTTTTTTTTTTTTTTCATTCTGTTGCACAAGCAGATTTTGCGGTTGCACCCGCTGCGCGCCTCTTGGGGTAATTATCCGGACTGAAATGTTCTCTCTTGTCTTAAACAATCCGGAGTTGTATCGGAGGTCCAATTTGGTTTTCATGCTCGTTTATCTGCTTGCCAGTCGAGCCCTTTTAATATACATTATACTCGTTCATAGTTTCTATAGTGTCGTTATATTTTCACCGATAAATACAAATGACTAGGACTGGAAATAAGCGTTTAATAGGGCGAGCGTCAAAGGACGCACAATAGAAACATATTGTGCGTCCTCACACATCAACGGAAGGGCAACTCACTGCATGCGGCGATTTACAGCTCCTTTTATACAGACCTTATGTGAGAAGATTCTAGCCGTGGAACGTTTCAGTAGAGATGAAATGGAACATGAATGTCCAAGTACAGTAGAACTGAATTTGATATAGAGTATATACCGATGGAACTGGAATTCATCTGCTATGTTTGAGTGGACCTACAATTGATATGGAATATACCGGTAGAATTGAAATTGGATTGAAGTATACGGTAGATCTGGAGTAAAAATGAGATATTCAGGCATAATAAGAATTAAACTGGAATTGAATTGGCAACGACCTTTACTTCCAAAGTCCCAAAATGCATAAAATGCAGCATTTAAGGTGCGACCGTTGAAAATTGTTTAGAAGACATTAAACCGTCGTTTTCGGAACTGAGGAGGAACCTTTATTTTTAACAATATCCCACTACATTGAGAGAGGAAATTGGGTGCATCCGCCCACGTGATGTCAATTTCCCCACTAAACTTAGCAGCCAAACCGAATTGGTGTGGCAGGTAGGTTGCGTCAATTTTCCTTCTAATTTTTGGTAGGAAAATTTTATTGTTTTTTTTTCATTAATAGGTTCTTACAGATTATATGTCACGTGTCGTCATGCCACGTGATGTCGATTTCCCCGCGAAATTTAACGGAGGAACTGGAAGTGTACAAGGTCACGTAACATCTATGTTCTCGCCAAATTTAACCGCAAAAGTAAATCGGTTTAGAGCTTACGTGGCGTCCTTTTTCACGTTCAATTCAGAGGGGAAACTACACTGGTGTTTAGGTCCCGCGACGTCAGGTCGTGTGACATGAAATTCCCTCTAAATCTAGTGGGGAAAGTGAATTGGTGAGTAGGTGACGTGACGTCAGGTTTCGTGACATCAAGTTTTCCGCCGACTTTGGCGGGAAAACATGATTGATCTATAGATCACGTGACATCGGGTCGCGCATGACATCAATTGACGTCGCGCGACCACTGATCTCAATGACAATTGCTGGATCGCGTTTGCCCGCTCTGCGAATGCGGTCACTGGCGGCCATCTTTAGGTAGAGTTATATTACCTCTAGCCAAGGTACAGCTCCTGCAGCCACTGTAATCCATCCATGGCAGACAGCGTTTTGGCAGGTGTGGTGGCAGGCTGCCGTCAAAATAGGGTTAATGATATTTCGTGCTTGATTGAAATTGTTTGACGAAACATGTTTTTGAAACCCAGCGTGAACGGTAGCGCGATCTTTGAGGACCCGGTGAAAGTTTCACGAAATCGCAGCACCGGGGGAAAAGCAGCACAGCTCGCATCGAAAGTCGCATCAAAATTAGCATCAAAAGCAGACGCCGGTACGGAGTCTGCTTTCGATGCGAGCTGCGCTGCTTTCCCCGGTGCCGCGCTTTCGTAGAACTTTCTCCGGGTCCTCAAAGATGAGGCTACCGTTCACGCCGGGTTTCAAGAATCTGCGTCGCCGAACAACTTGAATCAAGCACGAAATATCTCCCACGGTACAGTGTACTAGATCCACGGCTATTTTATGGCACCCGGCCGCCATTGCGCTGTCCGCCATATTACTATGATGGCTAGAGATGATATAACTCTACCTAAAGATGGCCGCCAGTGACCGCATTTCGGTCCATAGGAGGAGCTGGTCAAACGCGATCCAGCAAATAGACATAGAGATCAGTGCGCGCGACCTATGCACCAATTCAGTTTTCCCGCTAAATTCAGCGACAAATGCCCGCACGAATGGCGGGACGGACAGACGGACGGACAGGATTATGGGATTCGGGGTTCCGCTAAAACGCATTTAATGCTTTAATGTTCCTGTAGAACAGGAACTCAGCTGGGCGGTGATGGAAGGCTGACTCACTGCATACAGCCACCTACAGCTCCTTTAAACGTAATTTTTTGTCGAGAAGATTCTAGATCTTGATTGTTCCACTGAACTTGTACTGGAATGATTTTGTAGAACTGGTATTGCACTGGATTAAACCAGTATAACTGGAATTGCATCAGAATATTCTAGTAGGACAGGGATAACTGCAGTATTTTAGTAGACTTAGAATCAGCTTAAGAAATGCATTAAAACTTGAATTGGCTGAACTATTACAGTGTAACTAGAATTAAAGTGTAATATTTCATTGAAACGTGAGTAGAACTGGACTATTTCTTTAGAACTGAAATCGAACTTCTAGGTAGTACTGGAATGAAACGTTTTCAGTAGCACTGGAATCAAACTTCTTCAGTAGTACTGTAAATAAACGTTCCAATAGTAATGGAATTGAGCTGGAATATTCTGCTATATCTAACAATTGACATAATAAAGATGCAGGCAGCAAGTATGAGACCCTGCACTTTCGAGTGGAATTCACTTGAGCTGCCAATTGTCCAGTTTGTTGCGACGACATGACTTTTTATCTACGAAAAATGTGCAATTCGCCGCCAGCTCTGCCACACCTGCAGTGCTATTATATGGAGTTTAGTTGAAATGTTACCTCTTGCAAAAATGATTTCCTGCCGTATAAACTGGAACTAAGCAATCGCACGCACACTGACAGCCGTATAAGCTAGACGCGACAAGCGGCTGTTTAACAGTTCACTAACTACGTATTCGACTAAACCGTTCAAGCGGCGGGTAGAGATCAGGCTTAGCAAATATGCACTCGATATTCAACGGCTCTGTTTAGGCCCTAGTCGTTTCAAGCGACTTGGGTGGAAACTAAAAAATCTTAGTCAAGGCGTAGCGCAAGTTTAGCGGCTGCTTGGCGGGTTGATTAGTGGCTCAGCTCCATGTACGACTGTAATCACCGCCGACCGCCAGTGCTAATGAAGCGCTTACTTTCTTGCAACGCCTGGGGACACATCCACAAAGAACTGTGGCGGAAAAAATATTACGGGAATTGACGTGCATAGAGGTTAGAGCAGCCGCGCTAAGACGATCTTAACACGTCGCTGGACAAGAGATCGCACTTTACGAGTACTTCCATGTTGATTATGTAACTAGTCGACTGGCTTCTGTGATTCGGGGTGTATCTCGAAACAGCCCATTCTGATTTGAACCCTTCTCGTTTGAACCCATTCGCAAAACGCCCTTCGCGTTTCAACCTTTCGCGTTTCAACCCTTTCTCATTTGTACCCGTCTCATTTGAACCCATTCTCATTTGAACCTTTCTCGTTTCAACCCATTCCCAAAACGCCTTTCGCGTTTTAACCTTTCGCATTTCGACCCTTTCTCATTTGAACACCGTATTTCAAACCAATCGCCTAACGCTCTGCGCTTTAACCTTTTCTTACTATTTATGTCCTTCTCGATTAGGGTGACCACCTTCCTTTTAGCGAAGTGCGGGACACGGGGGGGGGGGGGGGGGGGGGATTTATGAACAAGCACATTATGAACTGAGACTCTTTTAGTGCACATTTAATGTCTTGTGCTATTTATACACCTGCAAATTGTATTGCAGCAATTACACTAAACTACTTTTCACTCCCAGTGAAATATTTCAAGTAGAAAGCACAAAAAAACAACTGTAGCAGAACTCAATGCATCAAATGAAAATAAAGAGTAAATATTTTTCAGGTTATTGTTTCCTGTCAATGCGTAATTTTATCAACATGACGTCCTACACAAAGTTTTAACATACTTTTCTTTTTCGACCTTTGCGAGTTGCAGGCTTTTTACCTTGTGTGGCTGTCTTCAGTAAAACAAAACCCCACAGCAACCCTTTCGTATTGACATAGCGATTTGAAAATAATTACAATATTTTATATTTAAACTTTTGGCGAGTTATATTTCGTAGAATATTTTGCCACCAAGAGGAGGGCCATAACGGAGCACGGATTATACGCGTCGGTTCTTCTGCAGGAACGACGGTCGCTTCCCGCAATGCTTGGATAGAAAATGGTGTGCCATTGCGATTCACACGATTACCGGCGACCTCCGCGCTTGCCCCTGCCCCGCTGTTAGGCAGCGCCATGAGTTGCAGAGTGAATTTTGCGACAGTATGAAAAGCGGGACATTCTGGACATTTTGGTATTTCTTACGGGACGCGGGACACGAGGCCTCAATGCGGGACAGTCCCGCGAGTCGCGGGACGGGTGGTCACCCTATTCTCGGTTGAGCCCGCGGACTTAAATCTCTATTATTTAATTAAACTCCGTCTCAAAACACGTAAGTGGCGTTTCAGCCTTTTTAGAGTGCTCTTGGAATTTCAACCAGTCTCCTTTTCTGTGTTAAAAATAAATTAATAAAAATAATGGAGATGTTGGCACTGTTAATAACACTGCCGGCTACTCCATAGCAATTGTTATTTGATAAAAAAAATAACCAGATCTAAAACAAAACAAGCATACAAACAAACAAAAATTTCGCCAGAGTTGCCATTGTACATATTATTACAATTCAAACATGTCCGTCGATCCATTTTCGTGGACTACCTGTGCCATTGTGCACCGATGCGAACACTTATGTCATGTTCCACACCAAGGCTAACTGGCGATCGCTTACATTGGCAGCATCTCAAAGCAACAGCCGCGGCAGGTCTCTCGTCCTACTGTGCACCTCGTCGCTCACAAAGCGCCGCCGCCACCACTCAAGAGCATCACCAGCAGGGATCGGCAAACAATCCTCTGCCCACCCCCGCATGAATCATTTTAATCCTTTTGCATAGGATACATTGCATTTGAAATATGTTCACAGAAATATTCTGTTTTCCATACCGTCACCTTACAATTGAGCGATTCGCAAAGCATTATGTCATTCAAATCGTATGGCTGATCGTTAGGCTACTGAGCGGCTCTTCTCGAAACGCATAGTACTAAACTTTTTTTTTTTTTTTTGCCGCAGAATTAGTCATTGCATCTCAATGCGATCCCACGCTCGGTAAAGCTTTATTCTGGATCTTTGTTCCCACAAGATGGTAATTGGTTAAACTATCTAAGATGATCGCAGCAACAAAACACGGTCCATTTAAAGGCCAGAGAATGCCTTCACCATCCTTAGAAAGTCGCAAAGGGATATTCTGCCATCAGCAAACTGGTCCTGCGGCGATTTTTTTTTCTTCTTTTCTTGAAATGTGCGGGTGCGGTGATGCGTGGCTTGAGGGCTTTCCTACCAGGCACAGATTTTTTTCTTAATTTTAGTTGTGACTCATCGGATGCAAATTCTGCTCATCTGGCATGCCCTGTGAGGATATTGAATTATTTACAACCGGTGTCGGTGTGATCGTACAGATCTACAATCGTTCTATATTTGCCTATGTGTCGTCCACCATGCCGTGGATTGTTATGCACTGAACATGGTTAAAATCGCGCACAAAGAGACAAGGACAAACGAGGAAGGAACACAGAACACAGACTCGTTTGTCCTTGTCTCTTTGTGCGCGATTTTAACCATGTTCAACGTTTACCAACTCGCCCAACTTACTACTCTTCTACAGTTTGTTAGGCACTCTAGATGTCATTCTCCAAGTAGCATTTCAAGGCGTTATAAAGCTTCAGGTGCCTGGACTTTATAATCTCATTTGTTCCTTTATTTCGGTTTCCTGTGAGTGTATGCTGAAGTCATTGCTTTTCCCTAGCCTGATCATGTACAAGGTTAAAATGAGAAAAGTGGTTTTCAGAATGGTCAAAAAAATATATATTTTAGTAAGTTTGAAATGGCAGAAAGTTTAATATGAGAAGAAAAGTCTTTTTGAGAATGGTCAAAACCAGAAAGTATGTTTTGAGAAAATTTCAAAGGAGAAAGGTTAAAATGAGAGAAGTCATCTTGAGAATGCTGAAAACGCGAAAGTTCGTTTTGAGAACGGTTTAAGTGAGAAAGGTAGAAAAGCGAAAGTTGTTTTGCGTAGGGTTGAAATGAGAAGGTTAAAACGAGAAGGTAGAAATGCGAACGGGTTCAAATGAGAACCACCCGTGATGCGAGCCTTGCTTTCAGTTTTATTTGTAAAGTTCTCTTTTGGAAAAACAAGTACTTCTTATAGCATTATTTCTGTTTCTAACTGGTGCCTGAATAATGTTTCTTATGTGACAGAAGCCCCTCACGCAGTACAGGTTTGAGTACGCTTTGAGTACGCCCATGTTTGACCTATATAATTTCACGTCACCTCCGCTTCTGACTCCTGCCTTGATAATCACCCGCTTGCAGCGACTAAGTATGAGTTCGTGAATGCCTTTTTTCTCTAATCACTTCTTAGTTACAGTTGGTGTATACGGCTGTTCAAGTTTGTGGCAAAATTGAATAAACTTAAAGCGAAATACTTTTTTTTTAATTTTTCTCGTAAGGCATGATTGCGATTTTTAAAGTATAGCTAAAGTATATAAACGTTTATAATGTGCAGGTTCTCGACGCAGCATCAAGTCTGATGCATCAAATATGGATGCGTCTTAATGTGCAAATCTGTATAACTTCACATGTGTACAATGTCATAATGTTTTATATGTGTGTTTCTTTTTAGTATATTCTGTGATGCCCCACCGGAAAGGCATGCTGTTGTAGACATCCATAAATAAACATCAACATCAAAATAACATTAGCTGCGGGCAGGCACGTAGCCAGGGGGGGGGGGGGGGGGGGGGCATGCCCCCCCCCCCCCCCCCCCCTTGAAACAAAATCCTGGCTACGTGCCTGTCTGCGGGCTAAACAGCCTCGTGATTCTAGACTGCTTCCATCCAGAGCGCGCTGGAATTAAACAAGCCCAGTTTAAATATTTATCAAAAATCAGTTTGGCTCGCTTTACTAGAGCAAGATCCAAAACTGAGGCGGGGATTCCCTGTAGATTGCTTTTTTTGAAATTTGGAGAAAAAAGAATGATACAGTTTTGTTCATTCGACCAAACGCGTTGAAATACAGTAGGTTTTCAGGAACATCGTTATTGAAAACAATTAGGAAAGAAAATGGTACGGTGAGGAAATGGTTGTAATATACAGTACACAGATAATGGGCGATGACAAGGGCGCGAGTTTTCACGGTATGTACATATATATGTATATATATAGAGAGAGAGAGAGAGAGAGAGAGAGAAAGAAAAAAAAACGTAGCGCAGGATGACGAAAAGAATATACGGCAGAAAACGCACTTGAGACGGTTGTTGGAGTTTTTAAAACATATTCGTTCATCGACGTTTCAGAAAAACGTCTGGCTGAGACCGAAACGTCGACGAACGAATAATGTGATTTCAAAACTCCAAAAACCGTCTGAAGTGCGTCAGCCGTAAATAAATATATATATATATATATATATATATATATATATATATATATATATATATATATATATATATATATATATATATATATATATCGGGTTATTACAGACGTACAAGATCCGTTTACTGTTATGGTCCATCGGGCTTCCTTGATGGTGTCTGATAGTCAATCAGACTTACCTGATGGACCATCGGAAGCGTTTTGATTGTCCGTCAGGAGCTCACGACAGCGCCTGATGGTCCATCAGGCCTCTGATAGAGCCTAATTGGTAAGACAGAATCATCAGTTGATTTCGTAAGAGATTTTACGGCGCCTACCAAAGCATTCGGTTCTTACAAGAATTATTCATCAGTGGCTCATGTACTCGATATATGATAGGTTGCAGCCGCGTGATCAGTGGGTTTGATGGGACTTTTACTTATTTGCTCATTAACACGGGCCTCATGAGTGTACCCTTAGCAAAAAGAGGCTGTACTTGAAACACAGTAGAAATACATTGAATATGCATATTAATTTTGTATTCATTCTGTATTATTTTGTCTGCATCCTAAATATGCGTGTAAGGTACTCAAAGTATATCATAAAAATTAATAATAAAATATCCTACATATACCGGAAATATAGTTCTTTCACCCTCGAGATGCCGTTTGTATCTTAAAAAACGGCTACAATTTCGTTTTTATTGTTTTGGATTTTGTTAGCAAAAAGTGTCCCCTGTTGTATTACTACTACCTACATCCCACGGTTAGACATTAGAAACGAACACAAACACAAACACCATGACACACCGAACACCTGAATCACAGTCCTATGCATTGACTGCTCCGGAGCCTTATATAGCCGCCATATCGAAGGTAATCATTTGGTTGGTGACCACCTCTGCACTTATTCAGGTTCCCAGTATTCGATCTTCTCCTAGGAAGTCTGTCAAAGGGAAAACAATGTTTCGAAGTTCGTGGAAGATATCTCTTACTAAAAGGCATTGATATAACTAATAATAATTCGGCGCAGTGGCTAAAACAACATCACCAAAACGGATCCTAGAAGAAATGTTATCGCTTCTCTCCATATGCGTAGCACCACCCAGGACGAAGGGAGTCAAGGCAGTTTGTTCACTTTAAAATAGTTATTTTTGTTGTCTTTTCTAGTTGACTATTTATTATGGCCATTAAAGTCAATAAGTCATTAAAGTCACTATACTCACATCACGTAAAATGGTGAGTATACACATTCAGTGGACTAACATTGTGCTAACACAACCACGCCAAACATATCTGCACACAGCACTTGCTGAAGCTTTGCAACATCAGCAAGTGCTGTGGTTGCAAGTTCCCGAATCCCGTTTATGATTGGTGTGCAAGGAACTCATCAGGTGCGCTCTTGATAGAAAAAAAAAACATAACATAAACTGGGCTGATTTATCAGTGCAACGCTCCACAACTCAATCGACAAACTAACCAAATGTTGTATTTAGGCACTTCAGTGTACTCCACATTTATTGAAGTGTACATCTGATAGTTTTCAATACTTTGGTAGTTTAAGTAAACTTATTTGTATGCATGTACTTGCAGTCAAAATATACTTAGAGTATAACACAACAGTATTTACGATTCCCAGCATGTTTTAAGTGTATTCTGCACATATTCTTTATCACCGCACGTTTATTAGGCTTGGAGTATATTTTGCATGAAATAAATTAATATTTTCACAAATCTATGTGAAAGTTATTTTGTGCCTAGTAATTTAGTATTTACATATTTCAGAATGCATAAAGAGTACTTCGAATTTAGTTTATGTAAGGGTGTTCTGAAAAGATTTTCAGAAATTGATTTTAGCACTGAGTAAAAAAAAAGAATTGTATCATTTTCGACATATTTTGTGTGTACTTACAAATATGAACTGTACTTGAAATACACTTAAATTAGAATGTGGTATATTTCAAACGTCTTAGTTTTCGCTACGGGAAGCCTTATAGACCATCATAACGCTTTTAATGGTCTATCAGGCAAGTCTCACAGACCATCAGACACTACCAAGGATGTATGATGAACTATCACACTTGCCTGATGGACATTCAAAAGCGTTTTGACGGTCCATCAGCCAGGTCTGACCGGCCATCAAACACCATAACGAAGTATCATGGATCATCATGGAACCATATTAAGCCATCAGGAATTCCAGATTAACCATAAGAAATTTCTGATGGTCTTTCCGATCGAAGTACACGCAGCGACGACGACGTCAAGGACGGCGTCGACATCCTAGGGGACGACGTAAAGAACGACGTTTAGAACGAGCTCAACGGCAACCAGTGGCGTAGCCACAAAATATTTTCGGCGGGTGTTTCAACGAGCTGTATATATATATATATATATATATATATATATATATATATATATATATATATATATATATATCGGGGGGTGTTCCGACACCTGAGCAACCCCCCCCCCCCCTGGCTACGCGCTTGACGGCAACCTCTAGGACGCACTCAAGGGCGACGTCTTAGACGATGTCGAGGACGACGTGTAGCACAATTACCTCTAGGATGATCTAAACGATGAGCTCTAGACGACGTCGAGAAGGACGTCAAGTCACACCAGCTTCAGCTACCGGCGCTTACGCTTCACTACACTTCGTTTCAGCTTCCGTCCGAGCGCAGCCAAACCTACGTGTGACCGGAGCCAATCAGACGCCGGCAAGAGGCCACGCGATCTCGCCTGCACCTTTGTATCACTCCGCTGCGCCGCTGGTCGTCCGCGCCGCCCGCGCTTGCCGAGTATTTCGTCTGCTACGGGTGTATCAACGGTATTGTCTGCTACAGGTTTAAAAAATTCCCTTTCGCGTTCTGAAATTTAGTCACGGGGGATGTCAGTAAGTAGGCTGGCCGCTGCCGTCTGTGCCCGAGCTTTCCACCTGTTCGGCATAGTTTCGTTATGTAAGTACACGTTGCAAGGTGCCCGATGACCCGGCCGTTGGTGTTTCTTTGTATTGTCTAAATATACCAGGGCTCGAGGCGCAGTCCTTTTCCCAGCTTATCGGCGTTCAATGTGATCGGCAGGTAAAGGGGTGCCCTGAGTTCGCCGCGTATGAGTGAATAGGAGTGGCCCGGGCGCTTTTCTTGTTTACAACGCATTCGCGGTACGACGCGGCCGGAGTCTCGTGCCGAATTTCAAAGCAGACATTCATCACGACCTCTCGCGCCTGACGCCCAAACGTGCCTTTGCGAAAGGACGTTTTGAACCGACTCGACGAGGAAAGCAGCAAGCACATGATTCGGCCATTACGGGAACGAAATCACCCAGAAAAACTGAGCGCTGCAGCCGTGTTGCCAGCGGATGTACGTGTTTTCACCAAACCACATGCATTCACATATATTAATAAAACCATAAACTTCATACAATTAATTCCTTTAGTTGCAAATAATTCTCAGCAGTACATATCTGGAATATTGTGCAATGTTTACGCACAAAACAGTTATTTAAAAGAGAAATACTTTTGCGGACTACTTTGTGGTGCGTAGGAATGCTCTTCTCGAAGTTGCGAACCGTCCCTCAGCCTTTGGCTGCGCTCGGACGGAAGCTGAAACGAAGTATAGCGCCACGTGCGTTACGTCACCTTGATAACGCGAACTTTAGCGTGGTTGTGCTCTCTTTTTCCCCCTCCGTCTTTTTCCCCTTTTCTTTCTCCCTCCCTTTTGCTTTCTCTCTCCCCTTTTTTCTCTCTGTACATCCCTTTCTCTCTCCCTTTCTCTCTCTCTCTTTTTTCACTCTCTTTCTCACTCTTTCACTCCCTGAATCTCTCTCACCCTTTCCCTTCCTATCCTCTCTCCCCCTCTCACTCTCTCATTCTCCCTACCTTTCCCTCCTTCGCCCCCATCCGCGGAAGTCGCCGAGAGAGTGCCGGAGACAGCATCTACTGTGTTGTTAACCTGCCCCCCGACTATAGTGATTCTGTATTATTAGCCTCGATAAATGATGTAAATCAGCCAAATCTTTAATTAGTTTGTATATCTAAGAAAAAAAAACACTGTGGGGGAATTTTTTTTTTTCAGATTCTAGCATAAGCAGTTTCCTGTGATTCCTATATTATGGCTGGCAGGTTCGGGCTTCGGTTCATCTTTGAAAAAAAAATATTTGCTCTAGGCAGAGCGCAAAATTGTCTGTTTTTTTTGTGTGTGTTTTTTTTTTTTGCAGGGGTTGTGGTGACGTCGGAAAGACGCCGAGCTCTGATTGGTTCTCAATGAAGAATAGTGGGTAGACCTCGAGGCAGCTTGTTATGTTCTGAAGTCGACCCACTATCCTTCGATCAGAGCCAATCAGGGCTCAGCGTCTTTCTGGTGCCATCGCAACTCCTGCACAAGAGGCAGACGAGTTGCTCTCCGCATCACTGACAACGTAAAATACGTCGGACGTGGCCTAATATGTTCACATTCCTTACTTCCTGATTGGTTATTCGGCTTTCTTATCAGAGAATACAGCAATCTCACTGGCTGATGAGCGTTAATTAAATGCTAGGGACTCGTCACACCCCTGCGTTTCTTTGCTTATTAGTGACTACAACAGCTTACATCACACCGGGTATTTCTTAGATAGTGGTAAGGGAATGGTAAAGCTTTTGGTACCGAGTTGATCAGAGACATTAAATATCGTCGCGTTAAGGGTTTAGACTAATTGTCAGATCAATGGACTTCAGCTTGTTTTACTTGTTAGTGTTGTACAAACGAATGTATAGGGAAACTAAAAAATTTAAACGGAGTATCTTTTGTTTAGTTTGGCGGAAAACATTGCTTTGGTTGAAATAATCTGTATGTCGCATTTGGCATAAGTTTTAAAGTCCAGAAAGACAAGTGTCCCCATGATTTCTGATTTTCATAGGATACACACTTTCAAATAGAGTATAGTCATCGCCAAATAGTCGTATATACTAGAAAATCTCTTCTTTATTTTATAGAAAAATACGCTGGAGTGAAGGTGCAAATAAAGTCAAAATTGATGCCTGTCGGAAACTTAAATTTTCAGACCTGCTGCACGAATCAGCATTTTTTTATGTTCAGAATGATCTGCCTGCCTCGTCATTTCAGCTATCGTAGGGTGTCCGCTTAATTCGTCTGGAATGAGAGAGGCTAGTTGTTGCGAGTCATAGTTTGCGCGAAGTTTGCATTTTTATGCAGTGACTCCAACTTTTACCGTTTTTTTAGGGCTTAATCATTCATGTTGAAAAGAAGTTGTTAGAGAATGGGCCCGTAAGAAGAGGAAGAAGACGGCCAGGAAGTCAAGAACAGAAGTGCTAGATGATTCTGAGATAAAACCTTCATTGCGATACAGTGATCGGGTGGCAGTCCTTCAGTACCGAACATCTGGTGCCGAAACCCGGGAACTACGAAGCGCCCAACAGAAGAGAGGTCGCGGTCCTATCAGTTCTGGCAAGAAAGAAGCGGAACAACACAGAAAATCGCCCGTCCTACATGTTGCAAGAGGCATATGGAATAAAGAAGAACGGAGCGCCGGCGACAAACGCGCTTCATGTCTAGAGCCCAGCGGATATGGCCTCATCTCGTCCTTTCTAGATATTGCTACATGGTGTCAGAAGTGGCTCGGTGGTAGAACAGATTTTCACCATGAACACGCCAAGCAATTCACGAGAGTGGTCCGCTGGGACGAGCAAGGGGGAAGAGGCATGGAGCAGCGGCATCTAGGACAACGATGTACGCTAACACCATCACCCCACCGTCAACGTTCGATTTCCGCAACCCAGGCGACTGGCCAAGGTGCAGTGTTGTGCCCGTTACCTAATATAAGTAACGAATCAGCGTGACTCGTTAGCTTGGAAAAAAGCTAACGCGTTACAGAGCACCGTTACCATTTTGCAAATGTAACGAAATACCGGTGTCGTTACTTGCCATGACTAAAGGATGTTACTTTTACGTTAGTTTGTCGTTACTTTGTGTTTTACTGTTAGTATTCGACTGTAGAGTCTCAACCACAAAAGTCTCCACAAGATTGTCGAACACATCTTGAGAAACGGGAGGGCGCGTCGGGACAGTGGGCTGTAGTCTCGATCTTTCGTTTCTTCAAAATTACCGCAAACTCTGATAGCTTCTGCGAATGGTGGGAGTGGAGGAAAAGAAACACCATTAGCACCGATGCGAAGCACCGCTGTTAATTTCTAGATATCAGTGGTGTGGAACAACAAAATATTAACTAAATAAACTGCATCACAAATTAGTATGGAAAAAAAAAACTCTCTATATAAATCGCAAACTTAAACAAACATCAAATAGGCGTGTTTATATATAACTGCCATGATTGATTTACCCTCCTGAAATATACAAGTAAACTAACTTGAGCTATTTTCCAAGAGTTTTCGCGAGCTTACATTAATGAGCATTGTGAGATGTAGCTGCAAGACTGCGACTAACAAAGCGATCTCGAAAGAAAGGCGCGTTCTTTTGGTTAAGAAAGCTTAACGACGACATTTTAACGAAAATAAAGTAAGTGACATTGAAGAATAACTCACATCTGCTCTTTCAAGTTAGATTTCAACGTCCTAGATGTGCACAGCTGCAGCTTGAGTTTCGGCATACACAGCAGACATTTAAACAGCAAATTGTCTGACTTCGTTTCCCTCAGTTTAAACATGGCACTTAGCCCGGGCCATAATAACGGAGTTTCGGTGGCCGTTGCCATCTTGCACGAAAAGTGAGTGCGAGACAGCAGTAAAAGGGGCTTTTATAACAAGCGTTTCAAAACGGCCTTGTTGGTTAGAGGCAGTCGTTGCATGACGGAGGCAACTGTACAGTATACGGACTGCTCACAAACAACACACCTGATACCCACACCGGTGATTATCAGGTGTGTTGTTCTACACAAGCAACAAAAAGAGGACACCGATCGGCTATTATAAGGTATAACCCATAATTATAACCAAAAAAGATTATTAGTAACCATAAATGAAGCATAGCGCCGGCCATGCTTTGGTTATAATCACATGCATACTTGTAGTATCTTTGCGTGTCAATAATATTAAAAAAAGTTGGCGAGCGTTTATAAGCTCTTTGCCCTAAGTTTATCTTTCACGTCCAAAAACCTTTTTCTTTTATTTCACGCTGGCAGCAGCAGAGTAAGGGCGAAGCAGACGAAATCCATCACTATTGCTTCTACGAATGTCTCTCTCTACAGTCTAAAAGAATGGTACAGTAGCCTTCACATCCAACCAGGAACTGCAAGAAGGATAACTCAGGCGCAGCGTCCAGCAATATATAATTCGGGATTTCAATGCAAGGGAGTTCGGGGCTACTGCGATACAAAGAAGGCACCGTCCGTGGTTGTTGCGCAGTCGTTTGTCTAAATTTTGAGGTACTTTGGGAAAAAGGATGACCAGAGGATTTAGTGGGAGGCGATTTTCTGAACGAGAGTCGCTATCCAGCGAGAGACCCCACCTTTGTACCACGGCGGCAAGGATTCTAAAAGATGGTGACGCCTTTCTGGTGATGGACGCCTTTCAATCCTGCGGTAACCTTGCCACTTGTTTTGTTTCAAAGCGTGGGAACGTCAACCATTCCAAATTTTAGAGTTTATCCTTTCTGTTGTTTACAGAACGAGAATTTATTTATTTTGAAGAGAAGGATTTCACAAGCTGCAGTAGCTAGGAACGAATAGGCAGAATCCTTCGAGCGGCGGCAGCCTGTTGCCTTCTGAGCAGATGTCTCTTTCCAGCGAGACGTCTGCTCTTTCAGAGCACGGCGACGGTGGTCTTAGTAGCTTCGATACAAAGACAGCACCAAAGACGTTTAGGAATTCCGCAAAGCGATAATCTCACAGGTTCTGGTCCCGGTCGTGGGAACGCTGAAAGTTTCTTTTATGGGAGTTTGAAATGACGCAGTTTATACATAGCTTTGTTGGGGTTTTTTTGCCACTTTTTGTAGTTTGCACAATAAAAATTATTTCGCTTTCAAACTATCATGCGGCCATTTTTAATCAAAAGTAACGAGTAACGGGTAACGTAATTTGATAGCAGATACCGTAAAATATAACGACATTACTTTTCTCGTTACTCATTAGGAATTCTAACGAGTACGTTAGTACGTTACAAAAAAAACTAACGCGTTTCCACTAACGTCGTTACCTGTAACGCGTTAGTTCCAACACTGCCAAGGTGGCACCGCTATCGAAGGCATTCAACCGTTATCGAAAAGTCTCCAAGCTCGTCAACGCCGATGAGGGCGAACAGGTAGTTGCTCTTGTATATTTCCTCGAAGATTTCGCCGAAGATGTTCTAGAGGCATAGTCCCTCTCGGACGCCGTCAAACAAAACTTCAAGGAAGTGTCACACTTGTTTCATAATCACTTTGTTGGAATGCGAAACGTCATCTACGAGCGAACGAAATGTAATCAAAGAAAGCAAGAGGCTGGAGAGTCAGTGGAATCGTTTATAACCAGCCTAGATCACCTGGTAGAACATTGTGACTACGGCGTTCTGAAGGACGAACTGGTTCGAGATCGCTTCGTAGTTAGACTGTGAGATGACTCCATTTCTGAAAGCCTGCAGAGAGACCCCAACCATACACTAGAAGCTACAGTCACACGAGTTCGACAAGAAGAAGCAGTGCACAAGCAACAAGCAGTGGTTCGAGGGCACAGGTAAGCGAATAAAGAGGAGTGGGTCGTCGATGTCCTTGGTAAAAGACAAGAAAAATGGAAGGCTTTGCGCAATTCAGAGTCAAGAAATGACACGAAAGCTCCTACCTGCAGAAGATGTGGCACGTTGGCGCACACAAACTCCGAGTGTCCTGCAATCAGTTCCGAGTGCCTAAACTGTGGCAGAAGAGGACATTAGACAAAGGTATACAGGAGAAAGTCCATACAGGAAGTAAACCTGGAGACAGACCAAGAAGAATGGCTGCTCGGAAGTGTTAAATCTTCGGCTGACCTGGCTTGGAGAGTCCCGCTCAAGGACAATGACAAGGTCGTCCAGTTCAAGATTGATACAGGCGCCGACGTCAGTGCCATACCGGAGAATACGGTATCGAGCTACAAAACCTCCAGCCTACTGTGGACAAACTTTTCGGACCCAAAAGGCAGATGTTAACAGTCATTGGGAAGTTCCGCGCCACGATTCAACATGGTCAATAGTTGATACATGAGGACGTCTATGCTGTCACGAACCTTGACGAACCGCTTCTGGGACGTGAAGCTAGCACAGAACTTTGACTTGTCAAATTTATGCATTCAGTCACCAACCCCACTACTGCCGATTATCACCCAAAATATCCGGAACTTTTTAGTGGTATTGAAATAATGAAGGGGGAATACAAGATCAAGTTAATTGATAATGCCACGCCAGTTTCAGTAAACACGTCCCGTCGTGTACCCTTGGCTCTGATATCAGAAGGTGAGGAGCACTTGAGAAAAATGTTAAAGGACGGGATGATAAAGCAAGTAGAAGAACCCACCGCGTGGTGTTCTGGGATGCTGGTGGTTTCTAAGCCGAATGGAGATGTCAGATTGTGTGTAGATCTGACACAGCTCAACAAGAACATTGAGCGTGAGAAACTGGTCCTGCCATCAGTGGAAGAAACCTTGGGCCGTCTTTGAAATACATCTTTGTATTCAACAACTGGACGTCAAGGCAGGCTTCTGGCAAGTCAAGCTGGCGGCGGAGTCACAACTCTTGACAACTTTCATCACCCCATTTGGTCGGTTTTGCTTTCAAAGACTTCCATTTGAGGTTTCATCCGCACCTGACCACTTCCAAAGGAAGATTAACCAAATCTTGGAGGGCCTTCCGGTGGTGTTGTGTCATATGAACGACATCCTGGTGACGGGGTCGAACGAGGAGGAACATGGCTCCAGGCTCGAAGTTTTTCAAAGGCTGAAAACGGCAGGTGTCACATTTAATGAGAAGTGTGAATTTAAGAAGACCTCTGTCAAGTTCCTTGGCCACATAATCAGCAGCCAAGGACTTCTGCCGGATCCAGAACGGGTCGATGCAATCAATAAAATGCGTCCATCCACCACAGTTTATGAGATAAGGCAATTCATCGGGATGGCCAACCAATTCGGTAGATTCATCCCACACATGTCGGAAAAACTAAATCCCCTACGAGATCTGCTCAAAAAAGACATAGAGTGGGCCTGGCATGTCCAGCAGCAGCGTGCGTGGAAAGCAATAAAGAAAGACATTCAAGACGCCACAACCCTGACTCTCTATGATCCAGGACAACACCTCATCGTTTCGGCAGACGCTTCGTCGTGGACCAGCTAAGAAGGAAGCGAGCCGTCCTACGGGTAGCGCTGACCAGAGCGACCAAAGAGTTGCAAATGCTACTAGATTCCCCAAGCGCAACCGCGGGTGAGCTCGCAGAATCGTTGAATGTGCTCGAAATCATAGAAGCGACATTGAAAGAGGTAAACAGAAAAATTGAAGACGGTGTTGATGACCTTGAAGAAGTGTGCCAAGGCGCAGAGACGTAGAGTGCCCATCGGAACTAAATAAACCTGCGGACGCGTGGCCTCGCGTACCCGTGGCGCCACCTGCCAGGAGAATCGGTCTATCTGGTGTCGCGAGTTACACATACGAACAGCTGAGTTTAGCCAACACCTCCTAGATAAGCAGAATTCCTCCGCACCGTCATCACAGTCAGACCGATCGAGGGCTGAGATTGGGCACGAGTGCCTGCGTCCGTGTTCGGGCGGGGCTCGTGTCCAATCAGCGCGTCGAAGGTCGGACTCGGGTTCAATAGCCGAGTTAGCGCCATCCGACTCTGATGACGTTTCATGAAGGGAGAGGAGGGGATGTGGAGGCTTTGATTATTCCAGATGGCATTGGCCAAGCACTCAGCGGCTCTTTGTGCTCGGTGCACAACCCTTGATATCTAATAAACACTGGCCAGGAGCTTGCAACGTGACTGCATTTTTATTTTTTCCTTGTAGTAGCGTAAACATATTTTTCTATTATCTGAAGGTTAAATTTGTAAAAAAAAGTGACTACCACACGCAGTGATATCACTGTTCATGCTAAATAGATAGGTAGTGTCATTGCGCGTGTTTTCTTTTTGTAGACTGAATAAATGAAATGACTTCCTTTTTCGCTGTTTTCTTTTTTTATATTTGGGGATATATAACTTCACACCCTGAAAGACCTAAAAATTGCCATTGTCCCACGATGATTAAAAAATGCGGTTGAGCTTGAGGGTCATGTCTTGGAGTAATCACCTCTCGGAGGTTGCGGTCCAAACGCGAACAGCCGCTGACTGCTTGGCTCAGCTACCGCGCATGTGCAACTCCCAGCACCAGATCGCACGGCTTCTCCCGGCAGATGTCGCAGCAGGTGCACGAGGCCACGCGCTCCGCCGGTTCATTCCGTTTCGTTGAGCACCATACGCAGACTCTATAATGCCACGACCCCTCGTGGCCACAGAGAGAAACCGGGTTCAAACCCCACTTGTCCCTGATCTTATTTTGTCTCGCATACTGCGAGCAAGAGCAACGCTCAAGCTCAAAGCCCTACGCGCTACTAACATTGCATCCACCGTAATGTGGAGGACACAAGATCGGGGCCAAATTTACCTAAGGACAGGGACTTGGTGGTCAAACTTTCAAGGCTGGAGATAAAAAAAAAAAAAAATATTTGAAGATGTTCAATACTGGAATTCGTCCTGGGATCACTTTGAAGGATAAGTGATAGATAAGTTCAGGTATCTCACAAGCTACGTATCGCAAAAGTAAGAATGCCGAATCCGAAGATTGTCGGTCACAGAGTACAATTATAACATCCTTTGGATCTTTTAAAGGACAGGTTTGGCTAGAGCAAAGTGATCATCGACGACCACATGACGCATTCATAGTGAAAAAAGGTATAAATATACTTACGGGTCTACCAGTTTCATTAATTCGATTTTATGAAATATAGGACCCGTATCCAGACTGGTTTCTTTATATGCATACCGGACCTGTATTCATCCAGGACGTGTATGCATAAAGGACCAGTACGCATACAGGTTTTTCTGTATGCACATGGGATTATTTACGCATACAGGTTCGCCTCTACAGAAGATGGCATGCAAGCTACCTCGGTGAAACCGCTTAAAAAATTATATCCAACCAATGGAAAAAAGTAGCCAATCAACAATAAAATGTGCAACAAAAATCAATGCAAGAAAGTATTCAAATGTAGCTTTAATTATTTTAATGTATCATGCAGGTACACTACGCCAACGTTTATCTAAGTCTTGTCTACTCGGTGTTTATTGAGACATAAATTCTGAAAATAGAGCCACACCTTTCTTGTCTTGATCGATGGTGTCCTACAAGACATTCAATTGATCCATACCCCAATAGCGTTTTAAACATGCGTCCCAACAGTAAAGCAGATACTATATTTTCGAAGTGTCTAAGCCTATGCTTTTTCGCTGAATAGGGTCTAAAATTTAAAAGTTGTTGGACGCTCACACTTCACTCAGATATCTCCATTAGATCACTGGAACCTTTCGAGAAGTCAGGCCAAGGCAAAGGGGTACCAGAGGCATTCGCATCAATTTCAACGCACATGTATTTTTTAAGTCCTTGTCCGGTCGCGAGAGCCGACCGTGCAATTACTTGCACTACCTATATATCAAATTCAACGGTAAAAACATTTCTGTATTTATCAGAAGTGCTTATGAACGACATGATAAAATTTTCAGGCGTATCTACGCTAGCATTTTAGGGAAGGAACAATAACACGAGCTTATCTAACGTCTATTCACGTCCGGCTTCTTGCCGTTTCCCCCTGATCGTGGAACCCGTTCGGCCGTGGCAGCAATTTTAAAACTCAGAGATGGCTGGACGATAATTCAAACTGATTATCGGTCAGGAATATATACTTGTCAAGATAATATACACACATCATAGTATTTTCCCGAGAATTAGTAATGTATCCACATTTACAGAAAGAGGATTCTCCGTGCGCCTGAATGAAATTGTAATTTTTTGTGCGTATAATTTGTCGTGCGTTTTTTGTCGCACACCCAGCTCGACGCGCGTGGAGCGAAAGCTCGCGCTGCAGAACCCAGGGATCCTGGGTTCGAGCCCCACTCCTGCCCGTTTCGATCTGGATGAGCATCGTACCGGCGTGCGGTCGTGTATCACTACTGCGTGAGCACGTTAAAGACCCCAGGCTAGCAGTCGTACTGCACTGGCAAAATTGCTCATCTACAGTGTAAACCAGTGTCGCCCCTACAGGCAGACCAACCTTACGCTGTATAAATCACTCAAACGTCCAATTTGATTTTTTTTTTTTGTAATTTTTTGTGTCGTATAAAATCCCTGGGCAAACGAAAATTCCACCGATATTAGGTCTTTTCCGAAAATTGTCTGAATTTTTGTTGGAGGTTACAACCGCTGCTTTTCTGTGTACCGCGTAAATATGTTCGTTTTGTTTACCTTCTGTATTTCCGAATTCTCAAGAGCCAGTGCAAATGGATATTGAATGCGACATAACCGCTGAAGAGGTGCCGGGTGAAATTTCGCAGCACTTCGGTATACTTATATGTTATACCGGCCTGCCGTTCCGGCACACCATGATCACTACACAACACTCGTCGCCTGTAAGGAGATACCGGTGCCAGCACGAAGGTACCGGCCGCAGGGCTATGAGTTGTCACCGCACATCGTACCGGTGTTACCTGTATCCCTTTACTGACGACCTGCTTATTTGCATCGGCTGCCCGTATATGACATAGGGTGAACCGTACTCGTGTGCTTGGAATACGGATTAGTAGGGGTGAGGGGCAATAGGGTTATACGATTGCCCAGTATGAACCTGTATTAATAAAGTCGTACAGTATTTTTTTTTTTGCAGTAGGAGTTTGTTGAACTTATAACATGTAACGGCACCGAAAAATATCGCGTCTTTGAAACGGATGTAGGACGAGATCATCATGCATGTACGCAGTCTGGAGGCACGGGGTGTAAAGGTCGAAGAGTACAGCGTCCCTCTGCATTTTGCCCTCCAGAAGCAACTAGCGATCTTGTGCCTCGTGACTGCCCACAAAGAGCCGATGACGTCGTTAATAGCTCGAGTGCTCTGCCAACATTATTGCATTTCTTAAAGTCAGAGGTGGAAAGCACAGCTTAGATTGGAAATGCAACCAAATAAAGCCATTGATGCAAGCACACTGGAGGCCCATACGGAGACTCATCAAACCACACATGTAAAACATGCATCACGACGTCGGGAGCAGATTTGACCAAAATACAGTATACCCACACCAATGAATAACGAGGGTAGAAAGTTGGGCGTGTTGGTGATTTATAATGATTAAAACTCGCGACAGGACAGCGGACACAGAAGGAGACACAGACACAGCGCGCTACTTATAACTGAACTTTATTCCCGCTGCAGCTTGGTATATATATTACCGGCGACAACACAAACAAGTTAGGAAGATATAAATTACACAACGCAAAAATCTTAAAAAAAAACATAAAAAGGCTAAAATTCCTGCATCACTCATCGGCACCTACCTGAAACTATAGTCATGCTTGGTCAAGAAACTGCAATTCTTTCTCGGATAACGATAAAGAGGGTGCGCTGACACATCTAGACCAGAGCCGTATATGTAGAGAGTTTGGCCATTCGTTGGGAAGTATAGGAGACAAATGAAGCGGCGCCATTGGCCGAAAGCGGGCTGGGCGTGGTCCAGGGCGTCTTCAGAAATTCGAATGTGACCAACCAGAAGCCGGAAATAATACCCTGGCGGTGGTCGCGAGAAACAAACCTGATAACTGCATTGGAGTAACTCTCGATGGCTGAAAATATGGTACACGTGATGTTTCAATCACACTCATCTAAAATGATGGTGGAAGAGTGCGACTAGCGGAAAGATCGACATAATCCTTACGCCAAACGCCGAGCGCCGGGAATCTGCCGTCAGAGCGGTCACACTCTGTCCGCGCAAAACAGAGTTGAGCGGCGCATTCGTTTCTTACATCTTTCTGCATGATCATGATGAGACAACACGTGCACCCTATTTTCAACCACAAAGAGTTACTACACTTCACTCTTACGCACTTATTAAAAGCATATACGAACATAGACCTTCGATTATCGATCGGCTCAGAATTGTTTCTCGCTACCACCGCTAGGGGATTCTTTTCGGCTTCTGATTGGTCAAGAGAGCATGCCAAGCCCTCTTTCCGAATCTGCCGCACGCCCTGGCGCTGCCCGCGCCTCCCATTGACCAAACTCTCTACATATACGGCTCTGATCTAGATTAGGGCTGCAATGTGTCAGCGGCACATTGCAGCCCTAATCTAGCAGAAACGTTTGAAAGAGCAGACGACAGTTCGAGGGATCTGGTAGCCATTTGAACTTTAATGCCCTTTTACAGAGTTTGAAGACACACTGAGCGTAGTCCGGGGGTGGTCCGGACAGCTTGACGGTTTTCCCCAGCACAATTTGGAACAAAACAAATAAATCTGTATATCACAAGTATCCCTGAATTCAACCCAAAGTAATTCCTGCCCAAGCAATCGTGGTGCGACGGCATCTGGTTTTCCCTTTTCACGGAAAATATCCACGTTCTCGGACGAACCGAGCAGATGAACACTGACCTTCAAACCATTCTGGACTCTTTTGGTAGAGCCCCTGTAGCGGCGTTTTGATGAAAAGGCAGATTTTCGCCTTGTCTTTTTTTTTTTTCAGATAACGCAGGAAGGCACGTCTCCCATGCTGACTTCCACCCACAGCCTCAGACGGGAAGTGCGCTCGACGCGCCACCCCCGTGCCTTGACGTAACAGAGTTGAGTTCGTGTATACGGTAGGAGTTTAGTCTGCCAGAACATGGCGACATTGTTACCCTCTGTAGATGAGCAATTCAGCCAGTGCAGTACAACTGCTAACCTGTTTTTTTTTTTTTGTTTTGTTTTTTTAGCGTGCACCACTCAGTAGTGACACACGATGTGCGATGCTCATGCAGATCGAAACGGACAGGGGTGGAGATTGAACCCAGCGGTCCACTGTACTCTATGCCACACCAACCACACAAACTGCTAAAAAAAAAAAAAACTACTAAAGGCCGAATTTTTCTCAATGCGGCACTAACTGGTCCAGGGTAGCTATTATTTAACCGTAAATTTTGAAAAAAGTCCAAACCTGAATGCAGATTTTTTTATATCCACTGAAATTCTGGACTAGAATGAAAAAAAGAGTATCTCCTGAAGCTATACTGCGCTGACAGCGTACGCTCATCTGATTCAAGTGGCTTTTCAACGGGAGATGACGGATTTCTCAAGAAAGACCTTCGACAAGATCGTGTTAAGATATGCCCGTTGTTGATGTAACTTTTGCAAAAAATGATGGGACAGTGTGCGCCAGCACTATTCAACTCCCAAAGGAAGCTCCTATGCCGGCTAGAAGTTGCAAGTTTTTCCTTGGGGCAGGATTTTTGAGTATGGCCACGTAAGAAGAGAAAAAAGGCGGCCACGAAGGTACGAGAAGAGAAACTTAGATTATTCTGTTATAAACCTGTTATTGCAATACCGCGATCGGGTACTAATCCATCAGTCTCAAACAACTAGAAGTGATCGTCGGCGGTCCTACTGTGCTGCTCTGCGAACCCTGAAACTGCAACGGACTCTGCCGGCGCAGGCGCACTTCTGGGCATCGACAGCAGATAAGCGCGGTGTTTCCATCGCGGTGGCCATTTGGCAGCGGCGGCGGCAACTGGAGAACCTCGCTAATCTGACTACATCGACTGTTGCAGTGTCATCTTAAAACCGCGCTGGACTCTGCCATACTCGCTGCCTTCAACCAAGCTGCCGGTGCTGTGGCGACTGCTCTCGCCCACGTTCTGCTGCTTTTTCGTCGGCGGTCCTACTGTGCTGCTCTGCGAACCCTGAAACTGCAACGGACTCTGCCGGCGCAGGCGCACTTCTGGGCATCGACAGCACATAAGCGCGGTGTTTCCATCGCGGTGGTCATTTGGCAGCGGCGGCGGCAACTGGAGAACCTCGCTAATCTGACTACATCGACTGTTGCAGTGTCATCTTAAAACCGCGCTGGACTCTGCCATACTCGCTGCCTTCAACCAAGCTGCCGGTGCTGTGGCGACTGCTCTCGCCCACGTTCTGCTGCTTTTTCGTCGGCGGTCCTACTGTGCTGCTCTGCGAACCCTGAAACTGCAACGGACTCTGCCGGCGCAGGCGCACTTCTGGGCATCGACAGCAGATAAGCGCGGTGTTTCCATCGCGGTGGTCATTTGGCAGCGGCGGCGGCAACTGGAGAACCTCGCTAATCTGACTACATCGACTGTTGCAGTGTCATCTTAAAACCGCGCTGGACTCTGCCATACTCGCTGCCTTCAACCAAGCTGCCGGTGCTGTGGCGACTGCTCTCGCCCACGTTCTGCTGCTTTTTCGTCGGCGGTCCTACTGTGCTGCTCTGCGAACCCTGAAACTGCAACGGACTCTGCCGGCGCAGGCGCACTTCTGGGCATCGACAGCAGATAAGCGCGGTGTTTCCATCGCGGTGGTCATTTGGCAGCGGCGGCGGCAACTGGAGAACCTCGCTAATCTGACTACATCGACTGTTGCAGGTCGGTAAACATTCCTTCTTTACAACTCTGGCGTAACCCATGTTGCCGCTGCCGCCGCTGCCACTGCCCTGCTGAATTGTTAGTGCCGTGTTTTCGTGCTTTACTAGGATGTCCAGTATATGTTCGGCATGTCGGTCACCCATCGTGGAGGAGGAGGAGGGGTCCCTAAAGTGTACGGAGTGTACGAGCACATACCATTTCGGAAAATGTGCAGGTATCACTGAGAAATCTTACAAAGCTAAAAAAGCGGACGCAAAAAAGACCTGGCGGTGTCCAATGTGTAGGAGCGGGTCCCCGCGTGCTAGCTGCAGTGAGGACAACCAATCTGAACTTAATATAGCGTCTGTTCTAGCGTCGATCAACCAGAAGCTGGAATGCTTGCCCCTCCTAAACGCAAAAGTAGAGACCATGGAAAATTCCATCCAGTACATGTCTAAGCAGTTCGACGACTTTGAGAAAAAGATCAAACGTCATAAAACAGATATCAAAGAACTTAAAAAAAGAGTGACAGAGCTGGAGGAGAGAGACGAAGAGAACAGAGTAACGCAGGAGCGGCTCCTGCAGGAGGTGAACGAACTGGAATTCAGGAGTAGACGACTGAATCTCGAAATCCACGGGGTCTCTGGGGAGCAGGGCGAGGACCTGATGGTCTTGTTAAACAAAGTTGCTAATAAACTTGAGGTCCCCGAAATAACACAGAACGATATTGTTTCTGCTCACAGGCTGCCCGCGAGGCAGGGTAACGTCCCCGGAATTATTGTTCATTTTACCAGGCAACAGGACCGAGACGCGTGGCTAAGGAAAAAAAATGCCTTAAAGAACAGTATGCCGCGTGTTTATATTCAAGAAAACCTGACAAGGCGCAACAGGGAGCTTCTTCAAAAAGCGAAAGAGCAGGCAAAAGAAAAAGGATATGCCTTCGCATGGTACACAGGCGGAAAGGTTCTTGTGCGAAAAACTGAAGGGGCACGAGCGATTCATATAAAAAACGAAGGCGACATTGGCCATCTTTAGGTAAGCTGCAGGAAGGAAGGCTACTTCAATGACTGGACGCCTTGTATCTCAGCCCCAAGTTGCTATCGCTCCGCTTGACTTTGCACGCTTTATTGAATCGAAGCAACCCGTTTCTTTATCTTTTTTTCACTTGAATGTTCGATCAGCCAAAGAAAAAGATGACGATCTGCATCTATTGTTTGATCGTCTTGGTTTTTCTTTCTCGGTTATTATGTTTTCGGAAACTTGGTACACTGATGAGTCTTGCATTTTTACTTTGCCGGGATATCAGCATTATTCACTTCGCCGAGATAAAAAAAGAGGTGGTGGTGTTTCATTGCTTGTACAAAATGAGTACAAATGCGAACTTGTATCAGAATTTACTAAAGTTACGGGTCACTTTGAGTTCTTGTGTTTGCGCTCTGGCACATATGTATTTGCTGTGGTTTATCGTCCACCATCTGGAATCGCGGCGACGTTTTTTGACTTCCTTGACGGCTTCCTAAACTTTGTAGTAGAAAACAAGTACATTCTTTTTCTTGGCGGAGATTTTAACATCAACATGCTTGAAAATACAACTTATAGGCAAGCACTTGACTCAGTCATTGCCCTTAACGGTTTTAAAATTATGGCAACCGGAGCAACAAGAATTACATGTACTACGTCCACACTCATTGATTTTTTGTTAGCAACCATGACGTGTCCTCCATCACCGCTAACGCTGTTATTACTGATATCAGTGATCATCTGGCGATATTTATGTTGATACACAAATCTCATAAACCTAAGAAACGTTCAGCGCAGCGTACTTTTCAAATTCAAAACATAACAAGCACTACTCTAGAAAACTTTAAGGCGTCCTTAAGTGTAACTGACTGGAACCAAGTATATTTGCAAACAAACACGAACCTCGCGTACGAAACCTTTCTACAGACATTTCAAAATCTGTACGAGGAGAGTTTCCCATACAGGACGGTTAAGCAGCGTAAAAGAATTCGCAAGCCTTGGATGACAAGGGAGCTTTTGAATAAAATAGATGAAAAAAACAGTCTCTTTCAGCATTTCTTGAAAACAAGAAACCCAGATGATTTAAAGGCTTTTAAAATGTATCAAAATAAACTTGTTAATCTACTGAGACGTTCAAAGTCAAGTTATTATATAAACCTCTTCAAAAAAGATGATAATAAAGAGGCAGGAATACTCTGGAAAAGAATTAACAGCGTAATTAAACCGTATACGAATGAAGATACTTTAGGTGAAGTGACCTGTGAAGAGGGTACTCTCTCTGGGTGTTCTCTGTCGAATGCTTTTAATATTACTTAGTTAGCATAGCAGATGATGTTGCGGTGCTGGAAAGTAAGCTTGGTCCTTGTGGTTATATAAATCGTTATTTTACAGATACTTTCTTTTTATATCCGACGGACGAAAGAGAGGTCTGTGCCGTGTTCAGGAACTTAAGAAATTGCAAGAGTCGCGATGTTAACGGCTTTGACATCAAAGTAATCAAGTATGCTATTGAGATAATTGCGCCTGTATTAATGCACATATTTAACGTATCCCTGTCAACTGGTTGCTTTCCAAACGCTATGCAGGTTGCGAAAGTTGTGCTTATATTCAAAGGCGGCGATAAGAACACATTTAAAAATTATAGACCGATTTCCTTGTTATCAATCTTTTCTAAAGGTCTTGAAAAAATAATGCATCACAGACTTTCTTGTTATCTAGAAAAACATCACATACTCTCCGACTTTCAACACGGTTTTAGGAAGAAGCGTTCAACTGAAACAGCGCTGTTAATGCAAAAGGAAGAAATACTCAAATCTATCGAGGATAAAGGGCTTATTCTAGGTGTGTATGTTGACTTTTCTAAGGCTTCTGATTTAATTAATCATAAACTACTAATTAAAAAGTTGGAGCACTATGGCATCCGAGGAATTGGACTTAAACTTTTTAAATCATATTTGGAACATCGTACGCAGTTTGTTAGCATAAATAATTATAATTCAGCAACCAAAAGAATTGTGACTGGAGTCCCCCAGGGGAGTGTACTTGGGCCGCTGTTGTTTGTATTGTTTATAAATGGTATCGAACAATGCGCACCAAACGTCAAATTCTTTTCATACGCAGATGATACTACTCTTTTTATTAAAGGTCAAACAACTTCTGAGATCGGAAGTACCGCGGCAGTTGTTCTTGAAAACCTATACTTATGGACGCAAGTCAATGGACTAAAGATAAACACAGACAAAACTAAATGCGTACTGTTTAGACCACGGAATCGTAAAATATCGTTGCCTTTAAATATCACGATGAATTCATCTCCCTTAGAGATTGCAAAATCTGTTAAAATTCTTGGTGTCATTTTTACCGAATCACTCTCTTGGACCGAACACGTTGAGTATATCCACCGGAAGGTTTGCAAACCCATAGGAATAATATCAAAAACTCGTTTTATGTTTCCCGCGCGAGTGAAGTTGCTCTTGTATTACTCTCTGATCTACACACATTACGTGTACTGTCACCTGGTTTGGGGAACCACAACGAAACAAAACTTAACAACACTGCTACTAACACAGAAGAAAGTATTTCGCATAATTGAAAATGTTTCTTTTTTGCATTCTTCTGAGGAGCTTTTTCGTAAACATAAAGCTGTGACAATTAAGCATTTGTACAACTATCGTTTGATGGGAGTCTACAGTACGGCAGTAAAACAAAATAACAACTTTTTTCTTTCTGTGCTGTCGGGCCTGGAGAGAACGACCCAGACGTATGAAACTAGACACAGTGAGGGCTGGTGTGTTACTACTTCCCGCACGAACTATGGACTAACTTCTTTAAAACATACACTACCGTCACTTTTAAATGAGCTCGAAGGTAAAAATATTGACATTACAAAAAAATCAAAGGGTATGCTACGCGAAATGCTATTGGAAAACAGTGTTAAAGACTTTTTTTTGTAGATAATCGATGCAATAAGGTGTAGTACTTTGTTTTTTGCGTGTCCTGTTTTGAAATGTCTCTGCTGCTTTGCTACACGGAGTAGGGCCTCGTCAAGCTGCAAGCCACGCAGCTTTTTGCCCTATCTCCCTCCTTTGTAAAAAAAAAGGAAAATAAATTATTATTATTCTCTCTACTTTTATTGAAAATATTATACATACATCTTTTTAAGGACCATGATTTGCTCAACACTTAATGTATACTCGTGCAGTAATCATTGTGTAGTGAGAACTTTATGCTTCCAGTAAATCACGAACTGACTTTTTTTATATAAGACACTTGTATCAGTTTGCGTCGTTTTTTATACGATACAATTTTGAGCCATTGAAGACGTGAAAGAAGTAAGTCAATAAAGTAGTTGTAACTTTAAACGATTTGATAATAACTGCCGGAGCCTGTTTGGACAGTGAAAATATCACGACTGTAACTACTACGGCCTGCGGGCATTTTTTTTTTTGCATTTTTAAATCAAGAGGCAAGATTTTTGAATTAGTACCATCTTATTCTATACCAATGTATTTCATTTGGTCAAGTAAATTGGCGCTAATTTATACGACCAGCTTTAAAGTCAGGTAAATCTACTCGTCTTCAAGTATTAAATTGCCATGCGCTTTCTTGAAACACGAAAATACCGTGTAGGCCAATCCGTTCTTTACTTGTAAACGATTTCTTTTTATATTCTGCAGAAAGAAGGAGTCATGTCCCTAAGGCTTATGAAATATATCTGCCGGTCAAATTCTTCACTTAGACGAAACTGGAATCTGTTCTTACTTAATAAATTTAATTCCAAATTATTTTTGTTTTGTCTTTACTTCAAAAGGAGCAATTACGGATTTCGTGATTTCGGTGGTCGTTACAGGTCGGACATTGGGGTGCTTCGGCCACGTTCGGGTACCTGTCGCACAACCAGCAAACATTTTACATGTTTTTTTTTTTTTTAACTAACGTAAAAGAACAAAAACCCATAAAATATCGTTTCTTTATTCATTAATTTTTTTATTTAGAACACAATTTTAAAACCTAGCTGCTTTGACTATAATTTACTTGCTTGTTATGATGATAACTTTTGTTAGACTCGATATTTTGGTAGAAATTGTATATCAAAAGAAAATTAGGCTAACACTAAATTAATACGTACAATATTTTATTCACAAACTTACCTTATCGAAAACCTTCCTTGAACACTACAAGGAACTCTGTAATTACAAATTTCTGCATCAAGTTTCTTAAAAAGGTTATTTTCAATTATTTTTCTTATTTTATTTATTTCTTTGTACGAAGAACCCTTGGTATAGTGAAGAGATCAGATGTAATATACGGTTTGTAAATATATGTCCATAGGCTATATTTAAAAAGAGGCCATTTTATTTTCTGTTTCAAGGAGCAAAGCAGGTCGTCGTCACTCTTTATGCTTAAGAATTAATTATTTGCTTGGCACTTCGTCAGAGTATTTCTTGGTTTCTGTTTAACCAGAAATTAAATAAAGTAATGCTAATGTGGACTTAGGATGTTATGTATAATATATGCGGATTTTCAAAAACACGCTCTGTTTGTTAACTTATCAAAAAACAGAATTCCACTTCAAGATATTCTTTCGGTTTTCTTACTGCAACAAAAAGCTTATGGATACATACCTCCAGAAGTCCTATGCGGAATGATAGGGTTTTGGGGGGAAACAAATGATTTTCAACGTGCGAACAGCCCTAACTAATAATCACAACTTTTTCCACTTGTGACTCCCCCACGCACGCTAAGCCCTGTGAGAATTAGGTTCGTTTAAACCAACGTTACTTAAACACTCAGTTGGGAAACTCGCCGTCGAAACCTGGGCCGCTGGCGTCCAGCGAGACCGAGCTAAATACGACAACAGCGCCATTTTTTGTCATTTGTCTTTACTGTGGTCACCTTGAGCTTTTAGAAAGCCTGTTTTTGCGTAAAAACAAACGGAAAAGTCTTTTTTGTATGAAATTTATTGGAGTTCAGTACAAAATGAACGGCGCGCGATGTTTTTAAAATCTTTAGTTTGCGAGGTTTTGAGGCACAATTAATATAGTTTTTATACTACCATGCCTCAGCGATGCTTTCAGGTCGCGCATCCCGACCTAGGTGCATTTTAACTTCGGCAGTATGACGCGGCGCGTCCGCTGGGGATACGGGGTTGGCACCCCTGTGACCTCTTCCACTGTATCTGTTTCGGCGCCAGAATAGCCGATTGAAGCCAAAATTGAAGTAACGTGCGGTTTTTCGAATGGCCGCTGCGGGAGAAATGGCGGCGTTGTGTTGGTCATTATAGCTCGGTGCTCGAGGACAAATAGGGGCCACTTTTTCAAAGCAGTCTCTATGGCAGTTTCCCAACTGATTGGTTTAATAACGTTGGTTTAAACCTATTGGCATTCAACTCACGTTTCCTAAAAAAAAAGCAAAAAAAAAAAGAAGTTTCCATAGAGCGTTAAGAAGTACAAAACTTGCATAACTATCAGGTAACACAAGTGAACAAGACAATTAATTTTTACTATAAAGGGTCGCTAAAGCTGGGATTCAAAATTACTCTGAATGCTTAGCTATTTGTTTAACATAATGTGGTTGAAGCCGTCACTGTTTTGAGTTTTCGCTCCAAGTGTTACGACAGAATGGCTGGGCTGGACTTGGAGAATTCAGATATTTACGATGTCGATGCAGTGAGTCAGGCGTGTTCTGACGGCATACAGGATGTACCAGGTACGTGTCACGGCGTAAGAGAACGACTCAGGCAGCAAGCCTTTTCGCACAACCGTAGGTCCACGGTACTTGGAACAATCGAATGTGATGATTTCGGTCATCTAATCTCCCCTAAAGTGCCTGTAATTATTATTTCGAATAATTCCAAGTCTCTCCAAAATGGCTGCGATTAATTTAACTCACGCAATAAGTTCTTGCAAGCAAAATAAAAACAAAAAAATCAGACGTTTGTAATATTGTTGTATGCGTCTCACCTTTACTCGGGTCATTTGGTCTCAATTATTATAGTAACCAGATGCCATATAGCAATTTTCTCCGCACGCGAACTGAAACAGCACTGCTAAAGTTAGCCCTTCTTTTGGTACTACATTCACTCCGTTCCTTCTATCGGTTCCCTCTTCGAGCGCGACGCCAGATAGAAGTCAATCTATACTTACTGCGTACAAATGATTCGTAAGTACACGGATCTATGCGTGACTACACTGTAACAGCGTGGCAGTTATCCGAGAACCGATAGCTCTGTATCACTTACCAAACGTTTCTTTTTGCGTGTCTAATGCATGGCCTCAGCGAGCAATGGCAAAGAGTATAGCGTTCGCATACCGAGAAGCTCGGGAGCGCAGAAAGATCTCTTCTCGGTACAACCGAGATGCGGCGTAGAAAATTGGAGCAACCGTTCCTAGACCAGCCTCCGGAGCCAGGCATAAAAGAAACAAAAACTCCCGAAGGGACAAAGCCATAAAACCGGTTGATGGGATCCACCCCAAAAGAAACTTACACAAGCGTGAAGAATCGGCAAGAAAAGCAATGTTTTTTTGTGTTTTTTTTGTGTGTGTGTGTGTGTACCTCGCCCATTTATACATCTTTTTTGTGCTCATCATTTCGCGTTGCGCGTATTATTCAGTCACGATGTTGTTGGCTGCTTTTCGACTCCCGATTTGGTCTAAACGAACCGAAGTGTAAGCAGCGATTTGGGTGAGCCAATAGGGCATGTTTGTGTATTAGACCCAACCAATCAAAAGGCAGGAACGCGAACTGTCAGTGGATTTCTCATCCGACCGAGTTAACCAAGCACGACAATGCGCTTTGTTTTTAAGTGTGTATGCGTGCCAGCGTGTTTGGTGGGCCACATCAATACCAGACGAAGAGTATAGTGGCGAACCACCTCCCTACTTGTTGTGGGTCACTTCCAAACTGGACAGCCTGCTCCGATATTTCGGAGTAGCCTCTTATTTTGGTCCTACGTTCTTTGAGGATGGGATGGCCGATTCTTTTCTGTTCTCGCTCGGGCGTCGTCACCGAGGCTCTTGGTGAGGTTCCGTCTTAATGTGTTTCTGTTAGATTATGTTTTTAATTATTGCTTATATTGTTAGAGTTGCTCCGCCAGAAATGAGGGAGGTAATAGCCTATACACATCTTTTTTATGGCTGCACTAAAACAAGGCTTTTGCCCTTCCCCCTCTCCCCTCCTCCTTACAGGTGGTACGAGCGGTCAAGCGTGATCTCGAGATTTGCATGGCTAGAATCTCCGTTGCGGCGGTGTTTCATCTTTATAATCAGGAAGCGGCGGTAGTCGGCTCATGCTTATGTAGCCGTCGTCCAGTCTTCGGAACTAGATCACGCCATGCATCTGAATAGAGATCTCGTCATTACTGAAATAGGGGAGGGGAGGGGGTCATTCGCGGTTGGAATATATATATATATATATACATATATATATTACTTTTTTAAACGAAGACTACATTTTAGTGGAACGTACCTAAAAGAAGCACGACTCAAAAATGGGTGAAACAAAACAGCACATGAAATGGCGTATTGAGAGCCACTTGACGACGCCATGTCTTTGTCAGTCACGTGACCGCTTCAGGTGACGTCATGCAGCTTGATTACGAGGTACACGGTGGAAACAGGATCACACCGACGTTAACGACTCCATTTTTTTTTTCTTACGTGCGAGAATTTCGGCAGGATACACCAAACCGGGCTGCAAAGTTTTTGTTTGTTGTTTTTTAAGCATGAAATGCCTTTAAACGCTACACCCAAGTCCCGAAATTTTGTCCATCCGTCCGTCTGTCCATTTTCAACTAAATTTAGCGCGGAATGTGGCGTCCCCTGACGTAACGTGACCTATACACATTGGGGAAATGGACCCCACGTGACCTGCGCACCAACTCAGTTACCCGCTAAATTTAGCGGGAAAAAGTCACGTCTTGTGATCCGGACACCCACCGGTTTCCCCGCTAAACTTAGGGGGGGGGGGGGGGGGAGGGAAATCGGATCGGAGTCACGTGACCTGACGTCCCCTGATCTATACAGCCATTCAGTTTCCCCGCTAAATGTAGCGGGGAAATATATGCCACGTCACACACCGATTCTCTATAACGCATTTGACGCATTATAGTACTTTGAAGGTGTCTGCCGTGCCTGCCAATTTTTCTCTCCCAACCATTGTCGCTGAATTAAAGCTCGAGATGTGCAGGGCGTGTCCAATTGTCATTCTTGCTTGCTTCCTGAACGTTCTCATCCGCAGATACCTCATTGTAATTGACTGTGGAACGATAACGCTATGATCTGGATTCAACACGCCCTGTATTTCTTAAACTGTCGGTGGAATTGAACTGCGCAGGCATCAACTACCCGGTTTGGTCGCAATTGTATCTTTTCATTTCAAAAGCAAAAATCATTGGGCCCGTAAAATTGAAATCAGTTTTCTGTATTTGTCGTTTCGATGTAGGTCCGAGCGTAGCCGACCCTACGAGCCGGTGTGGCACATAATGCAACGTGGAAAGCGCTGCGTCACGGCGTTTTGTCTCCCTTCCGTTTGTCTGCTAGCCCAGACTAACCTACTAAAGCGTACGGAGGGCACCATATTTCTTTCGTTCAGTTTTGACGTGACTCACGTTAACAGTGCACATCGGCAAGGCGGAACCCTCGCCACTTTTAAGGCGACACACACCGAGAAAATTTGCTGCGTCTGCCTTCCCGCAAAGGGGAGAGCCTATCGCTACAATCTACGGCGGTGATGGGTATGTTTAGACACCCAAGGGACAATCTGCTCTCTGGCATTGATCATGGCGACGCGGCACGCTCAGTGCCGCGGCCTAGAAACTTTTAGATTTAGACAGCATCAGCCCCGGCATTCGCACGGCGCCCTCGGTAAATTGTTGCGTTTGCCCCCCTCCCCCCCTCCAGTGCTTTGCAAGAAAGCAGGCGGAACAGATTTCTCAGAGTGCAGTCCTGCGAACGTGGTTTCGAGCTCGAACGGCCGAGTGCACTTCCTAACCGTGACGCGGCGATAGTTGCCAGCCATTTTCAAGTCTGGTGTTAAGAGTGATTTCAAACAACTACAGGCCTATTTCGCTAACTTGCGTGCATGCAAGCCCATGAACGTATACTTTCACCCCAGATTATGACTCATCTATCCAGTAGCAACCTTATCTTTCCAAACCAGCATGGCTCCCAACGCGAGCATTCTTGCGAAACCCAGCTGTTCGAATTAATTCATGATCTCCATGTTTCTGTTCATTCCTCACGCCCCGTTGATGCTGTGTTTATTGATTTCACAAAAGCTTTTGACCGGGTCCCTCACAACAGATTGATATAAAAATTGGGTACTGTTAATATAAAAAAATTAGTTATTGAAGAAATAACCAGCTTTTTATCAAATCGATCTCAATCTGTCGTGATTAATAAACATGCCTCCTCTCCCACACCGGTAAAGTCTGGCGTCCCACAAGGTTTAGTTCTTGGTCTGGTATTGTTTCTTCTCTATATAAATGACCTTCCGGCTAACATTCAATCCACTATACGTCTTTTCGCGGATGTATCGCCCCATATCCACTCGTTTAGATGTGTGCATACCTCAGCGCAACCTTAAAATATTCAGCCAATGGTGCATCACTTGTTTGATGCAAATCAACATAACGAAAACAAAGTTTCTAACTTTTACCACCAAATTAAATGGTGATCGCCACGCTCACGCAATCTGAGAGAACCAGATTGAAAATGTCACATCAATCAAATATCCCGACGTCCGCCTTTCAGCTAACCTATCATGGAACCTTCATACTGAGCATATCAATAGCAAAGCGTGTAAAACTCTAGGATTTCTTAAACGTTCATTGTACTAGGCTAATAAAGTAACTAAACTTCTTGCGTATACCTCTGTCGTAAGATCACACTTGGAGTACGCGTCCATTATTTGGCACCCTCATCAGATTTATCTAACCAATAATATTGATGCGCTTCAAAATAAAGCCGCCAGGTTCATAGCTAAGGGTTACTCCCAATATCCAAAAGTGACTAACATAAAACATTCCCTCAACCTTTCACCACATCATTGTCGAAGATATATTGCCGGCATGTCCTTCTTCCACAAGTTATACCATGGCTCATCTTCTTTCAGAGATTCATACATCCAACCTCCTCATCATGTCTCATCCCGCGTAGATCGCCCTTTCAAAGTATACGTTTATTTCTGCTCGCACCAACTTATTCAAAAACTCCCCTCTCCTCCTCGCTGACTCTGATTAGAACAGCCTACCGAGCGATATTGCGTCGATCACCTCAGCCCAGATGTCCACCAGCGCCCTAACCAATGTATAACAATGTATGCAGTTTTTGCTTACCTAGTGTTTTGTAAGCATTCTTTTTTAGTTATTATATGTTGCGCCAACGTCATCATCTTTTTGTCACTATGTCCACTACCTTATCTATGATTGCCCCCCCCCCCCCCCCTATGTGATGCCCGACAGGGTTTTCAGGGTAAATAAATAAATAAATCCGGTGTCATGACATGCCCAAAGTTGCCCTTTCGGCCACAAGCGTCGCTAAATAGCGGTCAGCGCTAGAGTTACGTCGAGAGATTCACGTAACGCGTTCCTAGTAACAAGTTTTTTTCGACCTAGTTCTTTTTCTCGGTAAGAGTACCGTATTTTCTTACTTTTCTAGAAAAGGAACAAGTAACGAGCTTAGTTACTTTTAATGCCAAGTAACGAGGAACGATACTTCTCTGCTATTGAGGAGTGACGTGTGCAACAGCGTTTAAACAGCCTTGTTTTAATTCTAACCTGAGTATGAGTCTACTGTGACAAAGGCTGGTAGGTAACCCGAAAAAAAACAAATAAACAGTATGACGGCATAGAAATTGTTTGTCGCTGAACACGTTAGTCGAACTCTGCAGCTAGGGATGTCCTTCGCCTAGCGAACACGATAAGGTTACAGTACAATAGAATAAGCTTTATTTTTCCAGAAGTAGTGGAGGGGACCCCAGACAAAAAGCTGCTCAAAGCAGCTTGACTGGGTCTGTGTTCTCCTTATACATGGCGGCAGCTCGGACAAGAAACATATAAAACACTTTATCGGGAAAATAAGAAAAATAAAACAAAGTCACATAACACTGAAGTAGCAGAAAACGAAAATTAGTTATCGACATTTAAAGCAGCAGGTACATAGGTCTTTCTTGCCAATGTGTAGATGTTTACGTTGTTCGTGGAACATTTATTTAACACGTACGGTGCCTTGTAAGGCAATGACTGTAGGTTGTAATTTGTGCGTCACCGAGAAAGGGGCCAAATGTCTGCACGGCATGTGTTTATGTTACTTTCATACTTCTCAAGTTTAGAAACAAATTATAAACCATCTATGAGTGCTGCTGATGAGAAACTAAGGGTACAAAGAAAACGATAAGTGTATACGCACTCTACGGGAAGTATTTGATATAAAGAAAATAATTATTCTGTATGGTTTGCATTTAAGACACCCGCAATATAACGTAAAAAGTTTTGTTTGCAATAATGGTAGATTTTGAAGGCTTTTTCTTAGTTGTGGCAGCCCATACAGGATGGACAGTAATTGAAATTATACTCAAATAGTGCGTAGGGAAGTTTTATATTACTGCTTGGTAAAAAATTACGCCACAGGTCAATAATGTCAAAAACCCGGGAAAGTTTAGCATTAAGATAGTTAACGTGGCAATCCAACACCACTTGCTCGGAAAAAGGTACTCCTAAAGTTTTATGTTGGTTAACTAACTCAACTTGTGAATCACCAAGTTTGGCTATTAATTGGTTCAGTGGTTCAACCTTCTAGAATCTTGTACACA
Organism: Ixodes scapularis; assembly: GCF_016920785.2. Taxonomy (NCBI): domain Eukaryota; kingdom Metazoa; phylum Arthropoda; class Arachnida; order Ixodida; family Ixodidae; genus Ixodes; species Ixodes scapularis. The sequence goes on from NW_024609837.1 coordinate 65,538,324, forward strand.
GACCGAACGTATACCCGGAGGTTTCCAGCACGGGAAGGCATAGAGCCCTTTGTCAACTTGGAAATTTAAAATCAGAAAGAACAAAAAAAAAAATATGGGAATCCCAGATTCACCAGCTCTTCCTGAAGCCCCTCACTGACATATCCTTTGAGCGCTTCAGTATATAACGACATTTCAGCGTCGCCGGAGATGTATTCTCAAAAAAGCGGAGAAACATAACCGATGAAAACTTCGAGAAGTGCAACGACCACTGAAAAGAAAACAACAAACCATCAAACAAAAGCAGTTCTGTATTTCTTCACCGAAGTAACGAGAAAAGTTATTCACGACATTTGAGGTAAAGTAACGCGTTCCTTTTTGAAAATCGGTAACGAGTAACCTGTTTAGCTACTTTTTGAGCAAGTAACGAGGAACGGTATTATCTGAAGTATGAACCAACTAGCTCAGCTTAAAACTGTTAAGGTATTTAGTTACTTTTGGGGGCAAAGTGTACATGTCTCGGTAGAGCATATAGAATTACTCAAGTTACTGCTCACCGTAAAACATGTTTTTTTTTCCTGAGTATTTTTAATCAACATGACAGTAAAACCGAGACTTTATTTGTATCTAAGAAGGCCAGCTAATATATTGTTTGTAGAAAATTCGTCTCTTATTTCGAGAGGAGAACAGGGTTTTTAGGCTCGAAGCATCATTCGCAGTCGAAAATTAAATAAAAGATCAGTGTTCACATTTGCTAACAGTGTCCAAACAGGATGATCGTCTGCTACGAACTAAGCGTCGTGGAGAAGTGATGACACACCCGAGCTGATTGCAATCGTCGGCTATCTCACGTCGAGAGCAATTGGCAATGTAAGCTTTCTTTTTATTTTAATCTCATGTAGTTCTTCTCTGCACAAGCGGAAATCCAGCAGTGAATAAAGGAGCACACGGAACAAGCACATCGGAAGCCACGAAATTTCTCTCACCTTCCGTATGTTGGCGAAAAGTCCTGACCAAAGTATTTCTCGATCGTGGAGTCAGGAAGTGATCAAGTATTCCTTGTCGTTCGCTTTCCCAGCAAAAAGCTTTGACGCCGCGCCCTATCGGCAGCCGATAAAGCTCTTCGTTCTCATCGGAAGCCAAAGCGGTACGGCTGTTGCGCATGATCATAGTGCGATGCACACTCCAGTAAGCAGATATGGCAGTACACAGATGGCGATTACTGGAAGTGTCTATCGACCTCCTGTTCCACTCTGACTGTGTGCACAAGTACTTTCGTAGTGATCCGCACCACGAATATGTTCCACACCGTTAATGTAGAACACGATTAAGGCTTCGTACGCTTTGTTTGACTTTTAAAAGCTGTTTTTTGTTAGAAAGACTAGCACTTTCCGAGGTACCTACAGTGCTCGAGGTTAGAATAAAAGTAAAGTTGGTTCCCCATTTAACCGCAGTACGCGCGGAGACTTCACCGCCTCGTCAAAACTCACGGAAAGTTTAAGAATCGCAAAGTTTGGCATATTATTTTCATAATTCGTGCATCGTCATTCTTCGGCATGCTGGCATGCATTCGGGGCACATGGCGCCAAACGTGGCTGGCTCCAAACGTGGCTGCCACCAATTCGCGAAATTAAAGCACGGAAAAATAAAGTCGTTTACAGTGCTTCCTACACGTGTGGAGAACCGTCTTTCCTGATCTATTAGTCTCGATAAGGGAGATTTCTACGCCGAGGGCATCATAAATAGCGCCGCGCTCCTGGCGACGACTTCTCACCATTTACGCACTGCCCACGCTGAATTCGAACCGAACTCATTCGACCGTTCAGAGGCGCTGCCTACCCACCTTCTCAAGGGTCCAATCCCACGATTAGCGAAGAAGCTTGCGACACCCACTCCATGGAGGAAGCAATAAGAGCAGGGCTTACGACGGGTCGGTGCTCCATCCATTCTTGAAAAGAGCCCCGTAATTACGACCTTGAGCGAGGGGACTTCCTAGCTTGTTTCTCGAGTGTCGGACCACCTTAAAGCTACATGCCGACTAACGGGTTTATCGCTCTATTTATTTAATAACACCCGCGGTAAACTCTCAGGCTACTTCCGACTACGATTCGTCCCCGGAGATCGTGCGAATGGTCAACGCAAATTGTCCCTCCATCTTGCCTTCGTCGTCAGGGCATCGGCTAGTCTTGGCTACAGGCGTGTTACGACTTCTTTTTCTTCTGGCTTAGGGGTCTTTCTCTGATTATATATGTACGCGCTCGAGATAAAAGTTGTGTTTCTGCCGCGTTAAATTCTCCGTGCGCCCAAGCGTAGCGTCTCAAGCTTCCACGTAAAGTTTTGCACTAGAGACTTTTTTTTTCTCGAAGGAGTGTTCGCGGGATGATGAAGAGGACGTGTGTTCGGGAGTAATTACTGGAACGTATTTGCACGCCACGCCTTGCACTTAAACTACACTCCGTCTCGAAGTCGGCAGGGTATCAGCGATGATAGTGGATTATGGTGCTCATTGATTTGTGCCACTTCAGCACACCGTTTACATTCACGATGCTTACACGACAACCTCAGAGGCAAACTGAACGTTATATACAAGCAAAAAATAGCAACAAGCAAAAACAAAATGTTCTATATTCTATGAAGGAATGCACCTAAGGCAGTTAGAATGAGCATTATGTTCCTTTTCGAAGTAATAATGCAACCAAGGACTTTTTGCGCAAGACCAGGCCAGTATCTTCCACCTGTGCTTCAGGCCTATTCCAGCGCCAGGTACGTAGCGGAAAAAGACCAGCCCTTCCCTAGATGGAAATCAACATGTCACCTAACTAAAACACGACCCATTGATGGGCACGAGCATTGAAACATTACTGGACACTGCTTTTCCAGTCATGTTGATAGGATAGTGTTACTAATCGTTTTGTTGCGTGTTTGTTTAGACGGCGGGAAGTTAGCACCAATCGGCGTCTGTTGTCGCCGCTGTAGATGACAAACTTAGCCAGTGCGTTACGACTGCTAGTTTGGGATTTTACCATGCATCCTCCAGTAGGGGTGCACATTTAGCTAATGGTAAGTTTACTGGTGTGTAAAAAGGGCGAATGACAAACACACATGCCTGAGTCATATCTAAAGCTTTGCCAGCGTTGCGTCTCGGCTGGGTTTGCACCGCCAAGACGCCATATCGGAAGAGCCTGATTCTTCGCTTGAAGGCAGGCTATTAACCCATAAAGTATCGAATTTTCACTCAACGCGGTTAGCAAGGAGATGGTTGATTGGACATAACTTACCTATAGGTTCTGAGCATTTCGCGTAGGTACTATTGGTTATATACTGCACCCATCAGGCCAAGAGCTCTAGAAACTTTTTTCAATAACTCCTGTACATTAGTTTGCCTTGCCGGGATTCTCGATAGCGTATGCAGCCTCGAAAACGACGAGCAAGTTGTTATTTTGAAATTACCGCTTGGCGTGTTCCACAAGCATCATACATGGAAAGTGGTGTCTGTCTCCTATTTCAGTCGAAAGATTACCGTTCGACGTTTGTGGGACTCTCCACCGCATTTTTTCGTCGTGACGCCTAGCCATAGGACGGTTGGATGAATGGTAGTGGCCATACAGATTTTATCGAGTGCTAGCTCGGGTCAACACAGAAAACAATTCTGACTTCCGTATTCAAACAGCGTAAGGTCGATCTGCCTCTGAGCTATGACGACACTGCTTTACGCTGTAGATGAGAACTTGAGTCGGTGCGGTACCACTGGCTAGTCTGAGGTTTTTGACGTGCATCACAGAGTAGTGGCACTCAACCGCAGATCGCCCGATACTTGTCCAGATAGGAACGGGAAGGGGTGGGGATTGAGCCTAGCTTTCATGCATGGTTTCTGCAGTGCGAGCTTTCGCTTTACGTTCTTCGAGCTGCGGTGCGCTAAAGCAATCGCTTCCACCGATTCAAATAGCTTGTGTAACCTAGACTTTCTCTAAAGCGATAGTTGTTACGGGCTCTTTTTCCACTACAGTTCCTACAGTTGTGCCTGTTTTCCACGCGCCACCGCGCCGCTATTCGCCGAATTCGATCACGTGACAAACAAACATTCAGTGCTGTGCAGGAAAGCCTCCACTACGGCCGCTTCGCGGCTCCGTTAGCCGCTAGCCGCTAACTATAGCCAATATCCAACTGTCCTCATATCCTCCGCTTTTGCATGAGGGAATATATCATACATTTCTCTGCAGTCCGTCATCTTATGGATGAAAAAGATCTACGCAGTAAATACTCAAGAACACTTCTGCCTCCAGCGTTTGGTGTAGTTAGCGTCTGAACATAAACACGGGGAAAAAATATCCAGATCAAGAAACCTCCCACAAAAACTGCCTTGCTTTCACTTTCAGTGTGATTAGATCATAAAACCATAGTATCGCAGGTACTTTATTACGCAAGATATTTTCTATTTCCGCGGGTGGGAAAGCTTGTTTGTAGGTGTTTCTATTGTCACGAAAACGTAAACTTGATTTCTAAACGTTGAAATGAATGTTTAATGCGGAGAACTTGTGCCCAAAACAAAATAGGAGGCTAGCGTCGCAGACGGCGATGTCGGCGAAACAGCAGGATCGAGCGCTCGAGCGAGACTGATCCAGGACCGAAACGCGGAGCACCTTTTGTACTCGCGTGGGTTCCTACAACATTCCCTGTAGAACGTTCGGCACTTAAAACATTCGTACCTCGACCAGACGACAAGGTTCACGAACTTACGATAATGCTAAATTGAAAAAGAAAAAAAAGAAAAGAAGCGCCTTTTCCAGGAATCGAACCTGGTGCCTTCGCGTGAAACCAAGCATGTTGGCTTTTTGGACACGCACGCGGTCACTCAGCGACGCGCGTGGCATTACTCCTGGTCTCCGAGTTACTGGGGCGTACGTCAGAGTGGGCTCCTCGGGTGTTGCGTATACGCTGGCAGGAGCCTCGCGGTTGGGTTGCCCACTGAACTTCCTCGCGGACAACTTCAGCTATCGACAGCGATGTAGGCTGGTTGACAGAAGGCAGGAGCTTGCTGAGCTCTTCTCGGACTACGTCGTGGAGGATATCGCGAATGCCTGAGATGCTGGAGCTAAGATCGCAGCTAAATGGCCCGAGGGCAGCAACGCCGGGTAATCGGTGGTAGCGACTGACTCGGGCTTGGAAAGCACGCTCGAAGTTCGTGGCCTCGGTGAAAAAATCTTCGACTGCTGTAGTAGGGCTGCGGACGAGACCCCCAAGAATGTCGTCTTTCACCCCGCGCATGAGGATCCTCAGCTTCTTGTCGTCTGTGGTTTGCGGGTCAGCATGGGCGCTCCGGCGCAGGACATCTTCCACGAAGCCGGTGGCGCGATACTGGTTCGAAGACGGTCTTCGGCTCTTTTTTGACGGTGTTGGCTGGAAAACGTTCCCTTCAGCTCGTTCTTGAAAACATTCCACAATGTCAAACAAGACTCGTCATTTTCGTACCAGTGCATTGGCGGTCCGCTCCAGCAAGAAAGTCACGATTTCCAAGCGTTCGTCGGCCCAGCCATTGTGACGGGCAAGGCGTTCGTACTGGTCGATCTCATCATTGACGTCTTTGTAGATTTCACCGTGGAACGGAGCAGTCGTTCGTAGTGGGATAGGCAGGTAAACGACGGCAGAAGAAGCAGAGGTCTGTGTCAAGTTGACCGTCGTCGTCTTCTTCGGCTTGGGCTTGTCCAGCAGGAAGCCAAATTCAGGAGCCTGTCCGTGGGTGCGGCGGCTGGCCCGAGTTTCAGGTTCCTGGGTTTCTGGAACATTCGGCGTAGGACGTTCAGCGCGTAGAACATTCGTACCTCGATCAGACGATAAGGTTCTCGAACTTACGAGAACGCTAAATTGAAAAGTTGAGCGACGCGCGTGGCAATATTCGGTGACATGAAAGCCCAGAAACGGGCGGAAAAGGAAACGGACAAAACAGAGCTGCGAAATTCGAGCTTTGTGTTTTCCGTCCCATTTCTCCCCCGCTCCCTGCCAGTATTAAATTACCTCGCTTGCACTCTTGCTTTAATGTCCATAATTTCGTCGGTTTTTTTAAATAAACTAAGTAGCTAGAGTTTTTTTTTTTATTATTGAATTCTCGTTTTTTTTTTTATAAGTAGATCACCAGTAACGCGCTTACATGTGTAAAACTCACAGCTCGTTCTCAACACTAAACTGCAAATTAGCTAGTGCTAAATGTACACTGGAGCCTCAATGCCACAATCTCGACATTTGACGCATGCAGGCGGGATTAGTGTGCATACTGTAACGAAAACTTTGTAATAATTTATTGGCCTCGGCAGAATCCAAAACGGTTAACGGACGTGCTTGCTCATAAAACTGAATTCGTCGGGGGAAAGTATACCCGAAATTTTCTTTGCGGTCCGTGTTGCCTGTCGCATTTTCTAGATACCTCGAGGAAATATTTTCTGCACGTTTATAATCAAGTGCGATGGGGTCGCCAAACTTGGAACAGAAAAAAACGAGTGCAAACCACTAGCCGCAGCCGTCGGAGCACGGCTCCTGCACAAGTGACGTATGACCTTCCCGTATAACTTTGACCTTAAAAATGGGTGAAAGCGCAACTCTGCTTTTTAATGGAGCTCCTACCAGCGAAAATGACGTTCGTTTTTGATGGTTTAATAGACGTAGTAGGGCGTAGGACTTTCGTCGTCGACATGGTCAACTGCTCAGAAAAAAAAACGCCCACCGCCCTCGGGAACAGGTCCTAAATCTCACTAAAAGGGTTCAGCCGTATCCATCCATCCAGTACAACCAAGAAGACGGCGTTGTGGCGTCGTCAGTGGTTCCCCGAGCCGCCCCGAGCGGAAAACCATAGCCTCCTCTATACTCACAAACCCTGACAGTTTGACGACGGAACCAGACTGCCCGGTCACAGATTTGGAGCGCGAGGATCTGGTAGCACAGAGCATCAAGGAGCCATTTCGAGGGTATCCTGGACTTCAGCGCACAGATTTGGCAGCGACGAGGACCGGAAACACACTTCTTGTGTGTTTCGGGCCCGCTGCAAGACGCCGCAGCGGGGCGCCAGTCACGTGGCTCTTCTCTCATTCGTTGTCTCGCTCCACCTTTTCCATTTTGGTGGCCGCTTCTCGTGGCGATCTCCCAGGCTTTGTTAGCTTATAGGAGGCTGTGGTACGGCGGAAAGCGGCAGACACCGGCGTCTGGGCGTCGCCTCGCAGAAGTGTCGCGTTTGTTGTGAAACACTGAAGGACGCGATGGCGGCGACACTTTCGAGTCTCACCTTTCGTCGCTGGGAGAACTGTGAGGTGCTTGCTCGCGAAAATGAAGCCAATTGATTAATCGCCAATGCGAAGCCGATTGAGAATTAATTCCCCACCACCGAGACTCCCAACGACTTCGCCGCGACACGTCGCAGCTAAGCTATGACTGTATGCGAATTAACACGCTACTGCTCTTTTTTTTTTTTTTTTTGATTCCCGTGTGTTTAAATTGTTTTGCCGAAGAACCAAACAGCCATCATCGTTGCTGCAGGCGCGTCATGTGACAGGCATTAGTGTCACCGTTATGAATGATCTTTGTGGTGTGCCATACCAAAGGCCGTCATTAATAAGAGGCAATTGAAATACCACAGTATGACCGACACCGACAGGTTTGCTAAGATGAGTCACGCGGTAGTGAGTCTCCGAAACCTCAGAGTTACAGCATACTATTATAATTAAAACATCAATGCCGGTGAGTGTAAAACGGAGTTGCAGCTAGAATTAACTTTACGAGTCACGAGGTGAAAATTTTACATTAAATCGATGGTGGTTCTTGTCGTTTTCTTTTAATGTGTACTTTATGTTGCCTCCCCAAATGATGTAAAGTCTTCTTTTTGAGTTTCTTAGAGGAAATTAAACTTGAATTATGATTTATAGAACACCAAATTTAACTTCTCGAACTACTTGATATATTATCAGGCGCCGCAGATAATGCTTGTGCATGGCGGCAGCCTGCTAGCTCAGAAATAACCATATCGAGACGTGAATGTCGGTCTGTAAATTATTCTCCGTTTAATACAACCGTAACCTTTGTTGAACAATCCGAAGGCCCTGATGGCTATGCATGTTGCTAGCACGACCAGACGCCAAACTTCCGCCGGCGCACGCAAACAAACTCTTCAAGGTTACGCGTACAAGATGCACCCCACCAAACATCGAACACAGTTACCTAACCTCAGGTCACTAACAAGATCCGCCTGTCGGTTCCGAATCGATCCACGTAACCATATTCTTCAAAGGCTTACGCGGACATGGGACTCAACTCGCCTTCATCACGCAAGATTTCTTTTGAAGATACACAAACCGGACGAAGCAAGCACTCAATCCGTTTGAATCAGACGAGCAGCGTCTTCCTCAAGACACATAGAAACAGTTCTACGCCCAGTCAAGCTGCGTGCAAGGGGCGCACGCGCGTCGGACCGGAACATCCGGCTGTCGAATCATGAAAGACAGGCCGCAAAGCCACACAGATGCACGAACAAACAAAACACATCACAACCGCCGCCTTTCTGAAAAAGGCAATCACGAACCCCTCGACGTGTTTCCCATTTGAAGAGAAGCGGCTTGTCTACTCGTTAATTCTCCACGGAGTCATCGTATCCTGCCAGAATGATGCGGCGTTAAGACTATTGCATGCCGAGAGGTCAAGGCTTCCGAGGTATCCCCTTCAAAAAACATAGCATACAACCCTCTCTTCCTGCTTGCGTTTTCCCGTGTCAGAGGCTTAAAAACTGCGTGCAGCAAAGCCAAGGCCGTAGTCACCTCCTCATTCTTCTCGAGTCTTTGCTGTCAAAAGTAGCCCCTGCTCTCAATGATAAAAGAGGCTTCAATGTAAACTCGACGAGTCCGTGTATGTATAAAGTTTCTAACACTTCTAAAGTTGTCAATCAAATGCACTTGGCCAAGGAATTCTAATACACGCCATTGTGTTGCCGATCTTCCGTTGCGGCTCGGCTGTCTAAACCCACGATTTGTCAGGAACCAGCCGAACTAGATGTCGGCGGAAGGATACTATGAAACCACAGTGCTACGGGCGGTGCGTTATGGTACGCGGGAAATATAAGTCAAAGAGAGCCCGATTCACCTTTTCGCCTTGAAGTCTTTGACCTCTACGAGGTCCTCCAGGGTCATGCCCTTGTCCGTGCATGTCTGTCAGTTCGTTCGTCAGTCGACGAATCCCACGTGAGGCGCCATGATTCGGGGGCACTGCGCGCGGATGCAGGGGGTGGCTCACCCTTCACGAGGATAGCTATGGTGAATGGGGTCGAGTGGCGTACAGCTCCGGGTGGTCTGTGGATGACCTTTCAGTGTGCTTGCCTCGTAACACACGTAATATTCCCGCTAAATTTAGCGGGAATATTCACGTCTTGCAACCAGAATATCAATTCAGTTTCCCCGCTGTGTTTAGCGGGAAACCGACTTCACGTCACCTATACACCAATTCAGTTACCCGCTAAGTCTAGCGGGAAAATTCGCGTTTCGTGACCTAAACATCAATCCAGTTTCCGTGATTGGTGTCTAGATGCTGTCACTTTTCTAAATTTAGCGGGAAAACTGAGGGGTCATATAGGTCCCCTTACGTCGGGTCACATGACGTCGAATTCGCCCGACTAAATTTAGTGGCAACATATACCTCGCGTGACACACCGATTCCCTATCCAACAGCACACTGTTTACACACAAACCAGCGTTTGCCCGGACAGGGTATGGGCACTGCGGGTGCTGCAGAAACCATCTGCGCTTGCGCAGTGGTGACACCAGCGCCACCGCACTGCCGTGACGTCAGACAGTCGAGTTGGTCTATAATGCATTTAATGTGTTATACGATTTTTTTTTTTTACATTTCCAGGGAAAAGATATGAGATATAGTGAAGGGTCGACTCTTTCTTGCGTACAAGATACAATGCGATCTTTTATTGTTCCGGCTGCTAATATGATTCGTTTCACAATAAGTCCGACTGCAGCCAAGGCTACGACCCGAACCAGCCGATCGGGTGGCTCCAGAAGAGCGACGTCATGACGAGCGTCGTCTCTGTACGTTCGCTGTCTTCGGCTGAACCAGCCACGCGCAGCGAAAGGTGGAGTGGGCCGCCTTGTTCCGCGCGTGTGGGCTTCAGCCGGCGACAGCAAAGGCACAAAGATGGCTATCGGCATGACGATGCATTTTTAGCTGCGCTTGATCGGGCCCCGTTGGACCGTAGTGTTCGCTGCGGTCGAACGTAATACAAATGGAGCATGATCGCGTGTCGAACAAAATAATTTCCGGCGTTAGTTTACAATATAGACCATAATTAGTATGAAAAAAAAAACTATCGGCACGTTTTCAGTGTGAACTTGATCAGACGTGCACAGTCAGCTGGGAATGTTCCGTTCTCATTAAAAATCATCAAATCGTTCGTAATCGATTACCTTTTTCAGTAATTTCGCGATCATTTGAATGCATCCATTATGAAGTAATCGCGAGGGTAATCTGATTAATTTTGGAAGTACAAAAATTGCTCGGAGCCGTAACTCCTTTTCCCTCCCGTTCCAAGTGGCGCCCTTTATACAAGTTTCCCAACAAGGAATTCTAGCCCGACAGAAGGATGGTTCTTATAAAAAAAAACGTGGATTAAGAACGTAAGTACTTTCGAGTTTGGTTATTTTAATCCAGCAATGGATAGTTCAAAATACCCGTTAGTAAAACGCCAGAAAAATACGTCCTGTCGCAAACCTGAAGTTATAGGAAAAGAAACGGTTACATATTTAAGTAACGGTCAATTACTTTTATTCGCAACTAACCGGATTATCCAATTGAGTACTTTCTAGTTCAGAGTAATTGGAATTGTAGTCAATCAGCCAATCGATCGATCATATTTATTTATGGCCTCGAATCCAACGGAACACCATATAAAAGCCTCCTAAAGGCAGCTTGACGTGGTCTGGGGACCGTTTCAAACTTGGCAAAATCACTCAAAATCCCCAAAATCAATCACCCAAAATCACTCAAAAGTGTAAATACAAACTAATATAGAAAGGAATATACGCCGAATAATGGAATAATAAGTAATGAAATAATAACAGGTCGGCAACTCCTTTTTTTTATTTTTAGCAGCACTATACGAAGCAAAACAAAATATCATACACAACACTTTGATGAAATGAGCATCTTAAATACGTAGAGGAAATTACGCGAACCAAATATTGTGTACAGAAATTCTAACAGCAATACATGAAAATCAGACAATTTTAAATGTAAAAGAAGTGCAACTATATCCGAAATAAAAATTACGCGAGACAAACGTTTCATAGTAATCATTTCTAACGGCAATATACGTAACGAAATTCAATCTGAAATAGTGAAGGATTGCCAAACCTTCTCCTCATCTTTTTTCTTAATTAAAAAAGAATGTATCAGTAGTGACTTTCTTCTCATATTACAAACTTCAGTATTATTAATAATAAAAGATTGAGTAATGAAGGTAAACTATGTGTAACTGACTCCTAGGTATTGTTACTACTAGCCTGCGTGGTATAATTTATTTTTTTCCGAAAAACGGATCCCTATATAATGAGGATGTTTAGAGAGCGTCGAAATCATACATAGAAACAAAATATGCTTGGAGGATGAAACGCTAAAGCCGTGCAGTGATCTACAGCTTTACATGTTTTTAATATCAATTATTTCATATTTAGTAAACAGTGTTTGGTGTGAAAAATACCATGCTCGTTGGCAATATAACAAAGCACCTTGATTGAAGTCGCACAAGTTTTTGCCTGTTCGTTTGAGAACAGTTCTCCCAAACAAGATGACGAAATTGATGTAAGACCGAAATGGTGAGTAGTAAGTTTGTAATTTAATATGAACTTGAAAAATAAAATCGCGTCAGTGGACGTAACTTTAATCACCCGTGACAGCTTCTTTACAAGAGGATCAGCATGATCACTCCAAAACCATGTTCAGGAAAAATATTATTACGAAGGTTTTATGTGGTTTGACAAACTCAAGTGCGTAGAGTCTATAGTGTAATATTATGAATAATGGGTAGAACTTTGTTATTCGGTTTAAAAACTACTGCTTCTTTTTTCTGGAGGTTAACCTTCAAGGAGCCCTGCAATCATATTTAGGCGTCTACCTTTCTTGCGGTTTCCACGTCTCTTGGGGTTCGGGCAAGCTAGCGGGTACGGAGAGAGTAACCAAATATCAGTGCGTCATATTTTAGCCGGACGACGCGGAAACCTCCTCCACCGACGAGGGCGACCCGCGGTACCGAAAGCGCGCAAATGTGACGTCTTTGGTCCTGGGCTTACTACTGGTCAGAGCCGCTACAAGCTTCTTTTTAGTCGAAATACAAAATATAACTGCGCGAACCGTTTCAATTATTTATAAAAGTAGTTATTATTCAGTATTTTAGACCAGAAAAAAAATGCAGTTTATAAAGTACGGAAACAGGAAATGACCCGTCGACGCACTCGCCACCAAGCGGCGGAAAAGGCGGCACATACTAGAAAGGAATAGTGGGATCCGGCGCCGATACTGAAAGGTCCCGGATTTACGCGGCGGCGTTGCGGTCGTAGGGTCTGGAGGATCCGACCGGCTCCGAGCCTTCCGAAAGCCTTAGGCGAGCAGCTTTGTCTGGCGGTTTGCCCGTTTCGCGGTATGGCAGCGCGAAGTGACTCCCATTCTGACTTGATCTTTACCCCGTGTTTGCTGTCGTTTGTGGCCAATGAAGCGTCATGCTGAATTAGTGTTTAATCGCGCAGCAAATGCAATGAGAGCCGCTCTGACTGTCCGCTGCATACAGCCTATCCAGAACACGCTTTAGTGGCGCCCTCTCGCGCCGTCGACACGGAGTGCGGCAGCCCGTGAGCGCTCGCTAAGCTCACTACCCCTCCCCTAGTTCATGGCCACTAAAGCAACAAAGGACGTCATGAAGGAGGTTATTTTTGGTTGTTTTTGTAATTTTATTTCGCCTATAACTTTTAAAATAAAGCGAAATTCGAGAAAAGAAAAGTTTTATTAAGTTACTACGTTCACTGCGCCCAGGTTTGGTGCAAATTAAAAATTAGTAAAAAAGTAATTGCAGGGCCCCTTTAAGCACACTGTTGCTGGACTATATGAGGAACTGGCTGAGAACATCGTTTAAATCTGCTAATAAATTTTCATAATTTGTTTCTGCGAGAATTGGACGTGTATCATCAGCTTTACTATATAATTTATTTGCTTGTTTCTATTTACAGTATCAATGATGTATACATTAAATAACATTGGCCCAAGAATACTACCCCGGGAAACACAGCATCGTGTGTTAAGAAAAAGCAATGTATGTTCATCGATAACAACTTAAGCCCACCACCACGATATGTGGTGGTGGGCTTAAGTTCACGAAGCGTTAATTGAAGTGCTCTGCTAGGATATACACGAGACAAATTTTCCCCATGAACAGTGAATCGGCTGCATATTTCGAGTAACGCACAGAATAATGCAGTCAAGACTGCATTATGATGTCCTAGACGTTAATTGTACCGTCAATGACACCGGTGTACGATCTACGCCAACAAACTATGCATGTGACGTCATCGCTATCATCGTCATCGTACACGTTACGTATTCGCATCAAGCTAATTATCATTGCTACTTATTCTTACCGAAAGAAACAAATCCAATGGTGCAAAATCTATGATGCAGAAAGTGCGCGCTCAGCATCAAAACCCTCAAATGACCACTTCTCCGACGTCAGTGCAAGCCATGTAAGAAAGTAAAATTGTGATTATATATTTAAAAAAAAAGAGTAAAACACGATACAAAGTTTATTTTTCCTCCACAAGTGTGCAATTGAAACGTAAAAATCCCCATTATTAATTGCTAGACGTTTTCATATTGAGCAATTTCAAAATATCTGCTTCATAGTTTCGTGGGTGTTAGAAGGACACTTATGAGGGGTATTCACTGGAGACCATCTGAGTGCCTACAGCTTCTCAGTACCTGCTGACCGCTTGCTTCCACAGTGCTCTTGGAACGTGCATTCATCATCATCAAGATTGCCGGTCTTGGAAAACTCTAAGTGTGAGCTCGTTTTGAGCATGCCCAGTGAACAGTGCACTCAAATATGGCGGCCAGTGAATACCCCTTTTTAAATCTAACGTGCAACCTGCAGGGATAATTGCTCTGCCATAACCATCAAATCTTTTCCACGAAAGCGCTAATGAAGAACGTGTACTTAATTTATTTTCACTTAGCTGCTGAATCCTGGTATCCGAACTCCTCCCCCAGACAGCCCTCCACAAAAAAAAAAAGAGCAGTAGAAGAAAAAAAAGGAAGTTACTGGAATTTGTTAGCGTCTAAAGACAAAATTAACTGCTGCCACCTCTCTCTTTCTTTCTCGTCTTTCTCGTTCAAAGTAAAAATAAGAAAACAAGCGAAACCAAACTCTGCTTTCTCATCTCATTGATCCCAGACACACTCAGCCGGCGAAAGTCCAGCCGAATTTACGAGACCGACCAAAGAATAAAAATAAGTATCCTACGTAAAAAAGGAAATCCAGTCTCTCCAGGAGAGACCTCCCCAACACCGGAGACGCGGAAAGTTTGAACACGGTTCAAGTAAACACCCAAACGGAGTCGTCGCTTCAGCGTGGCGTACCGCTGCGGACCCCTCATGTCTCCGCGATGTGGAGCCGAGAGGACAAGAAAGAAGAAAAAAAGACCGAAGCGGAGACGCAAACAGCATAAGATTGTGACACCGAACATCGTCAGGGCGTGTCCCGAACTTCCCCCTTCGACCGGAGTTCGAGTCTGGTAGGAGAGCCGGGGGCTTCGGTTTGAAGTCAAAGGCGAAGCCGGAGTCAAGACCGAGAAGTCGACAGAAAGAGCGCGGCCCAGACCCAGCGCGTCAGGCACGTTCTTTTACGCTTGCACTACGTCTTCTTTTTGCGCGCGCTGTGCATTTCTCCCGCAAGCTCAAAGCTAAGAACTGGTTCACACCTTTATGGCGAGGTGGGATTGACTCCGTTGCCATCGCTTCTGACCGATGACGACACACTCAATCAATCAATCAATGTTTATTTTTTCCTTGTGCTAACCAACAGCTCGAAAGCCTACTGGGTTAACCACACACACTTGAAATACACACAAAATAGAGAGTCGTGAAAAAACATGCAAGCACACAAACATGTCTGTATGTCCATTAAAAACACATGCATGAAAATGATCATTCTCCAAAAGACAGGTTGGTACCAAAAGTATCGGCGTCAGTAAATTGCGTGTTTAAGACATTTCATTTTTTCATTTCATTTCATTTTATTACCTTAAAGACCCCCTTTTAGGGGGTATTACATAAGGGGTGGGGTTACAAAAATATTTAAACATGTTGGATACGCGAAACCGGTGATGTGTTTCGAATGAGGTCTGGGTAAATTACTCTTGGATTTCTAGAGTTTGCTCTAAGTGGAATACGAAAGTGAGGAGAGTAGGGCTGTCTATTGCATTGTGAATAAGCCTATGTAAAAACTGAACATCCGGAACAGACCTTCTTTTACGTAAGGTGCCCAATGTTCATTTTGCTAAAATCGAATTATATTGATAAGAAACAATTTCTTTCAAAACACCTGTAGTAAATGATGCGCACAAATGCTGTTATAACGATGAAGTTCCACACTACAGATGCAAATTCTAGTTTCGGACATACATGGGTACTGTATAATCTCAAAAGACAGTGATGAGAGCTAAATGATCTAGTTAAGCGAGACATTATTCCCAGCGTACGAAATGACTGGCTAATGGAGTTTACACGAGAAAGGAAAAAAAGGGGGTCGTCCACAAGAGCACCTAGGTCTCGCATCTGCGTGGTCCGACAGATCGTTTCGTTGTCCAGAACATATAAATAGGATAAATTGTCACGCTTTCTCGAAGCGACATGACTTTTGTTTTACGGGACTTTAAGAAACGATTGTTAGAACTGCATTATTATACCACTGAACGAAGAACGTCCTGCAGCAAAGTACAGTCAGTGATTGAGGTGACCTGCCGAAACAACTTTATGTTATCTGCAAGCATAAGTACTTGACAGTGTTTTACGGACGACACCAAATCATTTCTAAAAACCAGAAACGCCCTTTATCGAGTAGAGATAAAACACTTCCGATCTATCTGATATATTCTGCGTGTCATTCTTTCACCGTGTGTTCGAAATAATTTGGAAAACTTTACAAGCGCCCATTTCTCATAGATGGTGCGCAGACTTGACCTTGCGAATACTGCGAAACGTTTAGTATAGCTATACACAGATCGGATTGTGTTCCAGTTGGACACGCGATAGATGGCGCTAGTGTTCCAGCGGGCTCTTTTGTCGTAATCGGTAAGAAATGGTTGCCACGAAGTCGATCCCGCTCAAACGCGAATGCGTGTACCGGCCTTAACTATCTAAACGACGAAGAGCAGGGCAGGTCCGACAACGAATAAGAGCGCATGCACCAAAATTATGCAAAGTTTTTAGGTTTTTTTTTTTTTGTTTTTTTCGTCTTTTTTGTATTTTGGGAAAACCGTTAAAAATATGAAGTAATTGTGTTCAATTTCTGCATGAGCATAATATTTCTTGAAACATGGTGCTTATGCATACCTATAATCAGACTCGGGAAGTAATCCGTTCAAGTAACGGATTACTAATAATCTTTTAGTTTTTCAAGTAATTTTGTAGTTGCCACGCTACTTTTCTGCGGCAGTGATTTGTTATGTAATTTCTTCAGAATTCTTTGTAACAGATTACTTCAAGCACGCCTTACTTTCTAAACATATAAACATATACAGAAAGTGGAGCAATATGAGCAGGAAATTCAACAATATAACCCTAAGAAACTGGAAAAAAAAAAAAAAAAAAAGATGGCGCCAGAGGGTTTGTGTGTTCTCTCGTCCTAAGAAATTTTAAGAGGTTTCAACAGGTCTCGTCTCTCTCGGTCGTACTCGGTTGCAAGAGTGTCAACGGGCCTTTCGTACCAGCTCCGCAGCAGCGCATCCGGTCCTAAGACGTCGCAGGAGGCTTAAAACCGGTCTTGTCTCTCTCAGTCGTACTCGGTTTCAAGTGTGTGAACAAGCCTTAATAGTACACGCGAAATATTACAAAACTATCAGTACTCATGCTAATCAGTACTGGTAGTCTTGCGAGAAGTACTGCGAGAAGCAGTAGTCATGCTAATGACATACCGCGTGTTTCAGCGTGCAGATTTTTAATAATCGCCAAAAAGGCGGTGCTTGAAAGAGAAAGAGCCTCTATAAAGGGATGGCGAGCCAAAATTTGGATTTCAGAAAACAATGCAGGAGCTGTAGGCCCGGAACGCTAATATCCTTACAACACTACTCGTAAGGCGATATCTCGAATGAATGGCAGTATTTCTGGAAAAAACGGTCGAGATTGAACGAGGCCGGCGAGGCGCCTGACGTCAACAAATCTCGTTTCCTCCAATATTCGCTTCGCCCCCTCAAGGCGGGGAGGCGGAGAATACGTGAGGCCGTTTCCTCTCCTTCTCGACTCTTCTCGGAGAAGTAAGACGTCAACTTATCTGTCAAATGCACCTCCTTCTTTTACCAAACACTGTCATTTGTTCGAGATATCGCTGTAAGAGTGGTGTTTTGGTGTTTGTAGCATCCCGTTGCACGCTTTTATGCCGTGTTTTAGGAAACCAGATTTCGGTTCAGCATCCCTTGAAGGGAACAAACTGACAGCCACGGCACACGTCGGGGATGAAAAAAAAAATATTAGCTATTAAATTCACTAAAATTTACAAGTTAACTTTTCAATCGGTGAAAACAAACATATGGTTCGAGAAGTAAGGGTTTCTGCGCAAACGAGCTGGTATACGACTATAGCAAAAAAAAAGAAAAAAAAAAAAAAAAACCTTGAGACTAGAAAAAAAAAAAAAAAAACACATGGCACAGCACAAAACATCACCGTCTGGAATTTGAAACACTGCTGTGTTGCCCCATTTTTCGTTCATGCTCTCAAGATCTGTTTTTTTTTTACTGTGATATGGTTCCCATTGGGAACTTTCTGCGCATCATCGAAAACCACTAAATCAAATTAGTTTAGGGGCACTGCATTTTACGGTGTTCCAACGAAAAACAAGGCATTCAATTTGAACGCGTTTCTGGATTTCGGTTTCCTACTGGAGCGCATCTTTGCGCCAGCTGTCCTGCCCCCTCGTGGCCGAGGCGCGAAGCTACCGCGTCGCCTCCCTCGTTAATTGGAAAGAAATCTTGCTCACGTGCGTTGGGCGCCTCGCTCACTCGAGGGCAGGACTGCTGACGCAGAGACTCGCTTTGATAGAAAACCGAAACCTGAGAAACACGTCGAAATTTTTGCGTTCTTTCAATACGTCCCAAAATGGCGTAGCTGCCTTATATATCCATAAAATTAGTTGATTTAGTAGTTTTCGATGATGCTCAGCAGGATGATGGTTCGGACTATATGTTTATCCTCATTAACTAAACATCACTTGCAAATTTTTGTTGATTATTTATCTAATTAGTATTTATTTTTATTTATTTTTCGCAAATCCTGATTTCCAAAGTGACTGGCACTTTGTTTCTGGAAAGTGTTTTTTTTTTCTCTCAACCACCCTGTTTTTAAAGGAATTTTGACTGTCGACTGATACACCCGGCATAGCCAATAATTCCAGGCACACCGTAAAACAATCCCGCTAATCAAACTATATTCAAATGTAAAGAAATATCCAGCAAAAATCGAAAGCCAACTTTTTACTAAGAAGTGAAATCAGGGCTACGAATTTCAATGTGAGATGTAAAACCACCAAGCCCATCCATTGAATGAAGTCGAGAAACTTCGCTAACTTCTGACAAAGTGATTGAACAGCAGAGTATGAACAATAAAGATCCATTCGCAACGATCGTAAGAAGATAATAATTTGTCATCATCTTAGAGTTTCCGGTTTGTATTTATAAGGAAAACTGGAGGAAGGTTTATGGTGCTTATTTTTAAGATATCGGTGTATTTCGCTGATCCCCTTTGGACGAACGCTAAACTGTTGATTATCGGTGAAATAAACCTCATAAAAAACAAGCAAAAAATATTGTCTAAGGAGTGACGGTTTTTGACATAAACAACCATAGCTAGGGCAATTTCCAAGAAGTCGGTATTTTTAGCTCGAGCCAATTTTTGTATTTTTAACACCGACGAATGTTTTTACTTGCCTTATTTTATTATTCAGTTTTGTTTATTGGACACTGGCGGATGCTGATTCCTGTTTTTGGTTAAAACCGCGAAGTTTACGGCACGGTCATAACCGACAACTATTGTTTTTCAAACCTACAAACCGATTATATTTTCCGTGGATACAAAATGACAATATACCTTAAGCCGCATTACCCAAGCATCAAAGGGAATGCTGGGAGCGTATACAGGTACACGCGCTGCAAGTATACTGGCCCCCGCTGCAGTAACCATTCGAAAGTAAAAATGTAAAACAAATGGCGCTTCGCACGTGCGTTGTACAAACCACTCATTGGTTATTTACTTCAGATCTTCTATAAAGCTAATGCGAGCCTGTGCAATGCGTGTACCTACGTTCCCAGCATCCTCTTTGATGCTTGGGCAATTTAACGAAAGGTCCATTACCGTCAACGAATCAAGCAACATTTAGGTGCGTCTTTGGCACAGTTAACCTTCGTTTACGGGCTTCCTAAATGACCTGCGCAGTCTCTGCTGACGTCAAGGACACCTCAATTGGAAAGCAGGAAAATATCAAACCAAAAAATAAAATATCCCACCACAGAGTCGTTCAAATCAAGAGTTGGCAAATCTAGCGAAGCTTCCCGCTTCACAATGAGAGAATGGATTGCTCCTCCGTTCTCCATTTTTATTTTCTGGTTGCTAGAGGAAGATTCAGTACACGCGTTGCTCGCCCTCAGAAAGATGATAGTGCAGTGAACGTTGCGCACAATTCTAGACTATCAACCGCCAAACTCCATCCACGTGACGGCACTCTCAAAACGGTGCCTCTTTGCGGAGAAGACCGTCATCACGTGACTCAGTGCGGAGCGCTGCTTGGTCCGGGAAGCGCGTGGCGTTAGCCACGCTGTCAGCCACGCGGGTTTCGAATCAAGTGGCAGAGAGTGAAGGCAACCCTATCCCCCCCTCTCGAACTTTCTTCCTTCCTTAAATTGGATTTGGGGGCGAGCCGGGAGCCGGCAACAACGGGTGGGTGTCAGGAACTCTGAACGTTAAAAGAGTATTAAAGAACAACGCCAAAGTGGAGTGAGCGCGAAAGAGGTGGCGACGACTTTGTGTTGTCTGCGGTGTGTGTGCGTGCGTGGTTGTAAGAGGACACAGCGTCCGGGGCGAGAGAGTGGCCGGATTGGGCTAACTGTCTCAAGTGGAGGGGTGCCTCGTTGAAAGGTTCCACGAAAGGAAAAAAAGATGGCGGAGTAATTCGTGGCGTGCCACTCCGTTTCGAGCGGCAAATGGGAACGCGACCGACGACAATGTGGTCGGGTGATGCCCCAAATGGTTAAGGCTGGTGCACATATTTGCGTTCTACTTGTCATCGACAGCTTAGGAACCTCTCGCGACCGCTTATGATGTGAGGACACACTAATACACTGGCGCCATCCATCCGCTACCCTTGAAACACTTACTGGAACACTTACAACTAGACTGCAAGTTTCGTAGTATTTGCGACTTTAAACCTACGCACTCTTCGTGAGAATTTGTCGCTCATAACAACGTCAAAATTATTTCAACGGAGGGTGAAAGAATGATGGGCATACTGTACACCGATCAGAACCAAAGCTTCCCGATAGATGGCGGAAGCCTGTTTTGTCTTCTTAAGTTGTTACAAACGATTGCGATTGCGACGTAGTCGATCACACTGAGACTCAAATGCGGTCGACATTAGAACGTCGAAATATCGAAGACGGCAATCTTGATAGTATGATACACTAAGCTATACTTATGCGGTCACGTCTAGAGATCAGATCAATGCGCACAGACCCAATATTTGGTTTCTGCACATGTGATTCATCCAGAGCTCCTGTAAACATGCCCGCTTATTTACAAAATATTGAATTGGTGCATAAGGCGGTGTATGTGTATATGCTTCGGGAAACAAAATAAAGCCAAAATGTTCCATAAAAAATGTTCCCCGAAAAATGGTTCTAATTGGAAGCATAAATTAAACATGCTGTTTAAATCCTCCGTTTGAAGTACAGCGAGCCACTCCTAACATTTAATCATAATACCACTAAACGGACTCCAAAAGAGGCCGTTTAGTGGTATGGAGAAGGGCAAAATATATAGCAAATACAGAAGAGTGTTTGAATATCAAAACGTACGGAAAGAAAACAATAAATAAAAACAGGAATATAAGCCGAAGAGAAATAAAGTACACAAGAGACAAAGCTAGATGTTCTTGGCCATGCACTATACGTATGCTGGAAGGACATTCCGTGCGTAAACTGTGGCGTATACACGCTGATCAAAAGCAAATGGGTTACATGATTACACTTGCCTTGTCTACGGATTCCTCTTCAGACCGAAAAAGACTGCGATAATTTAGGTTCGCGAAATGATGTTAACCAGTCGTGCGCACAATTTCAAATAAAGCCCAACGAAATCTTTAAAAAATATATTAAAAAGCTAACATCCCTCACAGTCCCGCCACCCCAACAACCGAACCGTACAAAAGTAAACCTCGACATGAGAAAAACAAAACAAAAAAACGCTATATTCAAATCAATCCCAAAACATATGTTCTTCTGTGTTCGGTTTACATAGTTCAATCCTCGCTTTAAGCGACCTTGGATGAGCTCGCACAGGAGATACTGTCAACGCTGAAAAATTTACTCCTCCTGATTGTGCTATTCTTTGAATTCACTGGTTAGGTTCAACTCATGCACATCGTCGTGCACACGTAAAATAAATTCCGCCAAAGAAAAATATTTTAAGTATAGAAAAGTTTTTTTTTTTTTTAATAAAGTATGAATGCTGTATATGTTGCAAGCAAATTACCTGCAATACAACATAGCGTTTCGACAACGGGCTTTGTTGAAAAGATTTTGCTTTGCGGCATAACGTATCAACTTCTTTGACCTTACTGAGGCAATAATTGTGTATTGTCACCGGAGTACATCAGGGAAAATGCAAGTTTGAAAACGAGTTGAACCAGCTTGAAGCCGTGTGCACTTTAATTAATATGGAGTTATTGTCGATGATAACACACCATTAATTCGCGATGTAACGTTAAATATTTTCCAAGATGCCATGTAAATCTAAAATACTCGCTGAAATGGCTTGTATAAACAGCTGCGCCAAAACGTATAATCAAAACTACAACAGAGAAAACCCAACAGTGGGAAAATTAATTTTCATCCATCAAATTTACTATGTTGCTAGCGCAGGGTATCAACAACCCTGCGCTACAAACTGATGCTTACTTCATGCTAATGGCATCATCGACGCCTTTAAGATGAAAATGTTCCTTAAACTTGATTACGATGCGCTTATTCTTGAAAAGATCGCCTCTGCACACTCGTGCTAAGCACACTCGGAGGTGCGTGCCAAGATGGCTGCTGCTTGGGTAAGCTGGATCGCTAAGATTTCGTACCGGGGGAGCTGAAGATGGTGCATTTTTTTATATTACAGCTTTAAAGAATGAATTATCTTACCTGAGTAAATATCTAAAAAAATTACACACCTCCCTACGGCATCGCTATGATAACAAAGGTGTCTCATTGGCGCCACAACCCAAAATATGGAGACAGGTAAGAGCACAACTGACAGTGCTCTCCAATAGCAGACGACTTGTTTATAACAAATCCGGCGCAAGTTTTTTCTTTTTTTTTTTTTTTTTTGCAAAGTGCAATTTTTTAAAGCACATTGCATAAAGATAAAATCAATCAATTAATAAAATACTTTTTGTTGGCCTATTTCGGTTATATGTCAGCAGCTGCCTTCATCTCTGGGCTGTTGCATCACCCACACTTCTTTCATTTGCAGACGGTCGCCGTATGTACCAAATTAAGGATTCTAATTTTGAACGTTTAACTTAGTTAAAGAGCGACGACCAGTTCGCGCTTCCCATTTTTCCCCCGTTTCCTCCTCTCCTCCCTTCTAGCCTGTCCACCTATGCCTGTGTCTTCCTCCGCTATGGTTAGAAGAATCTTCTGCTTCGCAGAATCTCGAATCTCAAATACGTTCTCTTTTTCTTCTTCTTTTTTTTTAACTTTGGCATACAAAGTGTACCATCTTCGGTCATATATGTAAAAAAACCTTAGACAGATGCATTAAGAAATCTATTTAGGAAATCCCCTCCGTAGGACAACGACTCACTTGACTCGCATGGTTGTTGATATGACTTGTTCTTGCGCTTAAAAAAACAGGCAACTATTAGACACAAAAGGTGAAGTTGATAGGTGCAGCAATGCGAGCGACAAACTGTTTGCTTTTGTAAAAGTAAAATTTGTAGTTTACGCGCGAAATCAAGAAAGGTCATCTGGCACGGAACAGCCAAAAACTGAGGATTAAACTTTTGTCGGTATAACTGAAATTTTAGTTGTTCGGCGCCTTCTCCTCAAGAAGCCTCCGACAGATCGCGTTTCGAATATACATTTCTGAGTGCCTCCCTTCATTTAGCCTTTTCCGCCTTTGTTACCACGTAGAAAATAGGACACGAGATTTTTGTTATGCAAGTTCTTCAGCAAAAATAATTTAATTCCCTGCCAGCTACATAATAAAAAAAAAATATTACGAAGGTGCCTCGCATCTCGCTGTTTAGGATAACCTGATGTCATACTGCTCATGCATCATACAGAAGACAGCCTTGAAATACGAGACACCGCAATATCCGTGGTCCGAATGCCGCGTGCCAAGTTTTCTTCTTGAACTCATTGCCACGCGGCATTCAAAGGGATATCGCGGTGACTCGCGTGAAAATCTGTTTGCAGACTGTCTTTTGTGTGATCTGTAATGCCCGTGTCCCACTAGAGCGACATGCAGAAACAAAAGACAACGACAAGCCTCTAACCAGAGTCTTTCGCGATTTGAGAGGCTTTGTAGGCTAAGCTCAAACACGAGCATCATGCCCGCGAGGGTACCTTTGACAGACTTGCAATCGCTCGTGCTTACTTCACGAGCACCGAACGACTAAACGCCTGCCAAAGGTACCATCGCGAGCATGCTGCCTGGGTTTGAGGCTTGTCGCTGTCTTTTGTCTCTGTCTGCCGCTCTAGTGCGACACGGGCATAAACGGTGTGACCCCGGCTCTATAGTGAAAACGCCGATCCTTCGATATCGACAAAAGTAACGAATTTCAACTGAATCGGTACTTTAATGCTTTTGGGTACACTTTCAGATGTACCCGACTACCGCACCCCGATGAACGCGAAACAACAATCGGTGCTCTTCCTTTAATCAGTTCAATCAACAGAAGAGCGAGCGGTATTCACGACTACAACGGTTGGTATCTAATTCCCGTTCCTACGTTTCACTTTTTCGCCGCCAAGCCGCGGATCGTTTGGCTGCTCATTTTGACAGGTGCGAGCTCCCATGTTTCTAGAAGTCGCCTTTTTTGTTTTCACTGGGTCGCGTCGGCTCCTCTGGAGTTGCGAATCGCACCTCAATGCTACGGTTCGTGGAACGCGTCTCCGGTTGGTGTGTTTTAGGGTTCTATTCCGCTTGTGCATCGAAAATGGTCCACAAGTGGCAACAAATCACGTCACAGAAGCCGGAGTGTCATGCCGTCGGACGACGCGATCCTGGCGGTTGGTGACTGAAGTTCCGGCAAGAAGTAAGAGCGAGCACAAGTGTCGCTGTCGTCATGGTCTCCCAACATCTGACTCGCAGAGCTTCAGTGTACTGTCAAGCTGGGGAGCGACCTTCGGCAGAACAGGCGCCTGCCACGGTCACTATGCACCGCTGTTGGGACGCCGCCAGGATCGCGACCGGCGGCAGCGTGACACTTTTATGACGTCATTGAGAAGACATCGAGGGATCACGTTTTTGGACGCCGTAAAAACGCCAGTCGGACACGCAATCCAGGCAACATATGGTCTCAGGGACTTTCGCTTCACTGAGACTGCCGATGTTGTCTCAGAAACACGAAGGTGTCCACCGCCTTTGGCACTGAGAGTGGGGTTCATAGAGCCCGTCTTCGTCCGGTGTGCTTACTGTGTCCAAAAAAGGGGTTCCTAGATTTCCTTGCGATGACGTCGTGAAGGAGTCATACGTACCGTTGACTATCATGATCATGCACGAAGCAGAGCAGCAGACATGGGCGTAGCAGACGCCTGGTTTGTTGCGGGTCGCTTTGCAGCCAGTGAGTCGATCGAAATCAAAGCAGACACGAGTTGGGACGAGAAGAGGGTACACGTAGAAGCTTGATGATCAAGCACGACGCTCTAAAAAGAGCGTGTGTGCTTACTTTCACGCAGAACACGGACGCAGCCACTCGTGGCAGACTATAGAAATATCCCAGACGAATGACGGAGCCCAGGGTATACGATTCGGCCTCAAAAACTCGACGCGCTCAGGGGCACTGAGCGAGTGATAGGCCGCGCCTATTCGTACAATGAGCCTAACTTTAACTCGCTCATTGTCCCTGAGTACACCGCATGTCCCTGCTCTGTCAGTGCTCAAAGCCTCCTTTTTTTTAGTTTTGTTATTTGTTGATAGGCACTATTTTAGAGTGTACGAACTCGACAGTTAGCTATGGAGCCAACGCGAGCAATGATGAACGCGCCTAAAGACTCGAAACGTGGCGTAAATGAGAGGCGGGAGAGAGCGTGCCCGCCAAAAGCGTCGGCGTCGTCGGTGCAGGTGCGGCGGACAAGGTCAATGGCGGTCGCGCCTCGCTGACAGAGGCCGTCGCGCTCGAGTTAGTGCCCGAGGGGACGACGACGGTTGCGTCAGGGCGAAAGGGCCGTCCCCACGGCGATGCGCCAACGGAAACGCGAACGACGACTGCGCAAGGACTGGACACGAAATGGTTCAACGGCCCATCCTCCCATTCGCAGAAAAAGACAAGCTAAATGTACATTCATTTTGCTCTGTTATGAAACGAAACTTAAACTTGGTAAATAACGCTGAAGTGCATTTCGAGTTTACAAGTAGTAGATCAAAAATAACCCTTTGGTATGTATAGAGTATCGACAGATATGAAAACCCTATTATTCGGAGGGTGTGACCGAGACGGTGGCGCCCTCCGAACGCAACCGAACTGAATCCGCACGTTACTTCCTTCTTTCAGAACCGCGCACACTGTGTCCAATCATTTTATTAATTTTTTATATATTTTTTATCTCAAATGTTGCGGGAAGCAGCGTTGCTAGGGAAGAGGGGGTTGCATCAGGTGTGACACAGCGAAATGCTCAAATGTATACACATCCATGCTTTCAACAAGTAATGTCGGCAAGCAATTCCACTGTTTAGTTATGTAGGGAACAAACGATTTTTTAAATAGTTTACCTCTTGTAAGGTATGGTCGAACCACTTGACAGGTGTTTGGTCTTGTTGATCTGTGAGGACCAAAAGATACGTATGTTGCACTTGCCAGACTATGTTTGCGCCGGCAGAACGTTTTGTAAGCAGCGCACAGCTAAAAGAAAAAAAAAAACAAAAAAAAAAAACAGGTACGTGAAAAGTAAAAGATTACTTCAGATATTAAAAGTAAGAATTAAAAAAAAAAAAACCTTAGATTAATTCCGTGTTGTCCTTGAAATAAAGAAAATCAAAAGAACTACTGCAAATTTCGAACTATAAACAACACTTTTTTGACAACACGGAAAAAAAAAAAAAAAACATCCGACAACGCCTTTTTTTTTCTTCTTTTTTTTAGAGTTATGACGCATAAAATCAAATATTTGGCTCTGCCAAATGCACCTTGGTGCCCAGTGCATTGGCAGAGGCATTGTTTCTTTGAGCGAAGAATCCGCTGCACCTTTTATGATGCAACGAACCTTCATAGCGCGGCGGCGGCTTCATCACTGTCGCTTCGCTACGGCCGGCCGCTTCACCAGGGGTTTCACTTTGGTCGCCGTGAGAGCGAGAGAGAGACAGAATTTGCCTCTCGCGGTGCAATCGAGACGGTTCGTCTGATAACGAAAGCAAAGAACGCGGCTTTTCTCCTACGAAGTGTCATTTGCAGGCGGAAAAGAATCTATAATCCGCCGTATGTTTTCTGCTAACAGACCGAAAAAAAAAAAGTTGATCGTCTGCTCTGCCGCGAGCGCCACGGCGAAGTGAGATCGGGCGTGTACCAAAATTGTGATCGTCTGCTATATTATATGGAAAGCAATTGCCAACCAGCGATTCTTTTGCGAACATCAAGTTGATGAGTTGCTGTCAGGGTGCAGAATAAAAATCAATATGATTTATATCAAGATTT
Organism: Ixodes scapularis; assembly: GCF_016920785.2. NCBI lineage: Eukaryota > Metazoa > Arthropoda > Arachnida > Ixodida > Ixodidae > Ixodes > Ixodes scapularis. The sequence continues at coordinate 65,565,700 of NW_024609837.1, forward strand.
TAATCATGATTTAAGCCGTGATTTTACTAGCCTGGCTTAAATCTTTCCTGCAAAAACTCTCCTATAGTTATGTATTTTAAATTTAAAATGTGTTTATTCTTTGATACTTTCTGTGTGCATTAGTTTTTTATTTAGAGGAGAGTCATCGGGCATTAATATCAGGCTGCATGCGAGCAAAAAGCAGTGCTCTTCTCAGCATATCGGAGCGTTCAGCTCGTACGTTAGTTACGCTACATACACTATTGCAAGCGATCGAAGCAGAACGCGAAATGAAAAGCTCATAAAGCGTTTTAACCAGCTGTAAAATCAAGCTCTTTTGTTTTCGTATAACTGGGTTTACATAAATAAGAAGTTGCTACTTAAACTGTACTTTAGGTTACAGTGACTCTGAAAGATGCAAGCTGAAATATTCAAGCAGCCACACGGCGTACTTATTGCTCAATTGTTTTTTATTTTTTTTTTTTGGGGGGGGGGGGTGGAAGGGGGGGAAAGGGGGGAAAGGGGGGGGAGAGTTTTTTTTCAACAAACCTGTCTTTTGCATGCCCTTAAGATAGTTTCTTTTTTTTATTTATTTAGCGTCCCGTTTAAAGTGACTGCTTGTATCTCAGCCACGTGGAGACCATTTGATCAATCCAAAACATTCAAAAATGTGAAAACTCAACGCCTATTTCCCCGCCCATGTCGGTGAAGATTGACACCTTGTGTTCCTTTTTTTTTTTTTTTTGCAATATGTAGTGATATCGTACCCCTTCCACTCGGTACAATACCGGTTTATGTCGAAACCTACCTAGAACGCGAAGTCTCCCAGTCTGAGAAACATGAAGCAGGTGTGCACCTTCACCTTCAATAAAACTTCATTAGACGTTTACCGAATTCTCAAACTACCATATACATGGACGGTATGCAGCGTTGTATGCGTTGGCAAAAAAAAAAAAAAGTAAAGTAACGATCTACGGCAATCGTTGCTTGCAAATTAAAAAAACAAAAACGCGTTATTGACCTACGTACCTAAAAATAAAAGGACCGTGTTACCATTATCCTTATCGTTAAAAAGGAACGCACGTTAGTTTTTTGTTACTTTTCTTTTAAAATATGAATTAACAGGTTTTATTGTTTTGTCGTTACAGGTATGCATAAGGTCCATATTTCAAGAAACATTATGTCCATCCAGAAACTGAACATAATTAACTTATCTTTCTTTTACGGTTGCATCTAAATACTCACGAGAAAAAAGCGCCAAAAAGCAAAAAAAAGAAACTAAAAATTTCATGTGGGTCGGCGCCTAAAGACCAAAAACATAAATAAAGTGTACTTTTTTAAGTCTTGTAAAGAATATGTTAACGAGTAACGTAATTACGTTACACGTTACCGTTTTGAAAATGCGACAAGTACGTCACAACGTGACGAGAAAAAGAAACACGGTCCCGGTAACCCCGTTACTTGAAACATGTTACCGTCAACACTGACGGCATGTTGTTACTTTTGCAGAAAAAACATTACTCGAAAACCATGCCAGCGCTACCGTTTTACCGTTTTACAGCAGTTTTTAGCCCGCAGCCTGAAATCCATGGGCAAGTAAACCGCCAGATTGGCAGCCAACATTCCGATAACAAGGCCTTAAAAAGAAAAAGAAAAAAAGCCCTCAATCGGATTCATTCTAATTTTCTAGCCAAGCAGGAGGGCGAAGCAGGCATAACCAAAAAGCCGACCCGCTGTTTCACCCTAGTTTCAGTAGTTTCAAGGCCAAAGGTCTTGACAACAGAACCCACCGGAACCCCCCCCCCCCCCCCCGGACCCCCCTTCGCCACCATACCCCAGAACCGTCAACCACGGAGTCGGTAGAGCACAGCCACAAAGAATGGCGTCACTGGCTTTTGTCGAAGCACTGAAAAGGAGGAAAGATTGGCGCGTGCCACAATGGCGGAACCACGAGCGGTCACGTGGTTCAATCGCGTGAAGACGACCTTGGTGCCCGACGTGAGGTCGTCACGATTGGGCAACGCCCCCTCCCAGGGGGTGGAGGGGGGGGGGGGGGGGGGCCGCGAAAAAGTACCGTCTAATTGACAACAGCTACGGACAGCTGATCATGCGAGACGCCGTGCCGATTTGGGAAAGGGGGACGACCGTAAGAGGGTGAGACCCCGAGAGCACCGCCAAGTGGGCGTGTCGCACAGATTTTGGCTTCAGATATTGACTATTGTCTACAACAAATTCGCCAGTCGCTTTTCGTCTAACGTGCGCGACACTGGGAGCAATAAGTCGTGTTGCCCACGCGTTATTGCAAGTTACTCAAAGTTACTGCAAGTAACTTTGAGTAACTGGCCGAGAAGGATTCATACTCAAAGTTACTGCATGTAACTTTGAGTATGAATCCTTCTCGGCAGTCAAAACGCACAATTTGATGAGCATCGGCTGTAACAAACGTAGCAACAAGCCGCGCTTCCGCAGCGTGCCTAAACGTTTCTTGGAATCCACCGAGTTTGATTGGACAAGTTTAATTTTGTAGTCACATTTTGAGCCAAAACAATCGAATACTTGCCGCACCTCGCTGGGTGTAAAATTATCATAAAAAAAATGCGTTCATCTTTTTTTTTTTCTTTCATTTTAGCATTTTGCACGTCGGATTTAGTCGTGACTATTTCCGATAGATCAGGCACTGAAGAGGCATTCGTAACAAGTTCGAGCCAGTGAAATATTAAGCACGTGGAAAAGTCACAGTCGATACAGCAATGCAACGTTCACCCTGGTAAACTCTCCGAGAAGTGAATTCGTAAGATATTCCTTGGCTGCGTCTAATATGAACCCTTTTTCGAAAGGGTGTGCCTTATATTAGATGCAGTGCCAATCATCCGTGTTCGCCATTGTTTGATTACCCGCTCTGGGCGTGTATTGGACGCGAGGTCAGCGTCAGTATTCGGCGAATACTCGGATCTAATCGCTGGTTTCGCGTCCAAGAAATGCAGACCGGCAATGTTTCTTGATGGGGTTTTGAAATTCAGCGAATGTGAGTTGCATCGAGTTGCACCCCGAGACTGTTTACGCAATTGATTTTTTCGCGCGATAGCAGCTGACCAATGCTTATACACAAGACTCTACACCTATTGAAGCGGTGGTTATGAAAATACGGATTGAAAATATGGTCTAAAATGTCTAAAATATATGCTACGGCCCTCTGCAAGTGTTTAAATGTATGATTTATTTGTCTTTTTTTTTCCTGAGACAGCGCTATGGTGCAGAAGGCGGATATTAAGACGCTATGGTGTAGGCGTTGGGAACAGCTACATAACAAAAAAAAAATATGCTATACTTTTTTATGCCCCTTGCCACGACTAGAGCACTATATAGCTCCCTCGGAGCAGAGTAGCGCAATCTAGAACGCCCCCTCTCGGCGACTAGCGGCGAACGGCCGGGGGTTCCAACTCCGGCAACAAATGCATGGGGAACGTGAGAAAATCGCTGCTTCCTGATTATTTTGTGAGTGTACGGAACGAGAATAGTTTTTGACATAATAAAGGAATAGTTTACAATGATTTTCGCTAAGTTGTGCGCCATGAAATAACGTAATTTAAAAAAGAAATTCACTGAACGACAATATGCAGCAGACGACGCGGGGACGTCGCACCATTCACGTGACCCGCTGCGGCCAATCCATAAAGTCCATCTCCGCTGCGTAGAACAATCGTCTGCTTCAAACGACATTGCTTTGAAAATTGCATTCGCAAAATTTTCACACCCGTCCAATATTATTAAAACTTTAATAAAGTGTTTAGTGCTTTACCAACTTCACGACAGACTAGTTTCAAAATGTGTGAACTTGGCGTTTATTTTTTAATCAGCCGTGTTGAGTCGATCTACATGTATTCTCCCATAGGGCGGGCCGCCTCCTGGAACCGAGAGTACCACGTGACTCGCGCCGAATTGCTCTGTCGGCCATGTTGTCGGCGAAACACGGGGATCAAAGGATTTTGCTACTCTGCAGCTATATAGGGCTCTAGCCACGACTAGGCAAATCATGCCCACTCAAGCCATGATTCAGAAGGAAAACTACTTTATGACGCCGCACTATCTGTCTCGGAGACTAAATCACCAGTGCACAGTTGTCACACTGGCCCTCATCATTTTTTGTTCGTATCACAAGAGATTGGAACCCGTTGCCCTCCTCAGTATTTCCTCTTTCATATTCACCATAATCATTCTTCAAGTCCTAATGATGGAATGTCGCAACGCGCCCAACAGGATAAAGAGTAAATAAATAAATTATACTTGGAGATTGCAACAGTGACATGCTTTATTTACTGAGATCATGGCAGAATAGCTCCAGAAGTTTTAAACGGTTAAAGGTCAAGCTTGAGTTTCATAATAAACAAATACCATATTTATTCTAATTGTCGCGTCAAAAAAATTAAAATAATTTTTGTTCTCTATATTCTATTTTAAAATTTCTGTAATTATCTTTGACTTGTCTTTATATTCCTTGATATGGGAACGCTTCTTGCCATTTGTTTACCCACATCTGAAAGGGACATACTTTCCTAGGTTTGCGTGTCTACAATTTCTGTCGAAATATAGTGCTGATTTATTTCTTATTGTTACCGTACAATCCCCGCTATGGTACCGATGCAAACACGAAATAAATAAATAGATAGCTTCAACGTCAAAGCGCGACCTGTTTTATCGCTCAATGCAAACGCGGCGCGCTACCAAAAAATCACACCCAAGATTTCTTGCAAAGTTCCTCCGACGAAATTGCACCTGTCGTCCTAAGCAACCTTCGCCGCACCAAGTCCAGAGTTGTCCGTGCCCTTTCCTACCTTATTTCCCCTCTCCGCCTCCTCTTCCTTTCCGGTGACTCGACCTTCCAAATAACTCACTTCCTGCGCACTGCTTCCCGCCTCACGCGATGAAGCTCGCCTTCGAGAGACGCTCTGGACAACAACAACGAAAAGATACAGCGAAAATTTAAGAATGGTGCTCTTTTAATGATGATGTGGGGGCCCCAATTTACCTCAGCCCAGCTTAGATCGAGGCAGGTGCGCCGTCCACGCTCCGGTCAACCAGAGGCTGACAGTGCTGTGTGGAAGCTGCGTGCTCGTTGGACCAGTCGCGCGGCCATCTTTCGTCACATGGTCACGCTCTCGCCCATGCCCACGAGCAGAGGGAGCGGGGGTCAGGGGATGAGACGGAGGCAACTGATTTCGGTCCGGCGACAAGTGCATAGCTCCCGCAGCACTGTCGGCTTAGGGGCGAGCAGAGTGTACAGTCGGAGCCGTTCTTAACCAGAACGTCTCGCAGAGGTCGTCCGGGAGGATGAAGTGCACCTACGTCCGACGCGGCCAACAGGTGAAGCCAGTCTTGCGGAAAGACAACGGAGAGATAGCATTTAACGACCAGGAGTTAGCGCGAAATCTACACGAGCGCCGGAAGCCAGTTGCTTTTCTTGCGAGTCGAGTTTTTTTCTTTTTTTTTTTTTTCTTCATATTCTAGGTCCTTGCTTTTCATTCATGAAACCTACGGGCTGTCTTGAAGGGCTGCTGTGTTAGGGATCTGCTCAAGTTGTACTACGCTAAGGCTCTAGTATTTTTTTTTACAAAATATGTTAACTTTTGTTTTCTGTTAAAATGTTGGGCTCTTTTTATATGCTGTACTGTATATTTTAACTAGCAATTGTCACCCCCGGTTAAATTGGCAGTGTGTACCACACCACTGCGAAAAGCTAATCCATATTTAACACAATGCTCGGACTAACAAAAAACAAAAAAAAAAACAAAAAAAAAAAAACGGACAACAAGGAATTAAGGTTCCCTTCCTCGAAACACGAAAAGGTCTGCCGTAATTTCATACTTTCTTAAACGTGGACTACATTAACTTTTTGTCAATGGAGTTTCTTTTCCCATTGACGTTGTTTTATTGATGGTGGTGTGGGCCGCTGTAGGACGCTGTCAGAGTATTGTTTCTCGCTGACGACGGAGAAGCACGCCTGTGAGAGACTTGGCGTTAGCAAGAACAGCGAACACGTTTACTAATCGTGCAAAAATTACATATCAAACACTACGTGTGACTCTATAAAAACTCAATCGCACGCCGCGCATGGCAGACGTCTTGCAGGCGCAACGCGGGAGAGCGAAACCAGTTCGCTCGACATGAGCTTGTTCAACTCTCAAACCTGTCTGACAGACAGTCAGACAAGGTATTGATTAAACAAAAAAAAAGGGGTTGATTTGGTTGCCACAGGGTTAAAAGACAACTGAGCCCCCCCCCCCCCCCCCCCCCCCCCTCTCCCGTCCAATCAGGGTTCCACGTTGATCCCGTGGGGTATTGGCGGAGACGACCTCCCAACGGATCTGACGAGGGATCACTTACCCCTCCGGAACCCTAACAAGCACCCCCCATTGTTTCTAAGTTGGAAAAGGAAATACAACACCTGCTCTGGCCAGTTGTCAAATAGCAAATGGCGTCTCCGACCTCGTGGAGAGTTTAGATAGAGTAAAATCAACAGAGTGCACAAAACATAACGTAAAAGGGTGAACACTGACTCTCAACTAAATGTGTAATGGCAAACAAACACTGAAGTAAACAACAGCAAACAACACTATCATGACGAATCAGCACGTGTTAAGGTAACTAATCTCCCTGCTACGTAGATGGACCAAAGTTTAGCTTACTTAATTCTCAGTCCCTTCTCTTTTGATAGTATACGCCCTCTAAACATTATCTGGTCATCTTCCGGCAATCGTGCCGTGATGAAAGTCGGGGTGGCATCCATAGGGCTGCGCAATGAACAGACATCTGCCCCTCCTGCAGTCAACCGCCAAAACCAAGCATGTTCACGCAGTCTCTCATTGATACAGCTGCCAGTTTAGCAGATGTATGAACACATTCTTATTAAAACTCCAGTTGAGAGTCAGCGCTTGCCTTGTGTACGCCCTTTTACTCCGTCTTCGGTTTTTTTGTGCGCTGTGATGATTTTATTAAGTATGAACCAACTAGCCCGCATCACCACCGTAATAAAATATATAGAAAAGGTGCCCCCATCACCACATTTCGCCTGCCATAGTTAACAGAACTCTTATGAAAATGAGTCTACATGAATATTTAGCACGGTTCTCGAGCTGTACAATGGAAGAAAACTGGCCAATGTTCAAAACTGAAGTTCATAGACTAACAAATCTGCACATTCTTTAAGAACTGTAATACAAAACCCTCAGTCACCCTGGTTTACCAGAGCCCTAAAACATCTTTCAAAAAAAAAAAAAGCGCCTTTTTCGCTCCGCAAAGTCATCTACATCTAAGGAGCGTTGATTACGTTATTACACTGCTGTAAGAAGGATAACAAGGCAATTAATAACGCCAAGGCAAAATTTCATGTCTCATACCCTTCCCACTATAATAATCACCAAGTTTAAATTATTTCGGGACATAATGAACAATAAAAAGCATTCATCTCTTACACTAAAATATACAAATGGCGATAATACGACCAGTGATATGTGTGCCAGTTTATTAAATGCTACCTTTGCGGAATCATTTTCCCCTGACCACGTGCAAGACCTTCCACTGCTAGACTCTGTTGGTTATCTGCCTATGGAACCCATTTTTCTAGAGTATGTCTGGATTGTTCGTATCATCCAAAAGCTCACGTTATGATCTTCAGCAGGAGTGGACGGAATTAATTCAATTCGAAGTTTTGAAAGATACTAAGCATTACTCTTCCAGTATATTAACAAAATTATTTCAGCCATCTATTCAACAACCTATTCTTCCGGTAGACCCATTCACAAGGCTGGTGACAAACATTCCCCTCTCAATTATCGTCCTATTTCTATGAACAGTGTTTCCTGTCAATTTCTCGAACATGCCATCGTCTCTAACCTTGAAAATATTTTAGAATCCAACAACCTTTTCAACATTGCCCAACATGTTTTTTTTTACATTTTCATGTGAGGCGCAGCATTTACTATTCACTCATGATCCTCACAGCATTCTAGACCGAGGGTCTCAGGCGGACTGCATTTTTCTGGATTTCGCAAAGGCCTTAGATAAGGTCTCTCACAAAATGCTGCTACTTAAACTTTCCACACTGAACATAGACGCTAACGTTCTTGCATGGATTGAATATTTTCTCATTCAAAGGTCACAATTTATTGTTTTCAAGTATAGAAACTCCTCCTCTGTCACTGTTGCTTGCGGTGTTCCACAAGGATCAGTCTTATGGCACCGACTATTTTTAATACGTATTAACGACCTTCCCACTAATGTCTCCTTGTCTATCTGTTTGTTCGCTAAAGACTGTGTTATTTATAGTGAAATTATAGGCCATAATGATACTTCTGAACTCCAACCAGACGTTAACGCTGACTACCAATCGTGCAATGCATTGTCTATGAGTCTTAACGCTAACAAATAACAGGCTATGCAGGTGTCTCGCAAATCGCAGGACTATCCTAGCTACACTTTAAAACAAAACTGTGCGCCTACTTTCCCGCGTAACGACCGAAGATCCAACGACCGCAACTTACAGGGGCAGCTCAGCGAATGACGATGCTGAAACATATGTTTAGACCAAAAAACGCAGTCCAAGTTGTGATATTAAGCAATGCAACACGTTACCCTTGCATTGCTTAATGTCACAACTCAAACTGTTTTTTTTTTGTCTAAACATATGTTTCAGCATCGTCATTCGCTGAGCTGCCCCTGTAAGTTGCGGTCGTTGGATCTCCGATTGTTAAGGGAATAAGTAGACGCACGGGCTTTCCTTAAGGTGTACCTCTTGAGCAATATCCAGTTAGAGCCAGTATCGTCATAAAAATAATTATGTGTGCAAATAACTTCTAACCTGTCATAATCAGCATTTTTCTGCTAGTGCTAACCGCATATTAGGCTATATCAAACGAAACTTTCAGTAAACGCCGTTTCATTTCAGATAATTCTTTACAAAACTTTAATGCGTCCAAGTTAGTATATCTCGCATCTGCCTGGGGATCCCCGACAAGGAACTCTTACGTCTACGTTAGAAGCAATTCTAAACAGGTATGTTCGCTTTGTCTTAAGCAACTACCACCGCACTGCCGGCGTTACCTCTATGAGGAAAAAAAAAACAAAAAAACTCATTCCTACTATTATTCCTACGTCGAAAAGTTTCTCGGCCTTCTTTGCTTCATAAAATCTATTACCATAATTCTTTACTACCCGACACACTAATCCTTCGTCCATTTTATGTCTCCTCTCGACGTAATCATCAGCATTAAGTGCGCATCCCAAGTTCTATCACGACAATGTTGTATTCCTCATTCTTTCCTCGTACATCCCAGGAGTGCAAGCACCTTCCCGGGTCGGTAGCTGTCATCACGGACACACTGAGCTTTTCAAATGTGCCATCACCAATCTTTTTGTTGACGAGAGTGCCTAATATGTTTCTATTGATATAACCTTCTTGTTATTGAGTTTGCCGAATCTATATTTTGTTGTTAATTTAACCCTTTCTTGTTTCAGTTCCCCTCTCTAATGCCTTCCGGCCTTGAGGGTACCAATATATGAAATGAAATATCTTCCGTTCCAAACACTTTGTCACCACATTCCGCCCGACAGTGTGAAGAACCCATCACACTGCTGGCTGGACCCGCACACAAGTACCCCTCCTGTGTGATAGCCAGCGCCACAGCAGAGCTCGCGTTCTGAAAGCCCCAGGCACTTAACAGCAGTTTATTACCCAACTTCACAAGTTTCCAAAGTTTTTCACTGGGTTCCATCCTCCAACGGCGGGTGCTCGTGCCCGGGGGCCCTAACCGTAACCAGCTTCCACACGGGGAACCGGGGAGTCTTCCTGAGGGGTCTGTCCGGCCGCGTTAGCGCCCGTGTGGAGCTCTCGGACGTACTGAAAACCCCTGGGGCGAGGCCCCCGGCTTCCCCGAAACATGACCCGCGGCCTCCGAAAAGCGGCCGTTTGGACCTCCGGTCACATTGTGTATAAGCAAAAATCCGCCTTGGGGCAGCAGCTGCAACGCATACGAGTTGTCCGCCCAAGCAGGGTGCCGTCTTGGTTCCTGCCGCGGAATGTTACAGTACACCTTCACACTGACAATATAGAAGAAGACCGATACAAAAGGAAAAGAACACTGAAGCCATCCGCCTGAATTCCACTAAATGTAGTGGGCAATATCTCGCCCGACACATATAGCGGATTTTGCAGGCTCCATGTAAAAACAAATCCATTTTAGTATTATACGTACGCAAACTTTGTCGGGAATTATCAAAACAGGCAGCAATATCTTATTTTTCCGTGGCATGGTATTTTCTTTAGATAAAAGGCACAACAAACCTTTAAATTATCAAGCGCTCTACCGCAAAGAATTGCGTGCGGACAGTTCGCCACACTTGTTTCCTTGTCACCTGTCGCTTTTGACATGCTCTCGTTCAAATAGGACTAGAATTTGAAGCTTTAGTTTCAGACCATGAACGAGCTATTCGACAAATAGAAGGACAACAGTTGTGGAGACCGCAGTCGTAACAAACGGGTGATGTAGACCAAATCTGGGCGAAGGATGGGGGGGGGGGGGTGCACACTAAAAGCTTTTACAACCTTAAGGATGTAAATCAGCATGTTCTAGGGCTGTCACCGTAAGGGCGTTACAAAAACACCCTTAGGAATATGGTGAAAAGCTTAAAGTAAAGATGATGACAGCCTTAGCAGCCTCGTTGGGATACTTTTGCTGGCCGCAAATTTACAAGCAATATTCATCATATGGAGTTCTCGCATTCATAGAAACAGCAAATACGGACGCAATGAATCGCTCACGAGAGAACAATCATGCACCTGGTGACTTTTCCACAGGCTCATATGCTCGACAGCTCAAAGATAACCTTTCGCAGGTGGCCGCCTCTGCAGTTGCAGAGATTGCATGCATATTGCTTTGTCCTCGTATATATTTCGCGTATTGCATAACATACCCAAGTTCAAGAAATTTATATCCAAGTAAAAAACACTATTTGTACGAGTCTAGGCAGTAATTATTCTTTGTCATCGCTAAAACAACCTCGGCCGTGCGGCAACCATCCAAAAAGGGTGTTTGTCTCACTTTGTTGTACTACCCTTATCCACACCTTTTTTTTCACTCTTCAGAAAAGATGTTCAAAGCAACATCACTCGATTCTATAAGTGAAAAAGGTGCCTTACGACCAATTAAAGGTGCTGACGGGGTGTAGCAATGGGTGTAAATCTCCAGAACAGTGTTTTATACCCTTGAAGGTGTAACATTTCTTTTTATGTGCACATCATTTTTCGTAAAAAGGTCCTAGCTATTTTGTACCTACAGCAAGTCCAAGTGTCATTGCGGCGAACTTTATATGCCACGTGCCGATAACATAATTTCTACTGAATATGTACTTACAGCTACGGAGGGGGTGGGGGGCATATATTTGAGTCGAGAAATTTCTTACACTTAAAATATGTCCCACCATCAGTAATAGCATTGCATGTACGTTTAGGCAGCAGGATGATAGTCTGCTACAAGACGCGTTTTTCATGCCTCCGCTATAGATGAAACATTTGGCCTGAACAGTGCGACCTCTAGTCCCCTTTCCATCCTGAGCACTCATTGGGTCAATGACTAAGTTTCAAGGAAAGCGCTTGACGGGCGACAAAGCCCCCGCTCCCACCCTAAAAAAAAAAGAAAAAACATAGTGTTTTAAAGTTCATCTGTTGCGGTAGTGAGCATGACGTGCGTCACCTTGTAAGTCATATTCATTGCCGCGCCCCAGATATAAATGTTTCGTGAAAGTGCTTTTCCGTCATTCTCATTTGTCGAGCTCCATCTAGCTGTGAGTCACAGCCATTGTCTTTGATTGTACTGTGGGAAATTACACGCGTCAGCACCGTGTTTTTTTTCTTTTTTTCATTGTAATCTTGTTTACGACGCAAAAAATATGCAGGGGCTGATACGAAGCAGTCTGGCTACAGTACTGACAGACTGAGAAATTATGATGAAAAAATCGGCAGGATCGAGTCCCGATCTTCTAACCATAATGATAAGATAAAGATGCTGAAACGATGGAGAACAGTTTTAATACGTCAAAGGGGGGGGGAGGGGGCGTCGGTTTCAATAACACGCGGGGCAGTGCTTCCTAGTGCCGACAGCTGTGACTTCTCAAAATATTAACGCAAAACAAAAATGGAGTAAATGTCTCACATCATTATACAAATTACTCAGTGCGGAGGAAATAAACCTCGTGTCATGAAATGTTGCTCTAGAGTTCACCCTTTCCTTTCAATTCACACTACAAATCCGAGCTAACAATTTTAAAGAAGCGGTCAGCAGAGTCAAGGCAATTGCCATCCTTCTGAAAATCCCTATATGACCAGACGATATTTGGAAGCTCGTAAATATGTCCGTGTTTTTCTGAATAAAATTGAGTTGTGAACAGCGCTCTGTTTCCACTTATACTCTTTCGCGCTTGTTTTTTTTTTTTTGTTTTTTTTTTCGCACTCTTACGCAGTTATATTAGGAAGCCTGAGTAGCTCCTTTTCGCGCTCCGGTAACAATACTTGATAAGTAAACGGTTTGTGCGCATAGGCGCTGGCGAGATATTTTGTATTTCAAATAATGGCATGTCAACTATTTTTTCGGAGGGCAAGCACTGCAGGGTTGCCCAAAAAACCGTAAAGATGCGGCAACCACTTGTGAGATGTCATAGTATACAAGATACCAATGGGCTGTGGGTTCTCGTACGTGGATCAAACTGGCCGCTGCCTGAACGATCGAATATTGGAGCATAAAAGAACGATTAATTCTTGTGCCAGTTCTGAAATTGTAAAACACCTGAGTGAATGTGGAAATTGTTACCCAGTTTGGAAGCAGACGACTGTGCTTGAGAAAGAAAAAGATCAGTTTAAAAGGGTGATTAAGGAGACAATTAGGATCACGAGCTACGAAAGTTGTATAAACATGCCCTCTCTGACTAAGGACACTAGAGCGTTTTTGTCTCTTTTGGCCCCAAGTCGGTTGTGAATGGTATTTTCTGAATGGTTTTCTACTGTGAGATATTGGCATTTGAAAACTGCCTTGAGACCTGTGTTCGATACTCATGATTTTTCGGTGGTTTGTGTGTGCCTGCCGTTGGGATATGTATTAATTGGAATACGGCAAGAAAGAAAAAGACGAAAAGGAAGAATACTCAGTTCGTGTGCCCGGGGCTTTCTTAGCTTAGTGAGTGTGCCTGCTGTTGAATCTGTATAATTTGGATGGAAGTTGAAAAAAAAGACGACTGTTGTGGAAGTAAATGACAGCTGTATGCTGTGCTGGTTTTGAGAAGGTGGTGCGTATGTCCCTTTTGTTTCCTTCTCTCAAGGTTTTAATTCTTTATTATGAATCTTGCAGGTCCGTTTTGCATTCAGTCGACGGGTTCACAAGCCGAAAAGGCTGACAACTTCGGCAGGCAACGTATCTTTTCTGTCAGCGTAACCGTAGCGACGAGCATTGCAGGTTGCAGAAGCGATGGCGTTAATATAGAAGACATCTTGATGGGTTAACCTTGAAGAAGACAAAACAGAGCCCGTTGTATAAGAAATGAAGTTCAGCAGGGTAGAAAGTTTGGGCGAGTTGGTTCATCATCTAACAAGGTGGGAGCAGAGCAAATTTTATGGAGTACAAGAAAGTGCATAGATACAGCGCTGTGTCTGTGCACGTCTTGCTTCTTGCCCTTCTTTGAATTTGCGCTGCTCCCAGCCTGTTGTAAGTCTGTGTGCAGTTTTGAGTTGGAATGCTGAACGTCTCTTGGGTCTACTCCTTCGCAAACCTTTTACTCACGGTGTAAGAAAGGAAGTGAAAACATAAACACCTTCATAAAGACAAACCATATGATATATACAAGAGTAAAAAAATTGTATACAGCTAAAAACAAAAGCATTATTGCAGCCTCGTCATTGCCCGAGCTCCCACCATCGATTGCAGTGATTGGCTTTCCCAACTGCTTTGCAGAAAAGTAGAGTTTCCAAATATCTTAAGGTCTATGACCCCAATCTCTCAACTTAAAAACCATATGACATATTAATTATATGCATTTTTCTCAATTAATAACACAGAAGTCAATTGAGGTTCTACGATGCTTGTCCACCAAGCCTTCCCTGTCAGATGGCACATACATGGCATTGTCTTCTTCAACAATTCATTAATAATTGCTAATATTACAATTAGTGACATTTTAATATTAATATTCGAAGTGCACAGCAGCCGACAGTATATTATATATATGTTGTGTGTGTAATACGTGTTTAAGGCATGGGATGTCGTCTTGAACCACTTAAACTTGCAAAGGCCACTGATAAAGCAATTGCATTTTTATATGGCTTTTTCGTATGATATTACGGGGGTAGAATTGTATATGTGTGCATACCTTTTTTCTTCAGTGGGAAAATGTTTTATATTAAATGGATTTCGAATTTGTTTATCTATTTCAGTTACGATACACAACGCAGTACCGTAAACGTATATGGTCTCTCTGCTGTCTTCATTTCCAGCGGTAAGAAAAGGTAACCCTGAATTCATTATGTTCAGTTACCTCCGATCATTATTAATTGAACAGCACTCACGCTTCGTGCGAAATCAATAAGATTTGGTCTGATATCAAACAACCAAACACCAAAACAATTATTGGAGCCGGGAGAAAGAAGTAATCAAATAACGATCTATATCTTTAGAACTCGATTCATGTCCGATTCTAATTGGCAGATTAATTAAGATCCGCCGTGTCCGTTTATCTAACCGCTCCAGATAGCGCATCTTCCTTCGAGTAGCACTGCAGCTGTCACCGCGCCAGACAAATGGTAGTACACCTCACGTGCCTTATTGAATGCACGGTGCATATTTATGAGCCCTGCCGTCGGACGCAATTACTTCGGTTCTCAGGACGCTGTTATACCAGCAAGCTCTCAGCTCGTGCTCTTCGCCGAATCCCCGCCAATTAAAAGCGAGGACCCAGAAGTGCTCCCGCCAAGACGACGTGATCAGCATTAGCTTATCGCGTCGTCATCGCCGCTTCCATTATAACCGCGATGATCCCTAATATCTCTCGTTCGTACGAGCTAATGATCGCGTTACGGATGGAGCGCGCCAGAAGAAATAATGAACACGAACTCGATTTGCACCTTCGCGCGCTTTTTAATCGTCGGGACCGCTGGGGCAGTACCACCTAGGACACAAGGCCTCACTCCTCTGCCCCCGAGCGTCATCATTGGTGGATGTAGGCAGCGCCACCTAGAGCGTAGTTCCCGCTGGGGCGGGTCGGGGGTCCACTAAGGATGACGTCATGAGCAGGCCTTATCTTCCAGGTGGCATTGGCCAGGGAGCACGAGTCTCGGAAGGTGGAAATGTCGGGGTCCGATTCGCTAAGTGTTCCGGCGCCCGCCGCGTGTTCTGGCAATTATCCGCGGTTCCGATTGGGAGACGCGAAGAAAACGGAATAAACTGGTTGAGATTATGAGGTGCCGATGAGGTTGTGCCGCCAATGGTCGGAGTCGTCGTGCGTGTGCGCCGTGCGCTGGGTATGGAAGAGGTCGATGGCGACTGAGGGAGAACGTTGTTTCCCGAAGGGTCCAGTCAGGTTTATTGTTTCTTCTATGTATTAGGGTTCTTACACAGAGCTCGACATTCTACCACTGCGCAAAGGGGGGAGACCGGCAAGGGGATAAAAAGTTATCTACGCCAAGGGCCGGAAGTGAATAGCGTGTAACTTGCGTAAACTACTTTAGTCGTCTCATGAGAGGGTTTTTAGTCAATAAAAGAAACGAAGAATGTACGATGTGTCCAACACCACAAATAAATGGACGGTGTTTGGAATCAAATTACACAGTGCTCAAAATCACATAACCAGAGGAGAAAAAAAAACTACAATGACCACCAGAAATCCCCAAGAATGTAGCGGAAATGCATTCTGTGTATACTGATTATATCTCGTAGGAAAAAGCTAATTTCTTTGAAGTCTATTCATGTGTTCAGTTCCGTCATGGACCTAGCTCCTTCCCTGGATTGCTCCAATGGGCTCTCCCAAGACCTATGCGGAAAGTGGAAGTTCCAGGTTTTCTAGGGTCTTATGGCAAGGGTCCCATGCGAATATGTCCCGAAGTAAGCGTAACGCAGAAGTGATATACGCAATTTCCCCTGTTGAAAACCTGTACTGGTGCATACATTCGCCTCAATTCAATTTTCCCGCTAAATGCAGCTGGGAAACGCTTCCCACTGGATTTCGGGCTTATATCCTAAAAAAACATCGACTTATAACGTGCGCTGGAGGTTCAACTGGCGCTAGTATCTATGCAACTTCCGGAAGGCAAATTGAAGCAACCAGCAGCCAGTTTACTTTTACGGTGCTCCTGTGCATTCCTATGAGAGAGCTCGCGTGCATTTTGTTTTTCGCCGGAGAATAACAGGATTCACCTTTGTTACTTGAGTCGCAGTGAGTAGTAGGTAACTTTATAAAGATGATAAAATTTTAATTGTTTTCATTGCAGTTTTTTTTTTTTTTTCATCAGTGAACGATGTCAAACTTGGCTATAGTTCAGGCCTAAACCTCTGTTCCCTAGCAGGTATGCAAAGAGGAGAGGCGATTCCAAGTAAAATACCAATCGAAAGGAATATAGAGTGTGTTCGAACCTCTCCAGCCTACCGGTGGTGCCTATAAATTGCTAATATATCAGTCCTGTCACTACATGAAAATGACCCCGTCGAGCATCTTTAAGATCGAGCGGTTAAAACATTCAAAACGTAAAGAATAAAATACGTGGTCCATAAACATTTTTCTTTTCTTTTCTTTTTTTTTCTATGCAGGGCCGTTTTTATCAGGCACGTGTGCTCTGACCACGAACTATTTTCAAAATATTAAAATATTGTGATCTTGCGGGTGATGTTTTGAACGCAGAACAGGCATCTTCGTACATATGCATCAGCAGAGATAATAAAGCAATATTTATGTATCGCTGGTTAATCGGACGATATTACTTTATGTTGATCGTCTACATTCAGGTGGATTTACTGATCCAGTGTTACTGCGTCGTTCTTTCCCGTCTCTCTTGGTTTTTCAGATGTCCTTCTTCCGTTTTACACGTAACTCTCGCACGCAGAAAGCGCCGATACCGTGTTCGCGCTAACAATGTGCGACAGTGCAGAACACAAATGCATGTACAAAACCGTCTTAGCACCGTGTTTAATTCAATGAGTTTTGAAGAAAAACATGTAATCGATCAATATTTTAATTTACATAATCGAGAAATGTTCGAAGCTATTTCTAGTACCTTCGAATTATTCGTGATATTTGCTCTTAAGTGCTAAGAGAAAATACGTCCACTTTTTTCCCATAAAATGCATTACAGGAAATTAATTCCACACTGGTTCCTCTCCGCCTCTATTTGCAACAGTACACTAGCGCCAGCTGAACCTCTAGCGTACATTATAATAAATATAAGATAAAAATAAAGCAAAGATGAATAAAGTCGTGTCTTGTCGTGGTTGTACACTCTTGTAGCCTGAGTTTACTGCGCTCTATATCCAATATCCCGCCCCCCCAAACACACACACGTCATCGAATGGATAGATGGATGTAAATGGCTATACCCTTTGTAACGGGCGGTAGCTTGCGGCACCTAGCCTAAGTCTAAAAAGACCCTCCTGGTAGGCCACCCTGGGTGCATCCCTAGCGGATGCACCCAGGGTGGCCTGATGCGCGTCAGCACCAGCGCCAGAGCGCCTCGCATCCGTTTTACAACGACCGCGGCACCATAGCACGCGGCAACGCCGGGAGAAACACATCTACCGCTTTGCGACGTTTCTGGTCCATCTTCAGCGTGTTTTTTCATTTGGATTGAGTCGGTGGTTCCACTAACGATCACGTCATTCACACGCCCGGTGTTCTAGTCGGCATTGTTTCTATCCCCATCACGTCGAATACCATGCCCAGTTCGCTTCCTTAGTGCCAAGAAGTAAACTCTAGTGTAGCTCAAAACACGCTGCCTGGTTTGTGTCTCCCGAATTTGTTCGTAGGATTACATACATTTACATTTTCCTAATGCATCTGAAATTCTCTAAGAAAATACGTAGTGTGTACTTTTACGCGCTCAATGAACAGGATAGCGCGAAAAAGAATAAAAATAATGAAATTATTTGTAACATACACGTTTTCTTCTTTTTGTTTTCTTTTTTTTCTCGAACTCCAATAACTAATCGCTTGAAGCTTAGAGTTAATATTATATCCACTAGTGGTCCAGCTGGCGATAGTGTGCAGTTTCGAACTAAAACAGGCATACAGCAACCTGCAGTCTGATATCGACCAGGGCTAGCGCCTTTCTAGGTAAGAAAAGTCGGTGCATTGTCTTTCTGCACTTGCTGAGAAGAAGTATTATGATGATTTCTTACGTAATGAATAGCTTGGAACATTTCTCGATCATGTAGACGAATATATTCTAGTATCGTTGAAACTTGGGCGAGATGGACAAACCGGTAGATGTGTTAATAAAAGACTTGCGGAACATGCCCGGTCTGTTAATTCGTCACCAAGGGGGCCAATCTTTCGTTTCACTGCAAGTAGTTGTTGCTGCAGTCCAATTTTAAAGGAAAGGACGATGTTGGGTAGGCATAGGACAAAGACGGCAAGAGAAATTTTAGAGGCGTATTTTATTTCAAGGTACGAGGACGGAAGCTGTGTCAGTGTGTCGTCTGTAGCTTTAGAGGACAAAGAACGGGTGTTTCTCCGGGAATTCGACAGGTGTTAGGAAATAGTTGACGGTGTATGCTCGTGAATGTTTTGAGTATCACAATTAGTTATATTTTGTCTCTCCAATAAAATAACGGTTTTGAATCTGCGCTCTGGTCTTTGTGCATCTATTCTCTATCTGCGTGCTCTGTTCAAATTTCAAAGACGAATATATTGGTCGGGAACAGTGTTTTCTTTTCGCAATTATGGTATTAAACATAATGCTGATATGGCTTCCTAGATGCAGTTATGCACACTGCCCGACAGTGTAGCGCGAACATGGCATCTGCGCTTTTCTGTGATAGGTGTTTGCGCACGCTACGTGGCTAACAAAGAAAAATAATCTCGAAAATCGGAAGAAACGGCAAGAACTACGCAATAACACTGGGTCAGTAGCTACCTGTACACGTAGACGAACAAAATAAAGGGAAAGTCAGTTAATAAGTGGGAATGTCAATACTTATTTTCTTCTTTCTGCTAATATGTAGGTGCAGAAATAGTTTGCTTATTTCTACATATCAGCATACCAGAAAGAAATATGTACTCTTAAAAAAGGTGTGATCTTACACCCATATGTTTCATATAATCCAACCCAAACCTTCATTTCTACGTACAGCACACTGCCTTCGAACTGACGGCTCCAACTTTTACGAGGGGCTTGGTAACGGTGCGACCTAACTTATTAAACAGCTAAACTACGCACCAAAGACTACAACAACAAAACAAAAAAAAAACACCGATGTTTTCCTGTAGGGCCAAAAACGCCTATTAATTGTTTTGTAAACACTGACACGTACACTAGCTATTTCAATAAGTGGTACCACTCGGCTATCAAGCCGCTCGTGAAAGTTGGAACCTTTGGCATGATATCAGTGCGCTGTATACGTCGAGCTAAAGTTTTGAGGTGCATAACGTGGGACGGGGTGTAACTACTACATCCCCCATCTCTGAGAGTGTATCTGCGTGCTCAAAACAAGCATATTTGCATGCTGGAGAAAAGATAGAAGAGGGGTAAGGGTGAGAATGGGACTCAAAATTTCCATGGGTTGAATCCCCGCACGTCTCTGTGGCGTGGACATCAGCAGCGCGAGCTTTCGCTCTACGTGCTCCGAGCTTCGGTACTCGAACATACTCGGCCCACCGATCCCTCTATGAAGGAAGTACAAGAATAAGAGGAAACCAGCTGGGCGTAAGACGTGCTTTTTGCATCTTCAGAGAGCCAGCCGCACCAGTGGCATCCCCCATGTCTTCGATCGACAGGGTGCTCAAGCTGCTCGGTTACAAGCTCCACCGCAAGCTTGAAGACATCAAGGCCCGCTTCCGCAAAGACCGCCCAAGGTCAACACGGGCGTCAGCCCCCGGAGCTCGACCACGGGGCTGCTGGACTCCCTGCGTCACCGGAAATTCGGCCGGATCGTCTGCATGCAGGGCAAGCAGGGAGCCCTCGCCAGGCGCTTGAATCTGACCCCAAGGCGGCCCCACGAAGGCCACCGTCGCGAAGACCGCTGCTAAGCCTGACGCTCTCCCTCACCCTGTTCATCACTACAATCATCACCATCAGTCATCACCGTCGGGCGTCATCACCAGTGATCATCATCAGCTGCAACCATCACCTCTACTGTTTGCCTATATATGGTCTGAAGCCTCATACAGAAGTGCAATACTGCAATCCTAAAAATGTACCTGCGCGTTCACATTCCTGCCGAACACGCAAGTAGCCAATCACTGTAAAGGTAGGGAGGACCCCAGTGAGGATTGAAGCTCAGAATAGGGTTCGACCGGAAAGTCTGCTGTGCATTGGCACAATGAGGATGACGTTCCCTTGTCGATTTTCTCCTGCGCACGTCACATCTTTCAAGTCGAATATGATTGAGCGTCGAACATAGTTATTTTTTCTCGTTATTCTCGGTGAATGGCTACACGCATGATATGCAGAAAATGCGAAGGACCTTCTTAGACTGGAGTCCGGCTGTTGGCAACAATAAGTTACCAGAAATTAAATGTGTTTTTTTTTAACGCTTATGAAGAACCAAACATCTTCAGAATGTCACTGAATATGGATCGATGATAGATTTAAAAAAAAAAAACGCAATATTTGTATGCGCATTTAAAGCAGGAAAAGTAACAACAACGCGACTAAAAGTTATGTATTATTTATCAAAGTTTCATAGTGTATTCTCAGTTTCTCTTTAGATTTTAATGGCTATTACGTTGCAAAAAATTGCTTTAATGGGAGCAGAAAGAGAAAAGTAGTTCTACAACCTACAACTATTACTATTACTATACAACGCAAGGTATCGGCCAGCTTGCTGAGCAGAAAGACCACAAATACCTTCTTAAACGCTTACCGCGTTTTCTTCTGAAGTCCAGCGACTCTAATCTAGGGATAGATTAATGCATAATGGAAATACACCACACGAAGAACACTGAAAAAGACACGACAAAGTGCTGCTGCGTTTGTGGTTGTTATTATTTCGTCGTCAGTGTTTTTTTTAGTTCTTTTCCTTATTATGTGTACAGCGCAACAGGTGATTGCCACTTTCTCCTGTCTTACTCAACTGAAATACTGCTATAAACAAAACTAGTGTTCCGGAAACTTATTAAACAAATCAATACTCTAAGAGCTAAAGTACGGTGCCCACCGGTACTCTCTTCGATAAGAATGCAAACAAAAGGGCCGATGTCGTGTTCGCGATAACACTGTCCCGCTGACTGCAACGTTTCCTAACCAGGCCAGTTTGCTGCCTTGATGGAGATCGATCCGCCTGAGAGCTGAGCTACTTCCCACAAGATCGGTAAGTTGAAAGTAGAAAACGCGGGCAGAGAGAAGGTAAAAAAGAAAAAACACGACAAGACTGCAAGTGCGCAAACTTACGAAGGCAAAGAAAAACTCTCTCAAGCAAAACAATCAGTCGACCGCGAAGTATGCGAACGAAGTATGTATTAATTTAGAAGGTATATCTTTGAGCGCAGACATCATCGCCCACTTTTTTTTTTTTTTTTTTTGAAAGTGCATTTTTGAGCTCGAAAAAAAAATGCAATCACTTCTATCAGGAGTATCAAAAGCAAGAAAAATAACGGTGTGATACACGTGGAATGTATGGCTAATTTGGCTAACTAAAGAACAAATGTTAACACGAGGATCCCCCTTCACTCTGTCCGGCATACATCCACGCGCATTTTAATGAATTAACGATTTCCGTTCATTTTCACCCGAAATGCCGTGCAATAAATTCTAGGATTTAAACGCCGCAGAGATCAAAGAGGACTATAGATACGTATTTAAGATGCCTCGAGTACAGTGTATTTCGTATTTAATTACAGGTTGAAGAACATGTTTTTCAATCACATTTAAATACTGAAAATTGAGTGTGTCAACTATATACAGCTCAAATAGAATTTTGGGCAGTTTTCTTCCCAACAAAAAAAAGTTTGGAAACTTTTCCACAAAAAAAGAAAAAAAAGAAGCGAAGAGCAAGGAAGAAACGCGCTGGATACAAGTATTGGCATTTTAGTTGAGTGACTTCATCTGTTTAAAGACGTCGCATTGATGACATCTTGTTTGAAAAGCCTATGCCACTTCAACTGGGACTTTAAAATCAAACCTGCGCTGACGAAATTTTGTTTTCTTTTTTTTTCTGATGTTGAATTTTTTTATATCATGACAAACAAATGGTTTCTAGGTGTTCAACTCTCTTTCTGAACACTTGATACCTGGTATGTGTAGACTCCATTCTTTATTTTGTCCCACATATTTTTTCTTTTCTTTTGCAGTTACATTTGATATTACGATATGTCAGACTACGGGAACCAAAAGTATTTGCAATATTATTTGAAGATGATAAAATATTTCTATTTCGGCTGCATCTTATATATAAATACTTTCCTAAATTGTGTTTTTTTTTTATTTAAGTAAATTTTTGTCGAAGTATTTCGTATTTGTATTTCAGTATAGCTTTGAATCTCTGACTCGTATAATGGCCCCATCTACAGACATCCCTTTTGAAATAAGCACGAAAAATGTATTCTGGACTATTTCGGTGTCACTAATTGCACCTATGTTAAAGAACAGTTATCTGAATTTTGTTTGAACCATGCAATTTTTTTATTCGTGTATGAGACGAAAAAAATATCCGATACCAAGACCAAAGCATATTTTGATAGGGAGCTAATCATTAAAAACTGCATTGACGACTTGTAATACCGTTTGAAATTTGGGCTACTTGGTGAAGCATGCTTACGGGTAAAACCAGCGCGAACAAAGACAAAGGACAGAAAACAGTGCTCCGTCTGTGTGCATCCTCTCTGTCCCTTGTCCTTGTTCGCGCTTGTTTTACCCGTAAACATGCATTGAAGACATATTCCTTCAAATGTTAAAGAGGGGTGAAATAAAGGTCTGCCAGCTCTTGGTATGCGTGCACCATCAAAGATCGTAGGAAAACGAGACTCCTGAAGCTCGCGAGAAAAACTTCCGAACATCGTTTTTTTCCTCGAACCCACCGCTGGGCACTCCAATGTTAGCAATATTTATATGCATCAGACACTGTCTAGGAGATCTGACAATCGTCAAAAAATATTTCTCGCCTTTTGTGATTCGCAAGAAGTGTTCATATGTGCACATGTCGCACACGAATCATTTTGTTTATGTGTGTCTATGTGTTTTTAGATCAAAAGCGTCGGCAGTAAGGGCAAAGTGCAGTTACATTGTGCCCGGCAAGGCGCTGTCACCAGACATGTGCCTTACTAGTAAGGAGTTACTTTTACCTAGTTAATTTTTTTCCAATAACGAGTAACATATTTAGTTACTTTTTTTTATAAAAGGAACGAGTAACATACTTAGTATATTTGTAAGGCCATGTAACGAGTAACGGCCAGTTTGTTATTTTTGAGGAGGAACGATTACAACACCGTTTAAACGGCTTCTTTTTAATTCTAACATGAGTAGGGGTCTATTGCGGCAAAGACAGATGGGCAACCTGAAAAACTACCAAACAGTATGATTACAGTATACCAACGATCGCTGAACACTGTCAGTCGAACTCTACAGCTGCGGCAACGTCCTTCACTCAGCGAACACAATAAGGTTTGCTGGATGAACCTTCAAGAGTCGTGTACGGACCGAATGTAAACCCGGAGGGTGCCAACGCGGGAAGGCACAGAATCCATGGTCAACTTAGAACTTTAGAAGCGGAGAAAACAAAAGAGAGAGGAGAATCCAAGATTCGCCAGCTCTTCCTGAAGCACTCCACTGTCGTTTCTTCGAGCTCGTCTGTAGGACGACTCTTCAGTGTCGCCAGAGATGCATGTTTAGAGCGGCACTGACACCCCGAAAGATTTTTTTCTTTAGTGAAAACGATACGATGAGTGGTTATGGACTCACAAAACAAAATAAAAATAAAAAAACGCTACACAAAAAACTCTTTTATGCGCGCACGTGTTTCTTTTTTTTTTTTTTTTTACCTTTTCGCTTTGTATTTTTTTTAATTTGAGTCTTGGGCGAGTTGGTACATACTTCGGAATTAAAAACAGCGGAGAAAACAGCGCTGCGTCCGTGTTACTTCTTCGTCTGGTCCTCGTCTTTTCGCGCTGCTTTTTTTTTTATTTCTGTGGTAATCGATTATGAAATTTAGAAGCCTTGTGAGCGACATTTTTATAATATTTAAAAACGGCACTCGTAAAACCTTATTTTACGGACTTGCGAACACTCTACGCCCCACCCCTTCTTTTAAAATATCGAAAATCGGAGTCCGGAAATGATGTCGTCTCTTAACTTTTTATACTAAAACTTGTTTCTCTCTCTCTCCCTCAGGAACCATGGTGGCGCCCAGCACAAGTAGCACAGAGGATGATCGGGGAGTCGGGAAATCCAACAAAGTTCTCTTTTTGGTACCTGAACACTTCTCAAACTTCGAAAAAAAATCGTCAAACGGTCAAAACGACTGGGTTTGGTGCCATGTGCACCCTACTATCAATTGTGACTCCGCCAGGTCAACCTTTCACGCAGCACCGGCGCAGCGTCGACCCTCACGTCGCTCACAAAAGTCCACAGCGCGTCCTCTTCGACCTCAGACCTGTCCAAAGAATTCGAGGTCGCTAAAAAGGGCCCTAAAAGAACTTCGAACTCGAAAGTGAAGCGTCGTCTGCTCACAGCCATAGGCGGCACGCACAAAGCAACGCGGTTGATCGCGTTATGCGGGAGAACAAGGCACTTCCGGTCCGGACGGTTTGGAGGCGGAAGATGAACTCAAGTTACAGGACGACTCAATTTTTGACGTCACTGCACTGGCGCCCATCGCGCGGAAACTTTAATTTAAGCTTTTTGATTTTTTTTTTTTTAGTTTACAAAAGTTGAGTTTCGAAGCTTCGAATTTTTAGGGTGATGTCCACGCATCGTTTTGAATCGTTTCGGATAATAAAAAAGGGATACGATTTTGACCTGTTAGTGTCTCCTTAAGGAAACGGGGAAACACAACTGAAGAAACTTCGAGAGGCAGCTACCGCTTAAAAGCAACGACTACTGAAAAGAACGATAAACCGTGAAACAAAAGCACTGTGTATTTTTTCATCAAGGTGACGTGAAAGGCAACTCGTTGCATTTGAGGTAAAGCAACGCGCTTCTTTTGAGAATCGGTAATGAGTAACGTATTCAGTTAGCGTTTTAGGGGTAAAGTGTACATGTCATCAGCATGCAATGAAAAAAAAAGTATTGAAAGTATTAAACGCTAAATGTTGGCAGTAGCCAATCGCCTATTACGTTCACAAGAAAAGGAAATAAAGCGTCATCTTTTAAACAGTGGAGGCAATGAAGAAAAGCACTCAAATCTTGATTGAAAGAGGCCTGAGAATTGCTTCACGCAGTATATATAGAACAGATCGGTGGACTGAAATAGGCAATTACATTTGTTTCATTTCTTCGGTAAGACATATCAAAATATTTTTTAACGTTTTTGAGGCTCTAATGAGAAGCAGAACTTTGTAATATTCCTGATAGCATGAGCATACCTCGAAACATCCTAAGTACTGCACCCCCCCCCCCCCCCCAAAAGAAAAGAAGACGCTTGGTACTTGAGTTTATATCACACCAGGACTTACCCACCTGGCTTTTCGCTAACGCCAAAAATTACTATCCTAAACACATAAACAAGAAAAATACTTCGAAAAAGTACTTACTTCACGACATTTCTTTCACACTAGCGCTATTACGACCACTCCTCATCCACTCCTCCGCCAAAATTCACGATCAAAAAGCAGCGAAACCCGAATTGCGTCAGCAACAACCCTTCTGCGGAGCACTTGAACCTCCGTCGGTCGTTGTCCATTCAAATCCCATCGCAAATTCATGAGCGCCCCCATAGAGCTTCCTCGAGCGGAGTTCGTCATGCCTGCAATCTCGCTCATCGCGCACACAAGGGCTCATCACCGTCATCATCATCGCCATCACCCCGACGCGGCAAGTGTGGCTTCGGCGGCGGCAGATGGCACGTCGGGCAACCTTGGCCGTCCCTCGTTACGTCACGCATCAGGTCCCCAGTGCCCCTTGCGCGCGCGCGTGTACATGCAGATGAGACGGCGCCACAGACCAAACGACGCGTGATATTCAAGCGACCACCCAACCGACCACAACAGCCACCGTCCCAGTGACGCCGCAAAAATCGCAACGAAAAAATTCCGCCAAAAGCAGATATCGCGGTAACAAAAATGAACGCGTCCCAAAAAGCGCGCGGCGAATCGGACGGGGCGTGGAGGGTCGAATGGTAAGGAGAGATGTTCTGCGTCCAAAAGATAAATATGGAAAAGATAACAAAAATAACCTCGCACCCAAACCGCATGCTGAAGCCACAACAGCGTGATGGATGATTTCGGGTATAACTCGCGACTCATTGTGGGTAACCCCTCTCCACTCTTTCCCATTTTTCTTCACTGCGTACTTTCTCTTCCCTTTTACATCCCCCCTCTTTTCCTTTTTTTGGTTAATGCGACTGGCAGCCCCTCTTGTGACGCTCCCGGGAATTACTAAACCGCACTAAAATGAACGCGGACGGTGTGTTCTTTTACGTTTCTCTTGTTTTAAAGGGAAGAGAGGGGAGCCTACCCTAAGTGGGGAAGTACGGGAGGCGGATTCGAAAAGAACGGGGTAGGGAGTGTGCTCCCCAAAAAAAAGCGTCCGGTGTGTGCTCGTTTTTGCGGAACCAACTGCTTTCACTACCCAGCGCTGGACTCAAGGAGACAATGAAGTGGTTTTAAAAAAAGCGGAAGACTGCTCGCGTGGTTCACTAAACAGAACGTTTAAGATGCCGGCATAATTATTTCGCAAGCTGCGACGGTAGCAACTCAATAGTTCACAACCTAGGGTTGATCTGCCGCTAGAAGGCGATTTAGCTTGTTAAAACGGAGTTTCGGGCGAGTTGGTAGCTCATGATGTGCAGGGGAAACTGCACCCGCAAAACAGTTACTCAAGTCCACGCGCACACAGACCCACATACACACACCGCTGCGTAAGTGTGGCTTTCTTTTGTGTGCGTGGACTTGAGTAACTGTTTTGCGGGTACGCTGTTCTTACTGTTCATCACGATTTAGCTGTTTGAACTTTTAACACAGGATGCATTTGGGAGCTGGACTTTAGGCTAAAAATGTAACGTTTTAGCGTATCAAAAAAACGTTGCACGCAAGCCACGGTAAGCATATAGTATAACCCACGGCGGGTAATGCATGAGCATAAAAAGCGTACGTAGTCATAATTATGCATATTTAATCGT
The DNA here is from genome assembly GCF_016920785.2 of Ixodes scapularis. NCBI lineage: Eukaryota > Metazoa > Arthropoda > Arachnida > Ixodida > Ixodidae > Ixodes > Ixodes scapularis. The sequence continues at coordinate 65,593,188 of NW_024609837.1, forward strand.
AGCCAATAAACATTAATAATAAATACCGAGATTTGCTACGCTGCGCCACGGGAATGGAACGGTGGGTAGTGCGATCTGCATCTGGCTTCTTGCCAGAAGGAGGAGGCCCCAAGTACGATAGGGAGTTGTAGTAGATCGTTTTTCTCCTCCGCTACGGTATCCCCGAAGACAACGCCGCAGCTGCGCATGCGCGTCGCCAGCCTTGTCTGCATAGTTCAAGGTCTTGTGGCGGATTACGGAGCGCTATCTGGGTGCTTTGCGGGCTGCGGGAACGTTCTACTACAATTCCCTATTGTCCGAAGAAAACACAAGGAGTACCATTAGGCAATAGCTCTCATGAAAACCTACAACACTGAAAAACTACTCTTCCATCAGTGTTAACGGAAACGCGTTACAAGTAACGGCGTTACCGTTAACGAGTTACTCTTTGCTGGTAAGGTATTAGCGTACTCGCTACATTTTCAAAACCGTAACGGTTCACGTAGTTACATTACTCGTTATTTCTTCCTCAGACCTAAAAAAAAGTATACTTCAACTTTCTTTTTCGGGTTTCTACACTTTGTTTTACCTTAAATCCAGGCGCAGCCGACGGTACCAGTTGATGGGACTAACCAGCAGGCACGTAGCCAGGGGGGGGGGGGGGGAGGTCGGGTCCCATGGGGCCCGGCCCTCCTCCTCCCCCCCCCCCCCCCCGAAATCTTTCATTTTGCTGGGGCCTCCTCTCCTCCCTCCCCCTCCTACAGCATTTTGTCATAAGCAGCCCCCCCCCCCCCCCCCCCCACAAAAAAAAAAAAAAAATCCTGGCTACGTGCATGCCTGCTAATCAGATAGGGTCAAAAGGGCACCATCATGGCGTTCGTCATGTTTCTGGACATTTGGTATCATGGCTGAACCAAACACGAACAGAAAAGACTCAGTGACTTGCGTTTTTGAAGCTGCTTGTTTAATCCCACTGAGCTCGTAGCGTTGGCTACGTGTGAACGTAAGCAGAAGCGAAGTATAGGCGCCAAGTCATTCATTATTGCACTCTTTTTACATACCTTCAGGATATAGTCTGTCTTTTCCCCACGCCAAAAGTCCCACTTTAGAAAAAAAACAAACAACAACCCTTTGTCACAATGTCAAAAAACGCTGTCGCAAAAAAAAAATAATAATAATAAAGCGCTGTTACCGTCCATTTACAAATAAAAAATAACGCAAATGTAACGCGCGATACCTTTCATCGGTAACGGTAACTCGTACCTTCTATCTTGAGGTAACGTAGGTCGGTAGCGTGTACCTTTATTGTTCAAGTAACGAGAAACATATTCTGCTACAGTGATTGCTTCGGTGAAAGGATTAGTGATAGCTACGGAGCGAGCGTGGCCAAAAACGGGGTTGACATCATTTTGAATAAAAATAAAATTTGCGCGGTCGTACTGAGTGGGATGTATACACCAACTCAACTCTCCTACGTCACGCCGCGGTGGTGGCGCGCCGGACGCACTTCCGGTCTGTGGCGGTGGGCAGAAGTCGCCGTGCCAGACATGCATTCCTGTGTTCCCTTGGAAGAAACGAGACAAAAAACCTGCTTTCTCGTCAAAATGCTGCGACGGGGGTTGCGCCAAGAGAGTCTGGAAAGGTTTGAAGATCAGTTTTCATGTGTTTTTGCACCCTCCGTTCGTCCGAGAACGTGGATAGTAGCCGTGAAAAGGGCAAACCAGACGCTGTCGAACTACGATTGCGTGCGCGGGCAACGCTTTGTGGTCGCCAGATGTATTTGCTTTGTTCCAACATAAACGAGAGAAAACCGCCAAGTTGTCCGAACGGTCCGAACCACCCACGGGTTCAGCGTGTCTTCAAATTCACACGGCCGCCTGATCGTTCGAACTTTCGTCTGCTCTTTCAAACGTCTGCTTTTTGTCGTCTGCTCGTTCAAACAAAAGCGGCCCGTAGACCAAACTTTGACCCGGTGATTGCAATAAGAAGTAATTGCAGACCTCAAAAAACTTAAGTAGGGTCGGTGTAAAAAGTAGATACAAGATGTTGATCATTGGTACCGGTGGTCATCACCGACTTGTTACGCTTGGTCTGTTCCCGCTTCCGATTTTCAGTATCGACGTCGATCATCGCCGCTACCTTCTACACTTTCGCAACACCAACGACGTCGCTACCGAAAATAGCTGGAAGAATCTCATCATGGTTTTGGCGTCCATTCTGCGGCGTTCATGCGAATGAATCGCCGAACGTCAAATTATTAACGTAAAGTTTAGCGGCGTAACGAGCCTTGATAATTTCGCTTAAGCGATTAAAGTGGTAAGACATTGCGATGAGGACGTAGAATCGACAATTCCAACGTGAAAAAGAGTAGGCAGACTCACACAGACGCCGACAACGTGACATTCGAGTGGTTTGTTGACGCGGGACGCGGTGCTTCTTGCCCGTACCCCATTACGCATGCGTTCGAACTGTCGTCTGCTCTTTCAAACTTGGCTGCTTTTTGTCGTCAGCTCGTTCAAACGACAGCGGCCCGGAAACCAAACGTTGACCCGGTAATTGCGATAAGAACTAAGTGCAGGCCTCAAAACACTTTTGAAGGTTGGTTGGGGTAAGTAGGCTAAGTGTAAACAGATACAAGAAGATGTTTATCGTTATTGTTACCAGTGGCCATCACCGACTTGTAATGCCCGATTCTACTTGCGGTTTTCAGTATCGACGTCCACCATCTCAGCTACGGTCCACGCTTTTTCAGTCCGAGCAACGTCGCGTCTGAAAACAGCGAGCAGAATCTCATCGTGGGAGTCAGGCTTTAGCGCCCATTCTGCGGCGTCCACGTGAAATGAATCGGCGCACGTCACATTATTCACGCAAAGTTTTGCCTCGTTAGTTTTGCTGAAGCCGCTCAAATAGTCAGACATTGTTAGGGGGACGTAGCATCAACAATTCCAACGCGAAAAAGAGCACGGGGACTCCCACCGACGCCGACAACAACGCAATTCAATGGTTTGTTTATGGGCGACGGCCGGCTTCTTGCCCACCATCCATCGCGCATGCGCGGCGCCGGTGGCGTCCGCTAGGGGCGCTCCGGTTTGTTTGTAAACATGAGTTGGTGTATAGGGTGTTCCCAAAAAAAATTTCGTTGTTCTTGTTACTGCAAAAAAAAAAAAAAAAAGAAACTACTCGTCGCTGGACGCTCATTCTCCGCCCAAAGGTAGCGCTCGAGGTCCTAAACAGACCGCAAAGTTTCAGAACGCACCGTTATCTTATAATAATTATAATAAAAAGGAATAAGCGATTTTCTGCAATTTTGAATGGGAAAATAGCAGCCGACGAAACTCTCGAATACATGGATATGAACGACGCCAGTTAGAGAAAAGGGGTCAAAATTGACCTCACTTTCCGAACGAAATTTTTCAGAAAAGTACTCATGACTTTTTGATGAAATTACAGCTAGTTTTTAAACGTTGGACTCTGGTTTCGGCCACTAACCCTACATTTGGCTGGAGAATGAGCGTTCGTAAATTTTAAAGCAATCTTTTGGGGGAAGACACGCTGTATATACTTTTCCAGCTCTATTATCCAAGGCAAAAATCTCCTAATCACTGTGCTATGGCCACATGCGCGGCGTCTGATATTTCGAGGAAGAGAGTTACAGTCCATCCTCAGAACACCTCCCACATCTTAATTGGGATATATAACGTGTTCTGAGTGGGCATGGGCAGTGTGCGCTCGCATCCTTGTGCAATGGTACGCAAGGATACACCAGCACGCACCGTGGCGGCTCCGAGGCGACAACGATGACAACGTGGCGCATGAAACGAGTAGCGTTAACAGCACGCTCCACGTGGACATTCACTCCTCGAGAGGCGCTAGCTCGAGATAGAGCATCGGCACCATCCGGCTCCTTCAACGGCTTAGCTTCCGGTCCGACAACTACTTCTTCTTTTCTTTGTCTTTTCTTCGTATATAAATGAAGGGCCTTTTTGGACACTTTAGTTCAGTGGAATGGTGTATCAGCGACGTGCGCGATCGAAAGCATCGCTGTGGTCGTCCTTCCACCATCGGCCAAATGCTGACTATGGCGTCGGCAAAGGATTTCTCATCGACGGATGTAACAGTGATGAAAGAACGTCAATTTCGGCGGTGTTGACAGTGCTGGTTTCAGAGCGAAATGATTTCAGGCTTACACCATGCTAATTACAATAACCATCGAACCTGTTGTTCGCAAGGTAATGTCGTCACGAGAGTGAACCGTAGGACGGCGCCACCAAGACATCTTGCCGCCAATAGTGTAAAAACATAACATCGTTGAGCAGTTCTTTTTTTTTTTTTTCTTCTATTTTTGTAACTTTGTTTTACGTTGACATACGGAAAACATTCAAACAAAGAAAAACGTGCAGGTTAAGGATCAACAAAAGAGTAGTTTCCCCGCATGTCAATACGAACGGAATTCTCCAAACCGGCTTCGGCGCCGCAACAGACTGTCGCGCAGGCAGATGGCTTGCTGAACGATCGGAGCTCCATCTCTCGTCGCCTCGAGGCAACACATTTGCATATTAAGAGTGGAGAGGAGGAACATTCGCTCATCAGGGGGCGCATGCGCCGCTGGCCCTGCGGGGGCGGAGCTTCAAAACGCTGGCGCGTCGAGAGCGCGCGCGCGGGCCGGTCGCGCCACGTGCGTCAGGGCGCCCCGACTTTTTGCCGGGGCACGCGCCGAAGGGCACGTGCGGGCCTGGCACGCGCGCTCCTGGGCGAGCTTTCGTTCCAGCTGATTCACTCGGTGGAGTCGCCTCGGACCGAAAATAATAATAGACGCGATAACGGCACGTTCGTGTTATCGATTTCTCGAGCGCTCTTGGATGTGATGTCGGCGTCGTTTTAATGAAGGTCGAGTGTTCTTGTCACCTCGATGGGCATTTCCGCTCGCTGCTTGTGTCCGGTGTTTTCAGGTTCATCCAGTTTTGCTAGACTTGTCATCATTACGGAGTTTGTGAAAAGCCAAATAAAAATTTGGCTTCCAGACTTACCGTCAGGCAGGGATGGGCAAAATACGTGCAAATATGTATCGAAATACAAATACAAAATACTTCGTCAAAGATGTATTTAATTACAAATATAATTACATTTCCAAAAAAAGCATTTAAGTACAAGATACAAATACTACCAAATGTATTCGGTCTCCTCCAAATACTTTTCCAAATACTTTCCTCAAAATTTGCGTCAGCGACTTCAGGGCACCTGCAACGGGTTCCTGGGTATCTCATTTTACTATTGCATCGCACACTCGGGAGTTAGTGTGCGACGCTCTAGTAATGAAATAGAAATATAATCACAAAAAATATATATATAATCAGCTTGAACGTAATAGGTGAAAACGTACAGAGCTTCGAGCAGCTTTTTTGTGATTACATTTTGGTATAGACCAACAAAGAACCGAGACGACCAAGACGCGCAGCACTAGTTAGAGAATGTTTTATTGTTGCAACTCGCACCAGTTACGAAAATCTGGACGACCCGCGCATTTAGAATGTTCCAGGGAAAAATATGGATCAAAATCAGGATGGAAAGCATCACAAGTTGTCACAGGCACTTTATTTAGCCAGTCTGCCTGTGAACGTCGATTTCGTCACTATTCTTGCCCTGGACTAGCACCGTAATCACAAAATCACTAAACGCTTGTGCTTGATTGAGAGCCACTGCATTGGGTGCAGAACGTAGTTTTCTTCCTGCTCTGGACAGTGACAATAAATTTGAAGGACGTATTTTCGCTTACAAAATTGTATTTAAATACAATTGTATTTGAAATACCCACGTTTTAGTATTTAAATACACGCGTCAAATACATTACCCAATTTGTAATTAAATACAAATGCAAAATACACAAACTATTTGAAATACGTATTTCAAATACTTGTATTTGAAATACTGCCCATCCCTGCCGTCAGGTTTTACTAGCAGCTTCTTGCGCTCCTTCCGTTCGGGAGAAGCCCTCTCCTCGTCAGACGGTGCCCTCCGGCTTCTGCGGTAGTTCCGAGATAATTGACCTTTGATATCGGTGTTAACGGAGAAGTCGGCCACGCATACAACGGAATGTTAGATTTTTTTTAATTTTTTAGGACGTTCAGAGCACATAGAATGAGTTGTGACCATAAATAGACTATCTCAGAAAGTTACTTATTGCCCTTTATACTGTCAGTAACTATAACAAGAAAAAAATGTGACGCACATTGTAGAGTTTTAGTAGATTGCTCCCATAATTCCGATAACCATCGCGTTAACGATATGCTGTCTGCGCAGAGATTTCGGTGGATTATCGGGTATAGTTTTTGGAGACATCGAAACCACTTACATCCCGTTGTCGTTCTTCGATAGTAAAGCGAAGAATCATAATAAAAGTCAGTAAAATAACAGCTATCACACAGGTGAGCTAATTATGAATGATTCCTAAAAAGAAAAAGTACAGAGACACGGGACACACAGAAAAAACGGGACAGGGTAAAAACGTCTAAAAATTGAAACGTGGCTCCACTTTGCCCTCTCCATTTTTTTTATTACATTACATAATATTGGTGGCCAGTAGGACATATTCAAAAAGTCATAAAAACGGTTAATTTGAAATAAAGAGCCGCACTGTTGTTTGTTTTTTTCTTTTTAATTGACGGCAACGGCGAATTCCACCCATAAAGCTAATCTCACTATGGTTCATTATCGTGTGTTCCAATTTGTAAAACAAGTACCATGTCCGATGTACGTTTGACTGACACAAAGCTGGCAAAAGGCAAGCTTCCATTTGATGTCTTTTCTTTTGATCTGGGGTGGGGGAGTAGGGAGTAGGGGTTGCAGAAAACAATGGGGCGCCCTATGGTTTGAAGACCGGTGGCTTCGCTGGGTTTCCATAGGAGTGAAGCCTTTTTCTTTCTTTACTTTTTTTCTCAGCTAAGCTCACTCTTCGCAAATGTTATAGAAAATTGCACCACCTGGTGGGCAACGCTGCAGAAAATCGTAGCGCGATGGGTTAAAAAACTGAACCTTGCGGTCGATTTAAAGGGCCTGGCCGCTATATGAGACACCCGATATTACCGTTCCAAGGTGCTTTGTGCTTCATAATAGCTGAATCTCGTTTCCCTTTCTCTAATAAAACACCTTCGTGTTCTTTTTGATACTTTCTTTCCTCATTTAACCATACTTCTAGATATTCGGGCTCTGTCCTGTATCTCCAGGGGTTCCGCCTTCTGGTCATTGAAAACTATTATTTCCGACTTGTTCCTACTGAAGTTTAGGCCTAAACTGTCCCCTTCTCTGTCACAGAACATAATCAGTTCCTGTATTGTCTCACGACTTTCTGCTACGAGTAGAATGTCGTCTGCATACACTAACCCTGGCAATACTGTATTTACTTTATGTCCTTCCTCCATGTAAATCAGGTCAAAAGCTATGTTGCACTGCTCTCATCTTTTTTCCATCTCACTGAGGTGCGTGTTGTTTGACTTCCTACGATCGCCCTTCTGCTCAATAGAGAATACTATAGTAAGGTACAGGTCAAGAAGGTACCGGCAAATGCCCCTCAAAGGGATTCATATATCTCTCCGCCACCTCCGCATCCAATAGCGTCACATCCTTTCCGTGTCGTCGCGGCCAACGCGGGAGGAGGGTTTTGCCTTCCTGTAAATATTTGCTTTAACTTTCGACATTGACTTAGCGTTGTGAAGCCACGAGAGGGAGATTAGAGTTTTCCCCCTCCGATAGAAACAAATGCGACATTGGGGGTTAGGTTCCCCCTCCGATGGATACAAAGGCCACTTTCACGGGCTTGGTTTTCTCTCCGATGAATACAAACGTCGCTTTCTTAAAACGTGGGGGTCGGAAACAAGTTGGTATCACTCTGTAGCCATTATCTATCCATTGAAGCGGAACAAGGGGCGTTTCCAGTGAACTATTCTTTCGACTGCGGATGGATTTGAAACGGGCGCATCACTTCTTTACTTGTAACCGACTATAGCGTGTTCTTTCTCGGGTTCTAAAACAACACTAAATGGTTCTAAATAAAATATAACTTTCTTTTTACACCTCATTAACTCACTCAGAGCTAATTGACTTCCCATTATTACCTGGCCTACAAGGTTGGAGAAATTCGATGTCAAATGTTGGCAACGGGCTCGGTTGTCGATCTCTTTCGCGCCTTGTTCGCGCCGAAGTACGTAGGTCGACGTCGGCTCTGGTGATGTTGCACGTTCCGCACCACCGGAGATTGTTTCTGCTAAATAAGAAACTTACACTGTGGGAGCACAGAAAGAAGCAACAGTGGTGAATTGTTTACAAAACATAATTTCATGAAACCCTTCTCCTCCTCCTCCTTCTCCTTTCCCCCTAACGAGTTTAGGTCCTTCGTAAACATGTAGAGAGGATCACAGTTTCTAACCTGTGAACGGCACATGCGAAATCATCGCTGTCGCGCTGTGTACGTACGTGGAGATCCCGCCAAGCCCATGCCTCACGTGACAAACGTTCAACTCGCAAGTCGAGCATCGGCGTCTCTGTACAGTGTTTTCCTTTGGTTCCTAATCGCTGGCCGACTCTCGACTAGCGAAATTGGAACTTCGTTTTCCGACGCGCGAGAGCTTTTCGCCGGAGCGGTGGCCATTGCAAGAACGTCGGAAGAGGGACTCGCAACCGGATCCTTGCTCCCGAATAGCGCGCTCCCCAAAACGTGACGACATTGTGACGTTCCCGCTACCTGCATCGTCATTGGCTGCGGACATCCGACCACCGCAACAACCTCTGGATTTTGTAACTAAAGCAAGGGTGCAGGCGAGCTGGTTCAACACTGACATGGTAACCCTTGAGCCGGGGAAAAGAAGGGACGTAGGAAAGACACGAAACTCCAAATAGAGCTGTCTGTCCTACGTCCCTTTTTTTTCCCGGCTCCAGGGTTACCATGTCACCTCTGGACAGTCGGTCGCGTGCCACAACGCCGTTCTGACGTTGCGACATGACCAAACAAGCCGCGTACGACCATCGTATTGCCTGATCGGACGTCGGATCGGGCGGTTTCGTCGTACATGTGTTTCGCGCTCTAACCTCCCTCCTCAACCGGCCACAACTAAAAATGGTGCGTTTCATCTGCCCCGAGAAAGCATCGATCTCACAACTCGGGGAGCGGAACCGTTGCACAAGTTCTAAAGGTGCATTTATCCAGCGTTCAAAAGACCAACACGGAAATATGTAGAGCCCCCACTGTCTGCATAACGCATCTATGACGTTCCAATCCACGGCACGTAAAAGATTCTCTAGAAAAAAAAAAAATGTCATGTTGGTTTAGCGTTTTATGACATCGGAACTGTAAGAAGACAGATGGAATTCCAAGCAATGTGCGTGATGACCTTGTCGTGTGCTCGTTTTAATATCCTGGCGTTCCGAACTCAAAACAATAGAAAATCATGAATCTAGCCTCTTGGAAGATATACGAAGCCCCCGTGTAGGTGTGAGGGTACATTACATGGGAACAGCCCCACATTTCCCTTCGCTGCGCAGTGCATTGGGGGAATAACGACGAGGAATCCAGGTATTTTCCGAAAAGGTCTTTTTCTTTTTACCCATAGATAGGATTACAAAGTAAAACTGAGCGGGACGAGAAGTCTAAATCACTCGGTGGAGTTCACAACGCTAAGCTCGATTGGAATATGATTAGGGGGTAGACGGAAAGGCTGGCTTCGTTTCTCTCTACTCACTGTTTCCCTCCAGTCAGAGAGAATAATCGAGGGTCGTCTGCTCATCACGTGCTGTCTCGCTTTTGAACGCCGGACGCCAGCGTTTGGCGTTCGAACGCGTTCGAATAGTGAGTAGAAAAGAAAGGCAGCGTTGCGGGTAGAAGTTGAGGGAGAGGGGGGATGAGAAGGAGCGAGGATGTCGGAGCACCGAGCTCTTGTTGGAACGATTCGTGGGTGGACGCAAAGCGAACTGCCTTTGTATCTACTTGGTGTTTGAGCGCTTTTGAACGCTGATGCCGAACACCGGACGTTAGCGTTCGTCGTTGGGACGCGTTTGAAGAAAATTATTAATTATTGATTCGAAAATACTGTTAGCCGTATCTTGAGGATCATTACAGGGAGGATCCAAGCGAGTACAATACGTGCAAGAATGCTAGAAAAAACAGAACCTACAAGAGAGAGGTATTAAAAATTTTGAAAAGCAGAGACGCCGCTAAGTGTTCGTATCCTAAAAAAAAGTAAAGAACAAAGAAGCCCAGCGAACCGAATTGTCAATAATATTTTATCCCATATATGGCATAAAAAGGAGCGGTTTGCGTTTTTTTTTATTAATTTAGCAGTACAGGGATGAAATGCGCACAGGAGGTCATCGTTTCTATATTCATACTGCCATTGTGCAATAAATTCCAAGTCTCGATTTTTTTCACCTAGAATTTTTGTTTAAAGATACCGACTCGACTATTGTAGGTTTGGGCAGTCTTGCTGTGATTTAATCGATCTCGTATCGGGGTTCAGGGCTGAACCTATTCTTTTGAGTTCAAATTTTGCTTTTTGTTGATCTTTAAAAGAAGCAGTTTCAAGCGTGCTATGTCTCGTGTTATGCGCAATGGTTCTTAATTGCCGGATCGGAGCACTATACTGATGGCAATTTCGTCTGTCTGGGGTTGAAGTGAATGAAGCGTGCTGTCTGTCTTTGCATCTTTTCCACCTTCTCAATATATTTTTAGTGTAAGTTTCCCACACGGCAATAGCGTACTTTAAGATCGATCTAATATATATATATTTGGAATGCTATTGTTTTGATCTCTTTAGCTTCATGTTTGAGTCTATCTCCTGAAAACACGGCGTTTTGTTTGCCGATGAGCGGACGTTATCGGTATGTGCACTCCAGATAATGTATTTTGAAGAAATTACACCAAGGTACTTAAAGTGTTTACGTGGCATAGTTATGTGCCTCCAATGTAGTACCTGAAGGGAAGAATACTTTTTTTGTGACATGTGTATACGGGCTTTATGTACTTTATTCCCATGTCCCAGTTATCACACCATACCTGCATGTGCTAAAGATACCAATTCAGAAATTCTTGTTTTTCAGGGGAGTTAATTTCTGTGTCAATAATTCAATCATACGTTGAAAGTCTGATGTGAATGTTTGGAGGTGTGCTTTCTATTGTGTCGTTAATATACATAAAACATAACAACGCTGTCAAAAGAGATCCCTGCTGCACTTCCGAATGAACTGGAAAGGAGTTTGAAACATGGCTGTTAATTTCTACATATTATCTTGGGTTAGTCAAATAAGAATCAGTTCAATCAATCATCGTTGAATATATTTCAATGGTAATTTTTGTTTTCGACAAGGGCTTTTGGTGTGGCACCCGATCAAAATCCTTCGAAACTCTATACATACCACATCAAACCCCTGTTTATCATTTAAAGGGATACTACAACGAAATTTCGGCGCTTATTGTTTGGTCTATATGTGTTCAAAGGACCAGTATCGAACATAACAATATCTTGTTAAAAAAGTATCGAAACGGAATGTTAAAACAAATTAAACGATTAGCAAAGAGCACCTGGTGGATGTCGCTAACGCCTCGCTTGTAATGCCGTCTAGGAACCTTGACAGCTTGTGACGGTGAGTGTATCGCCTCCGGCCACAACGAAAGGAGAGGGGAAAGAGGAACTCCCCTCTTCCCGAGAATGCCTTTTGTGTGTCGCAAAAGTCGCTATTGTCCCCCTACAAGATTATAGAAGATTAACCCGTCACTCAATATTCGTACAAAAGCAGCCGCTTCGGTGTCTGGAGCGACTGGGCCATCCTCTCGACGTCGCCTCGCCGTACCTTTGCTCTTCCCGAGACGAACTACGTCACGATTGCGTTGATGGCACGTGGTCTCCTCTGGGCCTTCTCCGAGCGCTTTCCAGAGCGGGCCGTTTATAAAAAAAAAAATACAGCCACCAGGCTCAAAATACGAACGTGCGATTGTCATTTACGGATATTGTGGATCATATTCAACCTATTTTTGAACACGACGGGAATATTTCAAATTTCGTTGAAGTATCCCTTTAACTTTAAGGCATGTACGATGTCACGGGTCGTCTCAACGAGTTGGGTGACAGCAGGTAAACCAACACGAAACCCATGTTGACCAGCATAAAGCAACTTCTTGGTTTCAGCGTGGTCAAAAATATATTTTGCTGTTACGTGTTCTATACGTTTGCGGGCAGCTTATGTCAATGATATTGGTCTTAAATTGCTTATTGATAGTTTATGTCCTGCCTTAAAAATCGGGATCACTCGTGCACTCCGCTAATCCAAGGGAAACTGTGATGACTCTACCGAATAACAAATAAGCAATGTAGGTAAAAGGATAGCTCTTCGGCGTATCATATCAAAAAAGCCTTGGGTACCTCCCTTATCAGGACCTATTGCTGTTTTCGCCTTAATGTATAGGGGGTACCGTATATCTTCATTCGTCTATTCCGCATCTTCCTTCTATATCGTCTATATCCCGCGTGCCTTGCAGCATCGTTCTTTCCTTATCATTGTCATGATTATTAAGGAGGGCTTGGCATGTGAACTGACTGAAAAGGACTGAGATGTTCAGTAATTTATTTCTTAGGGTTCAATTGATGCCATTACTTTTTCTGGTCATATCTGAGGAAGTTGTGAAGTGTTACTGAAAAGTAATATTTTCGTTTTCTGTTTTCGACCTATCTTTAAGTTGCCCTGGCTTAGTTGTCGCTTATTTATATTTGAACCCTTCTTTTTCTTACATCTTTTCAATCTTCGTTTAACATGCATTATATTTCTTGTTCTCCAAGGATTATTCCTCTGCATTATCTTCATTCTGTTGGGCCCGAAGTCATCAATGCGTTAGAAACTAGTTTACGTGAAGCTCTTCAATGCACTCTCAATATCACCACTTTCGCACAATAGCTCGAACGCAATAAAATATGTCTCAACGATCAATTATGCTTTGTATCTTCAGCATTTTCAAAGTTCTTGTAAAAAAAAACCGCAGAGAAAAGAAGCCCTACCTTTTTTCTACTCCTTATAGAAAAAAAAATCACATTATGACCTGAAAAACTGTAAACCAGAGACACCTCATACTCATTAATAGTATCGCACGCAAAGATTAAGTTCAGAACACTTTGAGTAGTTTCGGTTGCTCTAGTAGAATCTTTAACAGCTTGGGTGAGAGTCTGACTGTGGTCAAAGACAATGTTGAGCATCTTCTCGCCATTAACCTGGTCACCACTTTCAGAGTGCAAGAGTCCCCATTTAGGATGCGGTAGGTCAAAGTGTTTTGCGAAAATTTACTTTCGCGCTGTTACTTGCATACTTATGAAAAGCTAAACCTAAAACTTCTGAACTAAAAATCGGATGTCATGATAGGCTGCGGCTACCAGAAAATATAAATGGCCTAGCTTTATTTACCAAACAAGCTGACTTTTAGAGATTGAATAGAGGCCAATGGAGCTAGCATTGCATCTACCCACTTATCATTCCAACCACAGCTCGGCATTCTGGCCTATTCGCGCTCACTCATCAAATTATTTTTCTCGGTTTCTCTCCGCCTTTCCTGCGTTCCATTTCAGTGGCGTGGACGAGTGGCCTTTACCGGTTCGCTGAACGGGCAAAAATAAACGGAAATCAAGCGGTCCACGCTATAGATGGATCGCTAAAATCAACAAATAACAAATTTTGCGAACGTCCTGTGTATACTCTTCCTTCAGAGGGTAGCGCATTTGCGTGCCTGCCCTCCGCCCCTCTCGCTCGGATTGTGTAGAACATCTCTGCAACAGCCGATTCTATGCGGCCCGTTTCCGTCATTTCTATTGGAGGGCGCTGTGGATTTCGCAGCTGGTCTATTGAACGAAGTTCTACCATGTGGAAAAGCAAATCAGCCATCTTTTTGCTATAATCGCTGACAGCTTCAGACACGCGGTACGTAGCTTTTATAAACACGCTTCTTGAAGTCTCGATTGTTTCTTCGGCGTCCTTAACCGCTGATGCACCAATCTCATGGGCTGTGGAGCCATGATAAGATACACGGATATAACATGTACCGTTAACGACTTTATTTTTCAGCAAATAGTTCGGAAGCCTGGAGACGTCCCAACTAAAATAAGTACTCCGGCTTTGCATAACCGATAAAAATTGGCGGTGTCCTTTACCTACAAATTCGTGTAGTGCACGAAATGCAGGATTCAAAGGGCTGTTGTCTAAAATTATTTAGAAGACATTAAGCCGTCAATTTTGTGGAGTGAAGAACCTTTAGTTTTATCAACTTTTTGCTTTTGCTTAATTTTTCTGGCTCGATATTTCACTAATCTTGCGAAGTGCGTGTTTCGGGGATATGTCGGGGCACAACATTTCGTGACTGGGAATGGTATGCAATGTATTCCTTATTATCAGGTGATGTACTGTCGTGATACATTTTTGGTGAAGGTGTATAATTCGCGATAATTCACGAAACAAAGGTTCTTGGTATATTCGGTAATTTATACGATACTATCTAACGTTCCGTGTTCTCTGTGTTTATTTTTCCAACAGATTCGACGTTTTTGAGAGTTAATTTTGGGTGTCGAACCAAACAAGAATTGTGTATAGCGGGGGCTTACCGAAAGCACGGAACCCCATTTATATCACATGTAGTGTTCCGCGTTTTCGGGAAAAAAATTCCGATAAACTCCAAAAATGAACCCGCGAACCGGTTTTATCGAAAATTGCGGAAAGCCGAAAGACACCGAATTGCTAAGCTGCCATTGAACGTAAACAGAAAACAAGCTTCGCAGCAAGACAACCCTTGACCACAACGTTCCTTTGCGTTGGTCCGAAACACAGCCCCAAGCGACCAACTCAACTCTTGGACGTTACGTCAGAGCGGTGGCGCTGCTGTCGGCACTGCGCATGAACAGACGGTTCACTACTTCCGGATCCAGTTTCTGCGCACATGCGGAGACCGCACCCGGTTTGGGCAAACGAGGGGCTTGTTTATGAACACTGCGCGTGCGCGTATAAACTGCCCGATAGGCTGCTTCCTCGGAACCCCACGTCTTACATCGTTTCGTTTTCTTACCGGTACGGGGACGTGCGCCGAGTGTTCGGGTCACGTGTATGTTCCCTGGAAGTCGGCGTATCCCATGCCCGTGTCCTATTTCTTTTTTTCAACATAAACCCCGATTTTTTGTTTCCAACACGAAACATTTAAATCCAAAAAACACCCGATATGTGAATTAAAAAAAAAAAAAAAAAAAAAAACTTTAAGGGCATTTTTGAATTCGAAAAGAAAAAAGAAAACCAAAAGTACTGAACCCGAAGACATTAAAATGTTTAGGTCTCCTTTGACGAATGTTTAACGGTGGAATCGCAAAACTCTTGCGCTCTACCATCATTCTGTGTGCTGACGAATAGACCCTTTCCGAAATTCAGTGCCATCTGGTGGCTGAAACGGCGGTTTAACTTTTGCCATACGAATGGCGGCAATGAACCCGTAGCCTGCAGTATTTTATCGGGCACCGTCACTTTTGCATGTCAACGGCAGACGAGAATAAACTTTTCGCTATCCAGGTTTTTCTGGATCATCTCTTCCAGTGTCGATTCCCGCAACGATGCAACCAGTCAGAACGAAGCGCCAGCCCAAACAGACGCCTTGATAAAGTTCTATAAGTCAAGGGGTTTCGAAGTCGATTTTGTGCCACTAACAGGTTCACTGGGCTCGAATTAGAGAAATGAACACTTGCGCAGCGTTTGCATTCAATTCCGGTTTCGCAACGCGCTAACGTCTAGAATGTATAGGACTCGAATCCTCAGCTTAGGAATATCTTCAACATGTTCCTTCATCAGTAGATCGAAAGCCGCCATTGGTATGGCACATATGCCATTTTTCAGATGATGATGATTGTGATCAAAGTGGCCAGCCTGAATTTCGGAAAGGGTCTATTGAGACTGACCAAGACCTCAGGTCCCCTTGCCCATACCTAGACCTCCGAGCTGATTTGCATGCATGCCACCGGTGGTCCACAAATATCTGGCTTTCATTAAACACAATGAAGAGCGTCATAATGACGCTCCCCACCGATAAGAAGAGTCGCCCCCCTCCCCCTGCCCCCCTCGCACTAGGCGCTGTTCCCCGCCAACGAGTCCAATGTGCAAACTGCTGGGGGTAACATTCGACGACCGCGCGATTGGCAAGCCACATAGTTGTCATCGTGGCAAGGGCACGCCGGACACTAGACTTTGTCAGTCATATTATACATGACATGCCGCCAAGGGCATTTAATCACCCATACACGGGACTGGTTAAACCTCAGTTGGAGTTTTGCTTATCTGTGTGGAGTCCTCACCAGAAATCGCTACAGCAAGTCCTGGAAAGCGTACGACGCCGAGCCGCTGGTATATTTTACAGGCGTAGAGTTTCTCGGTCTGCTCTTTCTACTGACAGAGAGACATCTACAACCCCCCCCCCCCCCCCTTCTAAAACATGCTAAATGGCGCAGCCTCACTTACCGCACGCGCGGCTTCGCCTCGCTTCTTTTTGTAACCTCGTAAGAATTCCAATGAAGCCCCGTGAGGCCCCTCGCTTCAATGCTGGCACTGGGAGGCTACAGCCTTTACTAGCGCGCACACTACGCCAGAAAGACACCTGCCTGACTCGTGCAGCCAAGACTTGGAGCTCTCTGCCTTCCGAGTCGTCTGCAAACTTCCTCACCGATTCCGAAGACATTCGGGCACTCTGTCGGCAGACATCCAGATTCATGTCCCCTGTGTAATTTTGTTTTCTTCTTCTTCTATTGCAACTATACTCATTTGCCCCCAGCAACAACCTTCATCTTGATCATGTTCGTGCCATCTTGCCATTTGTATGAATTCTTCACAAGGACACCTTCGTGTCACGCGGTGCCGTAGGCCTCCGGGATATGGGCAACTTGGCGTTCTGAGGCGTCGCGGCTGTGCAGAGCCCAAATAGATATTAATAATATCATTATTAATATCATTTATTGTGTATCGTAAACAAGATATTTGCTGTGACTTTCCCGTAGTTATTTTCAATCTACATTCTTTATTTGTAATTGAGTTTTCTTTCTGCTAAGTTAATTGCACAATCCAAGCTGGTTTTATAACCCACATCGAATACTATATAAATGTGTAGTCCTTTTTTCGTGTGTCTGCATCATAATCAAAGTAATTTCGCTGTTCATGAGCACGTAAAAGAAACTCATAATGAAACTGTTGCTGCTAATGATGATAAGTACAAGCCTGCTAATGCGAGGCAACGTCTACAGTTTCCGATGATGTGTAGACAGACAGCAATTCAACGTCGTCTGCTCTACTGGGAGCTACCTTGCGGCGCCAACAAGCGACACCTCTATCCGCTCACCTCAGCTATCTTCCTTTGGCAGGAAGTAAGGCCGACTCTGCCATTGGAGACCACGACTTGTTCTACTCACAGGTAGAAGGACGGACTATTGGTTGGGCACAATACGGAGATCTAGGGGAAAAAAATCGAGAATATTTGCCTCTGCTCCGGATATCCTCAGATGACGGCTTTGGAAATTGAGAGGCCGGCACCGCAGCATTGTCAGCGCTGCAAGGTGCCCTTTGATCGCTCCCGCCGTCGTCACGTCCTGTCTATGATATGTGCGACTGAAGGCGATACGTGAACTACCGTACAGACTAACCACAATATATTCCGCGGACATAATTACCGCTGCTAGCTATCGCGTGCTATGAACTCTTTCATAGTACGGGTATGCTGCTCCACGCTGCTAGTATCCTCCATCAACTATTCCATTTAAATATCAGGAGAAGTACAAATTAACTAGGCCATGTTGCTTGCGAGAGTTCTCAACTACTTCGTGTAATGATCGACAATCATGAGCTGTTTCAGATTAGTGTTTTTTTATACCATGAAGTACTACATTCATGTCTCGTTAATATGGACCCCGTTAATATAGATATCCCGCTATATGGACACCACATTCGGGGACGAACTGAGAAAATACATGAATTTTTGTCTCGTTATTATGGACAACACACATTATGGGCGATTTTTTTATGGTAACGGAGGTGTCCATATTAAGAACACATGACTGTAGTATATTATGGGTCTTACTTGCCACGAGATAGTGCATGCCCATTTCAGATAATAGTACTCCCCATAAATTTTTGTCGCAGTTCGTAATAGCAACCAGCCATCAATCAATTTATGGTTTATCGAGGACGTATGTCACCAAGACAATATTAATGCTTCGTTAGAAAGATTTTTTATCCTAAGCAAACAAAGCTAACAAAAGAAACTCAAGCAGCGAGTTTTGTTTTATCTTGTTTTTGTAATAAACAATCACAAACTTGTTGGTTTCAAAAATACTATATCAACCCATTTATGTTATCGGCGTGCGCATCAGGCACGTAGCTAGGGGGGGGGGGGGGGGGGGCATGGGGCCCGGGCCTCCCCTGAAATCTTCAATTTTGCTGGGACCTCGTCTCCCCCCTCCTCCTCATACAGCATTTCGTCATGGGCGGCCCCCCCCCCCCCCCCCCCCCCCCGAAACAAAATCCTGGCTACGTGCCTGGTGCGGATAACAAACAATATTCGGTCAATATATTTCCAGTACTTGTAACAAACTCGCCCACGCATCATGTCCCTATCGCCGCCTAGTCCAGATATTTACCAGCAGCCATTAGCTTGCCCCCTCGCTGATTTAACGTCAGCAACTGTATACCCCGCAAACAAGTAAATGGTGGAGGTAATTAACAAAAGATATTGTCCTTCGGGGAGAAATGTGGTCGCTTGGACTTTAAGATGTCGAATCCGGCTACTTTACTCTCCCACTTCAGAAGCTAAATTTGACCAGTGCGATACGACTGCTTAGCGTAACGCCCGGCGGGTACATTAACCGCATGAGCGGCCCGGTCACGGTATTTTGATGCCCATTGGCATATAGTCCTTTAGGTGAAATTGGGAGCTTGGATATTGAGAGTGTCATCAAATCTGATCACTTGTCTCTCTGCCACCGAGGATCACTTTGGCCAGTGCAGTACAACTGCTTGTCACACTCCACGCTTGACATTAAGCGAACACACAACTTGACCTCTGTCCTTTCACCTAACGGCCAGTCGCATATTGTCCTTTGAAAGATACTGGGGCTTGAAAGTTAACAGTTCCATCATACGTGATGGGTTGTCTCTACTACGCAGATAGTTACTTTGGCTAGTACAGTACGACTACTTATTGCATCACTCCGCCTTGACATTAAGGGGATGCGCGACTTAACCCCAAAACTTCCACTCGAGGACCAGTCGCATATAGTCCTTCCAAAGACATTTGGCCCTTGGACACTAAGACATCGAATGAGACAACTCGTCTCTTCGTCCGCAGAAGGTCAAATTGACCAGCGCCTAATGTCACACTTCACGGTCGCCATTAACCGGAGGCGCGGCTCGGCCGCAGTTCCTTCCACCTGACGCCCGGTCGCGTCTTCGGGCTAGTATCACCGCTGCGCGTGACACTAAGCGACTCCGTTGTTGTACCGTTTAAACGACGCTGGCCAGTGACCTCCGGTGACCTTGGCTGACCCCAAGACCGGAGGCGGGGCCCCGCAGCAAACCAGTTTCCGAGACTGCTCTCGGACGGCGGCATCGGAGTCCCTTTTTCCGAGGAACCCGCCAGAGCCAACGCCGGGGACGAAGAAGAGGACCGCCCCGCCGTGCATGCCAGCCGCGCGAGTTTCTGCGTCTCCTCTGCTCTCAGGATCTCGGCGCCGGACACGGACCGGGCCGATACCACCGAGAGGCCCGCGCCTCTCCCCTTCTCATACGTCATAGCTTGTGGATACACGCAGCGTCGCATAGCTTGCTTTAGCTTCTCCGCCAGCGAGTCTCGCAGAGTCTCAAACGAGCGCGACACTAGCACTAGACGACACCAAGACGAACGCGTCTTGGTGCGGAATGGGAATCCACAAACGATGACGTCATGGGCAGGCCTTGCCTTGTAGGCGGTATTGGCCGGGCCCCCTTTTCTGCCTCCTCTCCCAGTCATCTTAGGGCCCGTGCCGATCGCTTGTTCCAGTTTGGGAAGTGTAACAGACGGCGGCGCTTTGTGCTCCGATCACCGATTATCGGCGGGGGATCTTGTAAAACCACGCCCGCCGATGTCTCTTGGTAACGACCTGTGTTTTTTGACAGAGCAAAACTCGCGCACAATTGGCGTTTTTAAAAGCGGTTTTCTTACCTTAGTCGCCTAAGCCTTCCGCGTCCGAAGAGCGTTCGAAACCAATTCAAGGTTCTTTGCCGTGTTTAACTGAAGCGACAGCCGGCACGCAGCAGCGCACAGCTGCACACAGCTATACCGCCGTATTTGAATTGAGCGGACGGTGTTCGACGGCACTGTGAAGTCGCGCGAAGCCACGACATTCCGTGACACTTGTGACGACACGTGTCAACAGCGAGCCACTTGGCACGAAATTCCCGCTAAATTTTGCGAAAACATTTATCCGCTATATTTAGCGGAAAAGTTGTGAAACTATGTGACATGACGTAGCGTGAAACTGTGACGTCCTAATGCCATGACACCCTGACGACCCGTTAAATTTAGCGAAAAACGTTTCTCCGCTAAGTTTAGCGGAGGAATCGTCAAGTCATACGTAATGTAACTCCGTGATATCACGCGGACACATGACGTGATGGGGCACTAAATCCTCGCCAAGTTAAGTTGAGAAACTCCTCACTAAATTTAGCGAAAACAGTTATCCGCTAAGATTAGCGGAGAAGTGCACTGTAAAAAATCTTTCGTAGAAAAAACGAGAAAATGCTTGGCAGCTCTATTAAGAGGGGATGCCCGTTAAAATAACGCACCCCCATATTCAGAAAATATGTGAAAAGGGACGTTAATGCAACGATACCCATTTTTTCAAAATACGAGGATGCTCGTTAAACTTATGTGTGCACATCATTTTAATGAGCATCCTTATACTCTGAAAAAATGGGTATTATAACATTAATCTAACGTGCCCCCATATTCTGAAAAAATGTGGAAAAAGTCGTTAATATGACAATACTCATTCTTTCGAAGTATAAGGATGCCCATTAAAATTATGCATGCACATAATTTTAACAAGCAACCTTGCACTTTGGTAAAATGGGTACCGTTGCATTGACGACATCTTTTTTCACATATTTTCACAATATGGGGGCACATTAGCATTTTAATGGGCAACCCCTCTTAATAGAGCTGCCAAGCATTTCATCATTTCTTTTTTACAAAATATTTGTTTCTACATCTCTTTTTAGCTGAGGCACTGAAGTAGCTCATGTTCTGCTGTCCAATATTTTTCACTTACACAAGTTTCTGTGCAACGATATTCTGAAATATAACTTCAGGGTCATTGATGCACCTGAAAACGTGAACCATATACTATGGGGATTGCAATGCAATGCAATAGTGAATTCATGCACTTTGGAGCAGCTCTGCTGCTTTGTCTAAAATGAAGAGAAAATAATTGGCACAGAAACTTTAACTTCAAAATAGGTGAGATAGGGTGCAGCAAAACAGCAGCTAGCTACAGTGTTTCTCATGTGATGCACCTGCAGACACAGCTGTGAGCTGCTAAAATCTGTTGCAAGCCAAGAATAATAGGTAAGTGGAGAGAAGGAAACCACCATTGCACCATGATTGGTTGTTTTCTCCTCCCCACTCCCCTGCTCTCCAGCCTCCGCTCTGCTGATGTTGAAAGAGTGGCGGGCTCTGTGGGAGGGGCTTGCTCTTGCTGTTCTAGAGTTGCAACAGACCAGAGCGACCTGGAGGTTTTTGAAAGTGCAGCTCGAGCTGGCCGGATCATATTAAGGCATCATATCGGCAGCAAATTCTCGCAACATAAACACCCTTGAGAAAGGGTTCAGAATTGAGACAGCAGTGAAAATGCAAAATAGTTTGGTCGGTCGTTTGTAAATTATTTTTCTTTAGCTCTTTGTAGCTGTTTTCTTCGAGCTTATTTTCAACAACAAAAAACGAGGGAAATTGTAATAGCTCTTTATTATATCTAAAATTCGTTTATGGGTACTTCTTCCGAGGTGAAGGGCTATCTCAATGCTCCCTGCATATGCAAAAGAAAGATGTATATAGTCATAAGCTAAGCACAAGGCTGTCGAAACAATACAAAACAAGGTGAGCCTGACATGCACACAATACAAATAATCCTGCTCGATCTGCAAAGAGAGACCAGCTCACCTTGATGAAAACAACTGGTCTGGACCATAAGGGAAGGCCAGCACATCTCGGCGCCTAATGTTTTCCTCCGAGGAGACCTGCGCTAATCACAGAAAATGTAGTTTTAGTTGAAAACCAATTGACATTGCAGGAGAGAGGCATGAAATATCTGACACAGCAAGTAATGTCCGTGACAAATAGGACACAGACCACAGCTCACTTCCAGTAAAACACCGTGCTTTGGGCCTCAGGCAATTAACGAAACAAAAACTTGTCTAAGCTCCATCTTGCACTTTACATGCAGAAAACCTGCAATTGCCAGGGAAAATGCATATTTAGTTGAAAACCAACTGACATTTCAAAAGAGAAGAAAAATCTAGGGCAGCAAATAATGTCTGTGACAAGTAAGGCGGGTAGGAGACCATAGCTCACCTTCAATAAAACAATGTGCCTGGGCCAGTTAAAAAAAGAACACCTTGTTCGGACCCCAGTCTACGCTTTCATCTGAAGAAACCTGCGCTTAACAGGAAAATGCAGTTTTAGTTGAAAACCAATTGATATTTCAAAGACGAGCAAGATAAAACCTGATGCGGCTAATAATATCTATGATGAATAAAACACAGACCACTTGTAACGGGACCATAGCTCAACTTCAGTAAAACTCCATGCCTTGGACGATTAAAAAAACAAAAAAAACTTGTCCATGCTCCATCTTGCGCTTTACGTGCAGAAAACCTGCAACTGCCAGAGAAAATGCAGATTTACTTGAAAACCTACTGACATTTCAGAAGATAAATCTAGTGCAGCGAATAATGTCTGTCACGAATAAGGCACAGACACTTAAAGAACAACATAGCTCACCTTCATGAAGTATCAAATGTCCTATACTGAAAGTGTGCGTTAAATGTGTTCATTCGACATCCTGGTTTAATTGACCCAGCTTTCCGTTAGTCAACGATCCAAAAAAAAGCAAAATGTTTGTCGAATCTGTCTTACATTTAAATTGTAGAATAGGTGTCCTACTGTACAAGCTATTTTGATGTCTGTGGGCTTGTTTCAATTCCACAAATTAACTACAAATGTCTGAGTAAAAAAGAGAAACATTAGACACCTGCAGTAATTACCACAGAGGAGAGTATGTGAATTAGCCATCCGCATGTTATGGTTGCTATTGATTTGGCTTCAAATTGCACTGCTCTAGCATGATTCACAAGAAAGTTACAACTCCGCAGAGAGTGAAATACCACCACCGCAGACCGCTGAAGTGCAAAACTTCTTTTTTGCCTATAAAACACATGGTTTGGAGTGTTGCCCAATTTAAAAGAGCAGCACGCCGACATTTGGCCCTTTGATGTTTGAGCACACTCCTCTGTGGAAGTAGTCAAGTGGTGTATACGTACCTTCAGACTATGGTGATGGCAATTACGGTGGAGGCCTCGCTTGCAACCACCACTGGACAGAGGGACGCAGAGCCAGGCAGAGCCCTGCTGTAGGTCTGGGTAAAAAATAGAAACATTAGACGCCTGCAGTAATTACCACAGAGGAGAGAGTATGTGAATTAGCCATCCGCATGTTATGGTTGCTATTGATTTGGCTTCAAATTGCGCTGCTCTAGCATGATTCACAAGAAAGTTACAACTCCGCAGAGAGTGAAATACCACCACCGCAGACCGCTCAAGTGCAAAACTTCTTTTTTGCCTATAAAACACATGGTTTGGAGTGTTGCCCAATTTAAAAGAGCAGCACGCCGACATTTGGCCCTTTGATGTTTGAGCACACTCCTCTGTGGAAGTAGTCAAGTGGTGTATACGTACCTTCAGACTATGGTGATGGCAATTACGGTGCAGGCCTCGCTTGCAACCACCACTGGACAGAGGGACGCAGCGCCAGGCAGAGCCCTGCTGTAGGTCTGGGTAAAAAATAGAAACATTAGACGCCTGCAGTAATTACCACAGAGGAGAGAGTATGTGAATTAGCCATCCGCATGTTATGGTTGCTATTGATTTGGCTTCAAATTGCGCTGCTCTAGCATGATTCACAAGAAAGTTACAACTCCACAGAGAGTGAAATACCACCACCGCAGACCGCTGAAGTGCAAAACTTTTTTGCCTATAAAACACATGGTTTGGAGTGTTGCCCAATTTAAAAGAGCAGCACGCCGACATATGGCCCCTTGATGTTTGAGCACACTCCTCTGTGGAAGTAGCCAAGTGGTGTATACGTACCTTCAGACTATGGTGATGGCAATTACGGTGGAGGCCTCGCTTGCAACCACCACTGGACAGAGGGACGCAGAGCCAGGCAGAGCCCTGCTGTAGGTCTGGGTAAAAAATAGAAACATTAGACGCCTGCAGTAATTACCACAGAGGAGAGAGTATGTGAATTAGCCATCCGCATGTTATGGTTGCTATTGATTTGGCTTCAAATTGCGCTGCTCTAGCATGATTCACAAGAAAGTTACAACTCCGCAGAGAGTGAAATACCACCACCGCAGACCGCTGAAGTGCAAAACTTCTTTTTTGCCTATAAAACACATGGTTTGGAGTGTTGCCCAATTTAAAAGAGCAGCACGCCGACATTTGGCCCTTTGATGTTTGAGCACACTCCTCTGTGGAAGTAGTCAAGTGGTGTATACGTACCTTCAGACTATGGTGATGGCAATTATGGTGCAGGCCTCGCTTGCAACCACCACTGGACAGAGGGACGCAGCGCCAGGCAGAGCCCTGCTGTAGGTCTGGGTAAAAAATAGAAACATTAGACGCCTGCAGTAATTACCACAGAGGAGAGAGTATGTGAATTAGCCATCCGCATGTTATGGTTGCTATTGATTTGGCTTCAAATTGCGCTGCTCTAGCATGATTCACGAGAAAGTTACAACTCCGCAGAGAGTGAAATACCACCACCGCAGACCGCTGAAGTGCAAAACTTCTTTTTTGCCTATAAAACACATGGTTTGGAGTGTTGCCCAATTTAAAAGAGCAGCACGCCGACATTTGGCCCTTTGATGTTTGAGCACACTCCTCTGTGGAAGTAGTCAAGTGGTGCATACCTACCTTCAGACTATGGTGATGGCAATTACGGTGCAGGCCTCGATTGCGACCACCAGTGGACAGAGGGACGCAGAGCCAGGCAGAGCCCTGCTGTAGGTGTGGGTAAAAAAGAAAACATTAGACGCCTGCAGTAATTACCACAGAGGAGAGAGTATGTGAATTAGCCATCCGCATGTTATGGTTGCTTGGCTTCGAATTGCGCTGCTCTAGCATGATTCACAAGAAAGTTACAACTCCACAGAGAGTGAAATACCACCACCGCAGACCGCTCAAGTGCAAAACTTTTTTGCCTATAAAACACATGGTTTGGAGTGTTGCCCAATTTAAAAGAGCAGCACGCTGGCATTTGGCCCTTTAATGTTTGAGCACACTCCTCTATGGAAGTAGTCAAGTGGTGTATACGTACCTTCAGACTATGGTGATGGCAATAACGGTGCAGGCCTCGCTTGCAACCACCACCGGACAGAGGGACATAAAGAGCCCTTCTGTAGGTCTGGGGAAACAGAGAAAAATTAGGCGCGCAAAATAATTTCCACGGAGGACGGTGCAAAAGCCCTTTTTGTTAAATTACCATCAGCATGTTATGCTGAATTTAATGACTGAGCTCCAACTGTCGGTTCCCGAACATGATTGACAGTGAAGTTATGGCTCCGAAGACAGTGAACACTGACGGCAGGGTTCGTTTAACTTTCTAGCGTAAGCAACAAGTGCTTTAATGTACTGTATTTTCCGGTCTAAAGACGCTAGGAGCCAATTTTGCCTAAAAAATAAGTTTTCGTTTGGATAGTTGGCGCTCAATGCATAGTCCGCAGGGCAAAACGTAGGCTGAAAAGCTAACATCCATAGTCTGTCAGCCCGCACCTCTCGCACAAAAGATATTTGCGGACGAAAGTCTGGATTTTCTTGTGCACCTCTCCTGGGTGAACCACAGAGCTCTCAGCTTGACCCACATTGACCGCTTGCAGGCATCCAAGCGAGCAGTGTGTCACACGCAAGGCATAGAAAGCCTGAGCAACAGATTGGAAGTGTGACGTTCACTTCTTAATCCCGGCACAAAACATTCTAAAATCTGCAAGCCAATCAGACCAGTCTGGTGCTAACGAAGGATCTAGAAACAAAAATTATTGCATAGTGTAACCCGTATCTGTAGATAGTCTGCACAACACAAAAAAAACAACTTTTATACATGCATAGTCTGCGGACTATAGACCAGAAAATACGCACTGTCTGATTCCGGAGAGCTGCACACTTCCGTTTTGCCTTTTGATGTTTGGCCTAATTATACCAACACACTCATTGATAGAGTTAGTCATGTGGTGTAAACATAATTTGAGATGTTGCTGATGTCAGTTATACTACATGACTCACTTTCCGCCACAACATAACACAGGGTCACATAGCCACACAAAACAGTGATATATGTTTGGGGAAAAAAAAAAAGTTACGAAAAACAAATTAATACTATGTACACGCTTGAATTTGCATGGACCAGGTAACGGAAACCTTTTCGAATTTACCGTCTGCATAAATGTACTCGGTGCGACCGTAAAAGCCGGCAAGTTTGGCACGCTGGCAAAATTTGCAGCTGGCAATGAACGATATAATTGCGATAAGGATTTATTTTTACAAATTAAATTACCGATTACCCAGATTAACAAATATTTTCAAATGAAGAAACGTTTATTTATGAAAGATCTACATTACACACACAAAAAAAGGTTGCACCTGTTTTTATTTTTTTTTTTTTCGTCTTGCTTATCCGTTTGGGCGTCCGCAGAACGAAATGGGAAAAACAACCGTTCGTCCGCTTTATAGCCCCTTCCCCTTGCGAACCGAGAGCGCTCGCAGAATCGCAGCTTCGAGCGCCCAGCCTCCGCGAGCGAGCTCAGCGGCACATGCTGCAGCAAACGAGTTTGCTCTGTCCTCTGGCAGCCGCTGCCACTGCCGAGCTCTCCGGCGATGCTTCACGGGCTGCACGGAAACCATCTCGGGCGATGACGTCGCGTCGTGATCCGACATACGGTACATAACTTACGGTTCTGCTGCCTTAGCTAATAAACGAATTGTTACCCTCCCCACGGAATAATGACGAAACTCGTACCCTCCCAAGTACCTATTAGTGGATTCCGATTTCAACTTCGATTATTAGGCGAGAGCGTCGGCACCAAACTTGGGTGGCACGGTGGGCACCGTGAGCACGTTCGTATGGCTCGTGTAATATAAATGCACCCACCTGATAACATGACATCAACAGTACTGCTAGCGAAATGGATACGGTCGCTGTCGCGGCTGTGACGAACACGGCGGCATAAACATCGAAACCGAAATGTCGCGAGTGAATAAACATACGTCAACCGTATGTATATTACCTATGCGGAACCACTACGCAGCGAATTTCTTCCAACCGCTCTACGCGCTCCACCTCCTTGGGCACATCAGTTCGTCTCCCGATCTACAAGCGCAACACACAGATCGCTCGCGATTTACAAGGGGCACAGGAATTCACTCGGCGAGCTATCCAGATTTGCAAAAAGAAGGCACTGATTGTTTCGAGAAATGCACAATTTTTCAAACGCCTCGTTCAAATCATTATTTAACGCGATTATTTTGCTGGACACCAGCCTCTTGTAGGATAGAGGAGGCTTCTTTTTTGCATTCAGTACTACATTACCGGAGCCGACGGCAACGAAAATATGCATGGTAGCCGTTCTTGTTGTTTTTAAGATTTCACGGCTTCAGAATTGACGAATAAGAGAAAAAAACATAATACTCTAGACTCAAAAATGTTTGTATGACCAGTTTCAGGTAAGCACGTTTGGAATTCGAACTTTTAAAGACACGCCAAATGTATTGGATTTTAAATACAAGAGTTATTCAAAAGGACGCACTCACACTCGGTCCTCATGCAGCACCGCAGACACTACCGACGGCAATGCAGAGCGGGGACCAGTAGCACTTTGTAGCGTATCCAACATGTTCTTTGGAGTACAGATTTCAAAAAGCTCCATCCTTCTTTTTATGCCTTTCGATGTTTCTTTGAAGCAATAAAGTAGTGTTCACATACCTTTGGACGTCGCTCCGCCAGGAACGAACGGAGGGAACGGCGCGATACAGCCGAACAGGCCACGCCAAAAACCACGAGGCTGCGATTGCTGTGCGAAAGGGTCAAGTGCTATCGGAAACAATATGAGCGTGAACGCGCTTCCGCAGTGACAAGCGGAGGCGCGTTCACGCTCATATTGTCTCCGATATTACATAGAAAGTTTGCTGGAGTGGTGCATACCTTTAGACGTCGCTTCCCGCAAGGAACGAATGGAGGGAACGGCTTATAAGGCAACGCCAAAAACCACGAGGTTGTGACAGCCGCGAGAACGTAAAGAGAAAGTTCGTTAGTACGTCCTACACGCGGCGGTACATGAACAAACGCGACGATGCGCCGGAAAGGGAGAGGGGGGCCTCCGGGCGTCGGAGGTGGTGGTGGCGTCGAGCACGGGTCGGGTTCGCCCTTCTCTGCGCATGCTCGGCGTCCTCGCGCCTGGCATGCTCCGCTGGCTCTCGGCTCGCCGCGCGCGCTTTTCGCCCCGCGCACTTCGAGAAACGATCACAACTCGTCTTTTAAAAATACGAGGGCGCGTCGTATTTTTTGGTTGGGAAAATGCACGTATATTTTA
The DNA here is from genome assembly GCF_016920785.2 of Ixodes scapularis. Lineage (NCBI taxonomy): Eukaryota > Metazoa > Arthropoda > Arachnida > Ixodida > Ixodidae > Ixodes > Ixodes scapularis. The sequence goes on from NW_024609837.1 coordinate 65,622,092, forward strand.
CGTACATTTTTTACAGTGTGGTGATGTCACGTGACATGGTTTCACATGACACTGTGAGTGACGTCAGCATGTCACGGAACTTTGATTATCCGCTATATGTAGCAAATACAACCCCCTCAAAATTTTGCGAAAAACAATTCTCCGCTAACTTTAGCGAAAACAAAATTGTGACGCCGTGTGACATGACGGCAGGTGACACCGTGACATCACAATGTCATGACACCCTGAGGCCTAGCTAAACTTATGGAACAAATGTTCCACTAAATGGAGCGGGCCACGACGTACGAACGTGAAACACACCCCGGGTTCAGTTTGCGAAACCTCGCCAAAGCCATCGGTCATCGTAAGAAAAAAAGCGTTCGAAAAGGCGTTAAAAAAACGGCAGCAAAGTTGGCCAGCTACCAAGTTGATTTCGGTTCTCGGTCCAGCTGCGTCGTCCCTCGGTGTAGTCACTCAGTGTCCGAGAACTAGGGCTGTGACTTTTGAACGGTGTAAAACCCGCGACGGAATGGTGCTTTAGGCGCCGTCTACTCGGGCGATTTGGCATATTGTTCGCTTCCACGATGTATAGCCTCAAAACAATACCCCCTAGAAGACGAGGCTCTTGTAAATGACGTCATCTTTAGTGGAGTTCCGACCCGTCCCAGGCAGCAAAGACGCTGAAGCTAGAAGTAAAGAAGCGTCCGTCTTGACGACGCCAAGTTCTGCGTGGCACTCATCGTGAGACGCCGCAGGACGCGCTGACGGCGATGTGCGATGTTGTAAGCTATACGGAGCTCAAGTTCGTCTGCTTCTTTTGGAGGGGTTGTGGTGACGTCAGAGAGACGCCGAGCTCTAAATGGCTCTGACAGAAGGACACTGGGTAGACCTCAAGCCAGCATGCATTGAGGTCTACCCACTACCCTTCATATTGACGTTACCGCAACTCCTGCACAAGAAGCAGATGACACTTGCTCTGCGCATAGGTAACGCTGCGTAGATGCAATGTTGACGGCTTGTTTTTTGTTAGTGTTGTTTTTCGGGGGAGAGGGAGGGTGGCGGGAGCACGGAAGGCCTTGTCTTCTGTGTGGTATAGTCGGATTCTTCGCGCCGCCATCTTTGTCTGCTGGGCAGTGTAACGCGGTATATCAAACGCTGCTCATGCGTTTTGGCTCAGTGAATCAGCATTTTTCGCCCGGGTGATAAGCGCTGTAAGGGTCTATTGCTCAAAACCAGGTAAACGGGTTTCGTTTTCGAGAACTCAGGGGTTAGTACGTCGTGATTCCTTTCATTTCGCCGCATTATTGGTAGATAACGAGGCGTTCAATGGGCTTAGATGGCCGCGTTAAAATACGGGTGGTTGTATTGAAAACAAATCGATATATTCATTCGGAAAAATGTATAAATGTTATATCGTGGAATCGTTAATTCGTTCGTCGTGGAAGTAAATGTTTAATTTAATGAGATTAAAAGGATAAATTCCTTTTTTCCCGTATACAAGCGCATACACACAAAGAAAACAAACATTCACACACACACACACAAAAACACACACACACATAAGCAGATTACACGTGAAAACTAGAGTCGAAATTCGGAAGAGCCACTATACCCTCCAAATAACTATCTAGAAACGGCAATGTTTAGCCCCATGGCATAAACCAAAATTCCAGTGCACGAAGTATCCTAGATATTTACAATTTTATAAATATTATAATCTACCAGGCTTCTAATTTCGTGGATGAATATTTGAGCTATAAATCAATTTATAAGGTCTATGCGGGCTGAATGTGCATTAAAGTTGACTCTAAACCATTGTTTTCACATAACACAATTTTTGAACTCGTTGGAAATTTGCAGGAGGGATATCTCGGGATCTACAGCAGTCGGAATTAAAGCCTTTCCTGAAACGTGTAGCTAAATGTGTGAAGCATACAATGTTGAGAGCAAATTTTTTAATATAAGTCTAGAATTTTTTTTATTTGATCTTTTGTTTTATTACTTGTTAGCCATGCATTGAGAACTCAGCTTCAATATGTTGTAAAATCACTAATAATGGGTTTATCTTAAAAGTGTTTCCAGCATTGTATCCTTCGCACTTCGTAGTATCTGGCCATGTGTTAAAAAGGATATTCTGTTGAGCAGTTTTTTCCGTATCATGCCTCCAAACAAAGGCAGGCACGTTTTAATTGTCTTCGGGACAATTCTAGTGACTGAGGAAATTACCAGATATATGAAATCAGCACAAAAAGCTGAACAAGCTTGTGCAGTTTCATTGAGTTTGGTCATAAAATAAGAAAAAAGCTCCAAGACCAGTGTTTCCCCTTAAATAGCGTATTTTATTTTGAGTGCTTACAAAACTCACTGAAAAGCATCAGAGCGAGAAGTCCTTTATTACTTAATTTTCTTCTCAAACAATTTAAAAAAAAACGGGGGCTGTGATGACTGACCACAGGAGTAAAGATCACCTAAATGTGACGAACATATATTCACCAAACACTTAGCCCACACCAAGTATAAAAATATTTAATACATATCACACCTCCCTTACCCCTCCTGCATTTTTTTTAACAAAATGTATTCACCTACGCAATACATTTACAGAATTTGCTAAAATAATATACTTTCTGTTCCTTGATTAAGCAGTGCGCTACACGTTGAAAACATGACTCCACCCTCTTATGAAACTACACTCTCAAACCCTGCCTTCAAATTTTAATTGCAAGGAAGACCGTCTTTTCCAGGTTCGCAATGCCATTTCGGCTGGCGAGGAGCGGAGTCTATATTTCGTGGAACTAACAAACACTTAAAACTCCAGGGGGAAACCGTGGTATCCTTGTCTCATCTTCCTGTCTGTGAAATTAATAATATTCGACAAAGGAAAGTATTTTATTTTGGTAACGATTTGACATTAATCCATTTGTCAAGTCAACATAATTTGACTACTTTTGAATTTTTATTTATTTAACCTTTTCAAGAAACCCTTTTGATAAGTTAACAGTATTCGACGTAGTTTGATATCGTTATTTCTGTAACTCTTTTACCATCGATTCTTTTGTCAAATTAACAATATTAGACTAGTTGTGTAGTGCTATTTCTGTAACAATAAGTCCGTCGACATGAACCCATTGGCCAAATTATTACGATTAGCCTAGGTCTCTATTGTTATTTCTTTAACCATTGGCCACAAACCCTTTTAGCCAAACAAACAATATTTGATTGGTTGTGTATTGTTATCTCTGTGATCATTTGCTAGAAACCCGTTTGCCAAATTAACATTGTTTGACGAGTAGTTGTTTCTTGTTATTACTGCAAACCTACATCATGAACCCATCTATCTGTCGAATTCCATATTTTGACTAGCTCTGTAGTAACATCTGTAACCATTTTTCATTACCCATTCGGTCAAATAAGAATTATTCGAGTAGCTATGTATTTTATTTCTGTAACCATTTGAAACGAACATATTGTTAGTTCTCTTAGTTCTCTAACCATTTGCCAGCAGCCTGTTTGACCAATGAGCAGTGTATGACTCGATGTGTATTCTTATTTTTGTAACCATTTGCCATCAACCCGTTTGCCAAATCAGCATTATTTAACTAGTTGTGTCTACAGCATTGATTTCTGTAACCACGCTCCATGAACCAAGTTGCAAAATTAACATTATTTGACTAGTTTTTTCTTGTGACATCTATAATTTCTTGTGAAGTCATTTTCCAATTTAACATTTTTCGACCACTTGCTTGCTTTTATTTCTGTAACCGTTTGCCAGGAACATAGTTTCTAAATTAACCTTATTGGACTAGTTTTGCACTATTATTTCTGTAAAAACTTGTCAACAGCCCGTTTCTCGAATTAACATTAATTGACTAGATAAGGATTTTTTTTCGTTCACCATTTGCTAAATTAACTATATTTGACTATTCAGGGGCTTAAGCTAATCAAGCTTGTTCATTAATTGTAAAAGTGACCAACTTAACAGAATATACCAAAATAAACACACACACACACACACAAAGGATATATTCGCACCTCTGGACTAGCAACCGTTTAATTCCTCCTTTTCTTCCTCCTTTCTGCTGCGGTATAGTGACTTTTTTTCTTTCTTTTTCTTTCTGATAGTTGTTCTTCATCTTCATTTATCGATATTTGTTCAAGCTGTTCGAATGAAGGGGCTTGTCATTCTTCATTTATCCGAGTTTTGAACATTTTTGGTGTCCGGCAGAATCATTATCTCTTTTGGCTGGAGTGCAACAGAAGTGGCACTGCCGCATTCTACTCCATGCTCACCAACGGCTAGGGCTTCCTACGATTCTCACCCAAATGGGTTTAGATGTTTCTGGTCCACATTCTCGACGTCAAACAATCTTGAATTACATTATTGGCATTCACATGGACATCCTTTTTGTACTGTTTTTTTCCTGTATAAAGATTGGCAATCAGCCCATTTGCCGAATTAACATGATTTGTCTAATTCTGTCTTGTTATTTCTGTAGCCATTTGTTATAAACCCATATGCAAAATTAACATTATTCGACTAGTTCTGTAATGTGACTTGTGTAACCATTTGCCATTAATTCATTTGTCAATAAACATTTTTCTACTAGTTTTGTGTTTTTATTTTTGTAAAGATTTGCCATAAACGTATTTGCCGAATTACCACAATTCTACTAGTTCTGTATTGTTATTACCTAACCATTTTCCATCAACCCTTGGGTGAAACGAACAGAATTTGACTAACTATTTCTGTAACTATTTACCATCAACCAGTTTGCCGAATTAACATGACTTGAGGAGTTGCGTATTTTTATTTCTGTAACCATGTTGCATGAACCCCGTTTTCAAAAAATAACGTTTTTCAACTACAACTTCTACAACGTTTTTCGACTGTTTGTTTATTGATATTTTTAACAATTTTCTATCAACCCTTTAGCCATGATAAACCCATTCGACTAGTTGTGTATCGTCATTTATGTAACCTTTTTGCCGCGATACATGTTTCTTTTTAATTAACGTTATTCGATTAGTTTTGCAATTTTACTTCTCTTCACAATTTGCCATCAGCCCTTATGCCAAATTATGAATTGACTCATTAGTTTTGCCTGCAGAAAGCCTGCACTGCTGCAGAAACGTACAGGGCGCTGTACATCCGGTTGTGCTTTGATATAGGCTGTACTCGTAAATCGAATACAGCAGTGTCCCCCGAGTACTGATGGTGCAGGAAAAGAAGGTAAATCGAACGCAGCAAATATTTCTACAGTTGTGTAACCATGAAACCATTTCATTCAGCCCTTTTGCCAAATTATCATGATTTGTCTAGTGCTGTATTTATATTTCTGCAATCATTTGCCTTGAATTTATATCTGAAAATAAAATTACTGCGCTACTTTTGTATTGTTACTTCTGTAACTATTTCCTATTAACGCATCTGTCAAACAATTTACTAGTTGTTTATTTTATATTTGTAACCATTTACCATGAATGTATTCCAAATTAACATAATTCGTCTAGTTTTGTATTGTTACACCTATAACCACTTGCAACGAATCCGTTTGTAAAATCAATATAAAATAAATATCTAGTTTTTATGCTTGTTGCTATTTGAGGCAAAATGTCATTTTGACATTTTGCTCTCAATCAAAACGAAATCGCTTGTACTTTAATAATTTTTGCGCTGTCGTAACCTCTGTAGGGTGTCGTTCAATAAGTATATTGGTGTAATCTTAGCACCGGACTTAAACTGTTGGCCGAATAGTTACGCAGGCCATAAACAAATACGGATCCATGCGCACAAACATTTCTGACTGATGTGATACTAAGTTGTTCTTGTATAAGCCATCTGTAAGGCCAATAATATTAATGTTGAGATCAGCATACATACATACATCTATGGATCCCCGAAAGTATTTCTTAACGTGGGTTTTTCAACGTTACAAAAAAGGATACAACGTCGTCAGAAAATTTATTTAATTTCTGTTTATGAAGTAATAAATAAGCCAAGAAAAATGCACTGCATTTGTACTGTCTCAGAACAACCATATATTGGATGCCGCTAGAAACTACAAAACAACTTACAGGTATAAAAATTATATATATAATCCAAACCGAAATGCTCAAAGCATACGTGGAAAGGCCGTGAAGTTTATGGAAAATTGCATTGCATCTGATTATGGCATATACAGCATTACTGAAACTTGGCTACGGGATAATGTTTCAAGTGCCGAATATTTTCCGACTTAGTACTTAGTCTATGAAGGGCTGGAGATTACAATGCGTGCAGCAAAACATATGGAGGTGGGGTGTTCATAGCGATGCGAAGCAATTTGGAATAAATTCGCAGGCCTGACAAGAAAACTTCCAAAGAATCTATGTGGGTCAAAATCAATGTGCACGGACGCCATAACATTCTTTTGGGAAATTACTATTTCCCTCCGTAGTGTGAGTATACTAATTTAAGTTCGTATGTCAACCAAACATTCAAAAATTATAAATTTCTCAAAGTGCCCTGTTTTTATTACGGGTGATTTTAACCTACCTGATGTGAGCTGGAACACTGGCATGGTACACTGTGGCAATTCGGAAGTGCGCAGGAAAGCGACTGATTTATCTCAACTCTTAAATTACTTGGAAATATTTCCACAAAATTCTCTTATCAACAGCAAACGCGACTTGTTAGATTTGTTCCTTACAAATGATAGCGAGTGTAGCTTCCAAACGCTCGCGCTCCTCTTGTTCCGGTGGACACTTGGCATGTTCCCTTCGTGGCAGATTTGAATATAGTCGATAAGCATAATACAGCGTGTACGCGAGTAACTTCTTGTCACTCGTGTACACGAGTGACGAGTGACAAATGTCTTGCAAATATAAACTGGTCAGCCATTGGATCATGTGAAGAGGACTTAGACGAACTAGTACAAATATTTACAGATACTGTGAAAGCAAGCAGATATCACGATGTTTCTTCCGCTTTACAAAAAGTGGTGTCATTGATCACTATTCGCTCTGGTTTTCGCCTGAATTAAAACATACAAGAGAATGAGAAAAAAGTTAGGCTATCACAGACCTTACAAACCAATAATAATCCATTGTGGTACGAAAAGTTTAAAATCGAGCAAATCCGGAGCGTGAAAGTTTCTTTTACACTGACTGCAATTTTTAAGCATACTTGGCAAACACTACCAGTAATTTGTTTTTCGATTGCGTTTTGTCCAATTTCTGCCTTATTTACAATGACTTTGTATTGTTTCTCCAACAAACGTTCTGCATCAATGCGATATGTTAGCTGACAATCGGTGCCCCCTTTCATAGGCCCACGGGTTGTTTCGGAGCACCAGAAAAGCCAAACAAATAAATAAATAAATACATAAATACATATATTTAGGTTGTCCTCTTTTTTAGAAGATCCGTTTACACAGACAACCTGTTCCTCGCTGTCAAAAAAAAAATCAGCACCTTTTCATCTTTTTGCTTTGCCTAGACACAACGAGTGAAATATAAAGTATAGGTACCTATGTTCAGTTTTTCTACACTTACCAGAAGCAGATGCATAAATAAAACCATATAAAAGATATGCTTTGTATGTTTCGAATTGTACAGGTCTGAAATGGGTTTACCGAGCCCCTCATAGCTTGTTTCATTTTAACTTCGACGAGAAGGAACTGGTTTTCTTAGAAGTTAAAGCACAACGAATTATTTCATCCCTAATATTGAAAAAAAAATCCTAGTTTTTTACGAAAATAGTTTTAGGATTAAATATGTGTTTTTATTACATAATTTATTTCTTGTTTTACTGAAATAAACTTGAAATGTTAGAAACCTTTGTTTGGACGTGCCGTGCTTGGCAATTACTCATACCGAATACATCAGCTCCGTCTGGAGGGTCAGACATCGTGAGCTCTTCACATGATCCTTCTGATGACCCTAGTAACGGGCATTTTCCCGACGTGTATAATGTGGGCTGCATGCAATATTCCAGGTTTTCGGCCATGCTGCTCTGGTGAAAAGGTATTTCTACCGTGTTCAGATTTCGGGATGGGCTCCGTACAGAAAGCTCACTATAACTTTTCAGTATCTGGGTTATAGGACTGGAAATCTAACTGGAATTGGATACCTGAAATCCAGATTACAGACAGACATAATTTCTGAACTTGAAATCCAGATGGAATCCAGGTAGATTTCCAGTTCCGGTATCCAGATAGGAAAACACTATACTGGGTTTTTCGTTAGGCTTAACAATTGATCTGTATATGCATCCTTATGTCTTAACATAAAATTTAATGTGAGAATGTTTAAACAGGGACTATGAGGTCGCTTTTTAAATGGCATTTCATTCGTACAACAATAAGGCTTTTGTTACATTAATTGGGAAATTTTAAGGGACATTGTGAACCCTGGGCTGAAGGTTGCAACAGTACAGTTGTATGGACAATATGGTGAAAAGAAAGCAGTTACAGTGTTTTCATTTAAACAAAACAGAAAACAAATTAAAACGCACTTTCACCCGCTTAGACTTTTTTTTTAAACTTTTACAAGGATTTATAAAACTAAACAAAAACCTGTGATTTCTGATACCTCAAATTAGTACATTCGCAGCGTACCGACAAAACGTAATGTCAAATACATTTACACGCAAACTGCATTTAAAAAAAAAAAAAAAAGAAACACGCTATTCCGGGATGCGCTTCTTGAGTAAACAACAAAAACAAAATCATCGAATATGCGCCGACAAAGGAGCCCAGGGCACGTGGCACCACAGTCGCACGCCTCTAAACACGCAATGCATTCAAAACGGAACGCATTGTACGCGGGAGAAAAAAAAAATCCCCGTAAACTGCCCCTTAAGAGCACTACATGGAAGGAAGAAAAAAAACCAGTAAGGAACACTAAAAGATCACAATAAAAACAACATCAACAACGACATGCATAACGGCGCACATCAAGCAACTTTTCACATGCAGCACACAACGCGTGCCGCAAAAATAAAAACGCAAAAAAAAATTAGAATAAAAAAAATTGACGCAGCTTAGTGCCGAACGCTGGCGAAAAAAAAAAAAACTTAAAAACTCGCAGCAGAAAGAGCGGCCATTTTATATAATATCATAATAATAAATATATAGGGGAATATGTCCCCTTCTTGAGAGGGGGGACAGTGCCCCACAACGGGGAGTTTGGGGTGGTGGGCCTTTCGAACCCGATGCCTTGCGGTGGGACGCGTCAAAAGGGGACTCTGCGATATGGATATTCGCGTCCGCGTGCATATGAAGCCATGAGTCACGAGATTTTCCTCCTTTCCCCTCAGCCTTGCTTCACCGCAAGGGTCGTCTCCCTCTCTTTCATCATGGTTTCCGGACAGGGAGCTTAAACCCCTGACGGGGCGACCCCAAAAGCCGCGAGCTTCGACCCCGCGTTCTTAACACCGACCCCTCGCACCACGCGACCCAAACCCCTAGCCCCAGGAACCCCTCAAAAAACAAAAATACGCAATATATATTTAAGCTATATAGCAAAAGAAAAAAAAAATAGAATGACAATAACGTGGAAGAGCTAGTTATTTTTTATTATTTTTTTATCGAATGGAAAATTGTATAAGAACGTAGGCGGCGCCCCCGCGCATTGAAAAGTGGAAAATTTGAACGGACCATATAAAAGAAATGGGTAGGCACTGACAAAGCGGTGCGGAATGTAATGCAAAACCACGCGGTATGTCGAGCCTAATGTCGCGTGGTGGGGACATGAGGATAGGGAGGAAGGGGGGAGGGGGGCAACCCGCTTTATTAAGAAGTGAGTCAGGAGGAGGGAAGAAATTGGGGTATTGGCAAAGGATTTTGAGCGTGTCGCCCTGTTCGGGGCTCTGTTTATTTTTATTTTTAGGGGCCAGGGTTCCTTCTAAGGTTCTCCACTACTCTGTTCATCATCGACAGCCACCAAACATTCTGATGTATTTGAGAAAACGGTAAAGGCCAAGTTTTTCTCCATGGACATTTCGGATATTAAAGCGTGGTGAACTTCATTCGTCGAACCGCGAAGAGTATTATCTAAGAATTGGGGCGCCTCCTTTTTTACCGCGATGGCAGCTAGGCAGTGGCGTCACTAGGCGGGGGGGGGAGGGAGGCGGACTTTTTCGGGTACAGCGCTCAGGGGTGTGCAGCTGGTCAGTGAAGGGGGGAAGAGGGGGAGAAGGGGGGCTGGCGGGCTACTGCTTCGGGTGCCGCTGACCCTAGTGACGCCACTGCGGCAAGGTACCCACAAACATATTCAACTAGAAATAAATGAGAAAAGTTATTTATGGTCAATTGTTACAAAACGAAACTACTCTATTCTCCTTGTCACTTTATGAAAAAGTAATTTTTGTACAGCATTTATTTTTAACGTGTGGTAGGTATAACGAGACTCTGTTACGCGAAGAAAAATACGCTTGGTTTTTTGTATAAAAGGTGTACGCTTTGAAGAAATAAAAGAAACACATGGTTTTAAGTGTATCAAGCGTGTTACTTCACCACCTAAAAGGGGACATATATTGACCCTCGAGTAAAGGTTCATCCCAAGGTTCTTCAGGTGGAAACATGTACTAATATAAAATAATAAATAGAATGGTGTAAAAGCACATTAGTCGCTTCACTAACTCTTTTTTACTTCATCCGGGAGCCCAATGCCGTAAATATTAGTATTAGTAAAGGTGAAAATTACTATACGGTAAAATCTTACAACTCTTAGCATCTTCCAATGGATGGCCGTATTTAGACTTGCCTTAGGTGCAAGACACTATTCTTTTTAGTAATATTTGAAGCATTGTCAATAGACGGGATGATAACATTCAGTTATTGATTCGTCATACTTTAATATTCTTTTCCTTACTAAGTCCTCGCAAGCAAGAAAAATTTGCAACAGTGAAAGTTTTGTTTTTCAGAGACGTTCAAGATTTGCATTGGCAAAGTGATGGAAAAACAGTCTTTCTTTTAAAACTGTCGCTCATCCTATTTGCTCTATTCAAATGTAATCACCCTCCTCGGGAAAGTCTAGGTCGGTATTTTCTAATAGCATCGCAAACATACTTTGGGACTTGTTGTCGTTATCCTGAAAGAGGCGCTACTCTTGATTGTTACCTGCATTAGGTAAGCAACTGATGCCTCTAGGACGTGGTGGACTAAAAAAGAGCATGAAGGTCGACTTGCGAAGCTTTACGCATTTTCTTGGAGACAGGAAGATGTTAACTCTGGCGACTTAATCATGAATCTGGTCAAGGTTGGTATTGTTTTTTCTTATTATTACAAGCGCGCAGTTTTAATATATTGTCACACTTTGAGCAGAGTGATTTTTGATTAAAGGCCGGCCAACAATAGTATTCAATGTAAATTGCTTGTATGCAGTCTGAACTTACTGAACGTTTTCTCCCGATTTTATGTATTTCTTACTTTCTTTGCATTAACTTTCTTTAGATCGTTGAGTCATCTGTCATTATTAGGTCCCAGTACTTATGCAGTGAGTGGTTTAACTTCTTGCTCCTGTTACCATAGTCGCGTGATATCGAATAGCGGTTAAGATGGCTATTGACTTTAAATGCCTGCGTTATTAAATTAATCTTGACTTCCTTCACGAGGTGACCTTTTCTATTTGAATAACTTATACCGGTAAGTGGTCCCGCACACTATTGCTAAAAGAAACTATGCGACTTTGATTTCACACAATCAGACCCAAAGGATGCATACCGCTGTTGATATGAACAAGAGTGCACCGGCATACTCCGTTCCAGTGCACAAGGTATTCGCACCACCTCCAGACATGAAGCTGCGCTTGAATACTCGATCCTTCCCTTAAAGACTGAAAGCTAGGATTTATACCTACAGGCTTCTGAACATGTTGGTTTCTAATGTGATACTAACAAGGAATTCCCTAAAATCACGAAGAGTATTACCAAGCCATAGTTCCGCAAATAAGTACAAAATCCGAGAGAAAAGCTTGGTAAAACCGCTCCCCGAGCCTTCAGAAAAATATGTCAGCGAGGGATCGGAAAGGACGTGAGATGTGTGGAAAACCTCCTCGGCAGAAAAATCTTTTCCTTGTGTGCTCCTGTGCTTATTATCTCTTCATTGTGCTTCATCTTAATGAGCATAATTCTTTACCAAGAAAGTTCAGAGATATGAAAAACCATTTTTTTAAACATCTTCAGACAAAAAGCACTAAATGAAGTACCTCAAGTTGTTTTGTCTTTCTAGATGAAAAATTATTTGAAATATAGAAGGCCGTTTTTATTGAGTTGCATTTAATAAATTATTAGTTCGAAGCTACACGTTTATATATATATTATGACTCATTTCTCGGAATTAATTTAATTATCCACTTATGTAAACTGTAAAAGCTTAACAAACAAAACAATGTGGTAAACATAGTCCTAGTTAAAAAATATGCTTCCCAACATTTGTCAACGCACACTATGTCATTTACTCTAGCTAAAGCTAGCGAATACTGGTCTTTAGAACACAAAACAGAATTTGGATCAGTGAATAAATCAGGCGATACAAAAAAAATGTAATGACAATTGACTTGTCAGCAAACATATTTACCAGAATGTCATAATAAAAAGTTTGAATCTTGCGGGGCTTTGGGTTAAAATCACACGTAAAACGCGTTTTGAATACAACAAAAAATTGGCCAACAGCAAAATTGTTGTTGTTTTTGTTTTTTTACTTATCCACATTTGAAGCATTTTAATGTCTTGGTGTTCCTACTGATTCAGAGATTACAGGAGCGAAAGCAAGTGTTAAATTTGAACATGGTTAAAATCGCGCACAAAGAGACGAGGACAAACGTCTCTTTGTGCGCGATTTTAACCATGTTCAACGTTTACCAACTCGCCCAACTTACCACTCTTCTACAGTGTTAAATTTGTTTGTGCGCTCTAACATACTTACAGGAAAAGCGCTTTCCGATGACTAAAACACGCGTTGTTCAAAAAAAGGAACTATCATATCCGTACCACTTCTTCAGAAAAAAAAAAGTATTAAATACTTTTGCAGAATTAAAAAAAAAAAAAAAGTTTCACGAAACTCATATAATATGGCATGAGATGTGAATCTGAAAATTACTAGAACGACTTGTGAATATGAACGCTGTGTTAATTTGGCTTCGTGGCAAAGCGATTTTCTAGTTACATTTTTGGGACACTTTAGACACATAATGTTTAATAATTAAACTAGAAACACTCATAAAACAATTCCATGATTGGAAATAAGAACACGCAAAGAACCGTTCGACCCTCTCAGTTGAATCTAATATGAGTTCTGTCGCATGCAAAATCATGTTCTGCAGAATTTACTATCTTCCCGGGAACATACAGAACCTTATCTGCAGCAATGAACTTTCTGTGATAATTTTCAGCTGGAAGGGCGCAACGCTTTTTATTAAACATTCTATGCACAACTTTACGGATTTGTTTAAGCTGGACACTTGTTATTTATTTACAGTCCCATAAGTATTTCTGAAGATACCATCAAATGTCCATTAGTGTTCAATGTTACATGTGGTAGTACATCCTCCACTAAACATACAAAACCGCCTCTGCTAGTGAGATCTCCAAAGACACTGTCATTTTTGGGTTGGAGCACTACAATTAACAAAAAAAAAAGCCTGAGCAAATCAGGGTCAATTATATTAGCGCTGAACTGGCCCACATCAAATGACCATCCCAATTTAAGGTTAGATCTGACAGTGTCGCTTTTCTATAGAATATTGAAATCTGTCAATCAATAGGCACTTCATTACACCTGCCTTGTGAAGGGTTTACAGCGAGGCATTAAATTAGGCTGGTTGGTACATAACTAGAAAAAATTAAAACAGTGCTAAAATAGGCCAAGGACACAAGGAAGAGATGTACACATGGAGGGAACAAGCAAGAAGGGTCTCTTTCTACTATCCGCAATTTTCCTTAGAGAGAGTTTTATCTTAGAAATAAAAAAAAATATGGGAACATGTATGCCTCCAAATTAGCGAATAAACTAAAACATTGATCTCGGTCCCTTCGCAAGTGAGAGTAATCTATGTAATTACACACCCCCTACCACAACCTAGGTTGTGTCCAACACTCCCAGCAGAATTTCCTACAAAACAAACCGTACAAACATGTGGTATGCACCCCCTCCCCCCCTTCCACATCCCCTCCCCCCCCCCCCCCCCCCCCACACACACACACTTCAACCTTGACGGTCCCGGATAAACCTCTGGCTAGAAACTCGATGAAGCGTTAGCGTTGCTTAAAATCATGAGGCAGATGAGATGCGAACAATGAACATGGCGAAACCTCAAGTCTGGATCGCCACATGAACTTCCGCAACATCGGAAGTAGAAGACGCAGAGCAGGAAACAAATATTAAGGCGTGGCTGCGTGAAACCACTAAAGCTACGAGGAACGCGCCGAAGAATCCTGGAGGCGTTTGAACCTGGCGCATTTTGCTCTGAAGTCCAAACCGAAACCTCACACGTCACGAACACGGCCAACAAAGATGTCCTAGAGAATTTTAATGGGAGTTTCTTGCGGGGAAGGGTGGGGTACCAACACGTTTGCGATAACAAGGCCGCGGCACTGGATTTTCTACGCCCGTTAGAGGTGGCCAAGCGATAAGCAGATTGGACACATCAGGGTATGACTGAAACGCGTCTAACAAGTGAGAATAGGAATCTCTGCCTAACGCGGACGCAGCACTAGTGTCCTCCAGCTTGCGTCCTGTCCTGGCCCCTTGTCGGTGACAGAAAAATCAAGCGCTTCGGATTTGCTATTTAAGGGGCGTGGGGGGCAATCCCTCATTTCCAAAGCTTTCTTCGGCACAAGAAGTACTCTGTCGGAACTCAAGACCGCGAACAGTGGGCAAAATTCTGTAGAATTACACCCCCAAATATCCCTGGTTGATACCTCCGCTCTCACCCCCTCGCCGGAACAACCACAGAGACTTTTAACCCCCACCCCACATGAAGGATTAACCTCTGGCTGCCGCCACTCCGGCAGAAGGTCCGGCGGTCGCGCAACGCGTCGACGGCACCCGTTGCCCGCGCAGACTCCTGTGCGACCGCGCGATCTCCCATCCTCATCGCCCGGTTGCGAGCGGGCGAGCGGCGACCGCGGCGGCGGCCGTTGGGGAGGCGTGTTGGTCGTGCGCATGCGCGGCGGCCCTCCTCGCTCCCGCGCAGCCAATCGGGGCCGGGGTCCCGCCCGTGCCCCGAGAGGTTCCCGCCAGGGCACGACCGCGAGCACGGCCGCCGCAGCGCCCGGCGCGTCTGCGCGCTAATCGGCCCCGTGAACCATGGCCGGGTGGAGGTGGCCGGAGCAGGGCCGCGCGCCCTAGCCGCGACACCCGGCGACACCGACCCTCCGCGCCGCCGCGCGCAGCGATCCCGGCATGGCGCTCGCCATGACTCCCTGGAGGGACCCCGTGGACCCGGCCGACCTGGTCATCGGCCTGCCGCCGCCCATGCCGCCGGGCACGCCGCAGTCGTCGTCGTCGTCCGACAAAAACGGACAGCACGCCAACATCGAGTGCGTCGTGTGCGGCGACAAGAGCTCCGGCAAGCACTACGGACAGTTCACCTGCGAGGGCTGCAAGTCCTTCTTCAAGCGAAGCGTGCGACGGAACCTGACGTACACGTGCCGCGGGAACCGAAACTGCCCCATCGATCAGCATCACCGGAACCAGTGCCAATACTGCCGACTCAAAAAGTGTCTCAAGATGGGGATGCGGAGAGAGGGTACGTCAGCCTGGTCCTCATCGCCCGCCTCGGAGTTTTGTGTGGTTTGGCCTCCCTTGCTCGGATGTAGACCCGACCTCGCGGTCGTGACCCCCCACCCCCAACCCGCTGCCCTCCCCCACCCCACACCCCCAAACCCCGGTGTCGTGCGATGCAGTGCTCATCCCTTTCCCCTTCTGCCTGCTCCGGTGTTGTTTTTGGTTCCCGTTTTTATTTTTGTTTGTTTATTCCCTCGGTGTTGTCAAATGTTTGTGATGTGGTGATGCTTGCATCACGCCGCGTCGGTGTGTTTTGTTTCGACCACGTGATCTCTTCTCTTCCTAAAGGTAGGATGTGTGTTCTCCAATTCTTTTTTTTTAGCACAAGTTCCCCGTTTAATTCGTGTTATGTTAGTTTGATGCGTGCACCTTCGCATCTGGAATGCATTTCGTGGTTTTTTGTTTATTCATTCTATAGTTTTTGGCACGGTACCCTTTCGTGTGACACCACTTTTGGTTGCGCGGATATACCTCCCATGCACGCGCTTTTTCGCTTTTTCTTTTTCCTCCCTCTGTGTTGTCATTTTTGTTTCGTTTTGGCGAGCCTCAAGGTCACTCTCCGATCCTGTCGTCAACTGCACCGTTCTCCGCGATTTCGCGACAACGCATACGCGGCTCGAGCAGTGCATAGTAATAGCCGCCAATGTTGCCGCGTTCGCTTCCGAGTGTGGTAACCCACACAGTGTTGAACGCGCTACAGGAATGCCATTAGACTGCATCGCTTGTCGGCAGTTCTCGTCTAGCGAAAGCGTTCTGACCCTATCGCTGACCGCCGGTATACTCGTTTGTCACTTTTCCAGCTTATACCAAGTCGGCGCGAAACTTTGAAAGCTGAGGTTAGACAACACGACATCAATAAGTTACGTTACTGCAGTCGACGTTTTCTAACAAGATTTTCTCAACCGATCTGCGATGTTTAAGGTTTTTGAAGGTCTTCTTGGACGCAGAAAGTTACATATCTTTCGCCCACGGATTACGCCCTAGCTAAGGCGATCTAGACCTGTCGGAGAGTAAAACCGAATTCCCAAGTTACGATGAACTCCACACAAAACGTAGAAACACCTGGTTGAACGCGATCGCAATGTGTGCATGTGCCAAACTCTCGAGATGGTCACGAGTTTTAAATTTTGCAACATCATTTTGTAGTTCTAATTGGTACCAGCCTAAAAGTTTCGCGATTCATTTTACTCCTACGCGGCTGGTATTCGGAAAGTTTGCACGCGATTGTCTGTCTTGGTTCGTGGCGTGTATAACAAGCACAGCTGGTGACTCGAGATATGCCCGGATGTGTTGGGAGGTTCGGGTTCCATGCCATATCTGGGACGGTTCAAGATCTGGCCTCGTGATTGCGATTCTTCGTTCCTTTCATGGCGCGTGTTTTTGCGATCTCTGACAGTTCCTGGCACAAATTTCAAAGATCCTGTTCTGCTCAGACAGGAGATGTGCGAGGTCCTGAATTTAAATCCTTACCTTGTAGGACTTTGAAGCACATTCTGGTTGGAACCTCATGTGTTTCACAAGAGTATCAGGTCCACCCAAATACACTTCAATAGCTGTTTTGTGTTTTCTTGTTGTACTCTTGTACACGGTTTTCCTATATACACCTTTATTTTGTTGCTTAAACGTTTATTCGGTTCTAGGTTCAAATCTATGCCATATGCAAACTTTGAAGCAGATCCTTCTGAGGACTTCAGGTATTGCACAAGAGTCAGGTCAACCCAAATATAATCTAAGAGCCGTCTTGTGAGTTATGTTTTACTTTTTGTATACAGTTTTCGTATACACATCCTCCTTTTGTTGGCTAAACACTTATGCGGTTCTGGTTCAAATCCCTATCTTGTACAAACATCCTAGCACGTCCTGGTAAGAACCTAAGCTGTTCCACAAGAGTATCAGATCCAACCAAATAGAATCCAATAGCCCTTTTTTGTGGCTGTTGTTTTACTCTTGTACCGTTTTTGTATACGCACCCTCTTTTTGTTTAAACTCTTAAGCGGTCCTGTATTCGATTCCTGGCCTTATACAAACTTCGAAGCACACCCTGGTTAGAACCTCAGTCTTTCCACTAGACTCAGGTCCACTCTGGTAGAATTCAGTAGCCGCTTATTCAAGCTTTTGTTTTACTGTTCTGTATTCGTTAACGTATCCTCGTTTTGTGCTTAAAAGTTTTACGCGGTTATCGATTCGAAACTCATCCATCTCCGCACTTCAAAGCACATCTCCATCAGAATATCTTGGGATGCCAGCTGAAGTGCATCATGCTACCGGATTAAGACAAGGGAGTTCGGGGAGTTTAGATTGGATGCATCCCGATTTGATGTGGTGTCATCATCTAATACCCGAGTGGTCCTGTTCAATTCACGTGCGTCTTCAAAAGTGCAAGATTGCGCCTACTTTTCAATCTACTAGTTTCGCGCCGACTTATTATCCCAATTTATTAAGCTATATCATCAGTAGCTTCATGGATTCTTACTAACTGGATGATTGGATACACATAACTGTTTTTATGCGTTTCCATAGACATTTTTATTCGAATTCATTAGGCAAGTAAACTTGCGTTCTCTATATTAGCTTGGAGGCATCTAAGATGATTCAGTGAAGAGATTACTGGTTTCATAGCAATAACCAGAATAATACTAAACAAGAAAAACAGTATAATCTTAGGAGCCAGGCATAGTGGGTGCCTATCGCCTCTTGGTCGAACTCTTAGGGGAGAATTGCGTCCCATTCACCCTCCTTTACTTCTCAGTGGTCTTTGGGTGAAACTACCCCCGATCGAGTGTTGGCGTGTTTATATAAGTATGCCCTTCGCTATGAGCCGGTGGCATTCGTTCATTTAGCGCCGACTCGCTTTGGGATAACATCTCGCCTTGTCAAATGACTTCCGGCACACTTGGTATCACTCGTATACTTCCCCTGTTGCTCATAGCCAAAAGTCTCTCGATGGCAGAGCTTTTTTTAGTCAGTTAATAGAGATTTGGGTCTGATCTATTTTTGCTTCCTGTGATCTAACTATATACCGGACGAACCTTCGCTGCCTCTTTTTCTTTCTACTTTGTTAGCATATCCTTCGTTACAGTCTCGAAATGCGCTCCAAATGGTTTAGGTTTATATCAAGATATATAATAAAATCACACAAATAATTGTATGCGTTTTGTCGTGTTTACGACGAAATGATTTCAAGGTAACATCGTCTAGCTTTGCTAAGGTGTAGGGGCTAATTTTGGTTAGCGATATTCTTATAACTTATAACTATAAACTATATGCAATACTTTTGTTAAAAATTATATCTTTCGGTGCGGAGACCACGCAGATTAAGCAGCCGGAAGAAGAAATTTGAACATCGGAAATCTTATGGGTATTATACATCTTATTATGTGAGATTGTACACCTTAAATTATAAAATAACCTATTTGTAAGTATACTATGTAATCTTATGTTATGAAAACACGGTATACAAAGATATATGGTATGAAGAGAAGTTTTGAAGAATGAAAACGGGATATGACTAGAATGGTGTATGAGAAATTTGGAATTATTTTTCAAGAATTGTCTAAAATTGAAACCCATGTGTAGAAGATAATGATTTTGAATTGGGTTTTACTTTTGGAAATGTTGGCATAGTGAACTTACAGGGCTCTCCAATCATGAAACATTCTTACAAGTATATTTTTGTAAAAGTATCACATGAAAGGGGTACTCGGACTATTTTTTTAACTGCCCCAACTAACGATATATTCTCAATCCTTGGCCTTTACCCTTTCCGGTATGCTATTTAGAATCGCGAATTTCATAATACTTATTGTGAAATCGGCAAATGAAAATGGTGCAAAAGCCAACATTCAAATATAACCGCACTTTTCAGTGCCGTGACGTCGGTGGCAGGCAGGCTCTCCAGTCGAGCAAGCACTTAAGGAACAGATTATGCCAAGCATTCATTCGGTGCTGGTACGCGGGTACTGAAGCGAGCTTCCAAAACATTCATTTGAGACCATGAAACGGATTGGAGTCAGTTGGGAACAAATTCTGCGGTCCTAAGAGTGAACCCCTGCCTTCCGCTGACATCAGTTTTTCATTGTCGCCAGTAGAGACCTTTAGATTGAAAGACACGATGCCGACCGAAATTGTAAATTCAGTAACTATACGAGAAAAAAATATTTTGACCTCATATTCGGGATACTATTTCAGGGTTGTTTGTCGGTGTGTTTAGCAAATTTTCAGCACAGCGGGGACCATGAAGAAATCGCCGCAGCACCCTTTCAAAAACGTCAGCGTTGTAACGAAAATGGCTAAGATATGAATAGGTGATGTTTAGTAAGTGGCGATTATTTTTTTTTTTTAATATTGAGATGCATTTAGTCCTTTCAGTACGGCACCTCTTAAAGGCAAGATGTGGGCAGTATTTTAAGGAAGATGAATCTGTGTCCAAAAGGAACCGAAAGCAAGAAAATCGAGCATGGCGGGACAAAACATAAGAAGGTGTCTCGACCCGTCTTCGAACTTTTGTATGCTTTCCGTTTAACTCTTTTTAAACTAGAGAGTTTCAGTAGATCGTTTTGATTAGTCCGATAGCGATACCGGATACTCCGGCAACGCCCTTGCGAGCACACATCGTGTCGTTACCGGGAATCATTATCGGAGGGATCGAAACGGTCTACTAAAACTCCCTATTATCAAGCCGCTCTCCTTCGTCGAGATTGGGTTTGTGTTTTGTGGATCAAAGCCTTCGTGGCACATTCATCTGGTGGGTGGACATAAGGGACTTCAGTCTGAAGGCCTACAAACTAACGCCGCACAGGGAGCGTGATAATATAACTCAGCTGATCCGAAACTCCCAACAACCTCGTAACTCTATAGTCGGCTGCGCTGCGCAAGAAGCGTGCACCAAAAATGGCCGCTCTCCGTATTTCTTAGGTTGTCAGTGACCCTAACCGTATACGTATGGAGCTACCGCATTTCAATGGCATACAGCGACAAGGTCGCATCTGTCCCCGCACGTGTGTTGGTGCCAGCGTTATGCAAACGCGCTTGTCAGGTCGGAAGGCATTGACTGACACGCACACACGAACAGGTTGCTTTTTCTTTTTGGCTCTTTCTCTTTTTTTACGTTCTCTTTCGCGCTTGGTTGATTTTTATTTTTGTATTTCGTTGTCATATTCGAGACCTTACGGTTGCGCATGCGCGGTCGGAAACAGGCGACGGCGTCAGACATTAGCGACCGCGACCTTGACACTGGAGGACAGTTAAAAAAATATAAAAGGAAGCGGAAGAGAGGCTGAAAAGACATGAGGGGGAGAGAGACAGACCGGTGGCGAGGAGTGGGTTCCATTGCGTCGCCCAAAGACAGTCACTCCAGGCGACCGTGGTTTTGGAAACAAAAGAAAAATCAAAAGGAGGGGAATAAGAGAGGGGAGGAGGGGGGGGGGGGCAGTAGCTCTTTGTTTTAATGAAAAGAAAAATAGCAAGCCATTACAAAAAAAAAAAAAATTGAAGCCGCGAGTTTTACGTTTTGGACGTTCCGTTGTCTAAATTGCAATACACTCTCAGAATAAAAGGGTATATTCTTACACCCCTTGTCCCATATACTAAAATAGCTCATGATCGTGCTACTGACTAAAAAAAAATAATCGGGGTCTTCTTGGCTCTACAGCAAAACCTCAATGTTGTTTTCTTTTTCTGTAGTCTCTGATACGTACTTTAGTTGTTTAATGAGGTATATATCACCGTTTTCGAGCCCCTCGTAAAAGTTGGGGCCGTCTGTTTGACATCAGTGCGATGTACGTCGAACTGAAGTTTTCGGGTGTCGTATATGGGACAAGGGGTGTATGAATATACCTTTTTTTTCTGAGAGTATAGCGTAGATATAGCTTGATTTGTGTTAGCTATTAGATTGTATTGCGTATAGGAAAAAATGCAAGCGTCCTGCGTTAGCATTGCATGCTCCAGGCTGCACATGCGCGTCGTCGCCAGGCAACAATTTAAGACGCAGTTTATGTTTTGCCCCGCTAACGCAATCGCACAGCACCTGCGTTTGCTCGTATGCGCAATACTAAACCTCGTTATTCACTTCTATATGACGTCTCATACTAGAGTACTAGGTTTCATAGTACTCTATGGAGTACTATAGAGTACTAGGTTTCATAGCCCTTGGTACCGGTTCCACAAACACGCGGGCACTCAGCAAGGGCCTATATAGACTCGTCGAACACAGAGTTGCGGCCGAAGTTTATGGAGCGCGCCGCCCTTTTGTCGCCGATGCCCAATCGGATGGGCTCCGCGAAGTTTGACGCTGGCCGATTGGCCTAGTGCACACCAGCTCGGAGCACGTGTAGGGTAGGATGAAGGTACGGACTAAGGGGGCTGTAGCCCTGGGCTTTTTCCGTTCAGGACACCTTGGATCAAAAACAGAAGGAAATTTCTGAAAAGACTCTTGTGCCGCTTCAATCTTCTTGTCACCTTTCCTTTTTTTTTTTTCCACAGGGAAATAGAAAGGCCATGACGTTTTCATCTCTAGAAGCGCTGTCGTTTGTGAGCTTGTTGTACGAGAGTCTGTCAGAGGAGCAAAGTATAGCGCGGCCTTTCATGCCCTCGTCGGAGGGTGCGAAGCTGTCGACGCTGGTGATCCCTTTCTCTTCAAATTGAAGCTCCATGGAAGGATGGTGATGGAGTTCTCCTTTGTAGTGTGGCCCCCCTGCGAGTTTTACGGGCACTGGTGGGCCGGAAGTTAAGCGTTTCAAAAATAATACTCGAGCAACACATATGGTGTGCACACATCTTGTTTCGAACCTTATAGCGAAAGTTCATATAGAATCTACTCCAGAACAACAAGTCTAAAACAAGCAAAAAGGTACCGTTAGACCTTCCGGACACTGACTCCGGTCCTCAACTACCAACGAGCGTTTCAAAGAGCCGGGTCTTTAGACGCCCTTCTACGTTTTCGATGGGCACAGCCTGCGAGTAACTACTCTGAGGTCGGTGTCTGTTATGCCAGTGCGTGTCCCCTCCGCCGACTGATTTGAGTACTGCGACGGCTTCACCGACCTCTGAGATGTGACTCTTATTTATTTATTCTTTCGCTTTGAGCCATGTGTACAATTGGCCGCTGAGGTCTAAATGACAGCATTCAGGAGGAACATGATTAGTCCCAAAACTGAATGAAACATTTCCCCCTTCACAAAGAGAGCGTGTGGAGAAAGGAATTTGGAAATATCTCCTTGGTTTTCATGAGAATTTTTTTAATGTAAATGTCCCCAAACGACAGTGGTCGTAGTATTATTTTTACGTGCAGTTTACTTACATTTTAAATGTAGAAGTCGGAGTTTTTTTGTGACAGGAGTGTTTAGTCACTGGAAGAGCGGGGATGGGGTGGCTTGATCACATAAAGACCTCTTCAACCAACCAAATTTTTCTTTGTCTGAGTGGCTTCTTTCCCTGTTCACAGTCAGTAACTAATTAACGAAAGGCTAGTTAAAACTCGTCAAGTCATTCTGAACGATTACCGGAACAGGTACTCTAGATTTTCGTGGCAGCTGTCGAGTTGCGCGAGGCATGCCATCTAGGAAAGCAAAATTTTGTTTTCTTGTAATGGGAATTTTGAAGGTATATATATTTGCGCTGCACAACCCCATTCATATGTGAGGAATCGTATTACCCAACATGTTAGCAAGATGGTTACTCTTAGTAGTCGACATCATGATAAATTTCCGTAATCTGGCCAGGACGTGGTGTTCTCAATGAGTCTACGTGTAGTTCTACTAGTCAAACAAGTTCATGAACCGTGTCAAGATTTTCAACGGAAGTTCTTTAGTTTCTTTGTGAAGCTACCGATATGAACGAAACATCTGAATATTTTCCGCAATATTTCGTTGATTTAAGTTTCGTATCTCAAAATGCTCTAAAAAGTGCTAGAGCGGGGGATTATTTGTGAAGTAATTTCAAGTCAACAATCGCCTCCACTTCATTGCCAGTGAGGGAAACTCAAATTTTACTGAATCCATGAATCTAGAAAGAAAGGCTCGACAATAATCGTAAGATGAAAAATGTACAAATTTCACAAGGTGGGAAAATATACGTACTGCCGTCGTCATTACCTCCATCACCCTTCGTCATCATCAGTTATCGTTGTTAGTAAGAGCCTCATAAAACACTTAGCCCAGAGCCTCCAAATGCCTTACCCCCTCCCCCCCCCCCCCCGCCCCCCCCCCCCCCCCCCCCCCCCCCACACACACACACACAGAGATCATGGGGCGAAAGCTCGCGCTGCAGAACCTAGGGATCCTGGGTTCGATCCCCACCCCAGCCTGTTTCGATCTGGTTGAGCATCGTAGTGGAGTGCGGTCGTGTATCACTATTGCGTAGCACGTTCGTTGAAAGGCCCCAGGCTAGCGGTTGTACCCCACTGGCTAAATTGAGCATCTACAGCTGAGAGACGAGTCGCCCGTTGAGGCTGACAAAGTTCCAGGCTGTACAAACACGCACACGCCCCAACTCGCATTTTGGTTTGACGTTTCTAGAGTCCCAGGATTTCCAAAGTAACTTGTTGTTACCGGTCCACAGGTATCGCTCTAACAATCGCTGAAGGATCCGCGAAAGTGAAAAGGCTCAGTCAGGCTGGCGTTTCATAACGCTACAATGAAAACGCAATAAGCACTAACAAACAAGAAAAACGTAAAGCCGGGTGGTCCCGTATCGGGGACGACATCGTTAACCGCTTCTCATTTTCGTGAGTGCCTTCGTAATTTGAATCCCAATTAATGGTGCTCCATCAGGCCGGAATAACCAGCTCCAGTTACGTCCCCTTACAATCCATCAGCTGTTTTTTCTGTGCATTGACGTGGGCGTTAATTGCACGCATGACGACTGCTCGGGCAATCAATCGTATACTCTGCGATGAAATGTTAGCGCGTTTGCGTATATTTTTTCGCCGTTTCTCGTTTATTCGACGAAATCTCAACAACCGAGAACTGTTGGGTAAGACGACCTTCGGCACTCATGAGAATGGCCTTGGTTTTTACTCAGTGTCCTACACTGGTCGGACACATTTCTCAAAATCGAGAACGAATATACTCAGATTTGAAACGCGTTACCGCAACGAGTGTCATCGGCAAAAGAAGCAACCTTTGCTGTTTCAGTTAAGGCCACAACGCTTCCATATGCTGTATTTCCGTTATTTCGTCAATTCTTATGAGAGCCGGCCTAGTGTCATGGAGGCTTAGGTAGCATACAGTAATAATAATAATAGTAATAATAATATAATAATAATTTTATTTATTTAGATACCTTCATAACACTATAAGGTAACGGGTGTGTCGAAGCCAGTAGAGGCTTGAAGGACAGAACCCAACGAATGGAATGTAGCAGATAGCACAGAAAAAGTCCGTAGAGCCCACATCTAAAACGAATATCGCACTATGCGAGAAACAGAAAATAATCTCCTCACAATATCCCAGCAAACATGTTAGATACAAAATATCACACACCAGTACATTATTGAAATTATACAATGAGTTAGTGCGTAAAACTGTTCAAAAGATTTTTCAATTTTCTCTTACTTATAGCTTCAAAGAAATGATCGGCGAGTCTGTTAAAAATGTATGGCACATAGTAAGAGCACTCTCGCTCACCATATCTTATGAAACACTGAAGGAGTATGAAGCGATCAGAGGTACGTAAATCTCTGCGGGGCGCAAAGGGATGTTTAAATTCACTACACCAGAAATGAGGAAGCACAGTACATTGCAAAAAAAGTGAATGGAAGTTAGGTAGTTGTAGAGTCTCAAAGATGTCAGCTTCTGGTGCAAGCTTATAATGATAACCGACACTTCTTAACAAATTCCCAAGGATGCGGTCACTTTTAGTTTGCCATATTTCTGCACAGTTACAGTAATAATAATAATAATAATAATAATAATAATAATAATAATAATAATAATAATAATAATGTTTAAAGTGTCACAAAATACCACAATGATTTTTTTTTTTTTTTTTTAGATTGGTGCATTTCTACAAGACCGCCATAAGTAAGAAACAAAAATATACGTGATCACACTCAAGACTACAATACATTGCGTGTAAGGAAGCATGCAGCTCAGAGGATTGATTCTGCAATTTAAATGGGCAAAATAAGAAACGTGCAGTGACCTTGTAAGAATAAGAATCTTCTGTGATTCTGAAAAAAGCGATGCAAAACCGGCTCAAATATTTGTGTCGATAACCGAGTGAGAATATGAACGCGGTGCCGGTTCGTGTCACGTGCATGAAGTTTTTTGGGGAGTTCCACAGTGCAAAATATAACTATGATGTGAAAGATATCAATCATTTGACATTGTTCATGATTATGTGCAGTGTCCGAATTGCCCTAACTTCAACGAGTCGAAATAAATACTCCTACAACTATTACTACTGCTACTACTACTACCAGTACTACCCCTGCTGTTACTGCTGCTACTGCTATTACTACAACTTTTACTTTGGGATGGATGGGCCCTTATGTGCATCTTATATATGAATGTACGTCAAATGAACTTATTAATATTATTAACTACTGCAACTACAAGCCTAAATTGTACTTCTACTACTACTATTATGATTATTACTGCTACAGCGATTGAGACTATACTATAATTACTATTGCTTCTACTACTGACTACCAGAGCCACAACAGCTACTACTACAACAACTATTTTTAATTTCTATTTCGACAGTTGAATACGTACAATTCAACGAGTATTCTGCTGAAACTGATCAAACTGCAGTGTGAAACTGAACGCGATAGTGACTACTATTTGGCTAGGCAACATGTCAAACAGATGGTCCTCATTAGTTGACTTCAGTATCAAAGGTCTACCCTTTCTCGTCCTTTTGGTACTCTCTGCTCGAATCATAGCTGCATTTATTTTCGTCCCGATTGTGTTCATTTCCTCATTGTTTTATCCCAAGGAAAATACATCCATTGCTTTTCCAACTATTCGCAGGTTTCTTTTTATTGGCTGGGTCATACTCGATATCAATTTTCTTTTTCAATAGTTGAATGTATTTTTTTTTAAAGAATGGCTGTTGACATTTAACATTTTGATCATTTGATTATGCGTCTGGAAGGGTTAAATCTCATTAAGGAAGCGCGTCATTTTTAGGTTGTTTGTGTCGTCAAAAGAGAACACGAGGGCTCATGTAGGGATTAATAAAAAAAAAATCCTGCCAAGACCAGTGTCCTCATCTCACGACACGTTCAGCACCTAAAATAAGCGAACAATAGGCCCCCCCCCCCCCCCCCCCCCAGGTGTAATCCCCCCTAAAAATATATCAAAGTGGGGAGAGGAAGTTTCAATCCGTACCTACCACTTGATCGCCAGCTTGTTAAGTTCGCCATCCCAAGGGTTCGTATTAACACGTCAAGACAGCATCTCTTATAGGCCATCTATTCGTTCGTGGACTAAAAATAAACATTATGTCCTACGAGGTGTTAACGGTTGACATAGACGAAAGCCAACAACAATAAAAACAAAGAGACACGCAGTGCTTCTTAATTGTTAAGATAGATGTGCGAAAAGCAAAATTCGCCAACACCGTTAAGAAAACGGGGCATCACAACATGTTCATAGGACTCGATTGGTTCAACCGGATCGTGGACTTAGTGACGCTTGGTACTATCGGCAGTTGATTGGTGCGTCTGATCCTAGGGTTCGGTGACGCGGCGCGTTGGCGGCACGTCATTGGCTGAGCTTGGCTTTCAGCCTTATTTTCGGTCCGTCCGGAGATGAAACTGCACGGAGGCGCTGGACGGGGCGCCGACGACAAGGACGCGAAGAGAAAGAAAAAAAAAAAAGGTGTAAAAAGAATGTCCGTTTCCTCGAGAAGTTTCTTCCACTCGCGGTCATGATTATTTTAGCTGCTGCCCCAATTCGGTTCTCCGTATAAAACGGGCCGCGAACGTTGGTGGTCAGATTTTGGTGATGCCACGGAGCGCCTTGGTCAGTTTCGAAGTCGGGGATATCGGTCAGTGACCCCGGGCGATGAATTGCCGGAAGGAATCGCTCGTTCTGTGTTCTGTCTGTTCCTGCTTTCGTCCCTGCTTGTGTTTTATTTTAAATCTCGCCTTTTTTTTTTTTCGCTCGATCGCTGGTCAAATTGCACTGCTGGAATAAAAGCGTTTAATTGCAAAGCGTGTTCCTTGTAGAGAATATAGCCCGAGGGTTGAATTTCGCCGCCTTTTTGCTGTACCCGCGTGCGGTCGACGTTAATCCCGCTGTCTTATCTACGCTGAGCGCGGCCGAAAAAGAGCGAACCACTTTGTTTGGTTCAGGACCTGACTGGTTTGTACCGTGCGCTTTACTGAGCGACTCTTTCCATTTGTTTGGACTGGCCGCCATCTCGGTGTCTTGTCTTGTCCAGGCGCTCGGTAGAGGTCCGAGACGGTAGCAGATGCCTGCTTTAGGGTCAATCGGAACTACTACGAAACTGTCCGAGTAATAATCATCAACGTCCTGAATTGGCTTCTCGTTTTCTGAAAGACGTTTTCAGCACCAATCCCTTCTTTTATCCTGGCTCAGTGAGAAGATGAACTCTGTAAGCTCTGCACAAGATTTCGTCAAAGACACGCTAGATATATAACGGTTAGCAACTGTCCATCCGCAACGTTATTTCTTTCGTGAACCTTATCCGGCACAATATCCGCTACAAAGGACACCGCAAAGCTTGCAAGCCAAGCTTGTTAAAGTTAAATTGGTTGTATGGTTGCTTAAAAAAGCTGGAAGTTAACCTGCCTTGCCATTTGACGAGGTACGTCTTCCTTGTGGAGGGCACCTCCGCGGACAACATGCGTTGGAACACCCGACCCGGATTCACCTGCGTCTGCGGTCTCCACAACCTCTATTGTCTCTATATTTGTCAAATATTCCGCGAAGAGGTTCTTTTCGATGTTTTTTGGGTGTTGTTGACGATGGATGTGTCGTCTTTTTTACGGGTAAAGCAGCGCGAACAAGGACACATGACAGAGAAGATGTTCACAGACGGAACGCTGTGTTGTGTGTCGTCGCTGGCCGTCGCTCGTTGGAGAGTCTGCCGATGTCCAGCAATTCAGTTCGCGCCTCTGACCTCGGTGGCGGACCACCAAACTAATCAGATGCTTGTGGGAAGTATCGATAATTTAATGAACATTAAAAAAAAAAAAAACTTAAATTAATCTAGGCTACAAATAATACAGTAGTACGAGACATTGGCGCGCTTGTTCCAGGATCGTGGTTACGAGGGTGTTGCTGACCATGACTAAAGGATTCCCGCGTGCAATAATCGGAGCGGGCGGAAAATCACTTCTCAGGGATGCATACGCGAAGTGTCGGTCCGACTCGCTGAGGGATCGTGAGGAATCGCGGAGTTGTCTCCGTGAAGCGAGACGACGAGCCCGACACCCTGGTCACAAGCAACTGGTGGCCAGGCTCCATATAGCCCACACTCGCACTCGGCGAGCGGATGCGTCTCCGAGTCGAGCTCATGGGCCTGTAGCCCGTCTTGTGGAACCTGTCGCCTTTACACAAAGCCCACTCCCGTTCTCTGGCGCTCCGCCGCTTCGGGTAAATTTGCACTTTTAAAGCGAAAAAACGGGGTATACGCGCACAAGCTTAGCAGTCGGAAGTATGG
The DNA here is from genome assembly GCF_016920785.2 of Ixodes scapularis. Taxonomy (NCBI): domain Eukaryota; kingdom Metazoa; phylum Arthropoda; class Arachnida; order Ixodida; family Ixodidae; genus Ixodes; species Ixodes scapularis. The sequence continues at coordinate 65,651,476 of NW_024609837.1, forward strand.
GACCTCAACTTCGCATTCCATTGCTAGCTCGGACCACGCCACCTCTCAAAAACTGCCAAGGTATACGCCAAAAAAGCAGGAAGAGCTATTTCGCCTTATTGAACATTTAAGGTGTAGGAGAGAGGCGATTAGAAAAATCCACGCATTTAAAACGTTCGTCTCTCTTTTGGAAACTCGCAGACTTGTGAACTGGTTTTGTGATGCAGGATCCCGCAGCCGGGGTGCCGCGTTTGACGCAACGAACATTACCAAATTCCAACCGGGTACACTTTCATGGAGACGCGCCCCCTTTCTTCGATGACGACTCGGTAACTTCAACGTCCGATCTTTTCGAACGTTTCCGTTTCTCGGCACCAGCGCGTTTCTCCAGCTGGTAGCTCGACGCCATTTTACCACCCAAACATCATGTATGCCGTCTCATCGGCACTTGGCACAGGACACAGCGAAAAGCGTCTCCACTCTAAAACAACGTTCACAAACCTAATACGTTATACAAAAGGCCGTCCGCAGACACCGTCTCTGGCGTGTGTGCATGAAGGTCCGGTGACACTAGTCAGAAAGGAACTGTCCCCAAACATGCTCCCAATTTCTTTGAAGCATGCCCGCAGATAATCATGTCACCATGTCTGCCACAAACACCGTGTATTCTTTACGACATATGCGAGCAGCGCGACTTCTCGTAGGAACGGCAACCCTAAAGACAAAGAGCAATGAACAAAAACATCCACAATCCTGAACAACCGAGGGACGGTGCGCCAAAAGACCCCTTCCTCGAGCGCACGTCTTCGGCGGCGTGCGTGCTCGTGCACGCCGAACGCCCCCCAGGTCCCCGCTATCGAGTCGGTCGCTCGCTGGCTTAATGACGGCGTCGGCTCGGAATGCAGCGACGAAGACGCCAGAACCAAGAAGAGTGGATGAAGAAGGCGGTCTTCGAGGTCCGTCCCTCGCCGAACGGAGAGTCGTCGTCGTCGTCGTCGTCGGTGTCAGCGACCCCGGCCTTTGTCCGCCACTGCCGTTAACCTTCGTCTCTATCTGGGAGCAAACAGAGGAGGGCTGACGACCAGGGCAGAACTCTCGGAGGCGCCGGCAGCGGGGTTGCTGCGGGGCAGAGCGACCTTCGTCTTCTTGGCTCGACTACGGCGGCGTGCATGCAGAGCGGCCGCTGCTGGGCCTGGCAACCCCCACCCCTGCAGCTTATTATCGAGGCGCGCGACCCGGTTTTGGTGGATCCGTTTGTGTTGGCTTACTACGTGATGCGTAAACGAGTAATGGGTGTTGTGCGGAGCTGTCCGACGTGGGCTCGTTTTGGGTGGGAAGGGATGGATAGAGTTATCGTATCTCCGTGAAAGAAGCCGCATCGGACAACAAGTTCAACCTGCAGCGTCTAATCTGGGGAATCGGTGGCCAAATACGTTCACGCTCCGTAGCTTGGGGCAGCTGGGGTCCGATTTTGGCCACCCGGAGAGCGAGATCTCATTTTGCTCTCGCGGACCACGCAAAAATCGTTCGTAGACGGTTCGTCTGCTGAGGCGAGCGAATAACGAGGTTGGTCTGCTATGGAGCGCCGTTCGCAGACGGAAATAAAACAGAAAACACCGTCGGTCGTCTGCTAACAGACCGGAAAAAAAGTTAATCGTCTGCTTCGAACCGAATGCCTCGGCGAAATGAGACAGGAAACAGGCTGAAATTGCGATAGTCTGCTTTATCACGTTTGGGGCCATTGACAACCCGCACTTCATTTGCAAATCTGAAGTTGTTTCGCTGCTGTACACAAGCTGACATCGACCGGTGGGTGAAAGAGTACTAAGGACAAGCACATCGGAGGCCGCGAGACCTCCCTCGCCATTTGTATGTTGGTGAGACCTTCTCCCCAAACTATTTCCCGATTGTGAACTCGCTACGGGACAAAAATGATTCATTGGTTCTTTACGCCCAAGTTGTGGCGCCACGTCTAATATAAAATCCGAAAACGATCTCGCTCTCACTTTGACCAAAGTCGGACCCCTGGAGCAGAAGCTCACGCTGCAGAATCCAGGTATCCTGCGCTCAATCTTCGACCCTGCCCGTTTCGATCGGGGTCAGCATCGTACCGGCGTGTGGTCGCGCGTATCCCCACTGCGTGATGCACGTTAATGACCTTTGTCTAACAGCTGTTCTGCTCTGGCAAAATTTCTTATATGCATTGGTAACACCAGGCGTCAATTGGGGCTGACCAACATCCCTCTGTTGTTCAGAACTGTCCGACGTGGTTGTTTTTCGAAGCGAGTGGAGCTATTTAAGTTAATGCTTTAGTCATCTTTTCTGAGCAGCAAACTAGAACCTACATTCAGATTAACCTCTCTGTCTTTCCTTCATAAACCTTAGCCAAGTTTTGCTCAAAATTGGTATTGCGAGTTACCTCAATCCTAATCAGTAATCACAGGAAACAGGCTTCCATCCCCCAGACTTGTTAAAACAGTCTGCAACAGAGAAAAAAAAATCTTCTGAGCTTCCTGACACCTTATCTAGAGATTAGGAAGTCGCATTATTCTGAAATAGTATACCAAACGCCACTTACGCCCGCTCTGCGCTGATCACAAAAATGGCGGCGCTCAGAAGACAATTCGTAAATAAATTGTCAGTACCCTACGCGTAGCTTATTTAGTGCCTTTAGAAGGGAAGGCATTGATCGAGTTGCACCATTTCCGCAAAAGAAACTGCATCGGTGCATAAGTCCCACCTGGCGTAGGCACCTTCCGAGGAACACGCGGAGTTTGTCAATTGTGTCAGCGCACCGCAGCGCGCCCACGCCTGGATTTCAACAAACTTTCTGCTAAAGTCCTTTGACGCTCCTAACTCAATCTATAACCTCTGAAAAACCTAAAAAAAGGAAATTGAATTAATGCGTGGCCGATTTCTCTATTAAAATCAGTGTCAAAGAACGATTACCTCGCAACTATCGCAGACACCAGGGTGCGCCGTCGGACATGGAGCAGCCCTTCTGTTTGACGGTGCACTGGAGAAACCGGCCACGCATGAATGTAATGTTTGGGTTTCTAGGATGTTTAGAGCCCATCGATTGAGTTATGACCATAAATAGATAATCGCAGAAAGTGATTTAGTGCCCCTTTAAGACTTGTACTGCAGAGATACGCAGTCGCGACTTCGAACACCCAACCGAACCCTTACTACCGCTACTTGTGAAATGGACGGGCGGTGCACTTATTACTAAGCCGTTATGCACCTATAAGGATGCACCTAAAAGACTCATCTCACCACAGGTGAGATGAGTCTTTTTTTTACAAACTCGCTGGCTTTCATCAAACACTTTGAACCCATTAGTACATCTTAATCCGAGATCTTTCAGAACGGACTAACCATGAAAGCATCAGTGCAACTGCCGATGAGGTTTTCATCCATTTGCAGAACTTTCGCGAAATTTCCGCGAGGGTTCTCCGAAGTTTCACCAAACTTTTCACTTCCCGAAACGCTTTGCCGCCACCCTTGAATGTTCCAGGAGGTACACGTGCTCGTTTTTCTTTCAGCTATTGTCCGTTTATTCTCTTACAGGGTAACGCGCCATAAGTAATGGAGGTTTCGGGAATGCGTTTTTAAGGTCATGACCGTTTGTTCTTGTTATCTCAGACTACGAGTGGAGCGTTTAAGATTATCTCAATGAAAGTGGACTTCAGACAGCCCAGATTATCGGGGCGGGAGAAGGCGGGAGGGAAAAAGAGCGTGTTGTTTGAACTCAGCCAACACGTTCTAGATAAGAGAGTTGCATTTTCCGCTGCATCTTTGGCAAAGTTTTCAGCTGAATTTTCGGCTGAATTTAGTGGTCTCGCCTAGGACTGGTCTACCCCCTGACTGAAACGAGCCTCAGACGAACGCTCTAGCGGCAGTCGTGGCGCCCATTTTGTGCCCCGCATTGGTCTTCTATAGTTGACGCTGAAAATTCAGCATCAGTTATGCCGGAGGAAACATACGTCTGCCGTGTGTGCTATCCGAATAGTTCTTGTTTAAGATAATTTAAAGAAAAAATATATTGAAGAAAAAAGAAGACACTACATGAAAACCGTTTTACGTTTCATAACGGCTATAATGTCAGGAGTTCGACATTCTAACATTCACCGCAACATACACTGCCATTAATTACTACTGCCGCCCATTAGAAATGTTACAGGTCGCACTTCGCTCGGCGAGGTCGCCAGTTGTTCAGGCACGTAGCCAGGATTTTGTTTCGGGGGGGGGGGGGGGGGGGGGAGCCCATGACAAAATGCTGTATGAGGGGGATGGGGGAGAGAAGGCCCCCGCAAAATGGAAGATTTCAGGGGGGGGGGGGCAGCAAAATGGAAGATATCGGGGGGGGGGGGCATATCGCCCCCCCCCCCTGGCTACGTGCCTGCACTTGTAGTTAAAGCCGTGCAGGTTCACGCGCAGAACATTTTGTAGGCGGATCTCCTACGGATCTTGCGATGAAACGAAACTAAACGATTGTATGGCAAATTGCTGGGCGATTGTGTTGCATGCGTTAAGCGTTCTAGCGTCACGGGACATCAGGTCACGTGACGTCAATTTCTCCTCTAAATTTAGCGGGGAAACCGAATTGCTGCGTATGTCACGGGACCTGTGCACCAATCTAACTTCCCCGCTAATTTTAGCGGCGAAACTGAATTGCTGTGTAGGTGCAGCACTGCGGTGCAAAGTAATGCAACACAATGCAACATTACGCGCGTTGCATTACGGGACGCCACAGACGTATACACCAATTTAACTTCCCCGCTAAATTTAGCGGAGAAACTGCATTGGTGTGTAGGTCTTCGACTTCCCCTAATTCAACACTGCGAGCGTTGCATTTGGTACGTCACAGGCCAGGGCTTCACGAAATATGGCGTCACGAAATCCGGAGCAACTAGCCAAAAAACAGTTCACGTTAAAGCTAAAGAAAAACCCAAAAACAAACAAACCGGTTGTGTGTATTTTTTGTTGTGTGTTTTGCTGGTGACTACGTGGAAATGAGAAAAGGGTGTCTTGTATTTTATAAATGCTATATTTCGCTGGTCAAACCATCTCCCCTCTGTGGCCTTTTCGGCCCGTATAGCACGGTCAAACTCAGCACATCGCTGCTTCTGTTCAGCTCTCTTCTCTTCAGCACCCGCCTTCCTTCGGCGAGGCATTGAGAAGACTGCGGCGCGTCGAGTGAGCGCCTCGTCAAGTGACCCGCGCATGCGGGCGTCGACGAAAGGAGGCCAACTCGTTTCCTGTAACAGAGGAACATTTTCAGGGAAGTGGGGAGGGAGTGGATCTTCCCAAAGAAATGATGTCGCATTTCAAACTCGAAAAAGCGAAGCAGCTATGCTTCATCTCCCAAGCAACTGCAGTTCTGACAAAGGTTACGGGTACGCTGTATCCATTTGTGCAAAATGTAGGCGTCTACTTTGAGTCCACGTCCACGTCCAAACATCAGCCCGCTTCTCAGCGGCGTGGCGTCACGCCCAATCGCCCAGTTCAAAGTATTATTTTCCCGCCTTATTTATGGTACCCAACGAGCGACCCCGCGTGCCACGCGAATCGTCGAACCTGGACGCGTAATGCATTGCGAACACGTGCAATTTTCAATCAGTTCGCTGCTTGCCCAGCGTCAGTTTCGTCCGTCCGAGTCACGTGAGATGGAGCGGAACGTCGGGGGACCAGCGAAAGGTGTATACTTTATTGCGGCGCATTCGAAATGATCCAACCGGTTATTTTCTAGTGCCCTCGAGATGAGCTAAGCCGTCCATACGTAACCCGCCCTGGCCGCCATCTATCTTTGTCGGTGCCTGTTCGCAAGATGGGAAGATCTGGCACGTAACGTAGAGGAAGAAACAAGCAGACAGGCTGGAAGAGTAACTACTCCTTCTACCCAATCTGGGTCAGTCTAATCTTTGCCAACTGCCGGAGAACGCGTGCGCGGACAGCTCCCCCTTTTTGTTGTGGGTGTGCACTTAGTCTCGGCTCCTCTGTTTCACGTTTTCGCCGCCAGGCCGCAGACGTTTTCGCCGCACGTTTACCAGCAGGCTCGTTCTCACCGTTTTGTTGAAGTAGCGTCTTTGCCGCTGGGTTGCGTCGACACCCTTTGGAGTAGTGGCGCTTTAGGCATGCTGCACTTTAGGCGCACTCAATTTAGTCGTTCGTTATTTCGAGGCCGGCCTATGGACTTCCAGGTGACGGGTCCGAACCCTGATCGAGGTACCCGCAGTCTGACGGGGCCTGATTGCCAAGAAGGCGCCGCGTAACCGAGATTTTGGTTGCACGTCACAGGGTCCGCAGGTAGTCGAAATGAATCCTCACACCCCGCTGGGGCGTGCCAGAAGCCCTTCGTTCGTTTGGCAAGTAAACAAAAACCTCAAATTTGGATTTTCACTTCTAGTCATGTCGTTAACGCTGTCGCCATGACTACAAGATGTACTCAACTTTACAAGTTGTCTTCATCTATGGCGAAAGCACGGGCGAGGCCACCTGGCACTCGTTGCGCCAACGAAAGATTCTGCTGTGCCTTTGCCAGTACTGAAGACAACTCGTGTGTAGAGTGGACGCGCTCCGGCAATCCCGTATTGCTTTATTTTTGTTTTTTCAAACTAAACGACTAAGCGCACGAAAAAAAAAAAAAGCCAGAAAGCTGCCCAAATCACATTTTTTAATGGCTTTCTCGCAGAGCGTTTCGTATGTTAAAGTTGTAAACGCTGGTGTCCATCTTTTTCTGTTGTTCAGTGTCCGATGCTTGACCAGCTCGTTTTCTTTGCTAGAACCATATCAAACCACTAAAGACACCGCATTGAGGATTGCGTGAGCAATAGAGCTGTTAAAATGTATCGAATCAATTTCAGTTTCGGAGTAAGTAGCATAGTCGTTAAACAAATAACATCTCCGACGACAGTTTTATACATGTTTAATGAATTATATCGGTGTGAAGTGTATGTTTAGCCAATATCTCACGTAAGCAAGCTGTCTATTCAGAAGTACAGACACAAGCAGTGTACGCACGTATATCTGGGTGTAGCGTTTTGATAAGACAAGGAACCCATTGTCCTAATAGAACATGTATGTACAAATGTAGTGGAACTTGGCCACGGCATGTTTTGTTGGATTCTTTTGTACTCCTTGTTACTGCAGGTCATTAATACACGTTCAAAGACCGTAGCGCATGACTCTTAGTTAATTGGAACAACATACTAGCTCAACTTCCCCAATGTACGATATCTCTTTCCCGGCACCAACCATTATATTAACTAAAATAAGCCGTTATTCTAAATCAGAAAGTAGAGATATTCGCACCGGAAGGCTGACGTTCCAGGTGTATAGCCATCTGTAGCACAAAGAAAAGTATGAAAACACCTCTACAGTAAAAAGACTAAGTTTGAGGGGGAAGTGCTGAGCGAGGAAAAAGGAAGAGTTTTATGCTTTCTTTTTATTTTCGTCTTTAACGAGTGAGGGTCTGCATCGTAAAGATCGAGCAGTGCCTAAGCGACTGAGCGAGAGCTAAGACCTACAGTGCGGGGTGCATTGTCTTTGCAGAACACGCAGTGGCCAATTCCAAGATCGCGAGCCCGTACTTCAGGAACAACTTCGCGTACTACGTCCCTGTAGTATCGAAAAGGACTAGGGATGTCTCCCTTGCACTGCTAGACGAGTGTACTGTGGCGCACTGCGAAGGTACGTTACCCGCTTTCACACCAGGGGGATCACGTCGCGGTGTGCCGTTGCGCTAGACCCACATGGTATGTCGTCTCGGGGCAGTCGCCATCTTGAATTCTAACCCTGTACGTTTATTGTAGCGTGTTCTGTACAAAAAAAGTCACGTGTTTCTATTTACAGGCTTCCGATGCGTGGATAGAATCGGGATATTGTAACCAAACAGTTAACCTCTTTGACTGCACTTTCTTACAGTTGTTTACGAAACGTTGAAAGTTGTTTACGAAACGTTGGAAGTTCGATACGTTACTTTTGAGCATGTACTGTAAAATGTGCTTACTAAAAAGAAAAGTTCTGAGCGGCATGCCCATTATTTAGATTACATTGGTATGCAATAACCAATTAGGTCTTAGAATTACGTTTTACTTTTAAGACCTTGGTAAAGCATTTTACATTATATTTTTTATGCTGGAGACTCGCGAGTAGTTAGTGACGCATAGTATTGCTGTGCGGTCCTCGCTTCCTACATTGAAGGGTCTTCTCGGAGGATACAAACAAGCTTACCGAACCCTCCCTATGTCGCAGCTTGTTGATGTTAGAACACGTCATTAGTCCAAATATCTTGGCCGGTGTTAAATGCACTTCCCTCTTTTGCTTTTGAAGGGCATGGGCGGATCTAAAGAGGGGGGCAACCGCCTCCTTTAGTTCCCGTGATCCCCCCAGTTCAACTTGTTTTTAATAACAAAATTGACATGCACCAACTGACCCTTTGTAGAAAGAAATGTTTGGTTCTTGGTGCCGTAGCAAATATCAAGTCAACATAATAAATCTAGGCAACCTTTTCCCACAAAGTCATCCCTGTGCGGACCGCCCCTCCCCTCCCCTCCCAACCCCCTCCCTCTCCTAAGCCTGACCCATATATCCGCCCCTGCTAAAAAGTGGCATTCGCTACCAGGTGTTGCCGTATCCGAGTTTTAATATATTGTGACTTAGTTTCTTATTTTATGAATAGGGTTCCGTGTTTCGGATATATCCGAAACGCGGAACCCTATTCATAGTTTCATACGTGTCTAGGGTTCCATTTTTTTCGGATAAATCTGGAAAAATTAATCCGAAGAACACTTGCCGGTAGAATTTTCATCAATTCGGATTTGTCCGAAAAAAACTTCGACGTCACAGCGACAAAGTAGAAGACAAAACAATAGTGTTTCACAAATGGACTTCATAACAGCACAGGGTCGGTGGTTCTGAGGAAATTACATCAATTTCCTTTGAAATCTCGAACCACTGACAAAAGGTTCTTGCCTTTAGCTCTTCAATGTTCTTTTAGGAAAACGAGTCGTGGAGCCCGTATTTTATTTGTTTTGTTTCTTAATTTTTATCTGTTGAGAACATAGTAAAATAAATTCCGAATATAAGAGCATTTTGAATCTAACAAATCTAAACTCCGATAAACCCCAAATTTTCAACACGGAATCCTAGGCATGGCCAAAGTACTGCCTGAAATTTGTGTCGTAGCTCGTGCTAAACAGGTTGTTATAGCACGTGACGTTAGTCAGCTATTCCGAATGGCACTTTTACTTTTTTATTTCCTGTGTCGTAGAAGCGACAATTTGGGCTGTATAAAAAGAATACCGCGGTGGATACCTGACTGCATAAGTAGCGCATGCAAATGATAGCCCGTATTCGAAATATTCAATTTGCTTTCTTTGCTATCATCTTCTGGTGAAAATGCAATGTTGAAGAAAAACCACCATCTCTCCACTAGTTACGTGTTCGCAAGTGTTATTTTCCCTTTGATAAGGCAAAAAGTCTCATCCTTTAAGTCTTGAACGAAATGGCAGGTTGATGTAATGAGTGAACAGCCACATAATCTCCGTCCCCGCGCCACCAACTTTGTCGGTGTTCTGAGAGTGCGCTGTCTTCGGTGGAATACCAGACGCCACGCATGCATCCACAGCTCAGTGACTCAGCACTTTTCGCCTGGTTGATGAGCGCTGGAAAGGTGCACACAGCGCCACCAGAACGCTGGCGCTCTCTGGTGAGGACACCCTGAACACCCCAGGAACCGGCCGCATCGAACCGCGAGCACAAGTGCGAAGAAAGAGAGACGGGAGGAGGGTTCGAACCTCGGGGGGAGGAGAAAACAAAAATCGAGGAGCCCGATGGAGAGGGGGAGAGGCAAGCCCCGGTCCGCCCTTCCCCCCACCTCCAAGAACGCCCGCCGATTCTGCGTCGTTGCCCGTCCGCCGGCGCGAGCTCCTCCCGATCTGGCGGTCGATTCACGTCGCTCTCTTTGGAGCCCGGACCCTCGGAGTCTCAGTACCGAGCTACCGTCGGCGATCGCTAGGAGTTCGGACCCTCCGACGACGACGCAACGCTCGCTCTCCCTCCTGGCCTACTTTGTCACGCGCGTGTCGTCACTTCTCTCCGTGTGAACGCGTGGTTCGGTCTTTGTTGAGGGGAAACCGCTTCCTTTTCCAAGAGCGCGCCTGGTGACGTGGCAGTTTTTGGTTGTTGTTTTCGGTGAAGTGTGCGTTCGATCCTCTGCGGACAAAACAGTGTCGCTCATCGCGTTTCGTCAGAAGTGGACACCGGGCAAGCCTTGCTGACATCTACCGACATTCCCCCATTTCAGCTTCATTTTTATCTCTCGCTCTCTTTGCTGCCGTAGTCAATTTGTGAACTGGAGGCTTCGATGCCCGGGCGAGTCGGATTCTTGACCTCCAATGGCCCTACATTGTTTCGTTTTCGTCTTTTCGCGTTTTCAACTCACAGAATGTAACCTTCGTGGTTTAAACGACCATGGTTGCTTGGGTTCGTGTTGTGGTGACGTAAATCCCGTTTCATTAGCAGCCCGTTGGTTAAAGATGAGCCAAGTGGACTAACCGCTGGTCGTTTTATGCTAGGCATTCTCTCCTGCTGAATCTCGATAAAAATCCAAAAGTGCTTGCGGAACTATGGTTTTGCTGGAAGCGTTCGTTCCAAAGCGTTCATATCTCGACTACAAAGTGTAGTCCAGTTTGCGGTTCAATAGACATGACTATCTCGTTAATGACCGTAAATTGGGGACACCGTTTTTAGTTGCAAGTAGCTCCGATCAGTTCATTAAACAATATAGCAGAAAGACAATATTCTGTTGTCGCCCGACATCGCTCCGAAATTCATACGACACCAGAACGCGCTTCATCCTTCTTGCGCAAAACCTGGGACTGTGTCCGCCTCGGTTTCCAGTGAATCTTCTACCATCTCAGCAGCGAAGGCGGCAATGACCTGTAGTGCATTCCGTCACAGCATCTACGACACTCTTGAGTGGTAGATGTTTGTATAAAGTTCGCGGTCGTCGTTCTAGTGTGTATTCGACTGTGCTGTGTCTCGGCGAGTGAAGGCAGGCGGGGTCCGCTGGTGCTGCTGGTGATAGCAATTTTCCGGCGAAACCTTATCAGTGTTTTGTGCTTCCCATCTCGCGTTCGCTTTATCGCTCAGCCCGTCCTCCCCTCCAGTGCACGCAGCTTGACGCGAACGCTCGAAAGCTGAGACTGTCGTAGTGGTGTCTGTTGAACGAAGTCTTAATATACTCCTGTTTTTGTTTGCGCCGAAATGCTTTGACGTCAAAACCATCTGCGGATGTGAGATTCAGTCTTCTGTTCTTCACGTTTCAGCAGAGTGAGGAGCTTTGGATACCGCCATTCAAAACGCTCAGACGGCTAGACAGTATTAGAAGCGATACATCCTTGAATGTTATGGGGTCGTAAAAAACCAAGTAGACAGTCGTTATATATATTTTTATGCAACGTTACATTAAAAACAATCACGCTTACCGGCGTGTCGGTGATTTGTGACTGTGCGCAGAGCTATGATTATATAATCGTTGCAAGACAAAGGTATTCACGAGAAAGTTGTCTTAGTGTCCTCAATGACTTCCGATCTCGTCAAGTACGTGTCCTGACATTCGTTGCGGCTCATTTTCCAAAAGTACCCCTCGAACCGGTGCAGTTGACGACAGGCGCGCGAACGTGCTCTTGAAGGCACCCGGAATCCGACAAGCGGCCATCACGATGCCGATGAACATGAACCCCGCTTCGAACGCGCTGTCCGTTGACCGCCTGGTTCCGCCTACGTCGTCGTCGTCGACGTCCGCGAACGCGACGGCCGTCGTGACCACGACGACGTCGACCACGTGCGTGCTCTGTCCGCTCGCAGCTGTCCAGCGGGGACGAGTGCCTCCGACGCAGCACGGCGGCCTGCCCGGTCAGATGTCGCTGACCAACGGCGACGCAGCGGCGGCGGCGCTCAACGGCCACTCGTACCTGTCCAGCTTCATCTCGTTGCTGCTCCGGGCCGAACCGTACCCTCCGAGCCGCTACGCCCAGTGCATGCAACCCAACAACATCATGGGCATCGACAACATCTGCGAGCTGGCCGCCAGGCTACTCTTCAGTGCTGTCGAGTGGGCACGAAACATCCCCTTCTTCCCGGATCTTCAGGTCAGTCCTCACTCCTTTCCGCAAATAAAGCTGGGCCTACTGAAAAAAAAAAAAAAATCATATGTATCTTTTTTATAACAGAGGTAGAATTTGGGGGAAAGTTGGAGGTGGAGCTGGCCCTACTGAAAAACAAATATGGCGTATGTACCCCGCGAACAAGAGGGGTGGAAATTGAGAGAGAGTAGGGGTTGAGGGAGAGTAGGGGATGGGACCGCGCGGGAACGTCGGAACGCCGACCTCTGGTAGGAATGAATAGAAGGTAGACGCGAAGCTCGCTCTATTGGCTCAACTCGATATTCGAACGAGTTCGGCCAAGAACGCCGGCGTTCGGAAGAGTTCGAAGATTGAGTAAAGACAAAAACGGCTTTCTATGCGTCTACCTTCGAATCATTTCAACCAGAGCCCGGGTGTTCTGACGTTCCCGCGCTCTCTTGTCTCCTCTCCCTCGGTTTCTACCCGCATATGAGCTGAAACGCCCCATCTGGCCTCTTTCTCGATCTGCGGTCCCCACAACCTGTATCCTTCCGCGATTTGGCAAATAGTCCAAGTATGGGGACCTCCTCAACTTCGCCTTTCATTCCTGGTTCGGAACACAGCTTCTTTGACAACCGGCGGGTACGGTAAATGACCATGGAGGACTGCTTCAGCTCCTGTTGGATAGATAGAATAAAGGTTTGTTGTCTAAGGCTTGCGGTCGTCTTGAACGTTGTAATGCCCGTCTCCCATGATACCATACGAAAGGTTCATGCACGTGATATTATGAAAATAAAATTTAAAAAGTGAGTAGAGTGTTATCGGCGGACTGCGCAATTTTGTTGTCTGGTACAATCTTTCTTATCTTATACACGGGTTATTCGAGTAAAACGCACAATATGTGGCGACTGCTATGTGCCGTTCTTCATAGGGGAACATGCATATGATATTTCATATAGGTCCTTCATGTGCTATTAGGGTATATATGTCGGATGCGTGCTTGTGACGTTTTCTTTAATAGGAGGAGTGAAAGCTGATGTGAGGAAGGATCGGTAGCCGCGTGTATTAGCTCACCGTAGCTCGGAGTAGGTGGACTGGAACAGATGTTGGGATTGCTGAAGTGAATCCGTGCCGATTCCAAAGAAACTAACAGTCAATTAAAAGTGGCGAAGGGTGAAGACTTAAATTATCTGATTGCGTCTGAGACTCAATAGCTCTTGGAAATATCACTTTGGATTTGGAGTAGGGCTGCGAAAAACACAACACACTTCAGAACACGGATCGGAATGCATCGAAACAAGTAGCTATATAACTAAAAGGCAACTAGGTATTAAAGGATGTACATGGAGGGAAAATGTATGCATTCCCAGCTTGAGTCTGTGTGCAGTGATTGATCTCATTAGAAGATGTTCCACCGTCTTATTCTTTCAAACAAGGTTCGCTAATGTACGCGGGCGGAGAGGTAAACTAGTGTTTTCACGCTCCCCGGCATGGAGCTTGAGGAGGGAAAGCTCGCGCTGCGGAACCCCCCTACCGAAAAAAACAATTTAAGGTGGATTATGGAACAGGAAAATCTAACTGGATTTCCAGCTGGAAACCTGATATCCAGTTTGTAGACAATGGTCTGCAAACTGGAATTCAGGTTTCCAGAAAGAAATTCAGTTAGATTTTCCTGTTCCATAATCCACCTTAAACTGTTTTTTTAGCTAGGGCCCCGGGTCCTGGGCTCAAACCCCAGCCCTCCCCGATTTGGCTTTAAATGCGCTCTAAATACCCTAGGCAAGCAGTCGCACTGCACTGGCTAAAGGTTTCACTTACACTGGTGACGCCAGACCTCCATTGAAGCTAACTTTCAGCTATCTAAACATGCGCACAACACATTAAAAGTACTGAATATACACAAATATTTGCCAGCCTTACCAGTACTGTACTGTACATCGTCTCTTGAACGATGGCCACGAGACCTGAACACCTAAGACAAAACTCGTATTTTAAGACTGCTCACGCCCAGAACAGTTGCACCAAGCCGCGATCAGAGGGATTGCAAGATTGCTCGCAATCAATCACTCTTTGGGCGATTATTCATTTTCTTCGATGCATCAGGGCAGAGCAGAACGAGGAGTGGCGGTGTTAAAAGTCGATGGTGATAAATTATTGAAGGATTACGGTTACACAGTCGGCAAAACGGTAATGGAAGTCTCCAAGCTCCTTGTGGCTTTACAGGAGTTCCGCTCTAAAAGTACGTTCGGGCGTACGTGATCCGAAATATTAAGGTGGGAACATTAATTGAATAGATTCTCATTATCGCGTAAGCAAAGTAATTTTTCGCTTGATAGGAGACGCAAATTACGAGGTAGACGTGTAGTTTTGTCAGGGACGGTGACCTACATCACGAAAAACCTTTCCAGCGCTTATCATCCACGTGAAAAACGACGAGTCACCGGGTTGTGAAGGCATGCGCAACGTCTGATATTCCGCACAGGAAAGCTAATGCACATGTTTGGAACGCCTTCCGCAGGCTAGAAGACAAAAACGGCTGCGCGCAGGGGGTGATTTTAGAAATGATTTATTGGCCGGTGACTGGCTAAGAACCTAGTAGAAGTTCCGCTTCTAGCGCGAGCGTTATTTATTCATTTATTTATTTCGGTACCTTCAGAGCCTGGAGGCATTACAGAGGGGCGTGGCAAAAAGAGCAAAGAAAACAAACAAAATATAGGATAACGTCAACACTATCACAGAAAAATTCATTTCACAAATTAATCATCCATGTTTTACATCAACAAATATGGTTAGTTATGGCAACTCTAAACTAGTCCATTCGTGATATTGACACTAAATATGCGGGAAGGTGGTTCCATTCTGATGACGTTCGTGGTATGAAACGGTCCTTGTGGGCAGAGGTCCGACAGTGATAAATTTTGATTTTGAATTGATCATCATTGTGAAAGGAAATATGAGGAGGAGGAAGAGAGAACTTGTCTTCTAGAACAGGGTTAGTGTAACACATTTTACGGAAAAGACACAAACCAGGCATCTTGCGGCACAACGAAAGAAGAGGAATTGATAGGTCAGCATTCATTGTCAAGACACTAGCTGTTCGATGATAGTTAAGAAATAAATATAAAGCACACCGCGAGTTTTAACGGCCCCAAGCTTAGACACAAGAGTTGTGCGACCGAGATGGATCCCGGTCCCCGGTCGCACAACCTTGAACACAACAAAGGGGTTGCGTCAGCAGGCGCCACGGAAGCCGAAGAATACGTTGTGTGCAGGCGGTGCTTCTTTTGCTGCGTTTTTATCCTGTCTTCCGGTTGTAGCTATTGTGCTCTCAGGGACTCCTCTTTAGCTAAAAAGCGCCAATCTGCTCCAAACCTCTGACCAGGAATGGACAAAATACTTGCAGAAATGTATTGAAATGCGAATACGAAGAAATACTTTAAAAAATGTATGTATTACCAACTAAATTACTCTATTTCGAAAATTGTTTAATTATACGATACAAATACAACGAGAGAATTCGTTCGTCTTTATATGCTTCCACAAATACTTTTTCTTCTCATAGACTCCAGCTTAAACTTAAATTTAGCACAAATAAAAAGGAGAAAAAAAGTATTTAAGAATGGAGTCTTTCTATACTCTAAAAATCAATTGGTTAATTAAAATGTTGCAGCTGTAAAACTAAACTTTGTCTGTCATAACTTCTTTGGCGGGTGCAACGTTAGGCAAAACAATTTATGAAGTATGAGACTAATTTCAAAGACTGAGTTAATGCACAAAAACATTTTGAAACAATGCATCGTGTTTAAAAAAAAAATTAAATCCCCCCGAAACAGTTCATAATTTCACTCGTCCCGTCATATTCCTCTTCCCTTCCTTTTCGATGTTAATCATACCCAAAGCGCAGCAATTTTTTGCGCTTTTTCTTTATGTCCCCCCTCGCGAAGAGTGCCCACTATCGCACTTGATTGCAAAAAACAAATGCCAAAATTGTACCTGGTCAGTATTCGAAATCCCCCTCAAGCTTCCGTATTTAAATACAGTTGCCAAAATGCATTCCCCAGCATGTAATTAATACAAAATACAACATACTCAAGAAGTATTTTTAAATACGTATTTTAGCTCCTTGTATTTGAAATGCTGGCCGTCCCTGCCACTGAGCCTTAAGTCACCGAGTGCCCAAGAAACAACTCTGGCGATCTCCGGGCATTTTGATAGTGCTCCTCGGCCAATGGAGTTGCAGCGCTAGACGGTAACAGGGCCGAAGAACGAAGCAAAGAAGCGTCAACACCATCCACAGCCACGGCCCGCCGTTTCTTTGGCGGTCAGCGATATCTTAAGAATCTCTTGGCGTCGCCCACAGGAAGCCCTTTCTGAAAAGTCCTCAACAGAAGCGCCTCTCTGCTCTAGTTAACCCACGCAGTGATTTTTTTTTCCCCCTCTTTGGAGAACGCGAAGAATATGGGTCCCTATAGATTTTCAGCTTGCCTTCTGATTCAATCTTCCGCATTCTTATCGGCCGATGACTTAATCGCATTACCAGCGGAGGGATCTCGAGATGCTGGGCCAGGATGCCTCGCGTCTCTCCAGCTGTCCGTGTTTTCTGTACAGGCGTTTACACCGAAGACGTTGCACTATAAAATCCCGATACAAAAAGCAACAAATACAAACTCTGACTTCCGACGCTTTTCGGAGTCAAATATACCAACACGCATCGAACTTAATTTGTATGCCACGAACGCTCATTCGCGGAAAAGGGAAAGCCGATATCAGAATTCGCGTCGCGTTCATGTCCGTCCCAGAGGAGCAAGCAGGTTGTTCCGCGGTGCGAGTAAGTTCCACCCGATCTGCTCACGTGATGTCTCGTAAACAGTCGTCGCGTTTGCTCTCTTCTTCGTTTCTTCCACTCTTTTAATCCGGTAGTCGTGTCGGGCTACATACAGGAAGGGGGTTTCTCGCCTCGTCGGCGATGTCGTTGTTTCGCGACGAGAGCTGACCTCCGAGCCAAGGTGGACGCTGTTGCGTATCTCTGAGGGACGCCGCGAGGAGGCACCGAGGAAGACGTCAAGGTGGAGGTCGCTCCGTATCTTCTCGGATTCCCACATACCTAGATCACGCGGAATTTGGTTTTGTGCCTTCGCGCTTGCGCGTTGACTGAAAAAATTGTCAATTATGGGTATACTCCTATAGGAAGCCGCAGGCACTGTGTTCGCTGGAAACATGTCGACAGAACTTTCTGTGGAGGCGCCTCGAGCTAGTTCAAAACATGTTTTCTTTATACATGGTTCAAAGATGGCTGCAGAGAGTGTTTGTATCACTAATCTGACAGGATCATTGTACAAGAAATAAAAGCGCCCCAGAGAGTGTCTATATGAACGATATTAACTTGGGAACGTGTCGGTTTTTGGACAAAGACGGCAGAAAGAATAACACACTTAAAACAAAAAGGACGACGGTCGTCGTCCCTTTGTCTTAAGTGATGTTACTCCTTTTGTCGTCTTTGTCCAAAGGGCGTCTACAGACCGTCTTTTTTTCACGATGTATTATTAGTAGTGTGACCCCGGCTTTAAAGGTGTCTCTCTATATGTGGGCGTACGTTCCAGAAGGCAGTTGCTTTTGACTGAAGGGCGATTCACACACTTACGCGAGTCCGACCGACATACGGTTGCAACGGCTTGCGAGGTTAATACTCTTTACGGGTTGCCATGGTGACGGTGTCTTTAAGCCGCTTACAACGGCCCCGTTGCCATAGCACCTAGGGAAACCGCTCGGCACGCGGAACACCAAGCACATATGTCCTGGTCCACCTTAGCCGTAACCGACATGACGCACTTATGGCGAATTCGGGTGGTCAATCGTTGGCAACTTATTTGGCCGGAAAACCGGCAATAGTGTTCGCGTGGTCAGTTTCCGGCCGGCGCGCACTGTTCGGGTGGTGGTTCTCCGGCAAGCACTGGCAACTTTCGGGCACTTTTTCCGCCCGAGCTCCAAACGGCCGGGCGAGCAGGCGCCAGGCTGTATCCGGTGTCGTCACTTCCGAAATGGGAGAGAAGGTCAGTGAGAAAAAAATGAAGGAAAGAATGAAACAGATCTGAAATCACTTCAGCAGCCACTATACTCGAGTCAATCCAAGCCGTTGGGAAGATGGGTGACGGCGGCGACAGGCTCTCGCATAGCGGTGTCGCGCGGGCAAGAGGCGAAGTAAACTGCCACCGTCTGGCGTTTCGTGTTCGGGTGCTGAAGGGTCACGTGGTGTACCTCAGGCGCGTTTCTGGTTGCCGGTTCCGGCGGCCCGCTCTCGCCGGCGATTGACCAACCCGAATTCGCCATTACTCGTAGCGAACGAGCAATCGTCTTTACGTACGCACCGTGCGATTCAGCATATCCTGTTGCCTGTGCTGGGTCACGTCTAATGGTTGCTGTCAGTATTGAATCTCTCAATGATCAAATCGTGTCGCGCACGAACTTAGATTTGTTGATAGCCAATATACCGCGTGTTTCTGCAAATACTTTAAAAAATTCTTAAAATGGTTCTGGAAAAGAAAACAAAAAATACACCCTTTTCGGGAACAAATTGCCAGCCACGGCAGACATCAGGAATTAAAAAAAACATACTAATTAGAAAACAAACTACCTAAAGTTTACTAATTGGCTTTTTAATTAGTGAAAGTGAACACATGGTTCTAATAAGAAGCTTGGTGGGCGTCATCAAGAACTCCTAAATCAGTTAATTTTAGGGTCTTGAAGCACGTGGGAAGCACGGGGCGCTCGAAAGAAAACACTCGTGCAACAGGCGCGAGGCCCACAATGCGAATACGAAGGGGAAAAGAATCAAATAATTATCGCTTTCGCGTCGCCGGCCCGATACCGGTCATCATGATTCGCCCAGTATATTATCACAGATTTGGATTTTTGCTATTCGCCGAGCTCTCTCTCCGCAGTACTTAGGCGTTCCAAGTGCTCGCTTAAAAAGTAGAAGCGCAGAGTTTGCTTTAGACGCACCTCTGACGTGAATGCATCCGCGGTGGTGCTGCGAACTTTGAAAAAAACAAGCCTTTCTTTTTCCGATTACTCCAAATTGTCAAAACTGCACGTAATTGTCTCTGTTTGAAAACTGCTCTTTTATTACGAGCCACTTATCTCCTTAATTCCCAGATTTCAGTAAAATAATCTTGCGTCGGAGACCTTTTTCGAGGATTTCTTGGTAGGTACAAAGGGCGCCTTAGAAAGGGGATGGGTAATAGCAGCGTTTACGAGTAATTTTAGTACTTCAAAAAGTAATAAGAATACCCTCGTCATTACTTTTGAATAAGTGTATTCAAAGCATTACAAAATTCCTAAAAAGATAATTCATTACCAGTAATTTGAGTACTTTGTTAGGAGTACCGTACAAGTCTGCTGGCCACGCCTTACGTGAGCAAACTCCCACTGTTCGGAAACAAAGAATTGGTTTATTGCAAGTACGATGGATGGATGGATGTTCATGGCTATACCCTTTGTAACAGGTGGTAGCTTGCGCCACCTAGCCTAAGTACACTCAGGAGGAAGACATGCTTGCCAGCACCTCCTGTGGTCACTCACAACTTGAGAAACGCACGGCTCATAAATGTTCACGCTTCTTCATTCCTGATTATCTCTTGTTGTTCCACTCGAACTATCGGTTTTCCACAGTCTCAGGTTTCTACGCAATAAGGACGTAGAACATTCATCACCGCAACCTTAACGTTTATACTCCAAAGAATTTCGAGCATCTACACTTTCTCAAAGCACGAGTCTCTGGCAGCCACGGAAGCAGCTCGGCGAACGGCGGGGCTGAACGTACGTTCATCAGACCCCGAAGAGCAGTATGCGCTGTGAAACTGAGCATGGCGTTGTACTATGTGCCGAGGGTCACCGCCTAGATTTGAGCGATTGGTCCTAACAAGTACTTCGCGGGAAAACAGACACTCTAGATTTATTATATCCTAGTGGCACGGGCACATTTGACTGCAATTACGCTTAACAGCAGGTACCACGCTATACTCTCGGACAACGTTATGTGGCTAAGCAGTCAAAGCTTTATGAGCGCACGTGCGCTTGCGCATCTTAAGTGTCCATCAAAACTCTGCACTCGCACTCTCCACTTCTACTGAAATAGCGATCCGAGAGCATGGTGCTGTAAGTGTAACTCCAGTTTAAAGACCCGCGACCAGTTCGCGCTTTCCACTTTTCCTCCGCTTCCTCCTCTTTCCCTTCTACCCTGTCCACCGTTGCCGGTGTCCTCCTCCCTCATGGCGAGGAGGATCTTCTGCCTTGCAGAATCTCGAGTCTGGTCGTCGGCCTTAAAGGGTATAGCTGTAGTCTAAGGGTGACTTAACTGTTGTGAAGTCGCGTAGGCTCTTAGAGTGTAAGAGGTGTTCTTTGCTCGTGAGTAACGAAGTGATCATGTTAAGCTAATCTCGTTGCCCCATCCTTCTTTCCTCCGGCGCCCATTCAGGTGACTGATCAGGTGGCCCTGCTACGGCTGGTGTGGAGCGAACTGTTCGTGCTGAACGCGTCCCAGTGCTCGATGCCGCTGCACGTGGCGCCGCTCCTGGCGGCGGCCGGACTGCACGCGTCGCCGATGGCTGCGGACCGCGTGGTCGCCTTCATGGACCACATCCGCATCTTCCAGGAACAGGTGGAGAAGCTCAAGGCGCTCCACGTCGACGCCGCCGAGTACAGCTGCCTCAAGGCCATCGTGCTCTTCACCACCGGTGAGTCGGGTGCCTGCCTTCCACTCTCTTAGGAACGCCGATGCTCCGTCTGCGTGCGAACCGAGGTCGGGAACCAGAACGCGCTTTGGTGGGTGTAACGCCCACCCTCGATGTCGTGGCGCTTGCGCAACAATAGACAAAGAGACACAGGTACCACCTTTTTTTTTTTTAATTTAACGGCCCTTGAAAGAACTGAATTGTGAGCTACTGGGGAACGACATTCCTGCGTTGAGATTAAAATATTTTAGCGGTTGTTTTCAAGTTGAACGGCATATTGCGAGGGCATGTTGAAAACAAGCCAACGTAATACTGCAAAAAGAAAGAAAACCAGTGATGTGTATCGCGAATCTTGATGTAGATTTTCCTACCGCTTATCATCTATGTGCAATAGGCCCTTTCATCGAGCATGCACGTATTTATGTTGTACCATACCTCTTACTCTACAAACCTCTCGGGCATCTACTTCGCCGCATAACTCATACTCGTGTCGTGCTCAGGTCTAAATGCATTGTTGGAGTGCATGGTCACTTGGCAAGCTCCTCTCCGCCGATCGTAGTGACGTGCTCTCAGGGTGATCCGTGGGACAGAAGACTCGTGGTCATTTGTCACAGTACACCAAGGAAAACTGGTGCACAGCACAACGGACCAGAATGGCGTGCACGCAGAAGTAGGTGACTGATCCGTCCGTCCTGGCGACGTTCCGTATTAGTGTAGCGTTTATTGTGAGCTATTGTGAGACGCTGCGAGGCGTTCTGGCGGCAATGCAGACGCACGCCAGGTTGCGTAGACCATAACTAGTAATGACGCTCGGAAGGAGTGCGACGCGCATCCCTTGGCTTCTAGGGGGTATTAAAAACGCACTCTTAGAACAAAAACAAACAAAAAATGAACGGCCCCGCGTATGCGTTCTTTCTACTTTTGGAACTCGCGGTTACAAAAACTGGAATTCGGTGCCTTTCCGGCCAACTAAAGGCTTGAATGAACGCTTGTATCAGTCCTATCAAGATCGCGCCGTTGATGGAAATTTTCTTACAACGGGCGAGGGTTATGTGCCACCCGCTTTGCTTTCTATGCGGCAAATACCTGTTTTACGACTAATCCCACGTGACACGCGGAAAGCGCTTACGAGGCTAGTCAGAACGCGAGGCTTCGCGTCAAAGACGTCCAACATTTCCTCCAATGAGTTCCGAGGCGTATCCATTCAATTGTTGTTTACTGTTCCTCGGGTAGGATATTCCCGTAACCTCTCGATGGCAGGTACTTATCGGAGGTGACCCTGTAACGAGACTCCGTCAACATACTTTAGTCCGCAGGCCCCGCTGTACCCCAACCGCTACCTCTTTTCCCATCACGGGGCTGCTAACGTCAACTCCGTTCGACGTCAACACCTCAGTCCCTCATAAGAAGCGAACGTCGAATTCGTTCGGCTTCCACGGAACGGATCTAGTGCGTCACGGTAAATACCACCCGCTGGACGTACTCTGCGGTGCAGCGGGGAACAAGCCTTGCTCTGACCTGTGATGAACCGCGCTGGACGCTATGAGCCATCGCGGCCAATCCAGCACTGCGAACGTACCACGTACGCGTCTACCTCGCTCGTCGAAGCGGCGCTCCCGAAAAGTCACGTGACACAGATTTGGCTCGAAGAGTGCTGTGTAGCCCATCGCCAGGTAAAACGGAGCAGAATCGTTTCGGTCAATTCAAACACCGATCCTATCCAGAAGGCATTGCCGGCAAGCTGCTCTCTCTGCCTCAGCAGCAGGGGGGTGACGGACCTATATTTTGCTGATCTCCTCGCGTCCACCGAAGTACGCTACTCTGCCTTGAACGTACTATACGCAGCCTTGTAAGAAAGAGCCATAAGCGTACGTGGTTCAGCCGCGATTCCCGTCCAAACCGTCAAAGACCCGTCAACGCGATCTCGTGGTCTCAACGAGTCATCGGCAAGGCACCTCTCCCAGAAGACGGCGTCGAACGCTCGCCGTTCTTGTTCGATCGACGCTATACCAGAAGACCCACGGACAGACGCGGTCGTGCGTTTCCACGCGAACAATGCGCTCGGCGATTTCACCCGCTTGGAAATTTCCGCGTTCGGTGGTCAAACCAGCCGGGCTGCCCCTCCACGGCCAGGAACGAGCTACACGACGTGTTTCGGTGGGAGGGTGGTTGGTGCTCTCGGTAGACTGGTCAGTGCCGCTGGAAGTGCAGGATGGCCGGCCGTTGGTCAGCGATTGGAGACGGTCCAACGGATATTGGAATGGGGTCGCGTTTCGAGCAGCGCATCGCTGACCCCGTTCAGCCCCCCCCCCCCCCCCCCCCCCCCCAACCTCCTCCCTCCGCCCCAGACATGTCCAGAAGACCCGTTTGGGAGGTGGACTGGTTTCGGCTGCAAGACGGCTTGTAGGAAAATAGACTAGGATCTAAAGATGCGGGCTGCCTGGTGTGGTTGTTGGTGATGAGACGACTGGGGAAAAAAAGAAGCATGCGGAGGCTTTTCGACGAGGCTGGAGAAATTGACGGGTCTTATCGTGATTGGAAGGGGAAAAAAAAAGAATGAATGCCGGAAATCTGGCTTTTTTTTATCCTCAGCGGCTGTTGAGATGATTAGTCACACGCTATTGGGTGTCGTAGGGACTCGATTGTTCGTGATTTCTTGTCCTGTGCGCTAGAATTGAATGAAAAAAAAAAAAAAAACACAATTTTCGTCGTTTTGTATTGTACAAATTTGAAAACGCAAAAATAGCTTCTTTTTTTATTCAAAACTGAAGTTAGGGAGCGATTCATCTGGTTCCACCTCCAGCCCCAGATCTCTTGGTTGCTCGAGCTGGGTAATTATTTTATTTATATTAGCCTCTTTTTTGTAATCTGCATAAATTATAAACACTAAACTACAAAAGGAAAGAAAACAGCTGCTTTGGTGAAGAGTAGGACATACCAAATCAAAACTTGATATCTTTCACCCAAGAATCTACGACCGCTTTGGCACAGATTCTGCTGCTCCTGTCAGGCCTTTACACTTGAACAAACGCGCATTTCGTATACCGAAAGCACCACTACTAATCCTGACACTTTGGGCCGGAATCACTATCAACCTCCCAAATACAGAGCTGTGATATCGGTAGTAATTAAAGTCACAACATGCGAGAGATGCAATCACTTCTTTGTATCGAGCTGTTCTGAAGGAGTTGCCATTAACCGCTTAAATGATGATCTAGGCGAGTAAATAATTTACAATAATTTACAATGGTGACCAAAAGTATGACTTTATACTTAGGCGCTTCAAATTGAAATATCTGTAATCTAATCACAATCGCAAGCATTCTCTGCCCCACGAAGTGATGCATTAAGAGACCACAGCGGAAGCCTGCCACCTGTCCACGGCGGCCACACCGAAAGCGAAATTGTCTTTGTCGCCACGGGCCACCAATCCAGCGCGCAGACCAACAGCCGAGACCGATTCGATACCAAAGCTCCAGAGAGACAAAAAAAAGTTCAGGTAGATTCCACGACAGCGGAAAACGCGAACACCCCCCTCCTACCCTCCCTCCCCTCCCCTGTCGGAGAGGATCGCTGAACCGTAAGCTGCCCGCCAGGACACAGGAGGTCCGTCTTTCTGCCAGAGTCATCAGGAGACCCTGCCCGATCACGACCTGTTGTAGTTCCCACAGTGAGAGTCAAGACCTCTCCCTCTCTCTCTCTCTCGCCCTCTGCTCCGCCTTGTCAGGCAGAAACAACGCCGGCACTTCCGTTCCGTGAGCCCGCGGACACGCTCCGATAGGTTCCGTGTGCGTTGTCCGTGGGCGTCGCGCTGTCCAGGGCCGTTCGAGGAGCTCGGCGAGACAAGTGGAGGCAGGAGCTCTGGGTGCTTGCCCTTTCATCGCCGCGCTCTAATCACTGTTTTCCGCTCGCGTAACAGGTAGGGAACAGCGACCCGACGAAGACGTCGGGAATCGTGTTTTTTTCTAGGCTTCCATCATTGCTCGCTCCTTTTCTACTGTCATTCGTTTCCCTGAGCGGCGTTTAATTTTTGAAATCATTCTAGTAAACGTTTTTGTACGACTACCTCCAAGTGTAATACACGGATAGCGTATTTGTTTTCTGAGATTTCGCGTTTTACCATTTCGATCTATCAGATACGCTTCTTGAGGAAGACTGCATATTGCTACAGTCGTGCTTAGACTTTCGTGGACCGTTTCACATTGTGTACGTTTTCTTTGGACGTACGATACTTCCACAGCGGAGAACAATAGTGCTCGTACCTTCGGTCAGAAGTTCGTCGTCATTTCTCTATTCGCTGTCAGCC
Source organism: Ixodes scapularis (assembly GCF_016920785.2). Classification (NCBI taxonomy): domain Eukaryota; kingdom Metazoa; phylum Arthropoda; class Arachnida; order Ixodida; family Ixodidae; genus Ixodes; species Ixodes scapularis. The sequence goes on from NW_024609837.1 coordinate 65,676,621, forward strand.
GGTCAATAAACCGAATGGATCACTCAGACAAGTACGCACCAATTCAGTTCCTATACACAAGTACACTTTTCTGGAAGTGCAGTGAGCGCTTCGCGTGCTTAGTAAGCCACATGAAGTAGAACAAATGCATCTATGCATGTTCCGTATAGTAGTGAGCGACACGGTATGAAAGTGTCGTCAGAGACATGATTTGGTTACTTAATCTCTTCCTCTCTATCCTCCTGGGCAACAGCTCCCAGAGCAAAGCCTGTGATAGTCATAAAGTCACAAAAAGGGTGAAGGGAAGGAATTTTGGCTTAGAAACCCAGTTTGGGTTCTTTTTGGTTTCTAGGCTAGGTGGCGCAAGCTACCGTCAGTTATAAAGGGTATAGCCGTTAGCATCCATCCATCCATCCGTAAGGCTGTACTTCTTACGCAACCTACCGGAGGCCAGGGCGGGTCACACGTTCTTTACGAGAGCTGCGTCAGCGTTCAACCCCCCCTCGTGTCCTCACTCAGCATGTCGCCACCTTATCAATAGTCGTCCCCTTTGACACTTCGGAGACCTAATGTTTTCGGGGAAAACACTCTTCTGGACTTGTCATTGGCTGAGGCTAGGTCCGGTATATAAAATAAAAAATTCCAACACTACAGTTTTTTTTTTTTTTTTTTTTTACATTTAGGGGGTGTTGTACTGGCACTTGAGACGCCAATTTACAGTTAACCGTACCCTTAACTAAGCCTAACCGATAGCCACGGGCGTTGGCCTTCCTCGTCTCAACTACTGGGAGAGGTCCAAGACTAAACTCCTTCGGTCAGCGGCCAAAAAAAAAAACAAAAAAAAAAAACACTCACACACCTAAAAAAAAAGTGCGTTTGGGTAACGCTAGCAGCTTCAAGAAAAAACAAGAAAAAAAGAAGAGGCAGCCCTTTTACGAACAATGGCCTTGGCTCCACGGAAAGGAGGAACAAAAAAAGATGAGAGACTGTGGCTGCCAACTTCTTGTTGCGCCCAGGAAAGATCGTTGCCCAGGTGGTGGTGGATCTACTGTTGTTGCCGCCGCTCCAGCACCGCCGAGATCGGGAGCTTGATGACCTGACGTGCTGTGGGCGCTTATGGGCACGACGGTACTCCCTTTCCACCCTACGATGGACCGCTGTGGACGCTACGAAAAAAAGACGTCACAGCCAATCCGGCCATGTGAACGTACCACGTGATTCTGCACACCGATGCATCGCTGAGGACTTTCCGAGAGGTCACGTGACTTTGAAGAGTCACTGGACCGACTCCGATGGATGGTGGCGTCGGCTCTGGTCCATCGTATGCTGGAACAATGTGTGGTGACTCTAGGCACGACTTTCGACGCCGGGGGTGCCGCGAGGGGCGCCTAAGATACGCGCGTGTGTGTACGTCTGCCCTGGCGTCTTCGTTGTCGACAATCGCTTTTCGAGTCTCTTCTGTTGCTGCTGCGGCAGCTGCCATAGAAGGCGCGGCGTCATTTATGTGTGTGTTTCTTTTTTATTCTTGTTGTTGTTGGACTTACTTGCAGGTCGCTCCTTTCTTGAGCGCCGTAGACAATGACGGGATAGTTGTCGTGTGAGGGTGTTCCTTGAGCGCGGCACTCGAGGAAGGCGACGCGGAGCAAGTGCCCAACGAGAAGGCGAAGAACACTGCCTGCAGGTTCGCGGCGATGTGGTTGACGAGATAAGACCACTGTTGCATCTTCTTTGGTATAGTTGTGGGGACTCTACGGCGCGGTTTGTAAATGTATTTATTTATTTTTGGGGAGATTTACGAGCACGTTTATGTGTGAAGCATGAAGAGTCGTTTCCGCGGACGTCACGATAACTGCTCGGCAGATAACAGAATGAAGTCGGCCGTTGCTCACATCTTACCCTACGCATATGCGGTATATAGTACCACGATGCGGGTAACGACTGATGAGAATGATACAGAAACTGTGTGTCCTCCAAATGTTTCGAACCTCTGATCTTCCTTTAGGGTTCGTGTTGCGTATGCGGGTTGTGCCGCGAATGCAGTAAATTCTTGGGGAGATTTAAAGGCACCGATGAAGAGAGCATGCTTTTATGAAGTGACAACGATGCATTGTGTGCTCCTCATGTCGGTTCTTGAAATCGATCGCCATGTGGGTGATTAACATTTTACACGCATTTTCTAAAAAAAAAGGGTGTATGAGGGCGGTTATCCTGTTCGAATCGATGACCCTGTAAACATCTGCGGGCTCTCTTTGCGTTTTTCTTTTTTTTACTGGGCCTGGAAGTGTCAGAATGCGGTAAATACTAGCTGAAAATAACTAGAGGTGTGCCAATAGTGGTTCAAATCCAATAGCACTGCGTTACCCCTATATACTTAAACACTGTGATATTTGATTTGAACCACTACTCGCACATCCCAAGAGGGGAAAACACACACACACACACACACAAAGAAAACATCAGATTAGTTTTGCAGCGTTCTTGAACCACTTCGCCGGAGAAGTGGAAAGCTGAAGTATCCGAGGCCATGCACTTCAAAGAACTAGAAGATTGTTTTTTCTTTTAAAGACAAGTTTTTAGAGCTTGTTATTTTGTTTCCGCTAAGCAATTGCATAAAACCTTCCCGTCTGGGCGATTGAACGTTATCAAAATCTTTATATAGCCTCTCCATCTTTGTAGGAATTACCGCGATAACTACACGTAGACCCCCAACACAATCCCACCTAATCCAACGAAGATAACCTTTCTAAAACTGCTAGGACCCAGTACACAACACCTCGTATACTAACAAAAGACTTGCCCCCCCACAAGCCCGGAACGCTGAGTATCCCCCATCCGCTCAATTACGTCCACTATGGCGCTCCGGTTAGAGCCACCAGGGCACAGCTCACGCTGCGCGGGAGAGTCAGGGAGCGTGAGGGGCGCTCTAAGGTAGGTCACTTACGTAATTAAAACAGCCCCCCCCCCTCCCCCCAACTCGTTAAGGAACCTTAATTTTCCGCCAGCCAAGGCGCCGCACCGCGCAGCTTGCAAATGAGGCCGGCTGGGACCAATGAATGCATGGGAGTCCCCTTAACGAGCCCCGGACGACCTGTGGTCCGTCTTCGATGCGAAGATGTGAGCACCCTCCACTAGGGTAGAGATCGATTTGTCGCCCTTCTTTTTGTGGCCCCCGCGTTTAAATTTAGGCTCCCCTGCGGTGACGTGTTTCTCTCCAGAACGTTCCTTCGGTTTTCCTTTTGCTGATCTTTCGTTTCTGGTCGGTTGGCGAGGACATTCGGGAGACATTTAGGTCCAGATGCTCGGAAGGGAGATCAAGAGTCCTCCACGTCCAGGGAGTGTCTCTGCGCTAATGGTTTCGGCGGCAAGAGGACTCGGGAACAATCGGAACAACGGAGTCGTCTGCTGCGGGAGAGGTGTTTGTGTTCCTCTCGCAGGGTTTATTGTTAGTGACGTCTGATACTTAGCTGGAGCGTATGGAACACGCCGACACAGGTTCAAGGACCCTGCGGGTAATGTGTTGGGTGCGGGGGAACAGACGGAAAGCGGGCAGTGTGTGTTTCGAATAAATCCTCGTCATAAACGTATAAAAATATTTTAAGTAGACGCGCATTTCCGTCGATGGACCTTATATTCGGGGTTTATATACGAATATATCCCGCATGTCATCGGCTGTTGTGTACATCACTAAATAGAGCTACGTACGCACCATTCATAGCTCGCCCTTGTTTTATTTCCTTCTGCGCGCCCGGTGTATGCCCGTTGCTCTCGGGCAGGGAACGCGAGCGCGTCCGTAAGACGCGACCATGTAATGCTCGTATTGAGCGTAGAGTGGCGCTGCAGTTGTTGGATTATGACCAAGCTAGGATCATTTACGAGCGCGTGTCAGCGTGTGTCTACGCACGGTAACATAACGTATGAAAAAAGTAAACTTCGTTGTTTTTTTTCTTCAAATAAACCACAGTAAAGTGTGGCCGCGCCTTCAGTGTCTTATCAAAATGATAAGAATGCTTTTCTCGCTGTTATTTTGTTCTCGTTATCTTCGGTAATTTTATATCAACCAATGAAATTCAGCCAGCTTGGCGCCCGCGAGCAATGCGAGAGAGCTTAATGCCGCAGAACCGAAACGCGACCGAAAAAATATTAAATTTTTTTCTCGTTAGATCCGTTGCTCAAACTCGAGAGCTGCAGGCCTATAGGCAAGTGCACCTTACGCAACTCACGAAGATGCCATAACTGTTTATCGCATAAACAAGTGTGGTCCTTAACCGATAATGACGACGCATTCGAGTCGATGCTTCTTGCGCCTGCGCACACGAAGCAGAAGCCCGCGAGACAAGGGCGCCATTACTCATGTAAACGGCGGGTCGTCACTTTGCGGATCGAGCGCTTTCGCAGAGCGCGGCTTTGCCGCACTTCGTTTCGTTTCACGACTTGGACCGTAGCCGAGTCCACGAGCCAGCCTAACACCAACCACCCTTCGCCTATTCCCCGTTCCTCGGTCCGCTCAGCCAATCATCGCTCGAGAACGCAATACGTCATCGCAGTCTTAAGACAGACGGACCAATCAAACGCTGCGAATGAGGCGTGACGCGGCGGTTTATGAGGGCATGCTCGCGTCTGCGCGCCCGTTCGCTGCGGTCCACCTTGGCGATGAACCGGGAGCTACTATTGCAACAGTCGCGCGAAGGTCACGGCGAGCGTTTACGTACGTGGAACGCGGGGTAGGGACAATTATCGAGCACCGTATAGCAGACGACGCCGGATGGCGAAACTCTCGTACCCGGGTCTGCTGCGCCGGAGCTGCCAACAACTTCGGCGGACGCTTACCGGAAAGTCCGTGTGGGATGTGGCGCTCGGCCGTAATAAAAGTCGGCCGTATAAATACCCGTTCATTATGCGCAAACGTTTTCTGCGTCCTAATAATAACCCCCTACCGTTTCATATCGCTGAAAATGCGCGTTCCTCGAGATGTAAGGCACATTGTTGCATTCGACCGACCGAAAAGTCTTCGTCGCGGGAAGCCGAGGACTGTGAAAAACCGTATAATAATATTGCGTGCTCATGTGATCACCGTAGAGTGATGAATTTTAAACATTTTACTGACTGTTGTCGAACCTAAGATTCGATGTCAACTGACTTGGCGAAGCTTCTACCTTTCTGCGAAATTCGATGGAGTTCGAGCCTGGAAGAGCGTTTTTCGACTTACTACACGTAAAGTCCCTTGAAACTTGTTTTACAAGATTAGATTACATTGGTGCCTCGTTCTAGCGCAAGCTAATCAAATATCGGAAGGCGTTACTTGTTTTGGTGCCTTCTTTTTTTTGAACTCGGAGGAAATTCGTTTTATCACCTCAATAGTGCCGCGTTATCGTCCCGTTCTGGTAGCGATCTTTTTTTTTTATGACATTGCTGTTAGATACGATCGGCTTTTGAAGCGAGTGATGTAATGTAATGACCCTGGTGCTGAAGAGAAATTTGACAGACATCGTTCCAGTCAAAAGTGCTAATCGCCTTACACAAATCTCTCAGAGGTGATGTATAGTGCAGCTCAATTGAAAAAGTTCTCCTTAACGCACATTGTGCTTTGGCGCTAATTATCGTTATGTATTGCTTCACCAACTAGTCTATCAACTGTTTGCCTGTATGGCCGAGGAAGTACGGCTGCTCAACTTTCTGAAAGAGTCCCATTTTTGCCATACTGGCAGAAAGGGCACTGGAACTATGCATGTCCGCGCCAGCAAAGCGTTTATATATATATATATATAGACGATTAATCGGCGGGTTCAAAATGGCGTCTAATCTCCCCACTGTAGGGCGATCTGACCAGTGCCTTCTTCAAAGCGTGCAGCACATGGTAATGACTACACGAGTGCAATACCACATTACGCCCTTCAGCCGGCAAGAGTGGACTTGGTGTTCATTACGGCTAAGTCTGCAGCAAAAAATAGTTTTATGTTTAGCCAGCGAAAAATTAGTCAGCCGGAATGGGCCTCTGATGTCTCCACTGTAGATGAGAAATGTATCATGCGCAGTGCCATAGTCTCCGACATACTGACAAAGCCTGGCATATCGCCACTAGAAGCGGCCGCCGAAATGGAAAAGGTAGAGCGGCAGACAACGGATGAGAGGAGAGTCACGTGAAGGGCGCCCCGCTACGGCGAGACGCCGAAACACTCTTCTCCCGAGCGAACAAGCATGTTTCGGGTCCTCGCCGCTGCAAAAGCTGTGCGCTGACGTCCAGGTTCCCCCAGAAATGTCTCTTTAATGCTCTGTGCTACCAGATCCTCGCGCTCCAGATCTGCGACCGGGCACTCTATGGCTCCGTCGTCGAACTGCCAGGCTCTGTGAGTATAGATGAGGCTATGGTAGTACGGCTGAAGGCAGCGAGTGCGTGCTGAAAGGCGCGCATACTAAGGAGACGCCGTGCCATTTTCATTTTCTCACTGACTATAGAGGTGTTGATCAGACGGCCGTAGCCCGACCGTTGAGCTCGTACGTGCCGAATGTCTGGCTTGTCTCGGACGCATAGCAGCCGAAAAAGACGAGTACGCTGAAAGAGAATGTAAGCACGTCTTCATTCCTCGATACAGAGGAAAGGGCAAGATGGGTGGAGGAGAGTGAGGGCAGTGAGGCGCGAAGGAAACAGCGGCTCGGGTTCTCCGTAGCATCCGTAGTCGCACTTTGGCCGGGGGAAATGGCGGCGGCGGCGGCAACGCAACGAGACGCAGCGGAGAACCGAGCGTGGGCAACCCGATCTGCCCCGAAGATGCTGCCCGGGACGACGACGACCAAAAAAGAAGAAGGAGCGGATGTCAGACTGCGTTCGAAGCTCTTGTCTGCCTTTCCGGCAGGCCGTAGCTTTTGGCCGTAGTAGACGGTTAGGGCGAAGGGAGAGTGATGAGAGAGGGAGATGGTCGTCGTGTAGTCACGAGCTAGTCACGAAGAAAGAACCGGCCTCTGCAGGCGAGTCCGAGGAGAAGTATTTCTGAACATCTCGGACGGCGACAATCGGCGTGTGTAGAAGAGACGGTTCATTTATAGGGGCCAGGCATGAAACGGAAAAAAATCGTGCCGGAAATATAAATTGCAAGAATACTAAAAATTACGCTAAAAGGTGCACCTTTTTCTGCTGCTACCTTCCACTTTGTCACCTTTTTTTTTTTTTTTTTTCTCCTGGCGTGTTGCTTTTTTTAACATAAAGCCAAATCAACTAGCCAATCTAGCCATTTTAATTCGATGAATGGCCAGGACAAGTGCTGATTATCGACATTTCGTGGAAGGTGCCCAGTTAAGCCGACAGCATGAAATGCCTTCTTCGTAGACGTCACAGCCGGACGCATTAATTCTGGTTATAAACGTGTTAAAACAGCGCCAACATGGTGTTCGTCATGTTTTCTGTACGTGTTCCACTATCGCTGAACCAATCGTGCACAGGGAGCACCCAGTGACTAGCGGTTTTGATAACTTTTAATGGGTCTCATCAGCTCCTAGCGTCGGCTGCGTTCGCACTCAAAATGAAGCGTAGCTTAAAAGAGGGGACGACACCGTGCAAACAACCATCTCAAAGAACACCGAGCAGATGAAAACGGTCAATCGATTTAAACTCCTCGTCACGCAAGAAAATAAACTGCTCCCCAACAATGTGGCGGGGAAAAAATGGTTCGCCGGATTGACGGTCCCGCCGTGATTACCCGTTCCAGAAGACTTACAAAAATATCTATCCGCTTTCTACAGAATTTCATTAAAAAAGATACAAATATTGTACAGAGGATATATATATATATATATATTAAAGAAACTGTGTTTACTTTTCTCTCCACTGTCTACAGCTTTTTGGCCGCATTTTTGTTTTGTAGTCTTTCTGAAGAACTTACTGCATAAAGATTGTCTAGAAGTTGTAAAGAAAATAGTTAGGGATTTTAACAACGTTTCAATCTGTTTTCTAACAACAAAACGTCAGTTTTTTTACGAAATAAAAAAAAATTAAAATGTGAATATTAATATTGGGTTTGTCACCCAATATTTATGGAAACATGCACTCGCCACTTGTCGTGCATGCATACGCAGACGTAACAAATGCATACGTCACGGAGTCCCCATAACACTAGGAATTCAGTAATATTCATTGCTCAGCGGCTATATATACCTACCGTACTTCATTTTAGGGTTTTATATTTTTCAAAAGTCGGGAAGGTTTAAAACGTCAAAAGTTGGGGATAAAAGTCGGGCGCTTTGTTCCATGTTGGTAATCGGGAAGAGATCTGGTCGTTTCAATAAATAGCTTTCCTATTCAGGTTTTTTCATTTAACATTTGTAAAAAGATATGCATAATTCACAGTAAAGAGTAATGATTTGTTTAAGTAAGCCGAATGTTTTTTTGCTCAACCCAGTCATTAAAGTGCGCAAGACAGCATTCCAACATCATCTGCAGTTTGGCTGCACGAGTGGCATCTTTGTCTCCGTCCATCCTATAAACATGTTCGGTTTTTGGACATAGCAATTGAGAGAAGGATCTCCCAACATCACAGCTTTTACAATGCAGTTTTTTCCGCTCTGGTCTAGATGGAACAGGCCAAGGACAAAAGATAATTTTCAATAAACATACTCATTTTGGGGCTTAATCTGTCGCTGCTGTTCAATGAAGTCGACATGATGTAGCATTGTATCTGAGGTCTGGAGCTAGCGTACGTGTTCCTACCAACATTTTTGTTTCATATAAAATATTTTCGGAGTAAATAAGTTCGAAAAATGGTGGAATTAATTCTCTAAACTCAGGTAGAAATCGCGTTTAATCCGAAAACGATGAACCCTATACGTATATACATTACACTTGAAAGGCAATCACTTGAGCGAGGACCATCCCAGAAAATAAGATTAGAAGTATGTTGTTGTTGTTTTCGCGCATAATTTATACAAAATGTGTTTTATAAGGGTTGGTGAACTGCATCTAAAATTATGAAGCATTGCGAGAGGTGATAGTTGTTTGAGGCAATCGAAGAAAACGGCCACCGCAAGGAGGCTCCAACTGGGTGTGATGCCGCTTCTCCGCACTGCATCTTATTATTCTATCGAGTCAAGTCCATCGAAATTCAATAGGAGTATGATGACAGAAAGTATATTGAGACGTGGTGATAAAAAATTCTATAGCATTTCCGTCGTCTGTACTTCGTAGAATTCCGTGGAAAGAAAGTCTAGAGAATTGAGGTCTATTGAAAATTGTGTATACAACGTGACTGGAGAGGAAATTGAAAGGGTCGTTCAAATGTGTATAGGAGTTCTATGAACTGCCCGAAATATTTTTGTTAGGGCAGAAGCGGCATGTCACTTCCGAGGAGTACAGCGCCCGAAATACCAATCGCCACTGAATGTCCAAGAACCATCTCGTTTTGTTTCTGCAGTAGTAGTTCGTAGGTCTTGCGGTTTGACATCCAGCCCGTAGCCTAACTGCATTTCGCATCAAGCATGACCGCCACCGATGCCATGATCCACTGGAGCCAATCAACCAGCACCAAAAGTGCACCGTCATGGCGATCGTCGTCTTCGTGCGTTTCTCGGGGAACCTGGACGTCAGCGCACAGTTTTTGCAGCGGCGAGGACCCGAATCACACTTGTTCGCTCGGGAGAAGTGTGTTTCGGCGTCTCGCCGCAGTGGGGCGCCAGTCACGTGGCTCTCCTCTCATCCGTTGTCTGCCGCTCCACCTTTTCCATTCCGGTGGCCCCTTCTCGTGGCGATCATCCAGGCTTTGTCAGTATGTAGGAGGCTACGACAGAACACGCGCAGAATCACTGATCACTCACTCTGATTGAAAGCCGGGGATAGCAAACGGACAAAGACGTCGATCGCGGTGACGACGCACTTTTTTTGGCGCTGCTTTCTGGGCTACGTCCAATTGTAGATTTTTTTTTTTTTTAACTGCGATGCTAATTTGAGACGGAGTATAACATGAACACGACCGGCGTCGTGTCGCAATTAAGGGAATGGCTCAATTTGGATCGGCCCAATTCCTCGTTCATGGACCTCGTGGCAAAGCGATTGCAGAGTCACACTTAGTTCGTGTTTCGTGGGTCGGTGACGCAAACGGAAGTACCCCCTAAGGCAGTCGATGATTTCCCGCATTAACCGTGTTCTATATTTAGAAGCCCACATAACGGTGGCCTTCGAAGGTCACAGATACGGGCACGCACGGAAGACGGGCAAATTTAAAGTTTTTTTCTTTTTTTGGTTGAGGGGGGGGGGGGGGGGGGCCTGCGCAAGTACTGCCCGGATTTAAATAGCGCGCACTGTTATTCCCAGCCTGCGTAGCGGGGAGGCGGTATGCTTTGTACTTTCCCTCCCCTTTTTCAAGGCTGCGAATGGTCCAGCACTGGTCTATTCGATGTACTACTCACACAGGTCGATGCCACGGACCGTAGCGTGGGCTTCGGTCGCACTTAACAAGTGAAACAGGGCATAGTTGGTTCACTAAGACGACAGAGGGAACCGTACTAACGACTCTCTTGTCGTACCTCTTTCGATCGGTGACTGGTAAGGTCGACGTAAATATTGTCATACATTGTATTACACTTGCCATATGATTGCTTGCCTAAATCATTCGAGGACTCTGGAATACCAAGCTGTTGCAAACGGTTTTGAGGAGTTTGAACATAGTGTACGATGGCTTTTTTTTGTTTCTAAGGGACGCTATTGTCACGTTGGCACAGGAAACTATTTGTAACAAGGGCATGAACCGGCCTTCTTGAATTTGCCAATGTTTTAAGGGGCTTTGCCTACTATCACAAACGCAAGCGGGCGAAGCCGTGTTACCAGAGACGCAGTTTCAGCCATTCCTTCGCGACTCGTTTCCGAGTAAATTAACCTTCTCCCTATTTCGTCTCTCCCACTGGTTCACCCTTGGAGCAAGAAGCAGATCAGTGTATTTCTTGCTATATATATAGGGGCTGTTGTGTTTATCACAATGGCATGAGATTTGACACTTTCTCCTTATGGATTCAGATAAAACATGAATTCTCCCAGCAACAAAATCAGGAATATAGAAGCAGTGAGGATCCAATATCTGAAGCAGAGACCTCTTTGAATGAGTCAATAGATTCCTTGAGATTTGGTTTCTAAAAGATAATGAGCAAAAACAAAGCTATTTGTTTTTGCTCGTTATCTTTGCGAATGTCTTATGTGAGAACCTAAATTCGTCCGGTCCCCTATTTAGCCAAACCTAAAATCGGAAATTCTGGAACATTTTTTTAAAATTTGGGTTGCAGACAAATTGATTATTCTGGCGCGTATTGAACATCACTGACATAGGGGACTGCCCGGGACAAATAAAATAAATAGTAATTGCAAACCTGAGTGACCTGCTCTTTTATTTGTTTCCTCATTTGCAATGCGTGCTCTGATGTGCAAAGGAAAAGAAAAAAAAAAGCACAGAACGAAATTTACGGGGGCGCTTTGAAAGTGCCCTCGTTATGTGCTAACCCCGCCGCCCAAAACTTAAGGGCTATATTAACGTTTAATTGTCGACACTTTACGTCCAGACCCTGCTAATGAGTCTCCTTGTTGTGCTCCGCGTGTACCACCCAGGATCCTCAGGTGTGCGGGCCGCTCATAATGGCCGCCCTGACCTTGAAATGCGGTGCACGACTAAAATTAGAAGCAGCGACTAGCGCGCGCACACGTCAGCATAGTACGCGCTCACCCAGCCATTTCTTGTCTCCTTCCCCGCTGCGTTATCTACAAAGAAAAACAGCCGCCCGGGCTTCGCCTATAGCATACATGTGGTAGTCGCACCGACAATTTAAAAGGGCACGCAAAAAAAAAAAAAAGATGAAGGAAAACTAAACAAGAATAAAAGTCGACAAAAAGAAATAAAGCAAAGGACGACCGAACACGCACTTCATTTCGAAGAACAATGGACCGACGTCTCGTAAGTAAAGCTAGAGAGAACACGTTTAAAAAAGAAGAAATAAAACGGGAAGGAAGCAATGAAAGCAGCAACTCGGTGAAGAGGCGACGTCCCATCGCCATGGACTCAACCCGCCGCCGCCATTACGGTTATTACGAGGCGACATGTACGACCCATTGTTTCAAGGAGCGCTCCGTAAACGAGAATGGGGCATCTAGAGTGGGAGGGAGGGAGGGAAATTACGGAGAGAAAGACAGAGAATATAAAAAACTATTTTTTATATATATAACTTGATTGTAATACTATATATAAAACAGTTAAACAGTCGCGCTCATTTTGAATGCGAGCACGCGATTGCACGTGCGTGTCTACTCCGCGGACAGCGGCCTGCCTAAGAATATTGGTGAACATTGCAGCGAGAAGACCGAAAGAAAGCATAAAAACTGAAGCAGCGAATAACATTAATTGAAAATAAAGACCTACATATAAAGGAACCTCTGTCTCTCCCCTGTCTCTCGCTTGGGACGCTTGGTCTTCTTTATAAAAGGGGGCGATCTCCCCAAGATCTTCAATTAAACGCGCGTTGGAAACAACAGGAACAATAACAACGGCCTCAACTGTAGCGATGGTAAAATAAGAGAACGTCGTAAAATAAAAATAAAAATTGAAAAGAAAAAGGTTTCTTGGTAGGAGGGATGGTGGGGCACCAGCACGGTGGTTGGCGAGTGTGGCCTCGTCGGCTCGGGAAAATGGAGGCAATTGAGGCAATTTGCCTCTGGCTTTTTCGGACTGGCTTCTGTTGGCTGCGGAAGCGTCGGTGGGGAGCCGAGTCGAAGACGCAACGGCTCATAAAAGACGATGAAAAATGGAGGATGCCAGAGATGGGGGCCGAAGGACGGACGATCTCCAGAAGAATGGCCGAGACAAATGAAAAAAAGATAGAAAGATGCGAAGAGAGAACGGTTTAAAGAAAACACGCACACACATACACAAAGTGAAATGGTGTCATCTCTTGACTTTGTTGCTCAGGCTTAGTGTTGTTCTTTCGGGTTTGTGTTTTCTTTTCTTTTTTTTTTTTTTTCTTCTTTCTTTGCTTGTTGTTTTACTAGGTTGTTTTTGGGCGTGTTGTGAAATAAGGCCTGATTCCATTAACGGACTCGTGTTATTCGCGTCGTTAAATCGGCAGTGTTCTTTGGTTGTCTGTACAATCAACACGGGAAGGGGCTGTACTGCATTCATATTCGAGTGCGCACATTGACCGTGGTGCGACGCGTGTGTTCTTTTTTTTTTTATTTTTCGTCAAAAAGAAAAGCTCAAACTCTGTTGTATTTTTTCTTCGGGTTCGTGTGGACTTTTTTCACCGTGTATTCTGGTATGCATGGCGTATTGTTTTGTATATTACTGCACTATCCACACTGTACTCGTAATCGCCTCATAAACCATAGCAAACAAAGAAAAAAAAAAGTCCGGCTTTTTGCGCGGCATTGCTGAAAGAGCAAATGTTACATTTTCAGATAGCGAATTAAAATATATGTGGGTTAGGTTTAGATACTCCTGTCATTATTTTATCAAGACGCACAAAACGTCAAAGGCGCAGTTTCTCTGCGCAGTTTTTTTTTTTTCTTGATGTGACAGCGAGCGTACATGAACAGCACATAGTTGATATTTCATCCTGTTAAAATGAGCGTTCATTCCCCGGTAATGTCATATGTATAAACAAATGCAAGACAAGAAAGGCGCCCATCTCCGACATCTCGTCGTGCAGCGAACCAAACACCCTGTAGCTCTGTGCCAATACCCGTGCATAATAATTTATTTACTTTCGTCTCAGTTTCTGCATCTTTCATGTTGATAACCACTTGGCCCGCTCACTCACCTGAAACTCATCTAGAATAACCACACGAACCCCGCCATTTAGTCCCTCTAGGCCCAGCCTTCATCCAACACCTTGTATATTCGTCACATCAAGAAAATTCTGCTATTTGAATCACGTCTCAATAAAATGACGCAAATCAAATCTAAGCTGCCACATACACATATCTTAATTCAGCTCACAGAAAGTAAATTTAACAACGTCCCGCAAGAAAAAAAAAAAAATTTTATATATATATATATATATATATATATATATATGTATATTGCTTTTGTTTTTGAGGTGATGACGAGTATAGATAACAAGGCCAGATTGCTCGGTAATCCACGTCACTCATCTTAGGCCAGCGCGAATTCCGGATCGGAAACGAGCGCTGCGTCAGTGTTCGGCTCGGATTCGGTATCGAATCACCGGGGACACGAATCCCTGCCGAACGCTGCTGACGCGGCGCAATCGTGTCCGATTTCTACCTCGCGCTGGCCTCCTGCGCGTGACGTAGAAAAGCTAACACTAAGGCCGTGTTATGTGTGAATTCCGTTCAGGTACGCTCAATTTTCGCCTTTCACGCTAGACACGGCAGTCACAAACACGTTACATGAAAAAAAAAATTACTCGAAAATTAAGCGTTACGTTTTCGACTACTTCAGTTTTTCAAAACGACATATTTTTTCCCCGTCGTTTCGAAAAACGTTCATTTCGTTGAAATAAAATTACCGAATTATACACTACATATTCATAATCCACCAATTTCGGTAAACCATCCTGGGTCGAGGATACTTTGGCAAGAAGCTAGTCTAAAAAAAGGGCGTCATCGGGAAGGGAAGGGGAACACAGTAACTAACGGTTACAAGTAATTTTAGTACAGCCAAAAATAATCATATTACTCTCGCGATGACTTCATAATAAATGTATTAAAATAATTGCAAAATTACTCAAAAATGTAATCGATTAGGAGTAATTTGGTTAATCGTAATGAATACCGCACATGTCGTTGTATTCACCCTTCCAGCGCGTACCACTTAGGCGAAAAATTCGGAGTAAACGGACTGTGAACGCACGCTCGGCATTCCGCGGAAGACAGCTACTGAGCAAGCTCACCCTTACAAAATTATCAATGAGTTTCAACTGACTCTCTAATGTATTCCTATAGAATAGAGACTCGACTGAAACTCATCGATACCATTTGTCATGGTAGAACGCAGTAGACAAGGATAGCGCCGCGGCGAAGGCAATTATTGGAATGGTTCAGGGATGGGCGAAATACTGTCAAAAATGTATCAAAATACAGACAGAAAATAATTCGACAAAAATGTATTTAATAACATATCGAAGTACACTTTTTTTCTTACAAAAGTATTTAAATATAAACGTGGTTAAAGTTGCGCACAAAAAGACGAGGACAGAGAGGAGAAACACGTAGACAAGTAACAAACGTGTACGACACAGTTTTTGTATCGTATATATTTAAATATACGTTACAAAATATATTGTATATTTATATGTATACGATGCAAATACAACGAGAATGTTTGATCACCTTCAAATACTTTTTCAAATACGTTTTTCTCCTGTAGTCAGACAACATAGACTACTTACCACTATGTTAAAAAAAAAAAAAAAGATTTCGTTTATAGTGGAGGTGTATCCACTAAAAACCAAGCGTTCCAAAGAAACCTGCAGCTCCAAAAATAAAAATTGTTTGTCATACGATAGGCGGGTAGAAGACACAGTGTGTTCATTATGATTTTCATCTGAAAGCCTCATTTGAAGCAACGAAAGCCTTTTCAAACAACCTGTCGTTTTGGAGAAGTCTACAAGATTAAATCAGCCAACCAAGAAGTCAATAATCCTACCTACCCCGTTCATGCCCTGTTCTATCCTTCCTTTTTTTCGTGATTATGTGGAAACGCAGTTGTAGTTTCATGCTTTTTCCATATGACATCCCAAAGTGAAGAGTGCATAATATCGCCTTCGATCGCGAAGAACAGTGCCCAAAATTGTAACTGGACAGTGTTTGCAATACTTAAATGTTTACTAATGAAATACAATCAACAAATACATTAGGCAGTATGTAATTATATACGTAATAGGAAAATACTCAACGTACTCGAAATACCGCCATCTTTGGAATGGTAAAGACCCAATCATGGGTTCGCCGTGCAGTGTAAGCACCGAACCTCCAGGGCACTCCGTCTATGTCCCTAGAGCGGCGGCTCTAACTCTGTCTCCAACAACGACGCGCGCATCGCCACTCTGTCACCGAGAAAGCAAAGACCAGTTTCTACAAACACTGGAAGCTAGAGAGAGAAGAAAAATGGCGAGAGAAGTGCAGCATTCCCGAAGTGGGGAGGGGAACACTCGACCTCGGTAGCCCGCGAATCCGATCAGCTGTGCGGTCTGGATGTATTCATTTTCGAAGAAAGCAAAGCGCCAAATAAAGAGAGCATATTATTTGTCGGAGCAGCGCCGGTTTTTACTGTCGCGGCTTACGTACAAGCGATAAGGTTTACGGCGAGTTTTGTTTTTTTGATCGGCGATCTCCGATCGCGGCGGCCGCCATAATGCAGGAAGTCAAGACTCGCGAACGGGTTGGGCGACGAGATGCGATCGTCCCGCTCGCTGCGGTAAAAGCTCGAAACTGTGGTCCCGGTTCGAAGATAGCCCGACGCGTTTACTGCGCTGTATACTGGTAAGACTGGGTCGCAGGTTTGCGTTTGAGTGTTGTAGACTGCGTTAATAAGCACGCACTGGCACCATCCACAGGGTCCCGGCGACAGTTGCGACGTACGTGTAATTCGCGAATGAAGGTTTTGCCAGTTAGGAATTGTTCCAGGGCTCCCGGATAGATGTCGCCAAGCTGTTCTCTCGTAAGCGCTCGCGAGTTAATGAAAGGCAGTCAATCAGTCTCAAGCGTAGATCGGTGAAAATACCAGTCTTTGGTGCCATCAGGATGCATGGTCGCTTTTCTGCCTGTTACCAACGGCACCTAGAATAATCGAAGCCTCTGCACGTAAAGAGAGTAATTGCGGACTGCCGGAACTTAGTCTGCCTTGATGGGCGACTCGTCTCTCAGCCGTAGATGATAAATCTACCCATTGCAGTACAACCGCTAGCCTGGGGTCTTTAACCGCACGAGCTCTATAGTGTTGACTTAATCACAGTGAAAGATCGAGCGAAGACGCACATTGGAAAGAAGTACTTCGTAGGCGCTCGGTTAGGGCCTCGCGTTGAAGGATGCTCGTCATCGGGCTCGGGTTCAATTGCTGAGTGGGTAGATCTGACTGTAATGTTACGTTCCATGGAGGAAGATGAAGATTTTGGCAGGCCTCGATTACTCTAGGTGGTGTCAGATTTACTCAGACAGATTTAAAGGGTGTTCGTGGTGAAAACAGTCAAGAGCCCATTTTCCAAAGCCCATCGAGCAACATTGGTGGTCGCCAGTCCTCGGCGGCCACCAACGTTGGCTAGGTGGCGCAAGCTATCACCCGGTTAGAAAGGGTATATTCATTAACATCCATCCATCCGTCCAATCATCCATTGGGCTCCAAGCGTGCGATAGGATCCCGGTCCTCGCCGAACGCTGCACGTAGCACTCGTGCCCAATGAAAGCTCAGGGCGCCTGCCTAACCAATTGCGTACGTGGAGAATTTGCTGCGCCGCAAGTACTAGTATGCGCGTACTTTTGAAAAGAGTCTGATAAAACGGAAGACGTCTTAAAAAGAGGGATGCAACCAAGCACTTCCTCTCCCTTCTGGTCTCTCTTCCTCGTTTTGATTGGCGCCGTTTCGTTCTTATTGGACACCCTTCAGCCGGGCCATCTTTCCATTCTATCAATCCTAATTTCTATCACTACGAGGACTCTTCTAAAGTTTCAAATGTCCTTCTTTCTGAAGCTGCTGTTATCAGCGTTTGATCCTTTCTCTTTTTTTTTTTTTGTTGTTTGTTTCGCTTATTGTTTTGTCAGCACTATTTGAAGAACTTACACCAGCTCACTTGCGCCCTCGCGTTTTGTTTGTCCATTTTGCCATGATCAGACAAAGCACTGATGAGCACCAGGCTATACCATTCAGTGTTGCGGAATGGGCACCCCCATTCCATTCCAATTCCATTCCGGGGAATTAGAGTTTTCGATAATTCCATTCCTTTCAACTCCTAGGAATGGGGACACTGGGCCCATTCCCACTCCTGGAATGGCTGAGTCGCTCCATTCCATTCCTCTAATCCCTAAACGTTAAAAGTGTCACTTGACAGCTGCATTACGTTGCAGGGTTGGGCAGAAATACTCAGAAATGTATTTATAAATACAAATACTGGGGTAGATGAAAATAGTTGCTAAGATACTGATACTCAAGTCTCAAATATATCTATAAAAATGTATCGTGATACGTATCGGAAATACATTTTAAAAAGAGGCAACAAGTCTTTGGAAATACAAGAATACATTTTAGGGAGGGCAGAAATAGAAATACTGATAAACAATACATTTCTCAAATTTCTTTGAGACGCCAGCTGAGATGAGGCTTTAAGTATGAAGTGGAAGTTCCCTTTTTTTTCTTTTTTTTTGGTCCCCAAATTACTTTTGTGCAGGCTTGGCACTTCGCCTTGAAGGTAGTGGTTCCGGACTAGGAGTCCTAAATGGGTTTAAAAAACGTTCTATCAAGGTTTGACCGTGGTCCCTTCCCTGGCATCCTGTCTGACTGACCAGTGATGAGAGAAGACTTCGACCTCTAAAATAAATTCCATCAAAACATCACCACTCCCCTGTCCAATAAGGGCGCCCCTGTCGGCACTGCATGACCTCACGGTGGGATGAACCGGTATTCTTGTATCTGTAGGTGTCGCCTTGAACATGAAACTTTACCCACGCTGCTGTATGAAAGGACTATACATACTTTCGTTGGAGCTGACCTCGTTGAAGACCGTGCAGGCAGTTGCATTTGGAATTTTCGAGAAAAGTGGACCACCTGAAGCATCCTGAAGCACATGTATCATCTTCTGTTACGTTCAAAAATCGATACGGTGGCATCCCTGCTGTGACGGTCCTTCCTGCCGACTCTCCGCCTCCAACGCATGAATGGCAGTCTTCAAGTTTCGCCTAGCATAATTCAAACAGGGACCTCGTGGATTGCGACCTGAGATGGTCGGCACAGGCGCGAGCTCTTCGAGAAACAGTGCGCTCGAGACGAGTCGAAAGTGTACGAAGTCTGGGTCCGCACAGCAAGGCCACGTCTGGCCTCCTTCCTGGGTATCGGATCACCAGAGCAGCAGGTCACGTTCGCGTCGGCTGATGACGTACATACCAGCCGTGCAATACCAGCCGAGCAGACGAATTCGGATATGTGTTGAACTTCACTGCTGAAAGGCGCCACCACCCACCCCCCTCCCCCCTCTGTTCTTTGCTTTGACGCTTGTTTTTTGTATTGCATGTTTTTCTTTTGCGCATAAGTCTGCTAGGGCCTTACGCGGGTTCGCAGTTTCCCGCTCATTTTATTTCTGTACAACCGACTCCCTGACTGGCACGGTATAGCTGAACGTAAAGAATAAATAAATAAGTAAATAAAAAAATATAAAGAACCTGGCCCATTCCATTCCCATTCCATTCCGAGCAAAAGGCATATAATTCCATTCCCATTCCATTCTCCTGAACGTTGCCGCCATTCCATTCCCATTCCATTCCGGGGTCGCGAAAATGCGGAATGATTCCGGAATCATTCCAACTCCGGAGTGGCAACTCCGCAACACTGATACCATTTAGGGTAATGCCCTAAATGAGAACATTCCGCTACACGAATTGTTTTTACGGTATATTTTATGAAAGAAAAAGAAAAATAACGCGCCCTTTGTTTCTTTTTGTTTTTGTTTTTTTGCTTTAACGGTGTCGCGCTTGGAAAGAAGCGAGGTCAAAGCTTAAGATTCTTTTGTAAAGCGTAGACTGGAAGCAGCTTTCCATGCAAGGACCTCGAGCTCCCATGCGTCGTCGTGCGTTGAGTAAAATCAATGGCGTCTGTACTAGTTGTCACATCAAGAAAAAAAATCCAGTTTTGTGCATTGGTCATACGTTGCCCGAAGTCGTTCTTACATGATATGGCTGTCGCGGGGAGGGGAATCGATTCTTTTAGCGTCTCAAACGTGTTAGTTTGAAGAGAAGTTTTTTTTTTAGATGCACCCGCATGTATCCTAATTCATCGTATAATGGGAGGAGTTCGTAGTACTCCGGAAGGAGCCAGATTGGTTGCTCAGGAAGTGCAAATATTTATGTGCACCTAGTGGTTACACACAGTGTACTTTTAGCTTGAACACGAACTCGCAGCTTCGTAACAAGAGGCAAAGATGTGTGAGTGTGCACAACCGTTTTTGTTTTGACCGTGTGCATCGATTATCAAAATGCGTGCTTTGTCAGCGAATGGTTCCGTGCACAACTCGTGCTTCTAGTCTAGGATCCACGGCACCTTTTGAGCCGTAAAAAAAAGTGCCTCCAGGTTTTCCTGTTCGTAATTTCTGCTTAGCTTACTTCACAGACGGCAAGAATAAATCGGCGGAACTTCATCGGATAGTTTTGGCACGTCAGAAATACAGACCTTAGCCCAGATTGACTCAGCTTCTAAACAAGATCGTACTGCAAACGAAATCTTATTACGTGGTCAAACAAAAACTCTGCAAAATATGCTGTACGATTCACTTCTTTCCGCCATACCGCGCGCGTGCTTCGACGCGTATTATTCCAAGTCTGCATTTTCATCAAACAAAAAAAGAGTCCACTCGTTTTTCTTCTTTCCCGCGTGACTCCCAGTAAGACGGAGTGCAGAAGTCGGCGAAATTAAGTCAAGAAGCTTTCGCGTGCTCGTGAACGGGGAAAAAACCGCGCGTGCAGTTTTCAGCTCCCCGCAACGCTTTCGGGGCCGAACTGAGATTACGGGGGCCCCCGCGGTAGACCCGAAGTCACCGCGAGATTAAAAACGCGCTGCAAAGGAAAAACCAGTCGGTCGAACTGCCAGTTATCACAAGGTCGCCAAGAGACTACTCAAGCGAAACTCTGTCAGCGGTCCTCGTTTAATCCCCATCCGCGCATACTTTACAGCTCAAGGATGCGTGCAGCGAACGCTGTTTGCTACATACGCTGACACTGCGCTATGACTGACCATACACCTATCCTTCGCCACGTGATCGCGCTTCCGCCCACATCCACGCGCAGAGACCAGTGTCAGGTGATGAAAAGGGAGGCGGTCCATTGGCCCAGCGAACGCCTACCTTCCACCGCACTATCGTCATCTTGGGAGTGAACGGGCTGTAAGGGGCCCACAAGCCTGCTCTCAGTCGGCGAAGATAATTCAGCGTTATGAGGTTAGGAATATTCTGCCGAAGCGGTCGTGTGAATAATCAGCCCGAGTATTAGTTGCTGCTTTTCCTCGGGTCGAAAGGTCCATTATTCCTTATTTATTCATTTGTTTTCTTTTTTTCTTCGAAGAGACTGACCTAAATGTGACTTACGCGCCTCTGGGTTTGAGGAGGCGTAGCGTTTTGACCTATTCGAGATCCGCCGTCTAGATTGCGTATACGTTAGCGCGTCCCGGACTGTTTGTATTTAATTGTCGGCGTTGTCGGTAATTGCCCCGCTGGGACAAGTCGCCGACAAGCCGCTTTCGGTTTGGCGTGCTGGACCGAATGGTCCTGTTCGCCGTTATTAATGCTTGCGCCGAACGCGCAAGGTTCCTTCGCAATGCGGATAATCGTGGCTCGTTAAAGACCGACGACCAGCTCGCTCTTTCCACTTTTCCCTCGCTTTCTCCTCTCCCCCCCTTCTACACTGTCCACCGTTGCCCGTTTCCTCATCCCCCATGGTGAGGAGGATATTCTGCCTTGCAGAATCTCAAGTCTGGTCGTCGGCCTTTAACGGGACGCATTCGCGCCTTTTGTCATCCGAGTTTACGGTCCTTACAAGAACCTCGTAGTATAACTTCAAGTGAGCTTACGCGGACCACTCATCTTTGTCTCCTGGGCTCTGGAAGGCGTTCTGAACCATGCGCAGTATACCTCACTTCTGCCGATATCAGATGTAGTGCATCCGTCCACAGCCGAGTGACTCGGCATTTTTCTTTTGTCATTATTAAAACTGAAAATCATGAAAATTTAAATTTTCACCGGGAATGTCTTTGAGCAAGATGTATGTAATCCAGCTGCGCGGATCATGCAGTGAACCCGTACCAATGGGGATTGAGTTGTTAAGCAGCAAAAAAAAGAAAAAAGAAAAGAATACAGTCCCTGTTGAGATGGGGATCGCAGCCAGGTTGTACTGTTGTCGGGGGAGCCGGGTTCCTATCCCGGACGTGACACACGTTGTTCCGTTCGGCTTCTTGCCTATTGGACCCGAACATCTTAATATGTAGCACACTTACGGTCGCTTCGAAAAGATGAGGAAACTGCCCTATAACACGCTCATTAGGCCGTGAATTCGATTGCTTCTATCTGAGGTGACATTTCAGCCTTCGCCTTGAAGTCAAAATTATAATTTGAGGATAACAAAAAAAAAAAAAAAATTGCAGCGACCTGTTTTTTTTTTTTTTTTTTTAGTTATATATTGTACGGAATGCATTAGTTAGGACGCGCTCGTTTCAATCTGTATAGATTAATAAGCGGTCGCTTCGGGGAGTCTATGAGAACTTGTTATTTACTAATCGCCATCACTCCCCCCTCTACAGCATCACAAGGGACTACGCAAAGTATGGGCCTGTGCTAACTGCACCGTTGCACAAGGAAAGTAGTCTAGCGGGTGCAGTGTAAAGCTGGAGCGTAGGGCTGCGAACAGCACGATCCTGGGTTCAATTACCCGGTGAGGGATGAGCTCATATCGATGCAATTCGGAGTAAGTGTTTGTGTAGATTATTTTGCCTATATCGTCGTACTAACCAAATCGGTCACGACAACTTGCCCCGCCGTGTGCCACAGGTATGCACGGATGAAGTGACTGGCAAGCAATTCTTTTTGAAACATACCATGCTTTAAAAAAAAATATATATATATATATCTTGTTTTGAATGCAGCTGTTTGTTATTTCACGGCCAGTTCTAGGGAAGAATGTCTGAGAGTTCGCTCAGGGCTGGGGACGTACCCAAAGCACCCAGGGCTACAAAGAATCTGCATCATTTTGATTTCGCTGCCCTCAAAATTCAGTTTTGCGTCGGAGGTATCTCTCCTCGGAGCAGGAAGGCTGGGGGAGAAGGAGGGGGCAGTGTTTCCCGACGCGTGAAATGTCCTTGACCTGAAATATAAATCGGAGAGTCTCCGGAGCCCCACAGCCGGAACCGGTTTGCGGAGAAGGTGCCCAAGAACGAACAAACACTGCCAAGCGGCGGCAAGGGGGAGCATCCGCGCGCGCATACACATACATAAATAAGTTACGTGACCATAGATCCATCTCTGCCCCAAGAGCGAGCGAGCAAGGGAGTGCGCGCGCCGCCCCGGGCGGTCACTTGTGGCCGCCGACGCGCTTCGTTTCGTACACGTTGGGCAGAAGCGGAACGCTGAAGCATTTATACGTAACGCGTTACGTGTAACTTCGTTCATTGTAACGCGTTAGATTTCGTCTGCTGTCCTGGATTTCATCCTTCTGATTTATGTCAGGACGAGTCAAGTTGACTTTCAGTTTGTTGCCGCACTCCCCTTCGAAACTTGGGATCCGAAGCGGAACGCTCAGGTGTTTATACGTAACGTGTTACGGCTAGCGTCGTTCATTGTAACGCGTTAGATTTCGTCTGCTGTCGTAGATTTGATCCTTCTGATTTATGTTAGGAGGAGTCAAGTTGACTTTCAGTCTGTTGCCGCACTCCTCACCGAAACTTCTGATCCGAAGCGGAACGCTTAGGTATTTATACGTAACGTGTTACGCATAGCATCGGTCATCGTAACGGGCTAGTTTCTTTTGCCGACGTAGATTCGATTCTTGCGCTTTTGTACAGGGAGAGGTCAATTCGATTTTTGGTTTGTTGCCGCGCGTTCTGTTTCGAAAAGTTTGGACCCAGGAGGAACGCTGCGGCATTTATAGGTAACATGTTACGCGTAACGTCGTTCAGTGCAACGCATTAGGTTCTTTTACTGGTGTGGATTCTATTCTCGCGCTTCGTACAGGAAGGGATCAACTCGAGTTTCAGTGCATCGCCGCGCCCCGTTTCGGAAATTCGGGCCGATGCGGAATCCCCTCAGGCAATTGTATACGTATACATTTTTACGCGTAACGTCGTATACGGGTGCTTATCAATTTATTTTGTGTGTATTCAGTTTCATCTTTGTGTAATTTTGGAGTAATACTAAATGCCCTTTTCGGTGGATTGAACTGATTAAACTGATTAAAGTAAACGAAATATCTCAGTGTGCACGGCCTGAAAGCAAAATGCAGCAGATCCAATCATACTTCAGAAACGGGTTGTTTCATTCTACTATTGGTCCCGGCGAACCAATCAATAGCCTACAGTTTAATTAACCGCAAATTAATTAAACCAATCAAGATTTAAAAAAGAGCTTTGCCCAGAATGTGAAGAAATGACCGCAATGTCTGTAACGCAAAAGGTTAACACGCTAAATTTAGCGTTCTTATGCGCCCTGCTAAATTAAGTGGGACGGCTTTCGACGCCAAATTTGAATCGCAACGCTAAGCTCCGCTGAATGTAGCGGAATTTAGCGTGACTCCCGGCCGCAAAGAAGCGCTCATAAATAAACGCATGGAACAGCTCAAAACAAGCCGCACGTTCTGCGACTCTCGAATATATCCGTAGAATTAAGATGCATATCTTTTCTTTTTTCTTTTTTTTATGGTCCAAATAGTTTATCTTTTTTTGTACGATCTATCTCGCAGCACGGCTAGATATAGTTTGCCTGCTTAATAGTCGTGAGAGAGGGGGAGAGGAGGTAGGAAATGTTTTTTGGCTGACGCCGCTCTGCGGATACGAGTTTATGATCCCGTGCGCTGGTTTCCATTGGTTGGCGCGCTTTCGCCGCGGACTCAAGGTCAATCGCGTGACGTTATGCGCCTCGTTTGTGGAAGGTTACCCCTTTTCTCTGCAAAGAGTCGACCCTTCGATTTCTCCGCCAGCGGATATCGGCTACTAGCCATTTCAGCTAATCCAGTACCGCCAATGCACTCGTGATCTCGTGCCCAGCCAACACCACTGAGATACAATACAATACAATTTATTTGTTATTTATTAATACATTTCGCTTTGTACCCTTATGAGCCAATAAGACTTGTGCGTGGTACACGGTAGGTAACTAACAACCATAATGATTTTACAGTTTAAACTCATTCTATGAGTTCAATCAAACAAACAAATTATAAGAAAAGAATCGGTCCATACACAGGTACACAATAACAGGTGGAACGGGCCTCTATTAGGTACACGCTGCTATTTACTAATACATCTCAAAGCGTTCTTGATAATCAATACAAATCATACAGTCGTTACGGTCGTATGTATACGTAAAGCTTTTTTAAGGCGAAAGCCTTATATGTTTCATCGTTCAGTCGACCTTCAAAGTCCTTGAACGAAAACACGTCGACGACAGGAAAGGTACCAAAACGTTTGCTTGACCACTCAGGCGAATTGGAGGCCAATTCACATGATGACTTGAAAGAATTGGAGGCGAATTAAAAGGACAAAGCGAATTAAGATGATGACTGCGCACATTGAGAAGGATGACTCAGCACGTTGACAAGGATGACTCAGCACATTGAGAAGGATGACTCAGCATCGGTACTTGGGCTTTCGCCTTCATGTCTTCTTAGGGATAATATGAGACCCTGTGAATTTTATTGTCACTTTTTGTTTTCACTTCCTGCGTTTGTTGATCAATATTCTTACTATTTTTTTCATTGCATGCTAATGTTTGCACTCGATCAGCTCTTCAGGTAGTTGGTTATAAAGTTTTGGCGCATACTATTTTCTTGCAGCCTCTCCATACTTTGTCATTATTGATGCTTCAAAATATTCCCTGTTTGGTCGTAACGTTCTTACTGTAATCATTTCTCACGTCCGCATTCAGTGGCAAACGGCAGCATTTGAAAACGAGGGCTGCATTGTAGGGCCCGTTTACACGTGCGCGTCGCAACGGCCGCGCGATAGATTTTTTGACGCAATAGCGACAGTCCAGAACTCAAAAGCGACAGCTTCTAAGCAATCGCTTGCAGAGCCTCTTTTTGTTTTTCGGACCGGTCGCAAAGTTAACCGCGTGGCTGAGTCAACCAGCAGCGCCTCGCAAGTGACTTGTGGCGCCTCGCGTTTGTTTACATCCGGCATTCCGGCAGAGGAGATGCACGTCCGCCCACCTGTGAGATTCGCGGTAGCAACTATAGATACAGGTTCATGAAAGTGCTCCGCATCGGCGGTATTAAAGAATACCCATTTCGTTCTAACAAGCAGCACCCCGATTTGAACGAGCGCCCGAAAAAAACAACTCGGCCTTGCAGCAAATCCGTGCCACGTTTGGCTTGACCGGTACGTATACTGTACCGCGGAAAAGCTCGAGGGAATGGCGGCCGATGTAGCGATTGTGATTTGATTGCACGGTTCCGAAATGCCCGGGGGCCAGCATAACGACTCTTTCTCATAATGCGAAAACGACGCATCTGTTAAAGCGGAAAAGCAGCGGAACGTGAATTCGACGTTTGGCAGGAAGGACGGAATATCGACGGCGACTCGCCGAGAGCGATTTGTAGATCGTTCGTTGTGTGAACGTCGGTGGTCGCTTGTCGCATGTCGCGGTGTCTTTCTGTCTCTGTGTGTGCATGTGTGTGTGTGTGTGTGTGTGTTTGTGCGCGTGTGTACGTGCGTTTTTTGCCGCACGAAGTGTTGCTTATATGTCACGTGACACTTACAAGGAATTGGATTGGCTGAAATGACTCGTAGTTTCCATTGCTGTTCACCCTAAGGTGAAACGGAGCGTGGATTGTGAAAGTTAAAGGCCGACGTACCCAACCTTGGTTTTCTGCAGGGAAGATAATCCTCTTTGCGCTCCCCTCCCCTAAGCTGCGAGGGGAACCATGTTGTGGCAGGATAAAAGGTGGAAAGGATATAGGGCAGGAGGAGGTGGGCGAAAGTGGAAAGCGCGACGTGTGCGTCGGCCTTTAAGGTCATAGAATCTCTGCCTAACTGGAACTAATCAGCCGTGTTTTGTCCGAGCGATAGGTGAAGGTAAGGATAAAGAGTATTCGCAATACGTACCCCCCCCCCCCCCCCCGGCCCAGAAAACAACACAAAAACTTACCGTTTTTTTAAGCCAAGCACGCTTTTGTTCAGGAATCCGCAGGATATTTACAGATTCGTAATCGTGGACATTAATGTACAAGAAAGACAAAAAAAGAAAACAAAAGGAATTCTCTCCGTAACACTTGAGCACCTATCACCCTTACTTGTGTAATGCATTACTTAACTAGAAACACAGTGACGGCACTACTCTTCCATTCGCACTGAACTACGCCATGAGCGCAAGTCTGCTATACATGTCGCATCAAAATGTAATTTTTACTGAAAGTATTTCGCCACACCTGCGCCAGGATGAGTTAAACAGCGCAAACAAAACTATAATATTGGTCGATACTAATATACGAAGTAGAAAATAAGTAAAATGCCGCTAACATATATTTCACGAGGCGTGTATACTCACCATAGCTAAAGTTCGCTCATCAACCACACTGGCCACGTCATCCTCTGAGCTTCCAGGCGATCATGCCGTAAGGTTGGCGATGTCACGCAGCTATGAAAGTCGCGAGCAAAATACATAAAATGGTAGTTGGGTGGCTAGGATAAGACAGAACTAGGGTATCATTCTTCTGATGAGATCACTCGACTATCACCTTAGTTACCTGCCTCCACTGCTGTGGTATACGCTAACCTTCACCGTCTCGCGCAGTGCGCCCACAGGCGCCCGTCCGTCGACCTTCACCGCTTCGCATCGGTGTGCTACGAGAAGTGGCTTGCGCGGGGTAGCACATATGCGTTAGCGCGATGGACTGGAAAATTAACGCTCAGTTCTATTACAGGTCGACCTTTTGTTGTCTCTATTGTTAGACGACCGCCTCTAATTTCAAAGAGCGCTGCTAAGAAATAAAAATAAAGAAAAAATCAGGTGCCATTCCACTCTGTGAAGGTGGATCACCAGCGAAGTTGTTTAACACACGACACGAACCCGCCCCGAGGAGCCGGAGGAAACTAGACACGCGCGGCGGGACCGCCACCCGGTGGAAAGTAGACACGCGTGAGGGGTTCGTCAGCCCTGGAGAGCGGAAGGAAAGGAAACTAGGCACGCAAGTGCTCGGAACGACAACAAAGAAAGGACGGTGCGAGCGTAGACACGGCCTACGCGGGTCGCACAGCGGCAAATCTTCGAGAAACCTTTATTATCTATACCTGAGAGTCTACTGATCTTGAAAATGGTGGCTATTGATAACTAATCTACTGAATAGACGTATTGCTGAATTATCCAAGCATGAAGGAGAATGCAGGGAATGGTGTTCCACGCGCCGCACGGTCCGGCGTCTGCAGCAGCATAGCCTTTTATATGCTGACAAAGACCGGCAGATCGCCACGAGAAGCGGCCGCCGAAATGGGAAAGGTGGAGCTGGAGACAACGGATTAGAGGAGAGCCACGTGACTGGCGCCCCGCTGCGGCGTGACGCCGAAACGCATCGTCTCTTCGCCGTCGCGAGACGCGAGGACCCGAAATATTATTTCGGGTCCTTGCCGCTGCAAAAGCTGTGCGCTGACTTCCAGGCTCCTCGAGAAATGGCTCTTTGATGCTCTGTGCTACCAGATCCCCGCGCTCCAAATCTGCGACAGGGCACTCTGTGTCTCCGTCGTCGAACTGCCAGGCTTTGTGAGTACAGAGGAGGCTATGGCAGCAGTAAATGTTCTAAAGAAAAATAATTAAACAAATGTCATCTTGCACGCGCGTTCGTCAGCGCTCTTTCTTGGTTATTGACTTCGAATCTTTTTTACGGGGAAGGGGTGCGCGTGCGACGGGTGCGAGCGTAGATGTTTCAGTCACTGCACACGAAAAATACACGGAGCTTTAGCCATAAACAGCGTCGCTGTAAAAACGGAGACCTACGTTTGTATAAGTAGCCAACGTAGTTCCCACCCTGCAGTCGCTCGAAAGGGCACCGAACTCTGGCTCAACTCTGTCTCGAACGCCGCTAAGTTTTGCAGAAATAGAAGTGTCGCTTTTAAAGCTCAACTCGAGGTTGTGGTAATATTTGGGACGGTTTTCTTTTTTTTTTTTTTTTGCGGTTTGGGATATTAGATACCTATGTTTTGGAACATCTTGGTGGAACGTACTTTTCGTTGGTCGACGTTTCAGCGGTGCTGCTAATTGTTTCCTGAATTCTACGTAGATGAACTAACAGGTTACATAACCATGAGCGTAAAGGAGAGGGTGGGAGAGGCCGTTTGTCTTGACTGAAGTGTGTTGCTATAGTTCATTTTTCTACATTAAAAAAAAAATTAGATTGTAAACAGAATTACTTTGACCTCAACCTTAACCATAAAAACAAAATAGCGTGCCATGTTCTGCTTTTTACGTTTATTTATATGTACTATAATTACAAAAAGCAGTACGCAATCTGCTTCAATATCAAAGAACTCTGAATCATTTGAAAAGATTGACCGATTTAGTGACGCAATCGTAGTTTCAATCTTATCGAGACTCAATTATTCAACCCTGTCCGACAGGAAGTATCTGACAAATGAAGACAGTGCCCACAAAGAACATCTGTGGAATAACATTGGCGTGAGTGCACGCACACGTTGTCTCCGTTTGCTCGTCATTTTCTAACTACCTTCTGGTGTCGCCGGGAGAACGTTGGGCGTTTTTTCAGCACGGGGGTTAGCGTTGACTGCAAGGGAAAGTCTGCGAGAGCATGTTTTGGAACACCAGTCGAGCTAAGGGCGGTCTGCTTGGATATCCTCTGGAGGGGAGGCACTCACTTGATCGAATGACGTTTTAACGAACGCCCACGTTTCACCGAATGACACTTTAGCGAATAGTCGGACTCCGCGAAGCGGCGTCTTCGGGTGGGCCAAATGGGTTCACATTTTTGTAATGAGCCGCCGCAGACTGTCGCCGCGAAGCGGCGTAAAGCGCAGCGCGGCGGATGAGTTAACGCGCGCCCCCGTTATTTGCTAAAACGTCGATTCGCTCAAATGTCGCTGTTCGCTAAAACGTCATTCGCTCATGTGATATGGAGCCATTGGGTCGGCGACAAGAGAGTTTTTCGCAAGTGTGAACGCGGCCTAACTCTGAGGAAAGCGTAGACAGTTGCCAACGTTACTAGATTACCTCAGTTGTGGAACTCAAGCGGAAGGGGGTACCCCCCCCCCCCCCCCCCCCCCACTCACTTCAATCCGCCAAGTGTGGTTCGAAGCGCCATCTAGATTTTCGTTTTATAACTGTGCGTTCTAAGGAGCAGAGATAAAGCGCCATCTAGACGCCGTGCTTCGAAACGTACGTAGCGATCCCGACCCGATTTCACCGTGCCCGATTCCCATAGAATACGCTGCAGTTACCAAAGCAGCCGTCCGGCGGCGCGTCGAGCGACGCTTAGCGAGTCGTGGTGAGTGAGGGGGGGTACTGTTCGTGCATGCAGCGTCTATGAGCAGTTCCGTAACTGAGCTAATCTAATTACGTTGACAGTTGCCAAGAGTTCGGATCGAATTTAACCCCAGAAGCTCACACCCCACTGTCGTAACGACGAAAGTGGCGCAACTTTGGGGTAAAGTTACTCGTTCCTCTTTCGGGACCGGTAAAATGCAGCGGCGTCAATGTATGAGTGCAATGCTACTTGTTAAGCCTTCATTATAATTTCTCGCTACGTGATACCACAAAAAGAAATATTTTTTTTCTTCTTTTTTTTTTTTGCGTGCTACGAAAGTACCGCGGCAACAGCCGAGGCGCCGCTGCTGACTCAGCTGCACAGACTGCACGGGTAGAAAATGCGAGAGAGGAGGAAACGAGAGCGCGCGGGAACACCAGAGAGCCGAGCTTTGACTGGATGGATTCGTGCTTCGACGCAACGCTACCTTTGTCCCTTATTCACTGTTCGAAAGTTTTCGAACGCCGGCGTTCGAATGCTTTCGCAGTCGAACGCCTTTGAACAATTCTACGCGAAACACACCCCGGGGATCTGCCGCAAATCCGCGCCAATAACTACTGGACGTATAAGGCAGCGATCAAAGCGGAACGAGGAGGGAACAGCACGGGACCGCGAGTTCAAACTTTCAAATACAAGACCAAATACAAGGCACTCGGGCGATTGAATGCGACCGAGAGGTGTTGATCGGTCCCCTAAACGGTCCGTTACCAACGACTCATCGCCGCGTGAGTCATTAACAAAAACCTCTTTTCTTGGCTCCAAGAAATACAAAGCAAAACGAGACACTCATGCGCGCTGAAGCGGGATAAGGGAATTAGAGAGGAGGAGGAGGAGGGCAATGACGCAGTTGTAATTGCCACAATGCCCCGTCTACATGATTAGCGGAAATAGCGCGAACTACTCTTTGCCGACCCGTACGCGGTGTCCAACCGTATACAGGATAGGATAGGCGTCAGGCGCCGCCTATTGCATTCGGCATAACGGCCAAAAAGCGCGGTTATTGCGCCATACGGTGCACTTACCGAGAACGAAGCCTACGGCAGTTGAGGTATACGGAACCGTTTCGCGATTTATTGATTCTTAATTACAGCTAGACAAACCCGCACCCCAGTTTTCCCTTCCCTTTTTTTCTCGAAAGTGTGGGAATATTTGGGGAGATGTTTTGTTGTGTGGTTGCTTTTTTTTCGTTACGAAGGCCGGCGTGGTTCCTTACCCCGCTTATCAGTCCGCGCTTCTGGAAGGGGGGTGATGCAATTTTTTCGCGCACCCAAGAGGCGGCGGTTGTTGGAAAGCCGGGAAGCGACGCACATACACTCGTTTACGCACGCTCGCACACACGCGCAGCGCACACAAGCAGATCGCGTGTCCCTGCGCGAGTGAACGCGTAGCTGTGAGGGAGGTGCGAAGTTTTGCGTCGTTCATCACCCCTAATCGAGAGGAAAAAAGAAATCGTCACTCGAAATGAACGGGAAAAGAAATTGTTAGCGGCGTGGCTCGAATGCCCTCATTGTCCCTAATGGGAGTTGTAATTCTACTTGGCGTGGTGTCTCGCTCTCTTAAAAGGGTATTGTGTGTGGACAATCGACATTGAGCAAACCGTATGCCTTCTACGCCTTGCGTGGCTATGTTTGTATATCTCTATTTTTCTCTCCCGCTTTTTCTTTCTGTCTATATCTCTCCCTCCCTCCCTCAACAATTTCTCTCGCAGACCTGAAAGCGAATGAAGTTTAAAAATTTGGTTTCAGGTGTTTTAGATTTTAGCGATTTCGGTACCTCTGTTGTTATCTATCGCCACTCAAGATGCCTTTATCATTTTTTTTTCATTGCTGTGTCTGTTTCGATTAATGTAAGGAAAAATAACGAAAGTCAGAACAGCCCGCACCAATATCGTCTGTTCAGAACTTGGTTGTTTAAGGGCGTCTTTAATAAAGAGGATAGCCACACGTATTCTGTTTTTTTTTTTAATGTTTTTACGTCTCCCATACACCAACAAGCCATTCTGGTGAAACATCATAATGGAGACATAAAAAAAGAACTCATCAAACATTGTAGCACTATATGCAAGCAAATAACGAACGAGTTAAAAGCCACGTATCCTATGACAGTTCCGACATCACTAAGTGTTCAAAATTAATCAAAAGCATAAACATGTCAATTGCAGACAGCGAAAAGCGATTAAATATGTCTCATTTGGATCAGAGCCAATGCGCGGTGTGAGCGAGCCTAATGGAAATTGAGTAGCAAATCTTGTTTTGTTCACTTTCTCTTTCGTATCAACGAAGATTCAATCAGTCAAGAACTGTTAGTGTTGACTACTCTTCTCAAACTCTAGAAAACGGCGACAAACGCTGCTTCCAGATGTACGAGAGGTTAACCTTTCTAGTAACTTAGGTGAATGGACGAGCGAACACGACTAAACCCCTTGAATCGGGCGTCGACTTACGCCACCTAGCAGCTGTTTTTGTAGCCTTTCGCTCCGGTCGCAAGGAAGTTTGTTTCTCTGACGTCTTCGAGCACCGTTTGTTGGTTGTTTGTTCTTGTGTGGCCAGGCAATTACGAGGCGGCATGAATGGGCCTCTCCATTCTGTACTCGTCCCGTTTCGAACCGCGTTACGGTCGTATTCCTTCGGCAACACAATTTTCTTCGCCAGATTACACTGAGGGCCACTTCTCGGGCTGCCGAGATAGGTGAACTTCAATTGGTCACTGCTTGCGCAATCTCATACCTTTATTCGCGCCTCGCGGGATCCGAGCTGATACTAGTTGGGCCCCCTCTCGGTCTCACGGTTACAGTGGAGATCGGACCTATCTCTCGGTGTGGAAGACAGACTTTGAAATAGGCGTTTTCGAAATTGGATTACATTAAAGACACCGACAGGTTAACAGTCGGAACTAAGGCCGCGGCGAGTTTCGTGCATCTTAGCAGAGTTGCGCCACGTGTCGAGTAATTCGGTCTTAATAACTAATTTCCGTTTTTTGTGTTTTGTACTCTTTCTTGGTATTAGCGCGTCTCGAGTGTGATCGTGCATATTTTTGTTTCTTACTCGCAGTGTTTTCGTAGAAGTGCACCAATCTAAACATGCTTATTTTGGGGCGCTTGAAATAAAGATAGATTATATATAAGCATCACCGCTCCGCAAGCCCAAGAGGTTGTCACATCGGCGATAACAACGCCGAAGAAAGAATTGCAAAGTGAGACATTTTTAAGGGTGACTAGGACGCTAGTAACTCCTAAAAAGCTACGGCGACTTGGATTGAGCTCACTATACATCACTTTTGTGCATATTGTGGTGTATCTCTTTCCCCTAAGCTAGTAAAAAAAGAAACTTATCTCCTTTTTTTTTCGACTGGCGTCTTAATTTTTTCTTATTAGATTCTCCGACCGTGTCTCCGTCGAGGAGTACCACTTCTTCCAAACGAGGCGAATTCGGGGTTTTTCAGGTTCTCCCGAGTTTTCCAGAGCCAGCTCTGCAGGGGGTTCTTTTTGGGGGTTTATCGATATGTATACATGGAAAAGAGGGGACCCTGGTTATGAAGAAACTGGTTATTCTGACCCACAGAATGCTCCATACAGGTAGAAGTATAGAGCCACACTCCTCGTGGCAAAAATGTGAAGCTCTCCGAAGTCAGGCGGCTTCCGTTTTGTAGAAACAGGATCACCGGGATGACGTTTTCTTCGCGGCCGCAGAACAAAGGATTAGATGGAGAGAAGGCGGATGGCGGGGGGAGGGTAGCTGCTGGGAGGACAAAGAAATTGCAAGGTCGGACCCGTTCCTGTCCGACCGTCTGGAACGTTTCCTCTTGACTTTGACACCTCGCGCTCTGCTTCTTCCCACACCTTGTGTTTGTGAGTTGTAGCAAGGAACGTGGCGGGCTTATGAGGTTCGACTTGGTTGGGCGAGCCTTCAACCTTTTGGCAAAAATTGACGAAGTTTAGCAGTGCTGTTTCGCCTCTACACAGACACGCACAACATTAATCATACCTTGGGGATAAATATTTTCATACACTATAGTGTGTCTCGATTTTTGGAAATTGATGACCAACGTTTACACAGTTTGAAAGTAAACATGTAAACTTTTTTATAAACTTCTATTGTTTATTTATAGAATACTGCGAGCCAAAATTGTGGCCGAAGCCCAGGACTGGATATAAAGTTTATACAAAACTAAAATAACAGAGATTATGCATGTAAAAAAGAGGGGAGGGGGAGCACATCATATATATATATATATATATATATATATATATATATATACTGTGCAATCCTCTTATAACGATATATGAAAAACCTGAATATTTCATCGTTATTAACCGTCTATCATTGTATCTGGACTAGAAACTCTAGAAACAGATCGTTGTAAGAGGTACGCCGTTATACGTGAGATAGTTATAACTGGATTGCACTGTATTATCCCATATATAAGATGCACACCAAAAAGTTACGCAAAACATTATAAAACACCAAATACTGTACGTCTGCTCACTTTTTAGAAAGTATTCAACTAAAAGATACAAAGCAGAGACCCTGATTCATCTTTAAATAGTTTTACAAATACATTTCGTTCCCAGAGTCTGGCATCTTACGCTTAAATTTATGTCTGGGTAAACAAAAGTTTGCCTCATATAGAGAATGGAGTCTTTATACGCCAAGGAACAAATACATAAAAAAGGAAGTTGTAGCTATAAAAATAAAACTTGTTCGTCACAAAAACATGAAAAATAACAATGTATTCAGAGTAAGTTTAGATTTCAAAGGCTCAGCGGATACTACAAAGTATTCTAAACATGTTAATACGAAATCATAAAAAAAAAGAAGTCACTCAATTAAAACGTCAACAATTTTAGCCAAGCCATTCATTTTTTGTTCTGCTCCTTTTTTTTCGCTGTTTATTTAGCGCATAGCGCAGCAAGTGTCACGCTCTTTGCAAATAACTCCCATCGCGAAGTGTGCGCATATCGCATTTGATTGCACAGAACCACGTACCAACTTGTATTCGGGAAGTATTTGAAATACTAAATTTTCCGTATTTATATACAATTGACCAAATGCATTCCCCAATACGTAAAGAAAAACAAAATGCTCAACGTACGTTAAATAACGTATTTCGAATACTTGCGTTTCAAACACTGCCCATCCCTTCCAGCTGGTAAATAAAAACTCTCTCTTTTCCGTACTGCTTCTTTTTTGGTTCGCGAGGCCTAAGCAACTCAAACTGTATCAATTTTCTTTTTTCTTTTTAAATCCGTTGAAGCTCGGAACCAAGCCACACTGGGTGGTAGCCACGAAAGGAAACGGGCCCCCCTTCCCGTCCCGAAGTCTCCACTTGCTCCCAAGCTGACCCCAAACCGGTCCTACCTTTGGAAACGCTCTCTTCTCTCTACGTTTCGGCGTAACCTGGCAAGGAGTGACCGTTGCGCGGGCCTTTGGACCAATCAGAGCGAGGCAGCGAAGCACGTAACACCTCTCTGCAGAAGGAGTGCACTCCCACAATACGCTGTCACGTCCCTGGCCCGTAAGCGCCGATTGGCGCCCCGGGGGGCCGTAGCTGCCACCGCTTGCCAACTCGCGGTGAAACGGTGTGTAGTATGCGCTAAAAGCGCGCCCCTCTTCATCGCTGTCCGTCGTCCCGCACGAGTTCTCATAACGAACGCCGCCGCTTATTACAGTCCAATCGTTTTTTTTACACGATTTTTTGTTCGCGTAAATGGACCTTGGAGCGTTTCTTTCCAGTGAGGGGTAGGAGGCAGCGGGGTGGGTCAGGTAAGCCATTACGAAACGGTCGCTTTGAGTAGTTCGAGTAGACGCTTAGACGAGGAATGAGTTTGAAAACTGCGAGTGTCTCGTCAAGTCGTTCGTAAGTTCCTTTTTATTTGAATATCTTAGTGAACTTACGTAATTTGATGGGTTTTGTGAGGATCACAGAGACTAACTCATTATTGAAAAAAAAAATAGCAGTATACTTTAGAATCGGTTTATTCTTACTCCGCTGCAAAAACTAACAGTGCGAGTAAGGCTCGACCGGTTCATTAAAGAAGTAATGGGCCAGTTGAAATTCAATGGGGAAAAAAAAGTTTAGTAACAGCGAGGTTACGCTAAACAAACATTGCGTTTATCTGTACCGCATTGGTTTAGTTCTGAATTCGGGGGATCTGCCTCTGAGACCCTGAATATTTCTGAGAAGCCGTTCCGAAAACTGGAGCTCCCTTTAAACGGTGCGATCGTTCCGAATACTTTCATGTTTACGCACATCATATTGCGCGCTACTATAATGCCTATTAAAACTGGCAGCACTAATTCACGTAAGCCTCGCTGTTTCTAAAACAATTCACCTCTGTAAGCATCAGTACCAATACGGAGACACCAGCATTACTACCTAACCTTGATCTGCTCTCGTCTAGAATAACATTATCACTCCGGGCCCTTTTTCGCAAGATTTGCTGTCATAACCACGACATCAGAACTTTACTCTTACGTCCACCCACTCGCGTATTTCCTCGCGTAGATAACGTCTGTAAAGTCCGTCCAATTTTCGCTTCATCGGTCTCGTTTCTTAATTCTACCTCGCCAGCAACAATAACAGACGAACAACCTGTCTAACTGTATCGTGAACCAGACAGCTCATGACGCATTCATCTCCCAACTAACCACCCATTTGCAGTTGCTCTAGGAACAAACTTGATTCGGGTTTGCAGAAATGTTTTCTTTATGAATTTTGTTTTCTAAAAGCGTTTTGAGTTTTTTTTTTTTGTTTCTTTGCTTTACGTATCAGTGTTGCTCAGCTTGTACCTCCCCTCTTTTGCAACACCTGTGAGGGCCTTCAACGTTAAACAAATGATGATGATGATGATGAGCTAATTGAAATCTCTACTTCGTTTCGACGATCGAGCACAAGGGCGCTACCTGCCAACCCAGCCAATGCAGCGCTGTGAATGCGTCACGTGGCTAGGCGCCCCGCGTGTCGCCGTCGCCATACCCCTCCCAAAAGTCACGTGACTTCACCGATCTCTATGTCTACTTGCTGGATCGCGTTTGACCTAGGGTGCCTTCATGTGCGCTTCGCATAGGGTGATGCCAACTGCCTGTTACCCTTTCCCACACCCTCGTTTACCGCCATTTTGTTCCTCTCATTGTTTCCCCGTGCGCCGGAAAGTGGCCTTTGTGTCCATCGGTAATCCCATCCGAGGGGGAAAATGCTAATCCTCCCTCCGTGGGTTCCACAACGCTGCTCCGAACTTCTGAGATAAGGTGCTTGTTTCCGGGAGGGTCATAAGCCCCACAGATTATCGCCGAGGAACAAAATGGCTGCTGGTTTGTCGGCGAGTGGTATTACAAAGGATGGCATCACCCTAGCAAAGCGCACATGAAGGCTCCCTAGTTTGACCAGCTCCGCCTATGGACGGGAATGCGGCCACGGTCGGACATCTTTTTGGTAGAGTTGTATTATCTCTAGCCATTATAGTAATATGGCGGACAGCGCAATGACGGCAGGCTCCCATAAAATAGCCGTGGATATAAACCTTTCCAGCGGCAGTCTCGAACGAAGCGAGCGGGCAAAAAATGCTGAGTCACTGAGCTGTGGACGCATGCGCAGCGTCCGATATACCGCACAGCAGATCAACAGCGCATGCTTGGAAGGCGTTCCACAGCCCAGCAGGCAAAGATGGCAGCGCGCAGAAGCCGATTTCTGCAAAGGTCTATAGTACACTGTACCGCGGGTGATATTTCGTGCTTGATTGAAGTTGTTCGACGAAGCAGATTCTTGAAACCCGGCGTGAACGGTAGCCTCATCTTTGAGGACCCGGCGAAAGTTCTACGAAAGCGCAGCACCGGGGGAAAGCAGCGCAGCTGGCATCAAAAGCCGACTCCGTACCGGCGTCTGCTTTCGATGCTTCTTTCGATGCGACTTTCGATGCGTACTGTGCTGCTCTTCCCCGGTGCTGAGATTTCGTGAAACTTTCACCGGGTCCACAAAGATCGGGCTACCGTTCACGCCGGGTTTCAAAAACATGTTTCGTCAAACAATTTCAATCAAGCACGAGATATCACCCACGCTATTTTGATGGCAGCCTGCCACCACATCTGCCACAACGCTGTCTGCCATGGATGAATGATAGTGGCTGCAGCAGCTGTACCTTGGCTACAGGTAATATAACTCTACCAAAAAGATAGCCGCCAGTGGCTGCATTCGCAGAGCGGACAAACGCGATCCAGCAATTGTCATAGAGATCAGTGCGTGACTCATACACGGCACTAGATTGGCTGCGATGACTCGTAGCGCCCTCTGTATAGTCCACCACAAGATGAAAACGGCCTACGCGGGTAGCAACTGGGGAAAGGTGAAGGAGAGGGAAAAGTGGAAAGCGCGAACTGGTCGTCGGTCTTTAAAGTGAAACGAAATATCTGCCTTTTTCTCCACTGCAGTCGTCGAACACGTCTGGATGGGGGAAACAAAGGTTGGATGCCGGCGTTCCGCGTTCTGCCGCCTTCGACGAGGGCAGTGGAGACACAGGCAGCTAACTTCAGGCCTACCCACTAATCAGTCCAATCAGAGCTCGACCTTCTGAAGCCTCCGCGCGCACTCTTGCCTCCTCCTCCTCCATCAGTTTCTCGGCGCCTTGAGTCGCGAAAATCTTAAAAATCTCTAAGCCGGTTTGTGTCCACGCTGTGGTTCCCACGCTGCCGCGTCGCGCTTATCGGCAATCTGGTCGGGCTCGCGAGGATATGGCACGGGGCAAGCGTTTCGGGCTTTGCAAAGGGCACTTTAGATACCAGCGAGGGGCGGGCATCCAAGCGGGTATTATCGTGTTGCTCTATCCCGAAACATGAACGAGCAGCTCCATCGCGACGGATTTACGTCGATTTCATTTCCAGTGCGGAGGAGGGAATTTCGAAGGCGTTTAATGTTCTACTCTATTTACTGGGTGATGATTAACGAAACATGGTGTGTGTGTGTGTGCGTGTGTGTGTGTTTTAATGGCACACGATAGAAAGCTTGTTGTACCAAGCCAAAGGGGATTTCGTTTCTCTTTTATATCTCGTACAGTGGCGTTTAGACCGCGTTCGGTTGGCAGACAATTTATTTTAAACCACCTGGATACTTTATAATTATTGTTGTTTTGCTGTTGTTGTTTTCGAAGGGCAATACACGAGGATCGTCTGGAATGGTAATAAAAATGCCGTGTTCTAGTTTTCGTCAATTGATATTAGGTGAAATTGTTGCCCACACATGCACATATAATTGTGCAAGAGATAAGAACTGAGCACGCTATCTAAAAAATAAACAAACCTTACAATTTTGTTCATAAAAATATCATAAAAAAAGAACACTTCGCAAAGGCAAACAATTGAATCCCGGGGGAAATAATAAAATTATCTAATCTAGATAAGATAATCTAGATAATTAGATAATTATCTAAGAAAAGAATCTATGACTATTTTTAATGATTCACTTCTCCTGGTAGAAAAGCTGAGAACATTAAACGATATCGACACCATCCTTCAATACTTTGACAACATAAACAGAAAATAACAGACGATAATCATGCAACAAATTGCTCACGGAAAGCGTAGCCAGAGCAGCGCCGTGTCCCACCAACACGCCGAGAAAGCGTCGTAAACAAGTGGATCTATTAATCATCAAAAAGGGATATGGACTCCTCTCCGGCGGCTTTCCCCTGACGAATAAAGGACTCGACAGAAAATAAAAGAAAACAAGAAGATCGAAACACGAAAATTTAATCTCAATTCTCTACTCACTGTCTTTTTTTTTATTTTTGCCCCCTTACTTTATTATTTCCCTCGGCTGCCGAGCCAACAGTCCATTATATCGGACGGAGGAAAGGTTATTAATAATTTTTATACCCGGCCAGATTCGGCGCTTGCAATCTGGAGCTGTGATTCGATAGCATTTTACTCCTGCCTGCTGGTCCTTATACGTTTCTTTATATTCGGAAATCTCGTATCTGTGTTTTGTCTTTTAATATCCGTTCGTTCCTCGTCTATATTAATACTTTAATTTAATGCTGTTTTTTTTTTTTCTTTTTTGTTCTGACATGTATTGATTTTTTTTCTTCTTTTTTGTCTTTCGTTTTTGGAGGAGTCGCATCGTCCAAACTGCGGAAAGTAAAATGACAGTAATCGATGATCACGATATAAGAACGCATTCTGTTCGCTTCCTAAATCCGATATCTTTTTGTCTTTTTTTTTTCTTCTATTCTTTTTCACGTGGTCACGTTGATGAACAGAGACCACTTGCACACATTGTTAGTCACGATTAGAAAAAAAAAAAAAAGGACAAGCAACACAATTGTGAACGTCGAAGCAGGGCATTCCCCTGTCGTTCTTTGGCCGCCTGTTCCTATGTGTTTGCACGTGCGCGTACGATTCCTGAATCCTGAGACTGTTCGATTTGGAAGCAACAGAGCCCTCAAACATAAAATGAACGAGAATAGCGTAGGTTTGCTCCGCTCATGCCAGCAAGGCGAGAAGCAACAGTTGCTACCGCCCGGTGCGATTCATCCCGGTTCTACATGAAGAGATCCGTCCAAAAAAATATTGCCAAATATTAACGAATCTTCAGCTAAAATGCTTAAAACGTTTATTATTTGTTCAAACGCTAAATAAAATAAAGATTAGCAAGAAGCTAAAGTAAGCAGACCAACTGGTTAGAAAACATGATAATCTTTCCGTTGTTTCGTGTTTTTTTTGTGTGTGTTTTGCAGTTTAGATTATGAAAAGACACATGTAATAAAAAAAATTTCATGTTTCACTTTGCTGAAGAAGGAAGACCAGCGAAGCTGTACTTTGGTAGGAATAAAGTAATGGCCGGCCGGCAAGACGGCAAGTCAGAGTGGAAAGGCTGGAAAGGTTGCCACCATCTATGAACGGCGGCGGCAACCAGACAACCGGCAATCCGATTGTGTGGTTGCCGCCGCCGCTTATAGATGGCGGTAGCTGTCCAGAGTGTTGTGTCGACATTTGTTTGCTGGCGGACACGATCCTGGGGAAACTAGCCCTTAACAGCTCTGCTGTAATAAAAAGTAACTGTAGGTTAATTTAAAAGTGCTGATGTAGTCTGCTTGAATTACATTTCACACAGTGTGCTTCTTTACTCCAAGTAAAAAAAAAGGTAATAAAAATATTTGTTAGGTCAAACATGTGATCGCTTTTTATGTCATTCTCACTTTGACTAGAAGGCTGCGGTTTGAACAAACAATAATGCATTATTACTGATGTGGGGCATCAAGCTAAAATGCCTAGTCAAACATGGGCGCGCGTTTTTTCTTTAAATTATTTTTCCGCGAAACATTAGCTGCTCAAATAATTTGAAAATGGCTATAGGCAAACGAAATCCGACAATACAGCTAATTTCAAGTACCTGGAAAAAGCGTACGTTTTTTTCTTAATATTTTCACGAGGCAAAGGAGCCCATAATTTCAACCCTAGAACTTACTCTAGATAAAAAAAGACACACAAAAACACCACACAAGACGTTGCAGAGAAACTGGACATGACGCATAGTATTTTCACACACAAAAAAAACACGTAATAAAACGAAAAAGGGTAACGAAAAGGGTAACGCAAAAGTATCATACGATAAATTTAGCCGAATTATAGGGCCGCTATGTTTAGCGGAATGACCCCGAGATGAATTTCAGGGACCGGTATCCTTAGCGCGACATAGCACAGTGTCACGCGGCGTCATGTGGCACTGCATCACGTGATGTGATTCCGCAACGTGACGTGACGTCAAGCATCTAGTTTTGGCTATAGCGGGATATAAGCGAACATTGCTGACTGGGAAGTACTGTCATTTTTGCTTCGTTGCCCCTCGCTACCATAACAAGCTTGCCAGGAGCCTAAAATAGAATTTTTTTAAAGATTTTTCTTGATTGCACACCGAAAGTTAGCCCACTCCTTACTTACATTCTCTCGATTTTAGTGGGTTATTTCTCGGGACACTACGGTAATGTTCTTAGTTGTCTTTTTTTTTTTACACGTTTTACACTATATTATTGCGTTCTACTTATCAGATGTATGGGTGGTTAATCAAAAGCACGACTTAATACTGTTTTCTTTTCCTTCTTTTCTGAACAGATATACCGACATGTCTAATATAAAACGTAAAGTTCAATGAAACGGAACCGATCCTTTCCCACGCCTAGCCGAGTGCCCGTGTTGGATGCCTCACCGCCTCGCGCTTTTCAAAGGCAAACACGCTGCCCTTTTATAGCACGTGCTACGAGCGACTCGTTAGGCGACCAGGCAAGCGTGTCATCGCTGCCTTTGCCTCGAGGCTCGGTGTCGGCCGTGCGTGACTGACGCGTCCACGCCGCCCCGCCCCCGCCTCGCGCGACCACGCCCCCCTCAGCGGGTGCATACCTCCTCGGAGAGACCGAATCCTGCTAATGGCGCCTAATTGCCTCGGGAGGGAGTCCGTACCGCTCCTTGTTCGGGGCGCCTTCGTCCGTACCGGTTCGTGGGAACGATTCGCTCAGAGGGTCCGCGCTCATCGTGCTAACACAAAAGACAGCTAGCAGATATCGTCTGAGCCATGGGTCTTCCTCGTGTGACGGTCTCATGGGTCATACAAAGCCCGTCTGCAGAGATGTTCGAAGCTTACATATGTAGTATGAAGCGCGTTGAGGGCATGCTTGAGACGTAGATAATTCTGTCATCTTGTCTTCAGCGAACGACGCATCTTTTGTAACGATTTTTTGCTGTAGACAAAAGGAATTGGTCAGGTCCGTTTCTGCTGTGAGAGAGAGAGAGAGACCCTAGGCTCCGAAAAACAGCAGTACTCGTACTTGACACAAAGGACACGATGTTAGTTGTCCTGACTCCAGCGTGGGCTTGCTACCCGCAATAACACCGCCGAACTTGCCTTTCATATTAAAAGGGCAGATTGTTGATGAAATGGAACGCACGTATGCCACTTACCGCCAAATTCAGAAACCTCACTCAAACTACACTCAAACTTAAGGGCCCCTCCACTTCCTCGAGGAAGGCGCGAGGGCCGGCGCTGGCCAATCGCGACGACGGATCCGTCCTCGCGATTGGCCAGCGCCGGCCCTCGCGCCTTCCTCGAGGAAGTGGAGGGGCCCTTCAGTTTGAGTGTAGTTTGAGTGAGGTTTCTGAATTCGGCGGTTAGTATATACACCAAGTTGCGCGCGAGTTTTAGAGCTCTAATAATTACTATAAGCAATTTACGAACTTTAATCGTTTTTATCTGGTGACCAGGCAACACTGCCTAAGTTAGTCACAATACAAAATGAAAAAAAAAAGAAAGAAGGGATGACGAAATGTTGGGCTAAAGTGGCGAAAGCTGCCGCCTGTTACAAAGGGTACAGATCCTATCCATCCACCACGGTGAACCACGTGATCGGGGCGTCTAGACTTTACCGTTCTAAGCGCCCCCTCGTTCGCCCAATAAGCTCGCCTCGCAACGGTACGATCGCATACTCTCGCGCTACTCGGCTATCTCCAACCATTGCCTCCTCTATACTGGCAAAGCTTGTCAGATCGTCACGTGACGCGGCCGCCGAAAGTGAAAGAAAGGGTAGAATCATGTAACTGGCGCCCCGCTGTGGCAAGACGCCGAAACACACTTGTCCCCAGCAATGGAATGTCCACTCGTGCTTCTCGCGTTCCTCGGGCTACCGCTTCTTTTCTCGTCGGGTTTGAAAACCATGTTTCGGGTCTTCGCCGCTGCAAAAGCTGTGCGCTGAATACCAGGCTCCCCGAGAGATGCTTTGTGATACCAGATCCTCGCGCTCCAAATCTGCGACCGGGCACTCAATGGCTCCGTCATCGAACTGCCAGGCATTGTGCACGTATAGAGGAGGCTATGCTCCAACACTATACTCTCGCTCTCGCTTATCGCCTTTTGACCTTCCACCCCGCTTCCACGTGCGAGATCTTCGCGGGCGATGGCGAGTTCGTCCGTGACGATCTCGTAGACGTCGCTAAAGCTGGTCGCTAGCGGGTCCGAGTCAAATTGACCAGCGTCCAAGCTCTCTCGATAATCACCCTCGTCACTGCTGCGATCAGTGTCCACGACTCCGACGAAGGGAGCGATGCCGTGGACGTCATCGTCTCGAAACCGCGTGCTCGAAATGCGGAAGGTGAACGAGGAAACTAAAGCACGAGGCACCGAGGGAGCCAAGCCTGCGAGTGCGTGCGAGGGAGCTCCGCGCGTTGGTCGAATGACGTCACCGACCCACCAAACGTGGCGTCCTCCCCGAATGGGGTGAATATCGGAGGGTCCCGCATATATCGATTTATCCACGAAACTATCGCACCCTTTTCACATCCAATATAGCGAAAGTGTAGGAGCATAGACTCGGTATTGGAGTATAGTTATCTTATTTTTGCAGTATTTTTGACCATTAAAAAGACAAAGTGAAAAAAGTGTTTTCTTTAAAGGGTTAAAACATTTTTGTTACTGTTTA
Source organism: Ixodes scapularis (assembly GCF_016920785.2). NCBI lineage: Eukaryota > Metazoa > Arthropoda > Arachnida > Ixodida > Ixodidae > Ixodes > Ixodes scapularis. The sequence goes on from NW_024609837.1 coordinate 65,721,455, forward strand.
AAAAAATGTTTTGCGCCGTTAGACGAAATTTAGTTGGAGGTCACGGTCCGCTCTAAGCCCCGCCCACAGATCAGTGGACCCGCCCATTACTACTGAATTGGCTTGGCTGCTAGGCTGAACACGCTGAGAAGTCTAATGTCTCCCTTTCGCGACATCCGCTGCAAGCAGACGCGCGGATGCCTCCGGCATCGTCTGCTATTCCACCACCGTCTATCGTCGTCTGCAATGCCCGTGAGACGCGGACGAGAAATCTGCGCGTTGGCGTCCGTTCGCGCCTCCGTCCGTCTGCTATTCGGCCCCCGTCTAAAACCTTCTGCAACGTTCAGAAGACGCCACGATGAAAGCGGCATTCTAGCGATCCATCATGCACGAACCACAGTCCAATACAAGCGTCTGTCAGCGTCTGTCGACGTTCGGTAAAAAGCGACCGAAAGGTCTGACAAACAATCAACAAAATAGATAAATAGATAGATAAATAACAACAGAAAAGCCCTTCCGGCTTTTCTGTTGTTATTTTTTCACATGGCATCCGCGAGCAAGGTGGGTGAGCGTCATGACTCACAACGTAAGCGTGACCCAAAAATGTTCGTATTGGCAGGCCAGGTGCACTGCAAAGCGTAGAGCTGCCTTCCTTTCGAAGCAATATGACGGGAACCGACCTGGAGAAACTTGATGCGAGCCGAACGCCCGATTGCTTCCAGCTAAATCGCTCGCAAATTCTTACCTGTCCAAGTATCTTCTCGGTGTTGAAACCATGGTTGCAATCACAATGGTCGTACAATTCACGAAGCTGCGGGGCCGCTTATACTCGAACCAATCGCTTTATTCAGCATCAACAATATCCAAGGAACAAATCAAGCAAGATCATGAGCCAACATGGCTACAGTGGGATGCTTAGGTTTAGGCCAGCCCCGCTACCGCCCACTATGAACCCAAGCACCCGCACAGCGACAATGACTGTCTAGATTATTTGTTTCTCGAGCGTAAAAATAATATCGATTAAAATACGATGACGTCAATGAGAAACAATTTTACAACCAACACTTCACACGTCAGTCATCTCACCAGCCAATGAAAGATGTAAACACCTTGTACGCGCAGAGCGGGGCTTAGCGGGATGCGACCTCCACATTCTGAAGCAAAATTGCGTCTAACAGCGTAAATATTGCTAAAAGAAATTAAGTAGAAAAATTTACAAAACAAAATATTTACCCAATTAAAACAAAACTTTTTTTTTTTTCACTTCAAGGTCTTTTTGAAGAATTTGCTAAACACACCAACAAACACTGCTGAAATAGTAACCCCAGTACTGGGCCGAAATAACATGTTTTTCGCCAAGGTATTAAATTTGCAAAATTTGTCCTCACCGCATTTTTCAAAGTGAAACTCTCTACCGGCAACAGCGAAGAAATGACGTCATGAGAAGGCAGGGTTTCGCTCTTCGGACTGCGTACATTGTTCCCAACTCATTAAAAGCAGTTTCAATGTGTCAAAAGAATGCTTTAGAAGCTCGCTCGAACCCCCGCGCAGCAGCGCGAAACAAATGCTCGGCGTAGTCCATTGTTAGACTGGCCGCTCGACCCGCAAGCCTGCCTTCCCTCGACGTCACGCCGCCTAAGAGCGCGGGTATAGTTGGATGCGGGATTTGCGCATTGTTTTCATCTCACGGATTTCACAAAAACTATTCTGAATTTCGCGATTCTATCTATAGCATACCTGAGAGGGTAAAGGCCGGTTATTCCGAAAATATAGCTAGTTGGGGTAGCTAATGAAATCGCCGAAGTGCCCCTTTAAAGGGACATTGACACCCTCCCCCAAAGATTTATTTTTTTTATTTTTTGCCAGGTGAACTACTATCGTGTCAGAAGACTACCCAATCAATATGCTGATACAGCGTCGCTTATATTTTTAATTAAAAAACAATACAACCGCTCAATACCGAAACTGTAACTGGTCTGGGGAGGAGGAAGAAATATAGAAGAGGAGAGAGTTGACAAAAGTCACGTGGCTGTGCAACTTTTTTTTTTTCAATCAGAATTTTTGCAGCATTTTAGAAGCCACAAAAATTGATATTATATTCCTTTTTTTATTATTTATTTTGAATATTGAGTGTGTGCCTTCGATATGACTTACGACTTTGATTATACTTGGTGGTTGTGTCTCTAAACCATAGAAAACGGCACGTGACCACGGAGAAGAGAGTGGGCACGATTCAAACCGGCCATTTCTCGATCAGCGGATTTCGCGCAGAAAGAAAACGAATCTCAGCAGCAAATTGTGTTCTGGGTAGTTGGGCGCTCATTTGCCATGTCCAAATAAAAACCTTGGCGAGCATAAATGCCCTGTCAGTGTCCCTTTAAGTGGCATCGGTTTGAAGATGTGTCATCCTTTGGTTACGGACAGCTATACTCGGTTTAACCTTTCAGTCCGACAGCATGCAGCCGATGTTGCGATCCGATAGAGCCAATCAAGTGTAGGACCAAAAGTGCTTCGTCATGGCCCCCGTCATTTCTGCGCGTTTGCTGTTACCAGCAAAACCAATCTCACGCGGAAAAAATTAAAAAAAAAAGCGTAGAATTACGGCGCGTTCACTGCGCGTGATTTGTCTATAGCCGGTGATTTCAAACGCGTAAAGAAAACGTGCCACGTGACGATTTACTTCTGGTGAAGACGCCCGATTGGCTACATCGGGTGGTGACGTCAGCGGTAATCGTACGCTTAATGCGAAACGGGGTATGGAGACGCGCGAGCGGTGAGTCCATCCGCAGAGCGACGCTCTTCGCGTTGCGTGTGCCGCTCGTCAAGATCTCGATCTGGAGCGCCAGAAAGCGCACGATTTATTATTCCCTGGAAGCATCGAGAGCACGATTAAAGCGCGATGGTCACCGGAGATAGCGGTACACCTTCGCGAGAGGATCATTGGCGAGATAGACATCTCCCCGGGTATGCTTCGTGTACGATAACTGGTTTGAACTGGAAGCCCCTTTTTGGTATCTTGAAACCAAGGCGGTTTGTACGGCGTAACCGTCGCCGTACGCTTCCCATTGCGACCATTTGTTGTCGTTGTTGTTGGCACAATTGCATTTGGGGACCCTCCGATAAAAGCTTGGTGGTTAGTTTTAATTTATAGATCAACCCTCGGTGGTAGAATGTAATTCTCAGGAACGCCACAAAAAAGAAGAGAGAAAAAGGGGCTGTGGACATGCAGTCTAATTATTGGGAAAACGAGCGTATCGGAGAGGTACCATGAAACAGCTCCTAAAAAAGAAAGGAATACTGCGAAGAAATAATGCCGCTATCGGTGAATGAGCTGCTTCATTAGGAAAGATAGTCCCGTCAGCGATGAGTCGAACCTATTACAGGTACATAAGCATTCCCCGAATTTATAGATAGGGTAAGAGAACAAATGACTTCAGCGATGACATTGTCATGTGCCGCTGTAGTTCCGTTGAACCGAACAACTGTAAAGGTGATATTTACGGTAAATGAAGTAATCGTAATGTCTGTATGTTTAGGCTGTGGGCAGTTGGGCAGCTCCGATGGGTAGACATTAGCTAGAAATTTCATTTCTTTATCGTTGTGGTTTGGAAAAATCACAGTTCTCGGCTTTCCTTTATTCATGGTTAAAATAAAACGACATGAATATGGAGAACACACCTGTAGAATGAAGAGCTCGCGACGCGCAGTCCATGATCGAGAGCTTTTTCGAGATGCCCCAAAGCTGTACTTAGTACTTGGCTGTCTAATCGGATATAGTCGCCCGCACAATCACAGACATTGTTGCGGCCTGCAAGATCTCGTTAAGACAGTAACAAAGACTATCACTTGAGTTGGCATCGATATGTCACCATCAACAGAAACCATAGGCATCGAAGCCTCCTCACCATGCCAGAAGTTACCGAAACCGGTAACTTCACCACTCGGGTGACACGAAAGCACGTGACCTGAATCATGGAGCCTGCTAGAATTACTGAATTCGTCATAATGAAGTATCGACACCAAGCCGTAAGAACGAAATTATATGTTAAAGAGCGATGTCAACGTTTCAAAGAGCAGCCACAACCGCAGCATCCGCGGCATCCGCAATGTCAGCGACATCGGCGATCAAAACCGAAACCAACCACAATCTCCTCGTGGAGGCACACCCCGACAATCCCACCGCACAAAAGAAAACGAAGCGCAACTTCCGTCCACACAAAACAAAACGGCTTCTGGAAACATACCGGACGATAAAGAGAAAAGTACCGCAAAAGAATGGAAGTGCGAGATAGCAAAAGCGTGGACAACCGCGCAAGAACCAAGCCGAGCGGATGACAGCAGCGACCCCCTCCGGACTGCTACGGCAGATCGGCCGTACTCAAAAGCACAAAAATGGCAGCGTCCACGAATCGCCCCCCAACCGAAGTCGTCGTAGCTCTAGTGTTGTGGCATAGTAGGGAGGAGCAGTCAGCGACGCGACGGAGTTCCATAATGGTTCGTTCGCTCTTTCGAGAAGCGTTCCGGAGGGGACGCGGAAGCCGACGGACCCTGGCAAAATAAGGCAGCAGTCATGGCAAAAAAAGAAACTAACCGTCGCTCATAAATGGAGCAGAGAGGCGGCGGCAACACTGACGAGAGTGCCGCCATAACAGCAGCCACATCAACAAGAAGCAGCGACCCGACATGTCTGGCCTTCGGCCCGCTTAGGCAGTCCTTTGTTCGCTCTTTGTTCCGGTTTCATTTTTGTTTTTCTCTCTCTGCCAATCGGTCGTTTTATTTAGAAACAGCATCTTGGAGAGTCGAGAGGGAGAAGCAGTTTTCCTCCAGAGTATCTTCCGGAATTCGACGAGTGTAAAAATCGGCTGGTGGAAAAAGAAAAACATTAAAAGAAAAATTCAAAGCAGACGAACTGTTGCTATCGCGGGGCTGTTGCTCCTCCGTCCTTGTTCATTCAGCGCACGCGTGGACGTTTTTACGTCACGGATGACGTCACTCGGCGTGTTTTTTCGTCACGCTCGGGTGGGTGACTCGTCGACTGCTAAGGTTAAACGTGCGGGGACATTTTAATGCGCCAGTTTAGGAGCCTATTCATGCCGGCGGATTTAGTTGTGGTCGACTCAAAGTTTGACTGCTCTTTTGTGGCGACGTCGGTCGGGGGGCGACCGGGCATCTCGAGAAAGTGGCACGCTCATTGTGCGTTTTAGGCCTGCGATCGCTGGCATTGGCAGGTGTGTTTAGCATAAAATGTTAACTGGGGAGACTTGGGAAGAATTCTGTTCGTGTGTGTGTGTGTGTATGAGGGGGGGGAGGGTGATTGGCATTCGACAGGCATTTCTGCCTTTAGGTATCCTTTTCTGTGTTCCCGGTAGTTTTTTGCTTCTTTCCTTCTGTGATAAAAAGAACTAAATAAACATTTCAACATTTGTTCCATTTTCCTCATATACGGAAACCAGTTTATTCGTAATGCTCTTATTATTTGGGGAGGGGGGGGGGGGGGGGGGACGGCAACGAACAATAAATTTTATCAGACGCAAAACATTAACAGTTTGTTCCTTTAATACGGAATATGTTGATACGTGTGCATCACACATCCATGTGTACATATACATACATGCATAAATGCACAAGTATGCAGATGCAAACAGGCACATACACATTTGAATGCATACCTACATGCACACGCATTTACACACGCATGCACATATACGATCATTTAATTTATCAATGTTTATTCATCTTAAATAAACTTTAAAAAAAAACACTACATATAATGTTGTTTTTTTTATTCAACAGCAACCTGCAGCGCCTGTATCAGGCATTATCGCCGGGGGCCAACAAACATAAAACGTTTCCGCATTTGCGGCACAATCTCACTTAGGTGGAACATTTCATTGCTTAAAGGGACCATGAAATGATTTTTCAAGTTCCTCCTCCTTAGCTTTCCTCCTTAAAGCACGACGACCAGTTCACGCTTTCCACTTTTCCCCCGCTTCCTCCTCTCCCCCCTTCTACCTTGTCCACCGTTGCCTGTTTCCTCCTCCCACACGGCGAGGAGGATATTCTGCCTTGCAGAATATCGGGTCTGGTCGTTGGCCTTTAACTCAAAAGCGAAATGAGGAATCACGCGGTCATGATGCTTGGGCACCGGTACGATTACTTGACACTTGTCATTCGCAAGCGATGATAGGTGCCGTTTACGGCAGTCATTGGCCACGAATGCCAATTCAGATATTCGTCGGCGGATTGATTCTTGACGAGCGCATACGTCCGAGCGACGCAGTGCCCGTGTCCAACGCGGATCTTTCGTTCGGCTGGGAGAACTTCCGTTTCCGGTGGAAAGGCATACTTTACGTCACGGTCACTTAATTTCACTTATTGTTAACCAAGTTGGGTTGAGTAAAAAAAAAAAAAAAAAAAAACGTAGGTTTTCTTTTGTTTTTGAAAACTGGAGGCAAAAAGAGCATAATTTTTTTCACTTAATACAAAATGATTGAATTTCTTCTATGTTTGGCCCTAATGAGTCTTAAAGTACTGTGCCAATGTACTGTACTAAACATTCCTCCACGTCCGCACTGTACCACACGTCATCCAAAGCTACGAGCTGGCGGGGTATCGCTCGTCCCTACACTTCCCAAGGAAAGTTCTTAACGTGCTCGCAGCCACTTGAGCACCCCATTGTTTCTTAAGTTGCGACTGGGCCCAGCGGTGGTGGACTCTCAAAACATAAGAGGGTGATTTTCTTATCTTTTAGCACTGCATCACCTTTCGGGCTAGATACTGGCAGTTTGCTTCGGGAACTAATGTACCAGATTTCGGAAGATTTCTTCTTTCTTTTCATCGTGCGTTTCATTTAAATTACCGTAGGAACGCTGGTCCTCTTGCCAAGGAGGAAGACAGGGAGGGAAAAGGAGGGGGAGCGTCTCTGCTCCTTGCCACCTCTCAAATTTATAGCCTATCAAAACTTCCACCACGCACAAACTGCGAAGGATCACTCAGCAAACTCGTCTGGCAACCCCGACGCGTACGTATACGTTCTGTCAGAACAAGCCACCCAGTCTCCTCACGCGCATGCGCAGTAAGGCTGCGCCCCTCCCCCCCCCCCCCCCCCTCCCCTCGTTTTCGTATAAGCCGCCACACTTCAAAAGTAGAGAACCACCCAAACCGAAACCAAGACAAAATGTGAATCCCGCCGAAAACATCAAACCAGCAAAAAGGGGGGGAAAAAAAAGGAAAGCACATAGACGCACTCCGTAGAAGTGGCGGCCGCCTGTTGTTGTGCAAGCATGGCTTCCATCATCCACATGCGGGCACACACAGTGTTGCCCGCCTAGTAAGAGAGAAAAGTGGGGAAAAAAAAGCTAAAGACGGCCGAGACACTAAGAAAACCTTCGGAAACATAAAACAATAAGCCTTAATAACAAGCGAGCCCTTCTCCTTTTCGCTGCTGCCCACGAGAAAAACCATCGTAACAAATACAAACTAAAAAAAAAAAAAAAACACGTATTAGACGACGTAAAAAAAGGCGGCAAAAACGTGCTGGCTGCCTGCTCTCCCTTCTAGGAGGAATCTAACCAAGGTCACGTGTGAGTTTCATCTTTATGCGGTTGTGGTGGGGGGAGTCAGGGTGTTGGAGGGGACGAGAGTCACTGGATAGCACGAGGCGAGGGGGTGCAGCCAGCTTTTTTTCCGGATGTAGAACTTCGTTTTTGCCCTCTCCCTCAATTTCGGATATGCGTGCGTTCTGCTTATAGTTCGTATTTTTATGGGTGTTTTCCTGGGGTCTTTAAAAAAGGAAAAAAGTCTCCCCCTCCGTTTGTTGTGGGGGCCGTGTTAATTTCACTCTCTCTTTCTAGCTTTCCGGTTTCCCTTTTTTTTTTTCTGATAGGACGTTTGTATGTAGTTTGTCTTTTTTCTCTTCTCCAAACTTCAAAATGATGTTAGACTCGAAAGGCAACCCTGAGCACTGTGCCAGACTGATCGTCTCCGTGTAAAGTTTCGCAAATCTTTTTAAATGTTTTTTTGCTTCGTTTAGTTTTGGCGGGAGGACCGTTTACAGTCGGGGAAATGGTTTGAGTTCGTGGAAGGAATTATGTTAGTTTATCTACAGTCATTTACGTGTTTTTTTTTTTTTTTTTTTTTTTCGCTTTTGTATCTCAGTAGAAAAGGAGCACCTGAGGATCGTACAGTGCCCCTCAGCGTTGAAACATTGGCGTAAAAAGCTAACCTCCGATTCACGCCGGATTAAAACTATGTTCTCGCAGAATTATCTTTCAGTTAGGCGTATCGCGGAGCTAGGTCAAACCTTGTAAAACTTTAAACTCAACATTTGGAGAAAAAAACAAAAAGTACACGACAAAAGCCAAGTTGTTTGGCGCATCTGCGCAAATCATGAAAATGGCGTTCCGCACGATTTTAACGAAATAACTGAATCATGAAAAGGTCGTATGTTTACTTTTCTCGTCTGCAAACATTTCTAATTTTTTCTATACTTAAAAGAAAACGGTAATGTCGAGCTGGTTTTCTCACAATATTTGACTTTTTTCTTCTTTTTCTTTTTCGTGTGTGTTGAAATCGGGCGACAATATATTAGATAATCAATCTTCGACGAATCTTTGCCAAAAGTTCGGAGGTTAGTCGAACTTGAGAATCGATGTCGAATCTCAGGTTCGACAGCGGTTCGCCACATCCCTACTTTTAAACAGCATTTCTATTACCTGTTCGAGATTAGCCGAAGTCTCCAGCCAAACTAACTCTCGGGGATGATACGATGATAACAAGCGTTATTATTCGGCACGCATCAATGAACTCATGTTTCTCGCGTCATGCAGAAATGGTGACGTTGGCTCTTAGAGGGAACCTGCCTAGGGGCTTCGCTCATTGGAAAACGGGGGTTTTGCACATGCGCAATTTACAAGGCGTATGTGGGAAGCGAGAATGTTTGCATGCAAGGAGTTTCTACAAAATGATGAAGCGGCAAATGAAGGCGGGTTGGCGAAAAGAAATTCCGAATAAGGTGTTTCTTTTTTTGCCGTTATTTTTCATTCCGTTGTTTTCAGAACGTTCGGAGACGGGGATGTTTAATTAATGGGTGGCAATATTCAAGGCCAGTCTTTGGCAAGTTGATCTGTCTTACGGGTCCAAGCCAAGTTTTTTTTCACATTTCTTAAGCTAGGTAGGACATGGGAATGAGAAACAAAATAAAAATGCTTCGACCCTAACCGCTTTTAATGTATTCGCTTAATTATCCTCCTGGAGCATCCTGGCCAACCAGTTTCATTCTGCGATTAAAATATAATACACAAAACAAAGCCTCCTTCTTTTCTTTTTTTTTTTTTTTTTTACTGTTACAAAAATGCGTATTTTCGAATAATTGTTCGTCCTTGCGATGACCCTGATAATAAATCTGATTGATCTTTCTTTTTCCCAATCTGCCAAAAAGTGCCCCTGCCAAGCTTGATCGCGTTGCGCATTTCGAATAATATTCTTATTTGATTTTTTCCCCCTTGATTCATCGTAATTGTGTTATCCAAGCGAGCATATGTATGATGACCCTTCTAACATTTAGTTTTGGCTGAGTCCGAAATGTGCCGGTACAGAAAGCATAGCATCGTTAGCAGACATCCAAATATCCATAAATCTTTCATTTAAAAAAAAATTATAATAATAACAACAGCAATAATAATATTAATAAGAATAATAAGAATAATAATTATACTTTGAGATTTGGGAGCAGCATGTTGCTTCGGGTTAGCCATTGTTTTTGAGAGCCCGCAGAGAGTTGCGCGTACTTTAGAAGTTTCATCGCCGAGGATTAACTGCGGTAAATCCAACAATTTACTTGTAAGGGATCGACATGCCTTTATAATGCCTTGGGTGAAAAGAAAGAGGACTTGTTCCTAAAACCACAATGACAAGCCTGCCGAGGGTATTGTGCGCGCATCCGGTCGTTTGTTTTATGTGTTTCTAAGCGCGCGTAAGCCGGTCTGATTCAGCTCGAGCGCGTAGCCTTGGCTAATGTCCGAATCACATGGTGAGATTTTACTTGCGATTTCGCAGTTGCGACGTCGCTCGTGCGGCGGCGGCAAAAACAAACAAACAAAACAATTGGTGGCGGAGGTTGTGGTGCAGTTGCGCAATCGCGAGAAAAATCGCACCATGTGGATCAGGCTTAATTCTTAGACGCCATTTTACCTCAGAACTGACGCACTGAGTTCACCTGCAAAGTAAGTCCTCACCCTGAGACAGACAGATATGTAGGCACCTTATTCGGAAGCTCGAATTGTGGCGGGAGAGTACGAAAGTCCGGTTCGGCCAAGTTCCGCAGGGCTCGAGCGCACGCAGTTTCGCGTCGTACTCCCGCGCAGCGGCGCTGCTTTTATTGCTAGTAGAACGCAACGACATTAAGCTCATTCGACTAAAAAAAAAAAAAAAGTTTTGGGCGTCTTTTTGAGCTAAAAATATGTATCTATGGTATGGCCAGAACATGGTTGACATTTTTAGAGTATAGGCGCTAGAATATCGACCTTCGCAGCACCCCGTTAAGGTGGCTGTGCAAGCGAGCTGGAAGGTGACCGCCGCTCTGCAGTCTTTTATTGATCCGTTCATCATGTCCGCGGCCACAACACAGCGTCACATGTGCAGAATTTAAGGTCACCTGTATCTGTATCTTTTACTAGTCGAAACAGTAACCGACTAGAATGCGTAAATTATTTTTGGTTCTCCACCACCGCTGGCAGATGATTCGCGGCTGATGATTGTACAGATGATGACTTTGGGAAAACGGGATTGTCGCTGTTCGGCGTTCCTTTCGTTTGCGTGCCCAACTTTCTTTGGGGTTGGAGATACCCTGGGCGTGCTTATTGCCGGCAGTATACTACATTTCTCTCGAGGACTTCGCTCGACCAAAGGGTGTTAATCGCTTTGAGCACGCTCCATGGCTCGGGTTAGCGGCAGTACAGTCCACGACTCTCCGAGGGTTCGGTTACGCCGTCCGCCTATTTTCAGCAGTAGGCGCTTCCCCGGCGCGCCTCCTCGCGTTCTTCGGACCAAAGTGCGCGAAACGTGCAAACCGCGGAGAGCGCGTGATTCCCTTCAAAGTCCGGTCTCGGTTTACAGGTATGGCTAGAGAGCGTGTGGCGTGCACCCTCAAGTGCAGCAGAGAGCCTATAGGTTTAGATACGGAGGAACTGGGACCAGATATGAGAGCGCGGTTGTAATTTAATGACGGACACCTCAGGCGCAGATTCGTCGCGTGGTGGGCGCCAGACTGATACGTTACTCAACACAAGCAATTAAATTACTCGTTATCGATTACTTTCTGAGTAATTTTGTAATATTTTGCATATGTTTATCAAGTACTGATCACATACGTAATCTGACTACCTTTAGAAGTAATAAAATTACTTCGAAGTGTTCCCGGTTTTCCCCTCCACTTTCCGATGGCACCCTTCGTATAAGTTTCCTACCAGGAAATCCTAGACCAAGTCTCCGAAAAGACGAAGGTTTGATAATCCGGTGATTCTAATCCAATAATGGGCAGTACGAGAGATGCGTTTTCGAACCGGCGAAGCAATTTGTCGTTTTCAATGTCTGAAGTAACCGGTAAAGTAGCGGTTAATTACTTTTCCTTTCGAGTAACCTAATTGAATATTTTCAGAGAGAGTAATTGTGTTTGTAATCGATTATTCTTGTTGTTTTTTTTCACGAGTAACGTGTACAGGATTGATAGTGTTCGTGCTTATAGTGGGCGCGAGAGGCTCGGATAATTTTGGAGGCGCGTTAGTGGCGATCGACGCCTCCTTTTTCGCACCTTGCGTCGCAAACATGGCCCGTAAACCATGTGATCCCAATGGAGAACTCGGAAAACACTCGACAAAACTCGGCAGTCTGTACCGTAAACTTGGCAGTAGTGGAGACCCCCAGGCTAAGTTGCGTGTTTTGAAAACCGACACACCCGACGCCATTCCGAAGCATAATGCAAAGCGCAATTTCGTCTGCTTCTTTTGCAGGGGTTCTCGTGACGTCAGAAAGACACCGGGTTCTGATTGGCTCTGATTGAAGGATAGATGGTGGACCTCGAGGCAGCTTACTTTGAGGTATACCCACTATCCTTCAATCAGAGCCAATCAGAGCTCGGCCTCTTTCTGACGTCACCACAACTCCTGCGCAGGAAGCAGACGACTTGCTCTCCACATAACGTTCCCCGTCTAATCTCTGGTATAGTGCAAATGTGACTTGGAAAGAGGCAGTGGACGGAAAGTAGGTTATTGGCACTGGCGGAGATCCTGGTACGCGTTACTGAGGGAAAGTAATATCTTACAATTTCTCCCGGTTAAAAATAGTTAGGTTACTTTATCACTCGCGATGAAGAGCAATTTCCCGTTATTTGAAAAAGTAAACATTGCTCTGTCCCGATTAGTTCGGATTTTCAAAACGACAGAGTTTCCTGCTGTTTTCAAAACCGGCATATAGTACTGCGCATTAACTGAATTCGAATCAGCGAATTATGAACTACTTATCTCGTCAATCCAGGAGTTTTAATTTTTTTTTTAGATATATTTGTTTGTTGAATACATGGTTTGAAGATTTCTTGGAAGCAAAAGCGCAGAAACAAAAGACCCCAGAAGAAAGAAAAGGTGAAAAAGTGTGACAGTTATAAGTGATTTTAGTACCTCCATGAGTCAAATCACCCTCGGGATTACTTCGTAATAAATGTAATCAAATAATTACAATAGTGGCTACAAAAAGTAGTCGATTACGAGTCATTTGATTGCTTGTAACCGCGCGAGTCTGCACCGACAGCTTAAGATATTCGAGGCGTGTCGTTTCTCGCTTCTCCTTTGTGATTGATCCTCTCGCCTACGAACGTCGTAATTTTATTGGCCATTGAGCGACGCCTCTCGGGAGTCGCCACGTCCTATGTTTGTCGATTTGTCGCCGACTATGGTGGTACGGATTGGGCAGTTTAGTACATGACAGCAATGTTAACGTACTCGGGTTACAAGGGCTGAGAAATGAATGCGTGCGAATGGTTACATTTCGAGTTGTTCCTTGACCTATTTTGCAGCAGGAACTTTACACTTACGAATCCAATGACTCGACTTGGTGGATCTTTGTGTGCGTTTGTGTTGTAATTTGGGGCTCGAAACTTTCGAAGTCGTACTCGCACTACTAATGCATCGTACCAAAGTGCGTTTGCAGACACCGTCTGATGCTCGTTTCTTCCTCGTGTCTTGTCACATTGGTCGCACAAAAATTATCTGCCAACGCGTTCGAAGCACGCGTGTGTATGAAGAAAACATGCCTGGGGACATCCTCGGGGCGCAGATTCTTCTACCGTGTGTCTACTGAGAAAACCCCTTCTTTTCTTTTGCGATGTTTGAACAGCAGTCTTACTCCAGCTCTGAAGAGCAACGGCTCTGAAGAGCCACGGTTGTGAAGAGCAACGGCTCTGAAGAGCAACGGTTCTGAAGAGCAGCGGCTCTGAAGAGCAACGGCTCTGAAGAGCTACGGCTTTGACCCGCGACAGTATGGTTGACCATCGGCGTTTGTGTTCAATGAAACGTGCCATTAAAGGAAAGCTCGAGCGGGAGGCATTAGTTGTTAGCGAGTCAAAAAGGATGTATTTGCTGCGCCATTTGCACCAAACTGTGTCAAAGTTTGCTACTACATGCTACACATCCTGCTTCGTTTTACCAAAATGTAAGGAATTTATGCCAACCATTGCGCCACAACTTCAATTCACTTCAATAATAATAAAATTATAATGGCTTGGCTACCCCACCGGATCATTACGATAGGCTTGTGTGGGTTTTTCAGAGTGTTCGACAATCGTCGCAAATAACCTACTTATTACAATTGATTTGGCATTGAACGCTGACAGTATTCGGAAGTTTCGTTACTTAATCTTCGTGTTCGCGGCACTGTTGTTGGCGTTACCCAAAAAGGAGGAACGAAATGCGTTACTTATTACTCGCGAAATAAGGGAACGCTTCACCGACTTACGTTACCTCGAAATAAAAGGAACGCGCTATCGTTACCGATAAAAATTGTCGCACGTTACTCTTGCGTTACTTCTTATTTATAATTAACGGTAACAGCGTTTTTTTGTATTTTTTTACACTTGGACAGAGGGCGAGGGCATTGGAGTTTTTCTAAAGTGGGAGTTTTTGCGTGGGGAAAAAGGCATCATTTTGCAGGCATGTAAAATGAGTGGAATAATTCATGCCTTGGCGCCTCAAAAATATTAAAGACAAGGCAGTGCGGTGCAAGGTGGGTGACCCAGACGAATGGCATATTGTACTTGTACGCAGCCGACGGTGCGAGCTAAAGAGACCAATCAGGCATTTTCAAAAGCACATGTCACTGGGCCCTTTTTTTGTTTATGATTGATCCAGCGGTGATAGAACACGTAATCATTATGACGAGCGCCATGACGGTTCTCTTTTGATGCCGTCTCATCTGTCGTAGCGTCGGCAGGCTCCAGGAAGAAACAAAGTACAGAAACACGAGAAAACAAAAGTAAGTGTACTTTTTCGCAGGTCTTGGGAAGAAGGTGTCACCAGTAACGTAACTACGTTATGCGCTACTCTTTCGAAAACGTAAAGAGTACGTTGCTACGTCACTGAAAAAAAATAGTAATGCGGTACCGGTAAAGACGTCATAGCGTCAATACCAGCAACAACGGTTTGCGGTCTGTCCTGGCGGGTTAGTTAGTTTCGTTGAGTGCGCTTTTCACCGCGCGCTGGTGCACTGCAGAGAAGCGACATACCGCAAAGTAGGCATCGCGATTTTGCGTGTCTTGCTTCGCCGCAGCGCACCGGTGTGCTGAGAAGAAAGCACTCCCCTAGAGCGATACGTGACAAAAGTTCCTGAATGCATCTTCGTCTTGTCTATATATGTCCTGGATTAGGTCTATATATTAAGAATTGCAGTTTCATTACAACCTCTATAACTTGAAGGAAACAAATTTGGGCTCTCATAATTATTGCATTCTAACTTTATTTCAATGGGATTCCGTAATAGCCATCCATAGCAGTTCGTGCTGTCGTGTCGGGATCTTCTACACGCTGCAAAAACCTATAGTTCTGCGTTTGAGGCATTCGCTTCTACCGTGCAATCGATGCCAACAAAAATGTGAACGTGAGTGTGAAGGCAAAGTAGGCATTGCCTTTTAGTTGAACAGGTCAACGGATGAATCTTGGACAGAATATTTGCGATGGTACGAATGCGAATCAAGCGTGCGCGCATGCTCCAAAAGTTCTTTTTTGTCTGCTCCAGAATGAATTTTCGGCTGCTGGTCTCCTGACCTCTAAACGAACGGCGATGCCGATTCAAAGAACAGCCCACTGGGGACGAGTGTAGAAACAGAAATTTAACGAAGTTCCGAGAGAGTGCGTTCCGGAGGGAAAAATGTGTGCACCCACCGACATTTGGCAAAAGGAACAAAAAAAAAAAAAAAAAAAGGGGGAGAAAAAGAATAAAGTAAAATGCCTCCCTCCGTTACCCGGTTCGAGTTCCTCACACTGCGGTGATTTAGTGGTAAACCGACGTGCATTTTAACCGATAGGAAACCCTCCGAGCGCCTGCTTTGGGGACTATTTACTTTCAGCAACTACCGCCCTATCGCTGGCTGGACTTTTTGCCGCCGCCTCAAAACTGAAAGAGGGGTGAAGTCCCCGTCTCCGTCTAAAGGACACAAGGCCCGAGCCTTTCCCCTTCGAACGTCATCGTTGGCGGGCGCCCGACTCGCCCCGAGCGGCGAAATGCTGAAGGTTGACGAGAGGCAACGCCTCGACGGACCCCTATGCAGCTTTGCGGCGACGCTCGGCTAGCTGCAGCATTTTGCCTCTCGGGGCGGGTCAGGCGTCCACCAGTGATGACGTCAAGTGTGGGCCTTATCGTCTAGGTTGCTTTGCTTGGACACGGTCGGCTGACCTCTCGCACATGGGTTGTGTGTGTGTGTGTGTGTGTGTGTGTGTGTGTGTGTGTGTGTGTGTATGTGTGTGTGTGTGTGTGCTTGTGTGTGTGTGTGTTTGTTTGTTTGCCGTTTGGAATCTGTTCTCGGAACACGCCGAAGAGTGGTCTCGTAGCGGAGATTTTTATCCTGGCTGGTGCGGCACCACATGAGGCCGTCGACTATCGACTAGGGATGGCGCGAACCTTCGGAGTTCCGAGGTCCGACCAGGTTCGACCTTTTTGAACTTCGCTCGCAAATTTCGATAAGTGTTCGACTGAAGTTCGACTTCTCTGTGCGTGATAAAATATTAAAAACGAGTCGACCCCAACTGCACTGTTTGTTTTGCGTACGGCTTCATTTTTTAACGCTAATGAGCTAATAATACACTAAAAGTGAGTATGTTTGTTTCTTATATCGCGTAAATATTGGTAACAATTTGTATAAAATATTTAAAAAGAAATAATATATAAATTTTGGTTTTTCAAAATTGAATAGTTTATGTTCAATTCGGGCAGCATTGTCCATAAGTCGAACTCTTTCGAATTTGCTAAAATGTTGAAGATTCCCCTAAAGTTCGCGACGCCTCGACTCTTGAAACGTATTCGGCTTTTCCTTCTGGATCGAATTGGATGGCTTGTATCCAGTCTTCTTATTCTTGTCCGAGAGCCAGATCTACATCTCGGCCAAAACAACGCCGCCTACATTCCTTTTTTTTTTTTTTTTACCGTATTACAAAAGGAAAGGCTCGTGTGATGAATGGCACTTTCAATCGGTTTGACTTGGATTAGATCGAGTTGTTTCGGGAAGCTGCGCGTGCAACTTGTGGTGGCGCATTTCAAGGGCAACTGGAACAACATGACGGAGCGGTCCCTCTCGCTAATGGGTCTGCAGAAGCCAGCATTTCTGAAGTCAGACTCTATAATCGCTCATTTCTATGGTGCCGTGTGGCTACTCGTTCCTCTCAGAATATTGTAGCCTCTATCATCGTCATCGAAACCATTATCATCATCATCATCATCATCATCATCATCATCGTCGTTGCACTTATTCTAAAGGGTTCCCTGACGCCTAGGTGTGTGGCGAGTGCTGACTAAAGCCGCAGCAATGTCACTGCTCACACGTGCTGCAAAGGGCACAATGTTCGTCTGCAGACATGATAACATGATGACCTGGAGGACACACCTGAAGCATGTTCGTCGCATGTTTGCTTCGCACATAATTTTACCTTTACTGCAGACTATCTTTTTTTATGTATAAGCGATGTGCCCGCGCCTTAATTAACGGTCATATCTCCAGGACGGAATTTATGCGTGTATTTGGTACAGTTAATTCTTCAGTCATCACTCTATTCATGGTAAAAGTTTGAGGTTGTGATAGGCTGCGCTAATGGCAACATTATCACTCGTATATTTGTGGACATTGTTTTTTTTTTGTTTTTTTTGCAAAAACGTTGCAATATAATTGAGTTTCAAGGTATTTCGAGAATCTAACTATACTCCATCTCACAAATGTCTGCAGCGCAGGCAAAGGCGCGGGCGAGTGAGAATATGCATCTAGGTTCCCTCTCCCGTGTTTCCCATTTCGGCCACCAGGCCGCGCGGGTTTTCGATGCGCGTCTGGACTGGCGGTGTCCTGCCCCATTCCCCGCTTCTTTCTTTCGCATTTTGTCCGCTCGGTGGCGTCCCCTCCTCCGGAGGTACAAACAGCGCAGCAGGAATGCTTTCGTTGTTGTTATTGTTAAAGATGTAACGCATAGAAGACACTTTACCTGGTCACGCGTTCGCGCCTTTACCAATGTCAGCACTGCGGAAATACGTGTGCGATGGAGTATAAGTTTCAAATAAAGTCACACTGGAATTTCTTTTTAACTTTAGAACGACTTTGTTATTAGTATCCACACTCGGTGACAGGCGAAAAATTTTGTAGAAGGTACTGCAGGCTCCAGTACGTGCTGGTTGCCTTTCTCCGGACTTTGGCTTCGCTTGCGAGGAAGTTGCAGAAAGCTGCAAAAATAAACTATGCGCATCGCCCAAGCGCTCATGCTCCCCGCCCAAGTGTATGCGCTAGCGGTTCGGAACCAGATGTCCAAAGTTTGAGAACTAACTGTTATCTTATATGAAAATTATAAATGATTTTCTTAATTTTTCAATTAGAATGATGATGGCCGACGGAGCCCTCGAATAAAGGAAGCTGACTGGCGCCATCTACCTTAAACGGACGAAAACGGGCGCCATTTTCCCGTTGATATTTCAAGAAAATCACTTATAAATTTAGATAGAAATAACGGCTAGTTCTGAAATATTTCCATCTGGTTCGAACCGCGAGCGCTCCATTTTGATAAACAATAAACGTCCAAAGATGAGATTTTTTTTTTCTTGAGAGGGGGGGGGGGGGGGGGGGGGGGGGACGCGTTGTATTGTATTATGAACCTGTAATTTCCATAACCTGTATTATACCTCCAAGTAGTTAATTTACCTGCCTGAATACCACAAGTAGCAACAGAAAATTTCACAATAAACTACAAAATAAAAAAAGCACCCAGGAATAACTATAGCTAGAACCGACAGCCTCTTAAAGCTCATTGGTGTATAAATAGCCTCCAAGCACACGTGTTCTTCATTCTGTGTGAGTGTGTGTGTGCGTGCGTGTGCGCGTGCGTGCGTGTGCGTGTGCGTGTGTGTGTGTGTGTGTCTGCGCGCGCGCGCGCGCGTGTGCGAGCGCAATTTGACCACGCTTTTCCAGCTTGCTCTCATTTGCTGGCAACTCTGCGCTCGCGTTTCCCATTCGGAATAGAACGAACGGGAGTCTTTATTAGCGCCGCCCGTGCCGTAGGCGTCTACGTTTACACAGGGCGCGTATGATCCGGCTTAGTAAACTTGGCTTAGCTGTTTACGGCTGAGTTGGGACTCAGTCGGGCGACCCGTTTTGCCCGTGACCAGCAGACAGCGAAGCGACCAAATATTAAGCTGGCCTCTCCGCTGAACTTTGCCAATGGGATGATTTCCTGCAAAAGGTTTCTGCCAGACATGGTACACCTTACCACCATAGAGGAACTGAATACCGTTGCTCGTTTACTAACTGAAAGGGATACTTCAACGAAATTTGAAATATTACCGTCGTGTTCAAAAATAGGTTGAATATGATCCACAATATCCGTAAAAGACAATTGCACGTTTGTATTTTGAGCCTGGTGGCTGTATTTTTCGTTATAAACGGCCCACTCTGGCAAGCGCTCGGAGAAGGCCCAGCGGAGACCACGTGACACCCAACGCAATCGTGACGTAGGTCGTCTCGGGACGAGCAAAGCTATGGCGAGGCTGACGTCGAGAGGATGGCCTAGTCGTTCCAGCCACCGAAGCGGCTGCTTTTGTACGAATTTTGAGTGACGGGTTAATCTTGTTTAATCTTGTAGGGGGACAATAGCGACTTCTGCGACACACAAAAGGCATTTTCGGGAAGAGGGGAGTTCCTCCTTCTCCTCTTCTCTCGTCGTGGCCGGAGGCGAGACGACCTCCGTCACTAGCTGTCAATGTTCCTAGACGAGCATTACATATGAGGCGTTAGCGACATCCACCAGGTGCTCTTTGCTAATCGTTTATATCGTTTTAAAATTCCTTTTCGAGACTTTTTTAACGAGATATTAGTATGTTCGATGTGATACTACTCCTTTGAACACTTACAGACCAAAAAATGAGGGCCGAAATTTCGTTGTATCGTAGTATTCCTTTAAAAAGTAACCAAGTCCGTTACTCGTTACTGCGATTCGAAAAGGAACGCGTTACCGCAGCTTGCAATTAACGCTTTACCTTTTCCTTACTCAGAACGTGTCGTTTTTTCTAAAGCAGTATCCGCTTCCAATACTTGCCGTCGTTAATAATCCCTCGCCTTTCAAGGCGTTCATTCGGGCATAACCGCGGCTATACTGGCCTTCCATGTGCACATTTTTTGGAGCCTATATAGCATGTTCTCGTCGCGCAAATTACAGGCGCCAGCTGGTGTGAGAACTGGGTTGTTTCACCTGAGAAGTAGGTAATAACTTTGCTCACTACTTCGTGGACATTTATCACAAATTGCTAAGCGATTGTTTTGCTTACGTGAAACGTTTTAGCATCACAAGCGCCTACGTGCACGGAGCTCCTTTATCAGAGAGTGTAACGCGTACCGTGTGTACACTGGATAGCTGTTCCTAGAAGGAAGTGATACTGCCGCTGATCGGGCCGATAAACCTGCCGATCTTCCAGAGCCTCGCATACTCTCGAGCTCCTCCTCTCCCCCACTGCGCACAAGTGGTCGTGCTCCTCCTCACCCACTCCTCTGGTCACGTGACCTCTCCGTTAACCAATCAGCGTCGAGCACCTCGCTCCTCCTCTTTCATCCGTTAACCAATCAGTGACGAGCCTCGCGGCCACGCTTTTCTCTTCGCTTCACGTAATGCCGAACACCTAGCCGAAGAACGTTTCACCTTAAAATCTAACGAACATACGTTAGGCGGGATCTTATCCCGGCTTATCCAGTCCCCGAGAGGCAGCGGCACAAACAGCCCCCCCCCCCCTTCCTCCTCCCCCGCGGTCGAGATTGCAGTGGGAGAGGGGGAAATGCGAAGGGTGGCGAAAAGGATTTTTTTGCTCCGCCTTAAACTTTTTGTATGTCGGGCTTTAAGTAACTAGGTCATTATGTTACGTCGTTACTGAATAAACTAACTACGGTAGAAATAGGGCGTAACGTACGAGTCTGATTTCTGCCATAACTCGGTCTATGGGGCGTCATCTCCTTTTCTTTTATTTCGTTCAATCATCTCAGTAACGGTAACTAGCCTCACGAGAATTTTTTCGCTTGTCACGTGTCTACGGCAAGAGTCTTTTTTTTTTAATGAATGTTCTGTTTCACTTCAGGTTTCTACTGCAGCCGACGCTAGTCAATCAAGCAGTTCCAAAAGTGCATGGTCATGGCGCTCGACATCCGTGTGCGTTTGCTATCACCGCCTAAACCAGTCACACACGTTGCAGACGAGCCAAATGTGCCGTTACCCCACATTGTACGAGCGTTTGACAACTTCACACGTTTCAATCTAACAAAGTCCCATGTTCGAACTTAACAACAGTTGCTCCTCGATGTTGCTGTCCGCGACACGAGCAAGTGGAAAAGAGGGTAGGATTTTTGAATTTGGAAAGTTAGTCTTGAAAACCACCAGTTTTTCGTGAGGGTTGGATTCGTTGTTCAGTTTGAAGGTGGAAAGGGGGAGAGGAAAGGGAATGAAGGTTAATTTTTGTGTATCTGGCTAATGTTTGGGATAAAAGGGTGCGTTCGATGTCTGGTAACCTGTTTTTTGTAGTAACTGTACGTCTCTTTCTAGAAGTTCAGTGATGGCTGTAGTCTGCCTTAGATGTCTGGGTGTGTGAGGAATCGTGGAAGCAAAGAAAGTAGCTGAATTTGACATGTCCTTTTTTTTTGTCTTTTCCTTCGACTAAATGTTTTCATTTCTGTACCGCAGTCTTCGGCACTGAAAAGAGAATCAATGCCCACTATCTCTCCTGTAGCCGACTGTTACCAAGCGAGGACGCCACAAACTGAAGCCTAAGTAACAAAAAGTTAAAGAGGTCCTGCTCTTTGTTAATATACTGTTTTTATATTCTTTTTTTGAATTCCCCTTTTATAAATTACATCAAAATTACCCCACCGGAAGAAAAAAAAAAGGAACGCCATTCCTTCTTCCGTTTCCGCAAAAATATAACGAGTTCCCGTTACAGTTCCACCGATGAAAAATAGAATGGCGGCGCTGCTTCGTTCCTCCTAAAAAGAACTCGTTCCAGGAACGTCGTTCCTTGGAACGCCGTTCGGTACAACACTGACTCTGCGGTAACTGCCGCTTTCGAAAACCGCTTGGCTGGAGACAGAGGCGACTATTCTAGGGAAGCGTTGCATCCTTGAAGCAAATGTGGTACCATACAGTCGCCGAGGTTGTCAACAACTCACATAATCAAAAATGTATCTCGTCCATCTGTTTTTTGTTTTTTTTTTGTAATTCTTTTATGTAAGATTGTATAGACATTACAGGCGTGAAGTCTATCGCATTCACTTCTGCCGCTGCACCGTCATGACACTTTTATGAGGTCATCAGGCGGAAATCGAGGGACAACTTTCAAGGATGTGGTAAACACATTGGTCGGAGACACGCTCCAGGCACTACACCTAAACTAACAATCCATTGGAGGGCGGAACCAAGCCGCCGTCCGTACGACCCGTCCCAACGGAACCAGCAAAAGACTCATCCTCACTCGTCCTCTTGGCCGAACAGACATCCCCATCGCCATCGAGAGCAAACCGAAACTCAATCACTCCTTCCGCTCCAAGCCGCGGAATTACGTCTCACCACCGTCCCTCCGCTCCATTTGACCGGCGCTGCGCCGTCCGCGCTTTTTATCAGCGTCCGACCAGAAGCACCTTTCGCCGACGCGACACTACACCCCACCGCTGACCGGGCACGCCACGCAGACGTGGCCTGGCCGTGCCCTGATAGCGGTGTGCTTTTTGCTCGCCCCACTTTTATTTGAGCGATTTTCTTTTCGCCCTGCTGCTTAATTCCTTCTTGTTTTCTTTCGTGCTGCGGTGTTTTGTGTCCGTCTTGCGCTTCGCCTCTTCTTCGAGCCTTTGCGGAGGATCGCCTCTTGTGGCCCTGTTTGTTTTTTGTTTTTGTTTTTTTCTAATTTTTGTAGTTGTGTCCGTGGAAGCGTTTGGGGGTTCACGGTTTTTATGCTTGTAGCGTTTCTTGTTTTGCTTAGGTTATCGTGACCTTTACAGCCTGGATCCGTCAACGCGACAAACAGTTACTTTACTTCGCCAACAAAACAAATTAGACGTTTCTTTTTTGGTAACGTCAAGATTATTCATTGGTACTGCTCGAGTGTACGGAACCGTGTTCTTTTATCGCCAGTTCGTGAAGCTAAGCCGTACGAAATCTTTCTAAAAAAAAAAAAAAAACATTCGCCGGCCCTATGAGTTCAAGGACACTGCGTGAGATGGCGCTCGCACTCAAATAATAGGCATTAGGGATTTATGTTATTGAGATGTTGACCGGAGTCCACTTTGGTCCAGCGTTCGCATTATTACGATTTCTGCATTATGTTAAGATGTAATAATAATAATCTTCATTGACCCAAGAGAGCCTCTGCCCCGCAGAAAGATATCAGCACCGTTTTATACCTTGATTGAAAGATGGACAGATGAGTTGGGATTTCTTTTCTGACTGGCAGTGGCTACACTAAATGACGGTGTCCCAGTTAGTGATGATGACGCAGCGTTTTCAATCAATCAGATACATCGCGTTAGCGTGACGTCCTTCGAAAGTGTGTTGACGCGTTATCAAGCCCCCCCCCCCCCCCCCCCCCCCAATTCTAAATAACTCCAACAGCACAAAAGAAAAAAAAATTGCGTGTGATTAACGAACCGTTCTTTAAATTTATTCGAGGACACAGTTACTCGATTAATGGCGTCAAAGACGCAGAGCGATCACTTCTACCTCTCAAGGAGGCGGTACGGCGTCTCGGAACAAATGCACGGCCCGAGGAATCGGTGTAAATCATCCGAGATACACGAAATAATCGAATCAGTATGCCGTCACGCCAGAAACAATCGGAACAAAACGAAAAAGCAACATGGAGTATAAACACAATACGCGAGAAGTAGTACGCGCTCTCTCGCGGTCTGCGGCACGGAGTCCTTCGGCGGCCCGCGCAAGAGAGAGACTCCGTCGTGATCGCGGCTTCCTTGAAACCCTCTCCACGAGTAGCGTCTTCACCACGCGCGATATTACATATTCACGAGACCGGTGCCAGCCTCGCCGGGCTAGGAACAAAGCGAGAGTAGGAAAAAGTTGGTCCCGGCGCCAAGTTGTTGGTGCAGGAGCTCGAGAGCGTTTCGCCGACGCCGCCGCCGCGCAGACGTCCCGAGCCGACCCAGCGATGTTTATATGTCACGTGACCGTGGCCCCCCGCGCGTCGCTGAGCGGCTCTCCAAGATCACGTGACATTCGTAGGGTTTTGGATCGGTGATTCCTATGGGTGGCTGGAGTCTCGAATATGGCACGGAGTCCAGTTATTTATATGTCCTCTCGTGACGCCTTACTTGTAACGCGTTTTTGCCAAGTTGGATGGAACGAGTTAGATCGCCCACTGCGTATGGCTCCTAACCTGTATCGCGTTCCGTGCCACATCGGAGATGTCTCCTGAATCGCGTCGCATGTAAAGTTTTATACCATATCATATCACATTACTCGAAGGGACTTACCTCTTTCTGACTTGTTACGTGGTGTTTCTGTCGCTTTGCATTCTAACGCGTTAGTATTTTGGTTTCATGTAATAATCATAGACCTTAGATTGCGCTGTGTGTAAATTTGCAGAACTTGGTCCTATTTCCGTCGCATCTAATGCGTTCTCCTTATTGCGTTACATGTCGCGTTATTAGGAAGCGCCAATTTATATTTACAATGCGGGATGGAACACTTTACCGGACGTCCTTACGGAACACGTTCCTTTTGTCTGTTTGTCTTCTGGAGGCTTAGGAGAGCAATCAGTCTTTATTGAGCTTCGCTTTCTTTGTGTGTGTTGGCTTTGTATCTCCAAACACCGACAGGCTTCTTTGTTTGCTCATCTATGGGAACAGGATGACAACTGTGAGGGACCGTAAAATGGTTAGCGTGTAGAGCGCAGCCCCTGTTATCCCCCCCCCCCCCCCCCTTTCCCCCTCTCAATCTTGTATAACTCCGACACTTCGCAACAGCCGCATCTATTCGGAATGAATTAATTCGCCGTCAACACGCAACACTAGCGCGTCCGGGTTATGCAAAAGAGGCTTCATCCTAACCTTGAAGTCTTTGTCCAAGTCCGCCTTTCGTAAGCGCTACGCCTTCCACCCGCCTTCACATACAGTTCCGCTTAAAAAGATTAATAAAGAAAAAGATGTAGCAATAATCGGGCGACTGATGTTGATGCCCGCTTTCGAAGTAACTTCCGACAGCTGTCCCTTTTTTTTGCAAGGACCCGAGCAGTCCCCGTCCTCCGGAAGGAACACCTTCGCGCGGCTATAAATATGGAAGGTGGTAAAACAGAAAAAACAAAAACAAAAAAAACCGATCCCTTAGAAAGGGCTGTCGACGCCAGCACACTCACATCGTTCGCCCCCCCCCCCCCCCCCCCCCCCCCTCCCCCACGCGCTTCGCGGGGGCATCGTTTACGACACGGGACCATAGAATAGATCGTGTACGGTACCTTACGTTTACCGCATAACGTTACGGCGTCGCATTCGTAACGCGTTCGTTCTGCCAGGTTACTCTTTTCTCCGCAACATAGTAGCCATCGTTGTGTGCGGCGACACGGGTAGCGGGTGGTCACGTGATTTACGTTCACAACGCTGGATGGATGGATGTTATTGGCTCCATTTGTAGCGGGCGGTAGCTTGCGCCACCTAGTTCAAGTCTAAGAAGACGAACGTACGATTCCTCCCGCCCTTCTAAGCCTATTTTCTTCCTTTATCTATCAACGGTGGATTTGCTGCGACGGTTCGTAGCATTGGAGAGTTGTAACGGATCGTTTTTCTCCTCCGCTACGGTGTCCGTAAAGAAAACGCCGGAGCTGCGCATGCGTGCCGCCAGCCTTGTCTGCATATAGTTCAAGGTCTCGTGGCGGATTACGGAGCGCTATGCGGGTGCTTAGCGGGCTGCGGAAACGGTCTACTAAAACGAATCCCGGACAAAAGCTCACCGGACAAAAGCTCACTGGACAGAAGCTCACCGGACAAAAGCTCACCGGACAAAAGCTCACCCATTCTTTCACAGACCCGGACAAAAGCTCACCCCTATTTTCACAGACCCGGACAAAAGCTCACCACGAGAAAATTTCATGTTGGTCTTAACACGAGTGCGGACAACTTAGGTGCATGCGCGCGACACAAAAAGGCAACGATAAATTAAATCTGACAGGCGAATGGTTTGCTGATTTTAATAGAAACAAGTTTATTTATCGATTGGTTAGAAGCGAATGCAGTCCCCTCCACTAGCTCCAGCAGTATTGGTAGATCTCGATGTACATGCAAGCTCTCGCAAATATTTCTAAGACGATTCTGCAGGTGCAGAGTAATTTTTCGCACCCGCTTTACTGTAGGCTCACCTCTCCGGGCTTTTGTCAATGCCGTGGCAACGAGCTCCTGATTTTGCTGTAGGCATTCAATCAGCCTCAAGACGCTTGGATGGGCGTGGCCGACGAGCTTCTGGAACCCGGTACTCTTTCGCAGGTATTCATCCGGTCTTTATCTTGAAGAGCGGTGTCGTACATATTCCACCGTACCGGGGGAAACTCCGGTCGCCGTCGGCGCAGAGTCAGGCGGAGGGAAAAATTCGCTCTGGGTGCCGCTGCAGATGGAACAGAAGCATAAAGAAAGAGGCCGTTGACATACGTGCAATCAAAGTAGTCCAGCAGGTAGCCGATGTCACCGGTAGACTTTTCCCTGGTGGTTAGTTCTTGTGGAACAAGCTGTGGTGGAAAGAACCTGAGCCTATCTAAAATCCCGCACAATTTTCTAAACTGGTCATCTGTCTTGTACTTTTCCAAAAGGCCGAAATCCCGTTCTTTCAAAGTATTTTTAAAAAATTCGTAACTCAATGGTGGATGAGGTACAAGTTCTCCTAAAAATGGTCCCATGTCCATTGCGTCCGCCCTTTATTTCAGCCCGTGTTTCGCCCGGGTATAAAAAAAAAAAAAGAAATCGAGGTGAGCTTTTGCCCGGGTCTGTCAAAAAACGGGTGAGCTTTTGTCCGGGTCTGTCAAAAAAGGGGTGAGCTTTTGTCCGGTGAGCTTTTGTCCGGTGAGCTTCTGCCCGGTGAGCTTTTGTCCGGTGAGCTTTTGTCCGGTTACCACTAAAACTCCCTATTATCTGATGTCCATCGGAAGCACGGTGCCGTTACTTGTAATTGTTTTTTCTTTCCTGAAAATGTGTCAAAGGTTTGTTTGACTAACGCGGTGTTCTTACGTTATTTGTAACACGGCACCCCTTCTCCGTTTCCATGCAATGAGATCTCCGTAGGTATTCGCCTCGAGATCGAACCGTGTCGCCACCGTGCGGCCGAAGTTGGAAACCCGCGAAAGCGGGGATACCGCCGTGCGTCGTCTGCTACGGGCGCACGCACAGAGCATGAATATCGACGACGCAAGCCCGTTTCAGGCTGAGCTTGACATTCCTTATTAAATGTTATGTTTTTCTTGCCGTTTCTTCTTACTAAAGGTTGTATTTTATCGTTTCCCATGCGTAGAAATTCAGCAAAGCGATTATTATTAAGTCGGAAGCTTCCATAATCTGAGTCGTATTTTTTTTATCTCGCACAAACCGTGGCTTCCATAAAGCGTTGAATGTTGAGTGGGTCTGTGGTTTGATTAGAACATTAACCCGACTGATCGCTATCCTTTAATAGACTAATCACTCAATAAATCCGTATGTGGATTTTTCGCCGGTAATATTGCGTAAAAGGCGTAAAAACTGCACATTTTTTTCTGGTTTTACTATGTCATAAATGGCATATTGCATTCCCATTCTTAACTTCACGCTGTGACTCCTACAGAAATATGAACACGGGAGGCCTTTTAAAGTGAAGTATTTTTTTAAAGTTATTATATAAACGGTATCATCACCCTCGGTGAAATGAGAAGCACGCTGAAGTGGTTTACCGTGCAAGCCTGTGTCACAAAAAGAAATAAAGACGTCAAAAATATTAAAGCAGGCATTTTTTACTCCCTGTTGACTTTCTCCAGCACAAGACTCCAATTAACCGGCAAAAAAAAAAAAATTGCAATTAAAGTATTACTTGAATAATCTGAAAGTTAATCGATGAACTGCCCAGTCCAGGTATACGTTAGGTGAGGGTGTTCGGAACGTCTCGTGAAGGTCGCTAGCCCTCATCAGTAAAAGAGTATCACTGGGCCCAATCCTGTCTGTGTCGCGGTGCGCGTCGTTTGTTGGGGTTGCAGAGTCTATTGTGTTTGAATACAAGATTATTTAGCAAGAAATTTATAGTATTAGCCTCTTGACATCCGCGGCCCTCACCGAGCAAATTGAAGCGGGTGAACCCACACTACCGAGAAAAACATTTAATAACAGGAACATTGCTGCGTTGCTCGGTTACACTCGTTTATTACAGTCAAGGTAGATATATTAGAACAGTTTGTTTCACTTGTTTCAGTTGTCCTGCCAACCGTGCAGTTGGCAGGGGGGCTATGTTCGACAAATATTTCGTTTCTCCTAAAAAGAAACGTAAGTGACGGAAGTGACGATATCACGTCTGATTGGTTAGAAGCTCAAATGACGAAAGAGGGAAGTTTCGTCATTTGAGCCTGTAACCACGCAGAATCGATATCGTCACTTCTGTCACTTCCGTTTCTTTTTAGGAGAAACGAAACATTTGTCGAACATAGCCCCCCAGATCTTAACTAGAAGAGACACACCCTCCTCATCGCAACGCAGTAGGTTTGTTCAGACTCCAAAAAACTTACCCACACTATGGCAAAGTAAAAGAGCAGAGGAACTCAATAGCATGGTAATTTCCAATACAGCGCTAACTTATCTTCGATCTAAATATTTATATTACTGCAAAAGCTAGAAGTTAAAAAAACAGCATAGAAGCTGCGATTTCACAGCCCACAGTACCAGTATTATGTTATCTGGGTTGGAATTTATTGTTGTTTCTAATTCCCACTTTGATGAATCGATACACATTTTAAAAGAAACAAATATTTAACACAAATATTCCAGTTCAGCCGGAGACAGGCATCAGTCGTGGTGATCCATGCTTTACAACGTCCACCTAGAGCAGACGACGCACCCACAGAAGCGATTATATAAATTTAGGCCGCACGCTGGCAACACGATTCAATCTGCACTGAAGCACCGAACAATACCGCATCCTTTTCCGCTAGAATTATTTTACCACCGGTAGTATGCGACAAAATAAACGCAAGAATCTACGCCATCTCGCGCGCGAACGTGGAAAGCCTATGGGGCGACCGTTCTCCTATCCCCGCTTTGATGACGATGATAGCGCGACCGTAGCGCCACCTCTAGGTCGATCTCGAGGCTAATAACGCGATACCAGCGTCGCCGTTACGTTTCACCTTTTAGTTACATCCCTCCACCTTTAATGCGTAGAGACGTAGCGAATTACGGGGGCGTAGAGGTCCACCGGTTACATCGTTTATTTGATCGCGTTACTTTCTTTTCCGCGGGACCGTGTGACGAGTTTTGGTCCGCGTACAGTGGCTTAAAATCAGTTGCGCAGGTCCGTTCGTTTTCTACATCGTTCTGCCGAAGACAAATTTCTATGCTAATTTGAATAGTAGAAAAAAAGAAAGACCCCAAAAGTTGTCCACAGGCTGACTTGTCTCGCCAACACACACGCCCACGCACGCTTTCATACGCGCGCAATGTGAGGTTAATCCGTGTGCGTGCTTACGTGTCGGTGTGTGCGTGCTCGTTCGGTCGCGGGCACGAAGGGGATTGTTGGGCCGCCGCCGCGCTCCATAACGGGCAAGCCCGTCAAGGTCACCTGAGATCGGTTACAACCGGCCCTTGTAGACCAGCCCGTGCTCGGATAAGTGCAACGTAAGGACAATACACCCAGCTACATCACACACGCAGACACAATGCTAATTCGAAGATGCAAGAAGCGTACGATATACTAAGGTGATAAAAAAATACAAGAAAAAAAAAAAAAAACATAGCGCCGTACTGTTTTGAAATGGTAGACCCTCTTTCCCTCTGCGACCCAATATATTCACCAGGTTGGTTCAAATTGGCCGAGGTTGTTTTTTTGTTTTTCTTTAGCGCGCGTATCATATGAAGGCTTCGTTGCCGCAACCGGGAGAATAGGAATGCAGACTCGATTAGCGCGGCCAGACTGGACTATCGAACCACTTTGTGTTGTTGTTGTTGTTGTGTTTCTTTATTATTGCGTGTGTTGCTTATGCGCGGGATTTGCTGGTGGCGGCGAATATTCGGCTGTCGTTGTTTCGATGTGTTTTTGTTTTACCGTGAGATGGTACTCCGCCGCGTCTGACTTGATGACTGTGTAGTTCGGAGCGATAATTGCTACGTACCGGTATTATTATCATGGTTAAGGTTCGCACGCGGCGATTCGTTTCACGAGGTCTCGTCGGATGGGTGCTCTGTGCGGGCGGTATCGCGTTAGCGGTATCGAGGTGAGGGTAGCGGGGACGAGATTATAAATGTCGCGGTTTCGTATTTTTGTGCGCCCTATGACGAGTACATTGTCGACGGCGTCGAAATGTAACCCACGTAGGATCTCCCAGAGACACTCCGTTTCGGATATCGAACATATCGGGATTTATTTCCCGAGGCAGCTTAGCGCACATCTGCAAACTGTACCGGTTTTCAGTGCATTGTGTGTGCAAGTGTGCCTCGATCCAGTTGCGTACATTTCGAGCACATCGTGCAATTTGTTATACAGTATTCGAGTTCAAAAGAGAAGCAGTCGCTCCTTTATGAAGAGCAGTGCTTGCATTTCTGAAAACTTGTCGACCCCATTCTAAAAATTAAAAAAAATATATATATAATCTCGGAAACTTGTTTTGCAATTGGCTGCGACAGTGTAATTGCTTATTGGTCTTTTTTTTTTTTTTTGAGAGCGTAAATTATAATTGATATATAAAGAAATATATAAATTTATGTCTAAACATATACAAAATTATATAAATGCAAATGGAGTTTTGTGAAAGCTGCAATAAAAATATTTATTGTTAACTCGGGGAGGAATTCATAAGCGTATGCTTTCAGAACAGTTATCTTCGCAGTCTACTCAATGAAACATGATAACTAAAAAAACTAAAATTCGCTATAACTTGGCATGCACCTAAGACTTTTTTTTTTTTAGGCCAGAAGATAAAAAGCGTTCCTGTCGGCTAGTTGCGCGTTTTATTTGTCAAAACAAAGGATAGGAAGAAAATCTTATTTCTTTTTTCGAAACATTGGTCATTTTTGTTAAATCAAACGTACGCAGCAACAGTTTTCTTTTGAACATTGTCACAGCAGATGTTGATGTTTATCCTGGTTCGTTTAAAAATATGTTTTTTTTGTGACCCACGTACAGTGTTCTTCGTCCAGGATGTGTTGGGTGAGGCCCAATAAAGAGCTTTATTGTTAAAAAAAACAATGAAAGTGAAAAAAAAAAAGTATCTTGAACAGTCTGGTTGGGACACGCGTGTTGAGAGATTAACTTCACACGAAAAGGAAACCCTTTTAGAGCACTATTGACGGCGCGAGATGCGATTTAGTCGGCAGTCACATCCTTTCCACTTGTTTTCTCTCTCGGCATTTCGGGCACGTGGAGAGGAGGAGAAAGTGGATGACCACCTCGTTGAGGTGGAAAGAGTCTGTGAACATTCCGTGACGTCATGGGCTTTGCGCGCATAAAATATTTCTTCTTTTCGCGTAAAATTAAATTTTCGACAAACGTGTCCCAACAAAATTGCTAAAATGAATTTTTTTTTTTTTTTTTTTTTTTTTAGGAGCCTTATAACTCGAGGGGTAATCTTATGGGAAGCGCGTGCTTTCACAACAGTTGTTTGCCAGTCCTTTTATTGCGAAAGCCATCTGCTCAGATCCGCTTCCGTATTCACCAGAAAGGTCCTTCGAGCGACAGTTGCGATGGCACTTCCCAGAATCGATGAACTCTCCGTTGTCCATAAAGCCCGCGGCGCAAGGTTGCGCGTCAACAAGTGAATCCTATCTGAAACACACGAGCTACTGGAATTTATATTGTATCCTCTTGGCGCATTTCTACATCGGACATCAGCCTGAGCTCTCCGTGAAAATTTTTATTCTGAATATAAAAAAAAAAAAAAAAAGATATTTCGTAGAGGACCTTATTAGGCCAACTGTCATTGTTCTTCCTCTATTATCGTGTTTGGCTGTCTTCTTGATAGACCCCTTAAGCCGTATCTGTAATACATCGCAGCCTGCGGACTCTGAGGCGTGTTTGTTCCTTGTATGACGGTCACATTGTTCACAAAGAAAATGTCTGCCAACATGTTCGTAGCAAACATTCTTCAAAAACGCTTGAGGCGCGTAGGCAGTTCATTTTGTCATCATGTCTGCTACGAACGCCGTTTCTTGTTCGGTGTATGGCCAGTGTAACTCGGGTTTAGTGAGTCGCCCAACGCTGACGGTACTCACGCTTTGTAGTGCGTCCTAAAATATCCCTAGCAGTATTTCGATCTGTGGATCGAATTATCATTATATATAAAGAATCGCCTTGGACCAGAAACGCATTCAACGCTCGAGTGCAATGTCCATTTTCCTGATATGGGCCGCCGAGTCTTTCTTTGACACCACGCCTCGTCGTCCCTTTGTTTTCTTTATTGGGAGAATATCGAGATTGCGCAAGACTGAGGTGCGAGAAGATATATCGTGCCATACCCTCCTAATATACTGATAAAGCCTGGCAGATCGCCACGAGAAGCGACCGTCGAACTGGAAAAGGTGGAGTGGCGGACAACGGATGAGAGGAGAGCCACGTGACTGGCGCCCCGCTCGGCGTGACGCCGAAACACACGTCTCCCGAGCGAACGAGTGTGTTTCGGGTCCTCGCCGCTGCAAAAGCTGTGCGCTGACGTCCAGGTTCCCCGAGAAATGGCTCTTCGATGCCCTGTGCTACCAGGTCCTCGCGCTCCAATAGACCGATGTCACTAAGCGAACTGCGCAGGCGCGCGCATTCCGGAAGTGGTGCCGCCGCCATGCTACTTGTAGTCATCCCTTCCCGACTTCCCGGCTACATACGGCTGCGCGTACGTACATCATCATATATTATCATTTGGCACGCCCGGTATCACCTTGATTCTCTTGCATGTTTTTACTTCATAAGACTGTGTTGTTTGTGATGCCTTACTTTCCCCAGCAGGTGCAGAAAAGCAGTTTCAGTCGTCTTATCGCTTTAGAATCGCTTTGTCGTCTGCTTCGTCGTCGTTGGCTTCTTCGTCTTCGTGAACGCGTGAGCCCACTGCCGTTCACGGGGTAATCCCACTGCGGCCGCGGAAAAAACAAAACAAAAAAACAACGGCGCCACTACTCGAGCATTCCGACTTCTCGGACATCTCGATTACCTTGCAAACAAGTGAACATCTAATGCAATGGCAAAGAACACAAAAATTCGAGGGACCATCGGCTCGGTGTAGCACCACGTAACAGCATCAGATGGGATGAAAAACTGAGCTTGGCGGTGCTCAGTCTTGTGCATAACGTTTAATCAGCTATCAAGTAAGAGGAGCTAAATAGACTTTCTCGGTCAGCGATAGTTTTCTAAAAGTTGTTTCATTCTGGTTGACAGCCTGTGCGACAAAGTACAGATGAACAGCGGGAGAAGCCTGCACACAAAGGACTGATCTACAGAAAGGCCTTGCCTGACGCGCCGTAATAATTGGCATCTATCAAAGAAAAAAAAAAAAAAAAAAGCAACCATGCCAGATACTTGAAAGCTTGGGGTGGAGATGATTTTTCGTGCACAGTTTCTATTCAGTTTTATTTTGTTTGCGCAAGATCCGAACGCTAACAGTCGCCCGACGGGGGAAGCCTTTTTCTGCGGTCTCGACTGGTGCTAGTGCAAAATGGATCAGTAACACCAGCCTAATAGACCGCCACAAAATGGATGAGGTTCGTTTGTTACATTTTTGGCGGTAAGTACGTGTTGCACTTCTAAATTGTATTATGTAATTTTTTCGCGTTGGTATGGAAAAAAAATAAAGGCTGCTTCCGAAAAAAGTTGTTTGATATCACGTGGTGCATATCGGAAATCGCTGCTCTTTTGTAGTGATTGTCCTGATCTTTTGAAGCACAGTTGTCCTTGAAACATGTCGTCGCAATAACAGTTATAACCACCAAAATACACCGATTAAGAAGTGTTTAAAAACGGCCTCCGCAAAGCAGTGCGGAGGTCCTATTTGAGATAGACCAACGAATAGGCCGCTACGGAGCAAATGGTTAGAGAGATTCCAGCTTACGGAACACTTCGGCACGCTCTATGTCTCGTGCCCTGCAATCTTACATATTTTAGCTGACGTGCAATAATTGGATATAAATTATGAAGCAAATCGCGAAACAAATTGTAAAACGCTATTTTTCCCGCCGCACTGTCCGGCTCTGTCGACCTTTCTTTGCCATGCTTCTTTCTTGCGGGAAGACATAATATCCGTGGCCTTTTTGCCTGGTGCTGTTATTATAACTCCGTGGCATCCAACATGTGAAGCATCCGATTGAAAACCATGAGTCAACACCTGGCTAAAAGTCTCGTGCTAACCCGAAAATTTCCAAACGCCGGGCGTACAATGCGCGCCGACGCGGCCGGAAAACTGGGGAGAACTACAGGTACCAGAATGCACCGCGGCAGCGGTGGCGTCGCGCAACTCCTCGTGAGATCGGTCTATTCTGCGAACGGGAAGCCTATTGCGCCATCGTCGAACTGCCAGGAGGCTATGATCGTGCGAGGGAACTCATAACGGGCCGTCAACTCGCGACTCTCGCGTACACGTGCGATTGGTTCTGCGGCGCAGGTGTTTGGAAGCTGGCCAATCGGGCTCACTTTCCGATACTTTCCGTTTCCGTTACATATTTCATATCAGTTACGAATACCGTACTACTTACGCTACTTATTTGGAATAATGGGTAATGGTGTTACGTGACTCGTTACATATTTTTCCAAAAACTTTAACAAAAGAAAAAAAGAACTTACACTTCAATCTTTTCGTGTTTTAGGCGCTGAGTCATATGAATTCTTCCACTCATCCCCCATATCTTCGAAAGTTTGCCTCTCCTTTCACCGGGTGGAACCATAAAGAAGTCAAGGTAATTTTGTTAAGTTTCTGCGTGTGCATAACGTTTCGCGA
Source organism: Ixodes scapularis (assembly GCF_016920785.2). Lineage (NCBI taxonomy): Eukaryota > Metazoa > Arthropoda > Arachnida > Ixodida > Ixodidae > Ixodes > Ixodes scapularis. The sequence goes on from NW_024609837.1 coordinate 65,756,321, forward strand.
ACTGTGGCGCTTATGCCCGTAGCGTCGAACCAGTAAAACGTTCTAATTCATAAATAGAAAAAACGAACGCAAAATTAACTTGCATTTCTTTGTATCGGTAACGGTAACGCATTCCAATTATTGGCAAGTAACGGGTGACGTACTTCGTTACATTTTCGCAGTAACGCCTACAACACTGCTTTCCTAGCTTCCACTCCGCTAGGCCACGACGTGCAACGGACGCACACGATATCGGAGTTAGCTTCGGTAAAAACGCAGTTGTACATTGTCACTAAAATAAAAACGAGAGACATTAAATGGTACATTTATTTGAAACCCCTTCAGCTCCGAATGTTTCGTCGAGTTTATTGCGACAGATATGTTTAACAGGTACACTACTTGTACGACCTGACACCATGGCCCTGTGAGCAAGGTGGGCATATGGGATATCAACGGTGTACAGCAGGCTGCCGTCATGTTTGTGACGCATCAGTCATCACAACTTTTCATCAGAGAGGAGCGAAATTACGATCAAGCGAGTCCTAAAGTTCAGAAACGAGCCCAAAAGGTATCCAACACTGCCCGCACGGCACGATCAACAAGAACCGCCACAAAGGCCCGGAAAAGAAAATAAACAAAACGAAAGCAGTCGGCAAAGCTATAAGAAGTAACGAGAAGAGGCCGAAAAGAAGAAGCTCGCTCGTGAGTCCAGAGGGGCGAGCGTGGCGTTCTCGGCTGGGCGGGGCAGCCGCAGTCAAGAAGCCACAAAAGCAAGATGGCGGACCTGTTGGTCCAGCGGCGGCGGCGCGAGAGCTCCCCTTCTGGAATCCGGATGCGGAGGACAGGTTCCGTGGCCGGGCCGCCCGGTGTGGGCGATCACGCCGGAGAACGTGCGACGTCGCTCTCCCGGGACGCGTGCTGCAGAGACCGACGGACGGAGGGCCGGCTCGCTCCCACCGCGGCGCCGCCGGCCAGCTCGGCCTCTATTGCCGCAGGATACTATGCCGCAGTCGTCCTCTCACCTCCGCTGCGATGCTCTAGAGACCGTGGGTTGCGACACTGGATTCCTAGGAACCCGTCGGGTTCGCCAGAGTACTTACTCTCGGGTGTCCCTGGGGCACCTGAATTCTCTCGTATCGTCCCTACTCCGGGTAAAGGGTTTTCCCAGTTTAGGCGGCGTGTGTCCGAGCCACGCACTTATGCGCAACCATGAGCCAAAGGCCTATGGTTTGTTTCACTGTCGGTCCAACCACAGACTTCGCTATATGACCGCTAAAACCGTATCGAAACAGCGCTCGTGGTCTTTCCGGATTTGTTATCGTCAACTAAACCAATCAAATTCAGAAGAAAAAAAAAATAGCGGTATCGTGGCGTCATTGGGGCATTGTAGTAGACCGTTTCCGCAGCCCGCTAAGCACCCGGATAGCGCTCCGTAATCCGCCACAAGACCTTGTACTGTGCAGACAAGGCTGGCAGCGCGCATGCGCAGCTGCGGCATTTTCTTCAGTGATACCGTAGCAGAGAAGAAAAACAGTCTACTACAATTCCCTATTGACTTTGTCGGTGATAGCAGACGTACAAAGGCGACGATCGCCGTGATGATGCCGTTTCGGCACTGTTTGATTGGCTGCGTAGCTTCGTTCACACGCTAGGCGCTACACCCCTAGCGCTGACCTCGCGCTAAGCGCGTGCTCACGGGAGCGTTCACCAGCTTCGTATCGCACCGTCAAAACTGTTGCTCATGGCAGACGATAAGTAGCAGACGACACGTGAGCAGCGTGTCCTGTCCTTGATTGTATGTTTTGCCTGTGAATCATGTACTTGCTGTCCAAGAACCGCGGAGGAAACAGTGACCTTTACAAAACTTTGTGCCTTTATTCTCTGTCTATCTTTGGGTTGATTCCGGAAAATACGAAAATTCTGTTCAGTTCCAATAGTCCGTAAAAAATGGGGTTGTGTGGATATTTATAGAGCGTGTAGTTGGTCAGCCTTTCTTAAAGTTGCGACGAGTCACTCACTGTAGATGGGCAATTTAGCCAGTGCAGTACAACCGCTAGCCTGGGGTCTTTAACGTGCACCACGCAGTAGGGATACACGACCGCACGCCGGTACGATGCTCATCCAAATCGAAACGAGCAGGGGTGGGATTGATGTCAGGATCCCTGGGTTCTGCAGCGCGAGCTTTTGCTCCACGTGCTCCGAGCTGGTGTGCTAGTCCACTAGCCCACTCGGCCACCGATCCCCCCAAATAGTCCCTAATTCACAGCATGTATATACGATTGCAACATGCAGCGCAAGCAATTTCTCGCATGCAGCGCTTCGCTGCATGTGAGAAATGTGCCAGTAAAATGTAACATTGCCGAAGGGGCATCGGTTCTACGGCCGTCATTGATGGGGTAGGCGTTTCTGAAATCACTCTAACCACCGGCGGCAAAAAATAAAAAACGAAGAAAAAAATTGTTTGTTTGGGCGCGAGTCTGGCAACCGCAGGCGCGCCTCAGCGAGGCTCAACCATCATCAACATCGTCGTCTCTCTATTTGCTGTGTCCACAATCGACTACTATATGTACACATGGATAGGTGTACGCGAGAGGGTCTAGGGGCACGAAACTTTGTCCCAAACCTGGCGAAAAAGTGCAACGAGAAATTCGCGTTTTTTTCCCATTTGTACAACTGTCTACGGGATCAAATATTATAGACCTCCGCGAGCTTGACTGTGCCTTCCCTATTTCAACTGTTCTCTTTGTTCTTAATACTGTTTCAAGTCCAAGTTCTTGTGTCGGCGATGTAACAAGTTAATCGATTTTACGGGCTCTTTTAGAAAATTATACTCTAGAGGCCTGGGATTGCAGAAGTCACATCGTTCACGACGCTTAATAGCTTAAGGCATCTTTACATCATCACGTAATTTTATCGCATGTCCAGAAATGTTCTCCATTACACTGCTTCGAACCGTCTGCAGCCGAAAATGTGCTGTCAACTGGGGTACTCTTGCCGTCTTCTCAAAGGGCTGTATTTATTGGTGAAACAAAAGCGACACCAGCGCCACCAAGTTATCCATTTGTAGGGCAAAAATTAGACAACCTGCTAACACTTTACAGAAAATCGAGTCCTTCCTATTTTGTTTTTCAGCTATCCTCGGATTTCAAGCTCTTCCGCGTACAATGCAAGAAGCCCAGTTAAATATTAGTTCACTATACGTCCCGCAGGACATACAAAACCTGACCCAGTTAAGTTTCATAGACTGAATAACGGTTAAGAGTTGAGCTTGTTGGTACATACTTGTAAATTTATCAGCTTGAACTTTAGAAATAACCAGAACACAAAGACCGAAAAGACAGGATATGACACACAGCTGTGTGTCATATCCTGTCCTTTCTGTCTTTGTGTTCTAGTTATTTCTAAAGTTCAAGCTGATATATTTACAAGTTTCATAGGCATTGCGAACCGCCTAAATAAAAAATTAACAATTGCAACAGGGAGAAAAAAAAATTTAGCCTTTCCACTTCGGTGAAGAAGGAAGACCAGCGAAGCTGTACTACGGTGGGAATTGAAGTAATGGCCGGCCGCAAGTCGGCAAGCCAGAGGGGAAAGGCTGAAAAGGTTGCCGCCGTCGCTCATAGATGGCGGTAGCTGTCCAGAGCTTTGTGACATCATTTGTTTGCTGGCGGACCCGATCCTGGGAAAACTAGCCCTTAACAGTTCCGCTGTAAAACACAAAGAATTAGAAGACAGACATGCACTCCGAGCGATAACAACCAGACGTACATCACTTCTATGCGTGTCTGTTGTTTCTTAGCGCTTTAATTCTCACGCTATACAGTTCCCAATAGCCAAGTGACCCTGACGCACAGAGGGGAAAAATACGGACGAAACACTAATCAATACACAAAACTCCAATGTAATTTTATTAATGGTGCTCTAGGGATATTATGTCATTCTTAAGCTTGCGCGCACTTCCGCTTTAGCCCGAGTATCCATATTTTTCGCCTACAGGAACTCATTGCCGCGTTCCATTTGCATCGGCAGCGCGTACACCCGTACACAAAAGAAGAAGACGACGTGGGCCTTTCGCGGCCCAAGACCGCCGAACCCGGTGAGCATAGCACCGTGGAGTCAGAGTCGTCACGCATTCCCCGACCACATCTATACGAGGAGACCTCGACTCATTGTCATTCAAATACGGCTCTCGATCCGCCGCCCCTCACGAAGCCGCGTGTTCCGAAAGCCGACCTCTTACACGACTCCCGCAGCCCCGAATTGAAAAGTCTATTACTCGGGTTCATTGTGTCCGCTCAGCAGGCCGCCGCCAAACCTTCGACTCTAATCTTAAAGAACACCCTCGCGGGGGAAGCTCAGAATTCCCGCATCTCCACCCCCTAAGGCCATCCTAATCATTCGGTCTTGTACAAGGTGCAACTTGTAAGCTTCTCTATTCTTCGTCTCACTTCCACGATGAATCGCCGCAGACGCTACGAAGAATCGTAGCCAATCCCATGCCTCCTGCGACTCACATGACCCTCTGGAGAGCCGAAGCATCTCTCGCGGAGCGCGTTGTCACGTTGTCACCGATCGTAGCCTCCGCTGCCGTTCATCGACGCGCCGCCTTTCTAGCCCAATCTCAAATATATATATCCTCATATGTATCTGCCCTTCGGACCTCGTCCTTTTGAGCCGAAACGGGACGCGAAATCACGACTCCCCGATTATGCAGAGCGTGTCGCAAACTCGCTTCATCTCTTAGCCGCTATGGTATGGTAACAACTCCCGTCTCTAAGACGCCACCCCCTCCCCCCTCCGGTAGATTTGGAGGATCCTTTAGAAGCTGTTCGGACAAGTGTACAGCCACGTTGCGTTGTCTATGTCCCTTTCGCGCAATATGTGTGCTTGTGTTTGTGCGTGTGTGTGTGTTTGTGCGTGTGTGTGTGTGTGCGTGCGCGTGCGTGCGTGCGTGGTGGCGAGCGAGTTGCACATTGCGTTACCTCGTGCGGTTTGCCAATATGCAAACGATGCGGGAGCCTCCGCTCTTTGAGAGTACGGGTCGGAAGGATCTTGTCCTAAGACGGGTTTTTCGAAGGCAGGAGGAGGAAGGGTGAGGGGGGGGGGGGGGGGGGGGGCAGCGCATCGGAAGGCGAAATTCGTAAAGGGGTAGGCGGAGCCCGAGAGTGAGGTTTCGGGAATTCCGGCGTCGAACCTTTTGTTGCGACTCGTAAATAAATACCTGATCGCGTTGTGGCGCGCGCGGAGATAATAATTGACCAGCGAGGAGGAGAAGGGGCAGCGGTGGCTCGAAGGGGCCGAGGAGAACATTTTGTCGCTCGGACGGGGCTGATTAATTGTAGTAACGTTGTCCTGGTATTGAAATTCTACTTGCATTGTAACTGTGTTGCCATTGTACTTCGATTGCAATAGTATTGAAATCGTGCTTGCACTAAAAGCATATATTTAATTGGTACTTGTAATATAATTAAATAAATAAATCGCATAGAAATTGTTCTCGCATTATAAATTTAATAACATTTCAGTCGCATTATAATCGTATCTAAATTATATTGTAATTGTATTGAAATTGTAGTTGCATTCTAAATGTATCGGACGCGACCGACAGAGACCTCAAGACCTTAGGTTGTTTGGCTCATGTAATGACACCAGGTGGCACACGTACGGCGTTAGATCCGACAGCCGCTACATCGTGACAGCTACGCGTTGCCCGGATGTGGAAAAGGTGATTGTATTATCTTCAGATGAACGACCGCAAGGAGAAATGATTGTTACGTCTTTTCTTGCTCGATGAGCACGTATACCTTTTCACTTGTTTTCGGAGCACCTCGCACGCTGAAACTCAGCCACGACCAATCAGAAAAGTTCAAAATGCGTCAATTCATAAGGACGCTTTTGGATGTCTAAACACGCACTCTGAACTGAATACCTTAGCCCCTGACAAACACGAAGCTCTAAGCTGACTCTAGGTCAAGATCAGAGTTCCCACGTGCGCAGGTGCGCGTGACTACACGTCCCGCGTATCCACCAGCCAATGCCGCAGTTAGGCTGTTGGTGACCATAACCGCTAGGCCTAAACCAAAACTCAGTGGCACGCTGGATTGAGAGCCTGTGGGCATAAGACGAAAGGTAGACTCTGACATCTCTCGCCCCCGCGAGGGCGCTGCTGTCGACATGCTGCTTGCGTGGACACTTCACGGGAATCTGGTTTCTGCACTCGTACAGCGCCCGCACCTACTAGCGGCGAGATGTTATGGTGGCGCCCTCATATGGCTCCCTCTCGTGACGTCATTACCTAGCGAACAAAAAGTTCGATGGTGTTTGTAATGAGCATAGTGGAAGCTTGAAATCATTGCGCTCTGAAGCCAACACGGCCTACACTGTCAAAATTAAAGTTCTTGCATTCCTCTTATTTCCGTCGATGAGAAATCCTTTGCTGACGTCATAGTCAGCATTCAGCCAATCGTGAAAAGCCGACGGGAGGGACGCTTTCGATCGCACACGTCGCCAATAGTAAGTCACTGCACGTGCATTCAGACCTTATGACATTCCAAGGGCGATAAGAACTTATCGTTGTTTCCGTGTCGCAGCGTCGGGCGACTGTTGCTTAGTGTCAATGGTTTATCGATACAAATGCCCCCCCCCTCCCCCCTTCACGTTTCAAGTTTGAGTCTGATTGTACGCCAATCATTAGTGACGGTGAACAGGCAAAGCGTTTGATGTCCCCGAGAGCCTCTAACTGTCCGTCTGTATAGTGACCGATTGCAATGAAGGATGATAGTCATCAAAAGCGCTCAAACACCAAAGGCGCGCTCCTTTACTACGCCGTGCGTTTTATCCAGACGACCCAAGGAGGGCTGCATCTCCCAAAGGCCGTTTCGTCACGAGAGACTTCGTGCTCGCGAGCTTCCTGTGCGTGTCCGCTGCCCCCCGTCAGCCATTGCATGTTGCTGTGCGGCGAGTCTATTATGAAAAGAAGTATTGACTCCGGCCGCCCAATCGAACGAAGCTTGCACTCTTCCGAGTGTTCCGCCATAAAAGTAGCTCCAGGTTTTCCACGAGGGTGGCTCGAAGAGAAACGAGGAGTGCTTGCCGTCGTAAAAACCGGGCCGTAAAAATGGGAATTATCAAGTTCGCCGCGCCCACGGGCCCCTAAGTCCGACCACACGAACGCCTCTTTCGCGGTGGCCTGGCCGAGCCGGCCCTCTGGCCGTTGGCTCAGCGGCTTTGCTTGCCGAGATGAAGCCGTCACTGATCGGACTCTTCACCGGGGCTTCGCGGCCAAGTGTCACTCGATTTACCGGAGAGAGGCAACTTATTTCCTTTCGTCACATCGTCTTCCGCGTAGACAAATCCACAGTTGCCCGACCAATCGGTAGCGTAGATCAATCGGTGGCTCGATCAATTCACAGTGTTGCTGGACCAATAGTAGCTTGACCAATGAAACGGCAGAGTGCGCCTATAATAAATGATAGCTAAAGAAAAGTAGGGCTTGTCCAGCCCCCGAGCATATTTCATAGTCGCTCCGCGGCTAATGATTTTGCGCCATCAACCAATGAGCAGGCGAAAGACAGAGGAAACGTTAAAAAGTAGTCCTGTTTTTTGTTTCTTGTTAAATGCCAGTCATTATGTTTTTGACAGCGTTCACTTTTTCGCGGCTCGTTCATGTCAGTTCTTATCGGTTGACGCTGGGTTGGAACACTCGTGATTTCTGTATTAGTTTCCTCTTTTTTTTTTCTTTAAGCATCATTTTTTTAATTGCTCGAATAAATTTTTGAAGGTGTTAAATAAAGATGTACGCACACTTGATGTCGCAAATACCGCGACACCTTCGCTCTAGTAAAATGCACTTCCAGAGCCACCTTATCGATGACGCCAGCCTGCCAGCGTGTTCACTCGCCGTAAGAGATCGCACGAAAAGCATCAGGGAGATCAGGAATCGGTGTTCCACGCGCCACATGCGCACGCCTTCCCCGTATAAGAGATTCGAAGTAAATATACAAAAAAAAAAACCGTCGACGAACGCGCATGCAAGATACATTTTGTTTTAGGTTTTTGCTTTAGAAAAGTTACCACTGCTGAGGCCAGCACGTGCGGCGAGTGAAGCACCAATCCCTGCATTCTCCTTGATGCTTGGGTAATATAGCAATAGGTCTATAGGTCTATTGGGTCGTAGGCAGACGCGAGTGTGTGGAGTCGGACCAGTCTTGGAAGGTGAAACTGAGTGTAGAGCGGAACCACGCGAAAACGACTCCAGAACGAAGAGGCGTCGGTGCTGCTGATGACCGGGAGCGGCGAAGACGCTTTTCGGGCGCATAAATCATGCGTGGCGTCCCGATCGAATCAGCCTTATCGCGGCCAAAGAATGGGCCGGGTTCAGAACCCCGAACAAGGACCTCGTTGCCCCCTATCGTTTGCCGCGAAAAAAAGCCGAGCGGCCCACTCAACCGATAACCCCTGCCTGCGCTCGAGGCTTTCACCGCCAGCGTGGAACTCGATCACTTACCATGAAAGCCGGCTATCAGAGAGAGCCGGTTTGTGGCACTCACGTGTCGTGAGTGCCACAAACCGGCTTCCTGCAAGTCACTGCAAGCATCAAAACTGCTTTTCCTGTCGGATAGCATGCTTTTCACACCATGCTTTTCCTGTCGGATAGCACATACGTGGCATTGTTGTCTTACCCTTGACTATAACCTTTTTTTTTACAGTTAGCGATTTTATTTGAATGATCGTGGCGTTCAGCAGCCGACAATAGTTCGTGTGTATTGTGGCTATAGCGCGTAGGTAATATGATATAGTCTTGCGCCCGTTATAATTGTAGCCCAAGTCCACTTATAAACAACTTATATTGGTATTTCGTGTTTGAATGTCTTTTACGTGGTATATTATGGCATATTGGTCCTAAGGTACATTGATTTTGCTTGGGTCTAGATTGTTCCCATATGGTAATGCCGTGATCTTGTTTGTTATCCTCATATTATGAGGTGACGCGACCCTGACTGGTCCTCGGAAGGATATGAGCCAAATAAAATAGCCTACACCACGAAACGAAACGCACTAGGTCTTTGCTGGCAGTGAGACCCATGTCGGTTGATCTTGTCTCTTGCGCTTTCATTCTGCATTTTAAGTTGTAAAAATTATTATATACATATTTTGCTTACCGAACCTTTCTAGGGTCACAATTTATTTTTACCGAAGATGTAAAAGCTATGGTTGTTTCTCAACAACGTTTTGCGGCAAAGCATCTTTTTGCTGAGCATTCATATCGACAAGAAATAAGTATTTGCTTGGCTACCTCGTGAAGTGTGGCGTTCGCAGGAACGCATTTCACTCAAAGCGATACGTCTTAGAAGTAACCCGGCATGCAGCGAGACAGAAGTAACCGCAGACCACATGCAATGCTTTGCGAGTAATTCTGCTACATGTTGGGCGCTACAACTGACTCGGCTATGGCTAGCGCGTAACTAGTAATTTTTGCTGCATGCGACCCATTACAAGAATGTTGCTAAGTGTAACGCGTTACAAGTAACTCAGCTACGTGTGACATATGACATGTCACTCGCCGACGTATAAGGCGTTACAATTAACTTTGCGACACGAAAAAGCGTTTCAATATCACATCGCGACAAGTAACGAGTTTTGTTCTTCGTTCCTAGTAGCGCCACGTCATACATCACCTTGATGTGCGCCATAGCCGTTCTTGCCTCCCAGGTAATGGCGTATTTATCGATGTATGAAGCTCGAGTTATGCAAGCAACAGAAATGATAAAAACGGAACTTTCATGACGACTTTCTTTTTATTTTTATTATTATTTTGCCATTTTGCGTCACACATTCGCCGTTTGTGAGCACGGCACCTGATAGCATCGCAATCCTCCTTCAAGCTTCGCACAAACACTGAAAATGAGACTCTTTTTAAAAGGGAGGGTGGAGCAAACTTCTGAGGGGAGCAGATTTCAGCGCGCCCCACTGCTCTCGGTAAAGATTACCCCCCTCCCAAAAGGCCAGGGTCGAAGAGGCATCAACCATGAACCATGGCAAAGAAACAAGCAGACAGAGACGCGGACAAAGCCCACAGAAGAGCAGACGCCGAAGGGCCGGAGAATATCAAAAGGGGAGAGCGGGGAGGGGTGCACCTACGTAGCGTAAGCGTTTGATAAGCAGGGCACGCAACGACCAAGAATTTTTCGATGCGACAAAGTGATTACCGATAATGACCCCCGGACCGCCCGAAAAGGACGACCGCATTACGCCGACAAGGACTTCCCCAAAACTGTCTTCTCAGGACCCTGCTCCCTCCTGCTGCCTTGTTATCTCTTCCTCTTTCACTTCCGCTCTCACTTCCGGTTTCGTTGTTTCGAATATCCCCTCCCCCGTTCTCTCCATCCATCCTCTCGGCGTGACCGTTGCCGCCGCGCAGAACCGACGTGCTTCTGACTGACGTGGAAAGAGCACCGTATTGTCTTCCACGAGTGGTCTCGGTGGTTTCGGTTTCTCCCTGATGTCGATATTGATCATCTTCCCGACTCGTGACGAGCTGCTTTGGATTCAATTTTCCGCCTCGTGGAAATGTGCGTTAGCCCGCCCCAGAACCCCCCCCCCCCCCCCTCCTCCACCCTTTATATATATATTTTTTTCTCCCTGGTTTATCGTTTTTGTTTCTTCTTAGTCTGACCAGTTTTTTTTTAGGCGCTGTGCATCTTTTTTGTTCGTTGAATTATCGAGATTGCCTGCTATCTTTGATGACTAAAACGTTCACCTTGTCATCAAGCTAATTTTTGTACTGAATTGTTTTGGCCCCTACGATTCCATCTAACCCGTTTTCACCTCAAGAAACGTAGAAAAAAAAGTCCTGCTCCTCGCGGAGCACTACTAATTTCCTTCTTTATGTGGATAATTAAGATGTATATAGATGAATTTTAGATGATATATACGTTATCTTATCAAGACGCACACGTTCCAAAACGCCAAAAGCAATACTGTTTCCTCCGACAAGTAAATCTCGTAAGAACTACTTCGCGCCGCGTATGAACAATGCACAAAACTTCTTTTTTTTTTTTTTCCTTTGAGGTGAAAACGGGCATAGTAATGACCCGTTTGTATTGGAGGATGATATGATTGTACAACGGCAAAAACCATAGTGTTTAGCATGATTCAACTTTGTTCCAAAGTCATTTTTATACTGCTTCCGCTTTTCTACCAAACTTCTCCAATACATATCTCTACTATAGCCCCAAAGCACATGTCTAGGAGGCGCCACAGTCGGGCGATAGTCAGCGCCTCCACCGGCAGAGAAGCGCAACGATGGGCAGTCGCCGGCGAGACGTCTGCTTCTCCTGCACCCTTCCTCGTTGCTAACTTCCAAACGCGGCGCTGGCTTGTTTGACTGCGTACGTCTTCGCATATATTGAAAATGTAGTAACTGGTCTGTATAAAGTAGAACTGAGCTGTTCTTTTGGTATTGTGAACATAATGCTCCGGGCATATCATGGATAATCAATTGAATGCACTCTGACACAGAAGGCACTCACGCAACAATGTGCCGGGTTGATCTTTGTCTTGGTGTGCTAATCATTGTGATAAACATTCACTACATCAAGTCTGCCCTTATATTTATTTCTATATGTATACAAAATGTTTTAATTCGCGGCAACTCGGAAATGTGTTTGAGGGGAAATTAATTTTATTCCCATTATTCTTTTAATGTAGGTGAACATTTGCAAAACGCTTGTGTTATTTTTAGTTTATTTCTTGTTTGACACATATATTTACATGACCAACCTTTTTGGGATCGTATACGATTCGGAGAGCTTAAGTCACCGTAATAAACGGCTGGTTTAAAAAAATGCTGATTTGTTTCAACATAAATAGAAGCCAGTTAAAATGTAGTGACTGCCAAGTAGGCGCATCGCAACGTGACCACAAAATTAAAGACAACGTTACGAGAAAAATAAGATGGTTCGAAACCTGTTGCCCGCTGACCAGGAGTTGGCGGTGTATTTAAAAAGCGCGTTGTTTATATTTCAAAATATTCCCATATTTGTTTTTAACAGTAGTGTTGCTTATATGTACGGCGGTACTTTAACTACGTATATTACGCACCAGTCAAATAAATATGCGTACTATAATGTCACATCGTCTCGGTTTCAAATTAGGTTAATTAGTAACGCCCTTCGAATTGTTTAACAAATTAATAGTCAGCGTCGGTAAAACAACCAAAATCAACTCGGTAAATCTGCGAATAACACTTTTAAACTCTTCGCCAGATTACTTCTGCAGGCCGCATGCCAGGTTCTGGCGTGCGACTGGGGCTTTAGTTCTCTCTTAAAAGAAAAACAGACACAAATGCAGAAAACAAACCAATCACCGAAACGTAGTATCAATTAAGTGATCGCTACAACTCGAGAAATAGATAAAATAAGTAAAACATCTCCAAACAGTATTGTTACCACGTGCCCCCACATGTACGGAAAGGAAGGACAATCGTGCTTGTTGCCTTCGCTGTTTTACGCGTAAGAATGACACACCGATATAGTTTTAATCAAATACTTAAAAAAAGAAGAAGAAGAAAAAAAAAAGAGAGTTTGTGTGTTTCTGCTGTCGTGCGCTATGCCAACGAAAATACAGCTTCTTCAACGGCTCAAATGACGAACGGGACTTCCCATCGTTGCGGAAGTTGCGCGCCAGATGGCGATACCTCTCAGGAAAAAATCGATTGCATGCTTTCCTATGGAAACCGTGCAATGGATATTTCTCTTGACAGGTCGCGCCATCTGGTGCGACCTGTCAAGGGAGGGGGGGGGGGGGGGGGGGGAAGGACATCTACTGGGGTCCTTACCTGACGGTGACAGGTTAAGAACTCAGTATATGTCCCCCCACGAGTACGATCTCGTTGTCATCCGCCGGGCGTTGGCTGCGCGTGCGACGAAGTATTATATAAGTCAGAAGGCTCGCGCTCGAGGCCGAGCGACTACTGTGTTCTTAACCTGCCACCGACTATAGGAACCACGACAAGCCAATATGATATCACAATTAAGTTCATGCTGCATTCCAAGTACTTTTGTTTTCCTTACGAAAAATGTTTTTTCTTGGAATAGAAACATGCAGTGCTTTTGGATGTGACAGTGAGAACACGATATTTTCCCTAACAGTTTCCGCTGGTATATTTTAGTCAAACTAAATTTGTAGGACTTTCCCTGTTGAAACTAATCTACGCGTGATTTTTCTTGTTCTTGTACTATCGCAGTAGTTTTGCATTCAAATTGCTTTGATCTCATTCGCTTGACCAATGCGAACTTCGAAGTAATAGCAGAAGAGAAACGTATTGCCTAAACAGAACTAAAAATTTAATATTTATATTTTTTTCACCCCACCTGTTTAGCGTATGTCAAAAAGTATCTTACAGAACAAAATGTCTAGAGTGGTACAATACACATATTTCAAATCGCGTTTTGAGCTCACTATTTGCAATCTCGATTTGTGAACCATATGGGTTAGACCGTACGGCGATGCAGATATACCAAACCATTTTCCTCGGTGTAGATGTCAAAGCCAGAAACAACAAGTGCCAGACCTCCCCAACCCCACAGCCCAAAGATTTCCCTACGCGCAAGATGTCCAAAACAATGCATTCTGGATGCCTAACAGCGTCCACTGCGCTTTTACATAATTCACAAGAGGCAGAACCCTACCTTCTACGGCGGGGAAGAGATATATAACCACGCAGAAAAAGACACAACAGATCTCAGAAATATTGCAAATACAGTGCGCGAGCAATCCCACCTCACCAAGATAAACAATGGCGCGCGCGCGCTCTGGCGGGCCGCCGTTGTTTCCCCCCATTGTCTAACTACAGTCGTGAACCGCAGAGGGCGCCACCGTTTGTCTGTCTTCTCGAGTCGCCCTTCCAATCCTTCAAGACCGGCTTAGAGAGAACGCAGGGCACCTCTAGACCGCGGAAACGGAATCGTTGCGAGTAGAAAGATGGCTGCACCCGTTTTGTCTTTTGTTGTTGTTGGCCGTATCCTTCGCCTTCTCAGCTGACTCCGCTATCTTTTGTGCGGCCCGTGGGTCTTCGCAAGAGCACCGCGTCGTAACGTACCTTGGGAAGCACTGGCGTTTCCCTGGCGTAGCTTTTTTGGGGAGGTTATTTTGGACGGTTCCTGTGTGGGAATGCCGACCCGCCTTCTTTTGAAATCCGATTAGGCCTCGTGATGCATTGTTTCCGTGGCAAGGGCGACTGGCGGACCCGCGCTAGACTCGGGGCAAACCTGTAACTTACAGACGCTGTCGAAGGCAACAGAATGCGCACCGTCTGTTTGTCCGGCTTACTTACGTTTTCTTCCGTCCTCTTTCGCCGTCTGGCATTTCGGAACGAAGATGGGTAGGGTTCAACGAGAAGATGCCACGTTTGCATTTCTCGCAGTATTGACGTCGCAGTTTCGATGGCATTGTTTCTCTTTTCGAGAAGTGTCTGCCTTGTTGACACTAAGCAAAATGTATCGCCACCAGAGGGTCAGGCGAACTCGCGATGTTATTGATGTCCTCCTTTTTTTCTTCTTTTTTTTTTGTAAGAAAATTTATGGGAGCTATTTTTTATTCATAATATTATTTATTTATATATGTATTCATTTATTTCTTTATTTATTTAAAAAATAATACTGCCGGTTTACTTGTATCGGCCGACGGATGTAGAGGTATACAACACAATCCCGGCATATAAACAAATCCACAATGCAAAATGCAGACATTCTATTTTACAACGAAGATTCACTTACATGAACGTTACTTAGATAAAATTGTTGTTATTCCCTCGTAATTAAAACAGTTATTCTGAAGCGCTAGAAAAAGATGCATTGGGGGCAGTGTTTGTGTGGTTAGAAGTGTGTATTCTGAGAAATACACTAAAATAAGTTGTTTAAAACGCGGCGTGTTTTACGAGCCACTGAAATTGTTTGAGAAAAGCACTATGGAATAAGGATATGTTTTTTCGGGATAGCCCTATTGACCGCGGTGGGCATCGGGTTACCAGTGGTAAGTGATCATTTTCAGATGAATTACCTTGAAATATTCGTTCTAGCTGCCAAAAGCGAGACTGGTGTAGTAAAGGCATTGGGGTTTAAGGACAATTAGGGCAAGGTAGACGTTGTTAAAGTTTCAGACATCCAAGCAGAGGTTCCCGCGGTGATGGCATAAGTCGAAGCAAGACTAGATATTTTCGCACTCTTTTCTTTGTCGATCCGTTGGAGAGAACGTGCGCGCATCCGGTTGTGAAAAGGATGCTCCCGTAACGGATATCGTAATGTTCACTGGTACTGCTCATAAAACGCTTAACTAGATACATTGTATATTACGTAGAGACTAATCGATATTACAAAGCACTGGCTATAGATGGCACAAGCCGCCGCCCTATTCAAAGGGTTCAGCTGTACGCATCCATTCATCCCTGCGAATAGGTGGTGCAGTCCGCACTAATACTGATGGGACCAATCACTGTCAAAAGCGCAAGTCACTGGGCCTCCTTCACCATACATATGATTGGTCCAGCGGTGAAAGAACACGTACAGAAATATGACGAACACCATGTGTGTGTGGGCTTCTGATGCTATAAGGAGTATTTACTGGGCGCCATATTTGTGGGTGATGTCTGGAGCGCATGCTCTGAACGAGCCAACATTAATAGGCTGCTAAGACCGGCAATCTTGAGGGTGCGGAATTCACGTTACAAGAGAACTGTGAAAGCTCGCCATCAGCACGCGCTCAGCAGTCTAGCACACAGCTATGGCCGCCAGTGAATACTTCCTGTATAAATTGCCCCATTAGCTCGTAGATTCGCTTCCGTCTTAACTGACGGTTTAAGGAAGTATACGCGTCTCCTCAGAGCCGTGCATTTGGAGAGTTTGGCCATTCATTGGTTTGAATAGGCGAGCTTCTCCTGGTCAACCACAGGCCGCGAAACAGCCCCTAGCGGTGGTGGTGAGCTCTAAAAATGCGACTTTACTAATTTGTGCCGCTTTAGCCTCAGAAAAGTTAAAATGTATAACTCTTAGTGACTGAAAACTTGGCGCATGTGAGGTTTTCGTCACATCCATGCATAGTCAACGGTAGAATAAACGAACGTGCGCTCCAATCTGCAGAGCAAACTGTGGAGTTGCGGAAATTGCTGCTGATTTGCTATTGACGCCATTGTCACCGATACACCGAGATTGAACGCTTCTGTCGCACGCTTTAAATGTTGTTTCCAATGTTGTGACGTTGTAACGTCGTGGCAATGTAACGATGTCAACTTTTCGATAGCGACCTTTAACGAGGTTCAAAAATTTCAAAACCTTCAGAACTCGAAACTCGCCACGTTCGCGATATCACACGAAATACAGTCTGCGAACGCGAATCACCGCAGTATCCGTGGTTCGAATGCCGCGTGCCCAAGTTTCTCCTAGAACTCATTGGCATGCGGCATTCCAAGCACGGATCTCGCAGTTGACTCGCGTTCGAATCCGTATGCAGACTGTTTTATTGTACGGTGTTCAAGCGTGTATGATCTATGTACTACTTGATGTATAAGCGGCTTAATAGTGACCGAACACCCGAGACATGCACCATAGTACGCTATCAGCAGCCTGTCAGTACTCGCCCCTCCATCCTTCCCCTCCCACGTTGCAATCGGCGTGATTATACGCTGAGCACGCGACATCATTCGCTGTTCTCGCGAGGGCACTACGCTATTTCTGCGAACAGTTTAGAAATATTCTACAAATTCCAGGGTTAGGTAAGAGATTCGAGCAACATGGGCTGGGGTGGGGGGGGGGGTCGGGTCGGGGTCCCTCGAAATCCCGGAAAGTGTCTCTCGGTCACTTCTACCGCAAGTATGGTATTCTGCTATTCATTCCCACCACCACCGCGCATTTCGTGTTCGCGTTCTTGCCCCAGGGTCGGCCCGGTACCGCACTACATCCGGGATATCGGCCCGGTTCCTTGGGGAACGCATCGTTCAACCAAAAACGAGGCTCCGAGCATTCTACATTCTTTTTCTATACTTCGTTTCACCGTATGTTGTACCGCAGCGGAGGCTAGAAGCGCGAGCTCATAGCGTTGGCAGCTGCCCTTGGAGCACGAGAGCTTGTTCCGCCGAGATGTGCCCTATAGAGCAAGGAGCTCGCGCGTGTAGCCTTTCCTGCGGTACAACACAAGGTGAAACAGAGTATAGTGCTTCTTTTGCGTGGCGGAAAACCACCTCTTTACGTTAACGGATGTGACGGACCATTTTCTTCCTGAGTAGCGAGCGCGTCTGCGAACTTACAAATGGAGGGCGGCCCAACATGCCTTCGCCCGTCCAGAACACCTTGGCATAGTGCCGCTGTATCAGCTTTTATTAGGGAGTTTTCGTAGATTGCGTCTCCCTGTCCGCGAAGCCCTCCGCAACAAAGAAGCCGCCACTGCGCCTGCGCGCCGATTGCTTTGACTGTAGAGTTCCGGTATCGTAGCGGGTTGCGGAGAGCCTTTGCGGGACGGTGGAAACGAACTACGGAAACTCCCTAATAGGGACTTTTCGTAGACCACGCTGCCCCCTCCGCTAAGCGTTCCGCAACGAAGAAGTTGCTACTGCGCCTGCGCGCTGATAGCCTTGATTGTGGAGTTCCCGCTATCGTAGCGGGTGCGGAGGGCCTTGCGGGACGGCGAAAACGATCTACGAAAACTCCCTATTATTAGGGAGTTATAGCGGAACGTTCCGATACGTCCGATAATGATACGAGGCATGCGCAAAGGCGTCGTGGAGTCTCGTGTATCATTATCGGAGCCACTTAACCGATACTCTAATACGAAACACACACGAAGGTAGCTCCTCAATATGTTGGTCGTGCGGAACGGTGCCCTAGAAAAATGGCGACGGCGGGAGGCAAAGCCAGGGCAGGGTGTGTACACATGCTCGGAAGCTTTACTGGAAAAGGGTCCGTTGCGTGAAACAATGCGCGCGACGTTGGGCACCGTCGAAGTAATCGGAAACAGGAGAGACGGGCCCATGCACGCGCTGTGCGTGCTCGTTTTGTCACGTGAGCGGATATGCCGTTTCTTAGCCGCTCTGAACAAATGACAGTCTCCCATCATAGGTATGTCTCAGTTAATAATCGTTATATATTGTGTGTGTGTGGGTGTTTTTTTTTTGTCGGTAAAAAAAACAAAAAAAAAAAAAGAGGCCGAAAGAAAGCATTGGAGCTTTCCTTAATAGAAAATATTCCAAGCTTCACAGAATGAAATCTTCCCCTGCAGCTTTATTTTTGAGCTGAAGCAGAAAAGGGCCCTGAGTGAAATTCCCGCTAGGCTGTTTCTTTGCTCGGGAAACTCAACCCTTACCTGGTTTCCTTCTCTTATTGTTGTCGGGAGGTTTCCCATGTATTCAGTACAAGCGCCAATTTTTTGTTCGGCCTCAAAGATATACACCGATAACATCCCCCCCCCCCCCTTTCAAAACAACAACAAACAAACACACAGACACGTTCCCGAATGCGAACAAAATGAAACCCCCGAAAACACGGAGCTTTGAAATGTCGACCCTCTCGAAGAACGTCTCATTCTACAATGGAGACCGACACCTCTTGAGCAAGTTACGCTCTGAAATGTGATACTCTCACGGGAGATCACAAACCTACTGTACCTCCGACACGAAGTCATGTTCTTCAGTGTACTGTAATCTCGCCTCCTCGCCTGACGTCACGGTCTAAATGTATAGACCTAAACGCTGCTGTGACGTCGCGCCGCTACGGCCTGGGTGGTGCATAAAAAAAATGAAGAAAAAAAAGCAACTTTGTATAGGTGGCGCAAGTCGCCGCCCGATTACAAGCGTTCAGCCTCATCCATCTGTGCACGCCCAGAAGCTTCACCTCGCGCGAATACGGTTTCTGCGCATGCGCGGTACGCGAACAAGGTTTGTATCCAGCTTGTTGGTCTCTACTACGAGCCACCAAGCAGCACGCGTTTCGTTTCCCCGGACTGCATCCCGGTGCGGCGCCGAACGATGCGGGCAGAAACCAGTACCTCGGCGCGGTGTAAGCCCGCTCGCTAAGGCCAAACACTAAGCTCGCACGTAAGAGTCTGGGAGAGGGTGTTAGTTGGGGCTGCACGAATCATTAATTACGATGCTCGAGGTGGGAGGGAGCGCGGGAAGGGGGGGAGAAGTTGGAAAACAAAAACCGCCCTGAACATCGCCGCTTGGTCTCTCACGACGAACGAACGAATCGGAGAGGGAAACCGAAGAGCTTCTCGTAATTAAAAGGAAGATGAAGAAAAGAAAGAGTCGGGAAAGAGAGAAAAGTCACGACATCCGAGGCTAAGGAAGCGCCGCATGCGGAGGGCAACACACGAACGCACACGAACGCAGATACAGGCACACGTTTGTTCAGGTTTACACAGGTACACGGAGTTGAGGAGATACTACAGAACCCCGGTTTGAGTGGAAGGGGGGGGGGGGGGGGGGGGAGAAAATAAATGACCTCCATGTTCCGTTGCTTCCACGCCTTCACCCCTCTCCTCCCCCACTTTTTCTCTCTCTCTCTCTGTTATCATCCTCTTATGAGGTCTCGAAAGAAAAAAGAGTAAGATTCTTTGGCCAAGTCGTCTACAGGTGTTTTTGAGTCGGCTGCGTTGGGGGAGGGGTGAGAAAGATACCTGTCTCTCTCTCTCTCTCTCTCTTGTAACAGCGTCATTTTAATTACAAGTCCGGAAAGAGGAAAAAGGTGAGGGTTATGTTTTGAGTGGTAGTGGTTGGATATTTGTCTATTATTTTGCTTCGTTTACATTTGGGAAAAAAAGAAAAACACGAAGGAGGATTGCAGTAAGACCCCACTCGTTTCAAACTCACCTTTCTGCTTCTCTTTAAACTTTGTTATTTCATTCCCGGGTTCAAGTCCCGCGCGCTTCTTCATTCATCGTTCGTTTTCAGTTCTGCGCTTATCCTTTATGATGCCGTTTAGTGTTTACCGTCTTACCATGTGTCGTTTCAGCCAAGTTTTCGGGTCGCTGGTGCCTTGCCTTTTTATAATGTTCTCCCCCCCCCCCCCTGTCCCCCTACACACCCACAAACAAACACTCATACTTTCTGTGTGGCCGGATGTTTTAGAGGGCCTAAGGCGTCCTTTCAAGCGTTCGGTCAGGTCTGCAGGTCCAAGTGGCCCCCTCCACCGGCTTGCCCATTTAACATCATCCACCTCTCTGCCTGGGATGTTTATGCATGAAGGTATCTTGTCTCTTTTTACTTTTACGCTCTTGATTTTGTTCTTATCTCCTTAAACCGGACTCCCTTTCGTCTCCCGACCTGAAATTAACTCGAACTCTACGTACTGCGAAACGTAACTGGGGCTTTCCGTTTTCCATCTTTTATTTGTTTCGTCGCTCTTTAGACTTACCAATGTCTTTCGGTGAAGAACTCACGTTTTTTCTTTCTCCAAATTTTAGTCGATACGTTTTATACAGCCGACTGTAATTATGCAGTTTCTTTTTTTTTTTTTTTTTCATATAAGTGTGAACTTTAGTTGTGAAATATGTGGGCAGTGTCAACATTTACGTACCCCTGCCTATCTCAATCTGGATGAGCAACCGTATTGACGTGCGGTCGTGTATCACTACGGCGTGATGCTCGTTAAAGACCCCATCGACTAGCAGTCGTAGTGCGATGACTAAATTTATCATCGACAGCGAATAACAATGCCCCTATACTATGACAAACTACACCCCGGCTGTCTAAACAACTAACAATTAGTTTGATTCTCAACTTCCACAGCAAAAAAAAAAAAAAGAGAGTACTTCTTTCCCGGACGGCCAGCACATCTGGCGCATAGACCACGTGCCGACCAGACATAGGAGTGTGATTTATACGAAGCTGCGACGTGTATAACGACTTTTTCTTGGAAAACGGCCATTTATATGGGGTGCCAAATCATAGACCGGAAAATACGATACTCTTTTCCAAGTGCACATTAAAAAAGACAGCCGAAAAAAAAATAATACCATAATTGGTTTGCGAATTCGGATGGCTCGTATCCGAATTACTTTTTCCTCCAGCACCGTATCTGTCGCATATTTCGTAATTACTTTTTACTCCAGCACCGTATCTGTCGCATATTTCGTAATTACTCTTTCCTCCAGCACCGTGTTTGTCGCATAGTTCGTAAATGGTGATTGTACACGTTTCTAGGCTTTTCCGGTGGTTCGGTGCCGTATTTTCAGGGCGGTAATCATAGCATAGTGCAAAAGGCCAGCGGCAGCAGGAAAAAAATACATGAAAAAAAAAAAAAAAAAAAAAAAAACCGAAGGAGAGACAAGCAATGTGAGCATTCGTGAACGACTGGCCATGCTGCGTAGGGCATATTTTCGAGCTGGCACGATGATTTTTAATTACGTAGACGTACGCGGTTGAGCGGAGAGACCATGGCGTGCCAAAAATGCAAATGAGATTCGATTGCCATTTGCGGAGATTTCGGTGCATGTTGTTTTAGACGCAATACCTTACACCGCGCGCTTAGAAGTCCCTTTCCGTAAGGTACGGCGATGACTTTGATTGGTGATTTTGTTTACTCGGAGTGACTGGGGCAGCATTTCCTCGTTCATTAATTGACTATTTTCTGGCTTCAATGTTGCGTTTGAGAAGGGCCTCGATATATTATGGTATAATCATTTCTTTTTTTTCTTTTAAATTTTCGATGTGACATGGTTTGTTTATTTGGTTACTTTGTTCGTTGGTCGGTTGTTCTTTGTTTGTATGTTTGTTTTTGTATTAATACGAGCAACCGTTGGTGTAAGTTTGCAGCCCTGAATTCAGGAACCTCCCCCTATACGGGTGCTTGGAGAGACTAATATTGAGACGATGAGAGTTTGAGGGCTACTATTAATTCATTAAAGTGCTCGTATTCATTCCTCCCACGTACAATTAACAAGACTGAGGCCCAACGGTAGAGCCAGACTGCTTTTAGTTTGTATTTATTTTTACTTAATTTATACTTTTAAACGTTTTATGTGAACATTTTGTAAAGATATGGATATATTGTTAAACAAGATACGAGAGAGAGATAGAGAGAAGTGATGTAAAGAAAGGAAGCCTGAAACTTATTAACCACACCGTCGATGGGGGGCAAGACAAAACAACAAGATACGAAAACATATTTTCACGGTAAGACCCGGTCGCTGACGTTTGCCTTTATTGATTGCATTATATCTATCCTGTGAATAAGAACGAAGGTTCGAAAGCGGTCGAATTTAGTACTACCACCGTAAGACGTCAGCCTTAACAATAAAAGCACATATTCAGGTTTTAGTCCATCCGATTGTCAAGGATCAATCACACGAGATTAACCATACAGTACGCATTTAGACAAACTGTTCTCAAATACTCGATCTTTCCTATGGCATCTCAAAATTGAAATTCACTCCAAAATGACTTGTTAAAAATATATTCGCTCGATGCTTTATTTCAACTAATTAACGATGTATTTTTTTTTGTCAATATTGGCGACTTCAAAGTTAGATCAATTTACGTGCTTTTGTTTTCTTTACGCTTGTTATAAACTTGGCAACTCGTACTGAAGCTGTCATTCCAAAGCCATCCTCTGACCCACCTAAAACTGCGTGTATTAATGAATAAATAAAAAAAAATGTCGCTCCTAATATAACTGTTTCAATCATGCGCCACAGCTGCTCCCAGATTTTCACGGCAGCGCACCCTCCTCGCGCTAATTTGATGTCGATATCGACGTTAAGCGGTCCCGCCATTGACGTCACGATTCGTTGAAGCCGAACCTCCTACGGACGTCCGTCAACTTCCTCCTCTCCACTGGTGCCGTTAGGAGTCCCATAGACTTTGACATCCGCTGTCGTCGCGCCGAGGGCGCACCGCGACGCGCCGCGGCTTTTTTGACATCTCCGATCCCTGCAAGTGCGGTGGAGAACACAAAAAAACACAGATTGACACGAGCATAAACGACGAAAAAGAAACACACACACTCAAACGTCATAATAAAAAAAAAAAAAAAAAAAAAGGACAAGTTGCCGCCGCCGCGGACGACGCGGGAATTTAGTCGCGGTTGACTGACTGCGACGGTTTTTGACGCTTACTTGTCTCTCCCGCTGAGCGGCCCGTGCAGTCTTCGCTTTGACTCCTCCGAGGACTCAAAAGTCTGCGGATGGACCGAGCGAGCTACCCAGAGATACATAATACGTGTACGCGCCGTTTGCGGTCTTGCGTATAGCCCTGCATCTATTGTGCAACCCGGCGCATAGCGAATCTGGTCTACACGTAGAGCCATATACGTATATACATATATATATATATTTCCGGTTTTCTCGTTCGTGTCTGAGCAGAGGATCTGGCGGTGTCTCTTGGGGACACCTTTTTTTTTTTTGTATGATTGTTATGCGTAGAATATCTTTGAACTAATGCGTAACTGGAGCGCGCCTTGGGGAGGTAGTGTCCTTCCAGCTTGACGGAGGGCTTCGGGCGAAATTTCCAAGTTTGCTCAGAGCGCAGAATGCCACGTGAATGCGTCGCTGAGCGTGGTCAGATGGCAGGCAGTCGTGTTGTTGCCCCACAGCCTCGAGGTGAAGACATTTATTTATTCATTTATTTATTTATTACATACTGTTGATCAAAGGGACGGTCTAGGTAGAATGGGCGAAAAGTAAAACACAACGACCTCCTTACAAGTTCACACCACAAGTGTACGTTTCATAAGAGATCGTGGGAAATATGAATAGTCGTAAGTCCCGAACAGATGCACGAATGCTCACCGTCACTGCAGAAACTATACAAGTGTAAAAATATTTGTAGAATGGTAGATCGCCATCTGCTTGGTGTATTTTAATAATGATATGAATGATCAAAACGCGCAGGGGAAAAAGAACAAAGTCAACAAATAAAAAATTAAGCGAGGAATTAAATTCGCCGCTGGCAGAGTTTGAGCTGTTAGTAAAATAACAGCAAAACCTTTAGAACCTCAACAGCCCGCAAATAATCGCCATGTCCGAACGTAAAGTCAAGTCAACGTGACACCTTCGTTTTAGGCCATTTCAAAGGGTCACCTTGCCTTAGAAAGTACGGTTTTCTTTTTCGCGTATACTCTTCATCGGGCACTATATGACGGCGCCCCTACTCTTCATTAACGCGGACCCTCTCCGGTCGCCGCCAAACAAGCCATCCCGATGACCATCAGAGAGGTCTCCTGGCGTCCATCAGAGGACAGTGCAGGTCTCAAGGCCGCCTCCTTAAGTCCCTTGCAGCCAATCTCGACCTTTCTTTTATGGACTCGACATCCCATGTTCGCCATTCACCCGCCGACCGAACGACACGTCCCACCAGGAGCTCCTCTCAAAAAGACGGACAGTCCCATCGACGTCAACAGCAGTAGATGAGGGCGCCATGGTTCGGCGGACCAGAGAACTAGCAAAAAAAGAGAACTGGAGCAGAACGCGGGCAGAAGACAGCGCCATATGAACAAGCCGACGTGTGTGCTAGAAGAACAAAGGATCGGAGGGGTGGAATCACCGTCGTAAGCGGTCCCCAGGAGTCCAAGACCCTACGACACCTCAGGGAGATCCTTCCCTCGGCCTGGACATTTGTAAAAGGCCGCGGTGCGAGACACGCAGCGGAGGTCGTTCTGCCTCGAAGAGTGCGAAAATGGAGCGATTAGGTGGCCATTTTGGACCTCTCCGTTTTTCCAAGCCGGTTCTTGTTGTCGGTGTTGTTGTTTTGCTCCCTTGATGGCGGTGGTTTGTTCTCGCCCGTATGAACGGTGGCGGTAGCGGTCGCTGAGCGCTTTGTGCATCGCTGGGTCGCAATCCAGCCGGAGCCGAGACGAGTCAAGCCCTACTCGAATGGGGCAATCTTGGGATTCGTGGTCCGCGGAGGACAAATGGATCGCGTGTTTTGGTTTCGGTTTTCTGCAGACGATGGTCTTTTCGGTTATTGTGACAACTCCGCGAAAGCTCTTTGGTGGCGGTCTGTTTCTCGCTCTGGACACTGCTGCTCAGATTTCGTGCGGTCGAGCCCCGTTTTGCGGACAGCCATTCCCGCAGGCCTCGTTATGAATGCGCGTTGTACTAGTCTACGCTAGTGTAATCAGTACTGCGATATACACGTTAACAAATCTCTGTTAAAAAAGGCCTCCTTATGAATGCGCTTTGTACTGGTCTACGTTAGTGTAATAATAACTTCTACGAAATACACGTTAACATATATCTTCGTTAAAAATCCTACACTGCCAACGATGTTCATTCGCCGATAAGTGAAGTGTCGTATCTCGACACAGATCGACGTATCGGTGTATAAACGTCCGCAAAATGGACTTTTCATAGCTTCCTATGTAGTGCGTGTTAAAAAGTCTTCTACATGTTTTCTAGCGTTAGGACTGTCTTCACAATTAATGTGTTTTTCTTAATTATTGTACTACATACATAACATACGCAAAGCGGTTTGAGACCAGGCGTAGATGTATTTAATGTCTTTTAAAGGAAAACGTGGCGTTGTGAGGCCTTTTTAATATACCTATTTCAGAGCGAATAGAAAATGTAATCGGTTGATTCAAGGTGGTAAACGAGGTTCATGCTTAGTGATTAAAGTAACATATCTATCTATCTATCTCTCTCTCTCTCTCTCTCTCTCTCTCTATATATATATATATATTATTGAAAACTACGTTACAATATATTAGAATAAGAATCATGAAGTACAATTGACTTTGACACATGTCTCTAACCTTTAAGAAACCCAAGATCACGACATGAATTCCCGACATATCATTCCTGTTATACTTTGAAATCTTTGTGAGCAGTGTCTTCTTCTCGCCATCTTTTGGCAATTGCCACGTTACTGCTTCACAATACTTAATTGGTAGAGCAGAATACATTGTGTTGTAGTAAAAACTTAGGGGCCTTGTATAGCTTGTTTTATTGTTATAGTAACCGGAGTTCGATACGGTAAAAGACGAAGAATAAAAATCTCTCTTTGGGCTCGTTTGCAACACCACATCCTCGTGATTTGGGACTTAGTCCGGGGTTCTCTATGTCCGAAACGCGCTGAACCGCAACAAACGTTTTCGCCTTTTTTTCAACGGCGGGATGAAAACCGAGGATGAATGATGGGGTCAGAAAAATCTTGAAGATGCGCTTTTTGGAACAATCGTTGTTTGGTTCACCGCCACAGTTAGGCTTTTTTTCCGGAAGCCAGCATTTCGGGAGTTCCTCAAGTTTGAGTACCGTCCTAGTATATGAAAAAAAAAAAGAAAATAATAATGATGCAACCAGATATTTTATACTAGAACTCAACTCGATAGAAAAAAGTAAGTCTTTATGCGCAGGTAATAATATGACAATAACCGATCTTCAGAACAAAATGATGTAGGAAATCTGTAATGCACCGCCAGGAGCTGAACTTATCTTACGGCGGCTCTTTAGTTAAGAACAAGTGCAGGCTGAACCAGTTTAAGCAGGTTTAAGAGGACAGCTTCTGGCACCTAACCTACTGCTTAAAAACTAGTTTTCTTTTTTTAGATATAATGTAATGATTACTTTTTCTTAGCGGTCGCATTACGTTCTCGTATCTGGGGTGGTAAACGAAGAATATAATTTCGCTGTGACCAACCACGAGGCTTCGATCAAAACGATGAATATTTACTCTTTATGAAGCTGAATTCCCCTTCAAAAACTACGGTGATTTGGACGTCGTTTGTTTAGACCATCCTTTATTTATGATCGCATCGCCTTGTCGTTTATTTAATCTCTAATATGAGCTTGGAATATTTCTTTTTGCTGGAATGCCCAGCATAGTCGCGACAGCTTAAGAATGGCAGGCTTACGACTCTCACGCGTCTTACTCCCTGAATCGCGTTCTTCGACGTTCTTATGTGCTAACAGAGAGTTTTAGTAGATCGTTCCGATACCTCCGATAGCCCCGATAACGATACTATGCATGCGCAAGGGAGGCGGTGGCGGAGTATCGGGTATCGTTATCGGAGTCATGGGAGCAATCTACTAAAACTCTCTAGTAAGAGTTTTAGTAGATCGTTCCGATGGCTCCGATAGCGATACACGATACTTCGCCGACGACTTTACGCTTGCATTGTATCGTTATCGGGTATCGTTATTAGAGAGTTTTAGGGAACCGTTTTTGCCCATCCGATACGGTAGGATGGGCCCTCCGGTATGCTCTGCGCATGCGCAGAGGACTCGCATATGCGCCGTTCGTACCGCATCGGATGTGCAAACAAGGTTCCCAGAAACTCTCCATTTGGTACCGTTATCGGGGGTATGTGAACGATCTACTAAAACTCTCTTATATAGGGTTTTAGTAGAGCGTACGCTGCGGAAAGCGGTCTCTGCGGGCGCCTGCTCGATACACACTCCAAGAAAAAAGGGAGCGTGACTTTCTCCCTCAGGGGAGCGAATACACTGCCACAACCATTGATCCCCTAGGGGAGCATCGGTAACCGGAGCAACCTTTGCTCCCCTCCGTTAGTCCCTCAATGTTGAACCCCCAGGACTATCTTTTGCACCCTTGCATTTAGGCCACTGGGACTAAACGCTGCGCCCTTATCTTGTTTATTACTATAGTTTGCGCCCACGCACCACTTAAAGGATGTTTGGTTACTTTAAAGTTCATATCGAGCACAGACATAGTGCAACCAACGCCCTCTCATTACTCGCACACATACACAGATTGACTTCCTCCTTGATGGATCACGGAAATCGCGGGAGCAAGACCAAAATAGAAAACATCGCCTTCCTTCGTGCCTCCATTAGTGATCAAAGACAAATCACGAACGGAAGGTTCGAGAAGCCAGAGTGCCAACACAATATACCGAACCGCACGATGACCCAATAGACACCTCGGCACCACCAACGACCGTCAAGCTTGGAAACACGTAGTGACGTCCCGTAGGGAAAAGAATCGATTAAAGAAAACTTGCAAAACAAGCACTACGAAAATAGAAAAAAAGAAATCCGATTGACAATGTCAGAAACGTATAGCTGAGGAAAATTGAGCCGGCCTATTTTGCCATCAGCGGACCTCCCTTCTGACACGCGCTGCTGGGGTACCCGAGGGTTTGAGGATAAAATCGGCGGACCTTATCGGGCCAGGGGCGAGGTAACACTTCGTCCAGCCCTGAATCGCCGGCCCGTGGGCTTCCAGATGCTGGTGACACAAATACGACTGCCTTCTCTTTTGCTCAAGCCACCATTTTGTTTTATCTCTTACGGTTCTGTTCCTGGCGCCAGTGGTCAGCGAAAAATAAACGCTGGTATTTTTGCTCTTTTGTGTTCGTGTGTGTGTTTGCGTGTGTGTGCGTGTGCGCGTGTATGTGTGTGCGTATGCGTTCTATTCACTACGCTCATCTCGGAGGATGCCATTCGTCTTGATGCGCGTTCCGTTCGGCCCAGATGTTGACTTTTGAACTAAAAAAAAAAGAAGAAAAAAAAAAAAAGAAGAAAAAAAAACAAGAGAGGAAGAAGAAAAAGCGGTTTGGGAAGACCGCGTTTGTGAGGAGATTTTTCTGAATTGGTCTGACTTATATCCGTCTCTGGACATCGGGCAACGTGCTATCGTCATCGAGGATGGAATCTGCGGGCGTCGAGAATGCCCGGTTGAGATGCCAACGAGATATCTATAGCGGTTCTAGAAAATACGGCGGTCGGGTCGCTTCGCTGCCTGAAACGCTGCGTGCGTGCGCTTGTAATAGGAGCGCACACGTGAAGGCCATGACTTGCGTGTTTGCACGAGTGCGCCTCTGCGTGTGTCTGCTTGTTCGGACGTCGGTCTACCTTCTCCGTGTCTTTGTTTCGTGAATGTATGCGTGTCTCTCTGTGTCTGTTTGTTTGGGGTATTTATTAAATACGCCAGACGGACACAAAAAGATGTACATTCGTGTCCGTCTGCCTTTATGTGTCGTGAAAAAACCGGCTTTTCGAAGAGTATATCCTGCAGTTCTATAACTTGATCCGTCGTACATAGTGTTTCGATCAATCTCTTTCGTTGACTCTCTCAAACACACCGACGGTGGCGCCCCGGCAATAGCGAATTTTAGGTTAGGGGGCCCCAACGCTTTGGATTCCGGAAACAGCTTGGGACGCTCCATTGCGCCCGCGCAGAACCTCTTCTTTTGCGCAATGCGAGGCCCCAAGCTGCTTGGGGGACCCGTAGGGTTCGGGCCCCCCATTCTAAAACTCTCTGGTATTACGCTAGGCCATATGCTCACAAAGCCTGGAAGTTCGACGACGGAGCCATAGAGTGCCCGGTCGCAGATTTGGAGCTCGAGGATCTGGTAGCACAGAGCATCATTGCAAAGAGCCATTTCTCGGGGAACCTGGACGTCAGCGCACAGCTTTTGCAGCGGCGAGGACCTGAAACACACTTGTTCGCTCGGGAGAAGTGTGTTTCGGCGTCTAGCCGCAGCCGGGCGCCAGTCACGTGGCTCTTCTCTCATCCGTTGTCTGCCAAACCTTTTCCATTTCGGCGGCCGCTCCTCGTGGCGATCTGCCAGGCTTTTTCAGTACATAGGAGGCTATTGCTAGGCTTACAGTGTCAAATTTTAGGCTAGGTTTGCAGTGTGGCATGTTTGCGTATAGTCGGCGACAGGCTAAGGACTCAATCAATCAACGTTCCGACTCCAACACGCGCTTGTTGCCTTTCGAAAGCTTTGGTTGCTCGAGCGACGAAGTGTTAACTAAAGTTGGGGTCACACTCACTGCCATGCGGCATTCGAAGCAGGGATCTCGCGGTGACCCGCGTTCGAATTTGTGTGCAGACTGACTTTTATGTGATGTATAAGCAGTTTAAGGGTACCTCGGACGCCTCTCTCCATCCTCGTTTCCAGCGCTGATCGCTCAGACGAAAGATGATTAGTCACTCTGTATTAGCGGCGAGATGTTTCGGTGGCGCCCTCGTTTGGTTACCTTTCCTGACGTCATTACCTTGTGAACAACAAGTTCGAGGGTGTTTCTAAAGGGCACGGTGGAAGCCTGAAATTATAGCGCTTTCAAAACAGCACTGCCAACACCGTCAAAATTGAAGTTCTTACATTTCTCTTATTTCCGTCGATGAGACATCCTTTGCTGACGTCATAGCCAGCATCCGGCCAATTGTGGTGGGCCGACCACAGCGATGCTTCGATTGCTCACGTCGCCAATAGTTGCATGCGCGGTGTTTGATATTCCTCACCAGAGATCTACCGAGCATTCTCAGAACGTCCTCCACAGCTGCAGTCGACAAAGACGGCAGCGCGCAAAAGGCTAATATTCCGATGGTTCATAAACCACTGGGCATCTCGAGTTCGCGAGACATCCAAAGAAAGAATTGCGAAGAACCGTACTGGGTTAACTGAAGCATATACAAGAAAGAAACCGATTCAACTTTTGGCGGCTGGAGTGGACGCCTGAGGTAATTTTGTTTTCCAAGTCGCACGTCAACTTCTTTACGATGATATCGCATTTCTGTTCACGTCGCAGCCGCCGTAAACGTGCACTGCTGCTGAGTTATGATCGTGACCTGTAGAAACGAGGAGGTCACGATGACGCGGGTTGACACAGCAAACTGCGCAGACGCCTAGAGTTCCTGTATAGGCTCCCTACGGGAGCCAGAGTTGCGCATTTGTTTTCCCCGCGCCGCCACGCCGCTATTCGCCGAGATCCATCACGTGAGGGGCAAAGCATCCGTTGGCGTGCAAGAAAGCCACCTTTACGGTCGCTCCGCCGACGTTTCTCTTGCCCCGGCGTATGTTTCCCTGCTTTCCGCCTCCTTTTCCTCCTCTCCTGTTTTCCATGCGCGGCGGCGCCCGCTGCGCCGCTATTCGCCAAATTTAGTCACGTGAGGAGCAAAGCGTCCAGCTCGTGCGGGAAAGCCGGCGCTACGGCCACGCGCCGAGGCTGGATGCGCAACTCTGCTACCGTAGGTAGCTATACAGGAACTCTACAGACGCCTTGCTTTGACTGCCCTCTACATCCGTATCGCCCCTGGGCTTGCTGGTCCTGACGTGTCCTCAATAAGCAGGCGGCTCCATCCGAAACCTCTACCCATTTTTTTTTAATCGAAGATACCCGCATAACGACTTCACACACGCAACCTTACATCCTCGAAACGCAGCAAGTAAAGATGCCGTTCTACGGTTACAAAAACAAAACAAAACAAAAAAACCTTTCACCTCGTCGTAGCAAATCGTCCCGTATTGACCTCCCCCAAGCTGACGTCGAACCAGAAACCACATAAAGAGTTTCTTACTGTAACCGCTTTATCATACACATTTCAGGGAAGCAAAACGATCAATAATATAGCCGATGTGAATAAACGGTAGGTGAAGCTGTCTCACCCGCAGAGCGCGAGGCGTCGAGACCCGGACGAGCTTGCCAAAGGATTGACTCCCCGAATCCCAGAATCGTTGAAGGGAGCTCCAACAAATCGGCACAAAACAAAAAATCCAAACGCGGAACCACGACCGAATCGACAAAAAATTCATTTTGATATCCATAAACGTTCGCATCTGTTTACGTGGCCGCAACGCTGAGAAAGAAGGTGACACCCCAGTCCGTTTCATTTTGTCTGTGTGTGTGTGTGGGGGGGGGGGGGGGGGGGGTCGTAGGTAAGGTGCGTGCACGCTTGTACTTTGTACGATTCGCGGTGTAGATCCTTCGATTTGACGCGTTCCGAGACGCGAAGATTACGGCACCGGTGGCCCCTGTCGCTCCTTCCTGGCTGGAAATATATGAGTCGCTAGCTCATAGGAGAAGACGGCGTCCCGCTTTGCGAATGCACCGACGACCAACTCGGAGAAGCCGCCCCGCCGATATACATAAGCCGCGTGGGGGCCCCCCGACTCGAGAGAAGAAGGGTCGCTGCGCGTTATAAATATAAGGATCTATCGATGCCCGCCATCTGACGGCAAGCACGCAGATACACACACACAAAAGACGAGATTCCAAATTCGGCCGGTAGGCGGCGGCACCAGCGGCGGCGATTTCCTCAAGCGCGCCACCTTGCGGAGAAGAGGTGAAGCAGTGGTGGAAGGGGATGCGAAGGATATACAACCAACCTCTGGGAATGCTTTGGATAGAATGCGAAAAGAGGGTGAGCGGAGGAGAGGGGAGGAGAGGGGTCACATTTACATCTCTAGAAACACATTGCCATCGTAAAGTACCATAGGAGGACCACGTTCAGTATGGAAGGGGAAGTGGGTTGCGGGGATGTTAGACAGGTTGGCAAACAAATATGGAGGTATGGGTGGCATTGCCTGACTCTTGTTGTTTTTCTTTGTTGCATTCCTATTGTTCTTGGAAAGAGGAAGCGTGCGTCCCTTTTTGCTGATGCGGATTGGGAATTGAACTCTTGTCCTTTTGGAGTTGATTTTTTTTCTTTTTTTATGTTAGTCGCTATGCACGTGGGGGGCGTGCGACGGGTTGGGCGAAGGGGTGACGATTTGGAAACAGCAATATATTTTCAAAGGAGTTTTTGTGTTTGTGCGTGGGAGGACGGGGTTGAAACGCGAGGTGCATATTTTCACCTGTCATCTCCTCGCTTTTCGACAGTGATAAACAATTCTTGCGGTTCAGTTGAGCGTCCGTATGCATGAATGAAACCCAGCTTAACTTCGTTGCCCCCGACACGGTTTAACAAAAAAAAAAAAATACTTTTGGATATTGGGGGGGGGGGGGGGGGAATAATATGCGGGTAAGGGCCCAGTACTTTCACTGAGATAGTTCATGTCCAGTTGTAGCTCGATAGGAGAGTTCAGTACGTAGTCCTTGTTACTAGGCCACGGGTATAGATTGACTCTAAAATGTGAGCTGAACTTGGATTGCAGACGCCTCGTCTTGAAGAATAGCCCAAAGAAAGAGAACGCGGTTCTGCATGCGCTTCCCCCAAGAGAAGGAATGAAAATATTCGGAAGGAATTTGGACGAAAATCAGTGCGTGCGAAAATCCTTCCACTCTTTTTATATATAAAAAAAAAAAAGCTCTGCCAGGGAATATATCGCACAAGAACAAAGAAAAGTAAACATCCGCATACATGTTTTTTTCTTCTTTTTTTTTGCGTAGGGTAAATGCTTGTAATGCATTCAGGTTTTGAGAAGTAGTCAGAAACGGTTTTCATTATTCGTAACAAGCGTGTTGGAACGAGTACACTTTCGTAGCAGGAAAGAATGTGCCCTTCTGTGTCTCGTTCTCTTTCTGTTTTCTTATTTCTGCTTGAAGGAACTATTTTCGTGTGTCAAACTATGAGTCCCATATGTTGGCTTTTCTTTCTTCCTAAAACTTGCGCTTATGTCTTAAAAGGAACGAAGCATTGTTTTCTTTGTTTGCTGCAGTGCGCGTGAGTCATATCTCGGTTCTGTTGGACCCACATAGAGCCACTAAATATGCTTAAACTATGAGCACCCAATCCTCCGATTTACTTGTGGACGCCGCCATTTCGGCGGCGTCCAAGAGGTGAAGAGCGGGCGCCGCTGATGAAATCGACGATTCGGATATGCGACTTCTCGGGGTTTAGAGTGTCCTGCAACTGACCCTTTCGACACTTCCGATGAACGGAGCAGCGATTCCTCCAATTTTTTCAATAAATAAATAAATCTTTAAATAACTGGATAACGTTTAAAAAAAATCTTTAGATAACTGGCAACAATGATCGTAAGCATCAAGATGTCTGAAATCTCGTAACTTCTAACCCACCTACAGATATCACGTGATCTTCTGGAAGGGTCTCCTCTCACTGGAATCACGAATAACAGACACTTGCCACGGACATGTCGAGAACATCATGATATCATGGCCTCTTCATTTTCGTTCCTGAGCGTCCCCAGCAGAAAACAAAAGAATACGCGCGTGAAGAAGTGGTGCCGCGGCACTTTTCCTCGAGCTGCTGAAACGCTTAGTAGTCTATTTTCTTGACGCACATAAAGCGGTGTTTGGTAAGGTTGACAAACAACCAGGCACTGATGACGTTGTCGACCAGCGAACTTTCAATCGTCACGAAATATGCGGCCGACAAATGTAACTGGAAACCCGTGGAAGGAAGGCATATCCCGATTTCGTAATTAACTTAGCGACCCCGCTGCAGTTGATTTCTTTTTCTTTCTTTCTAAAACGAATAATATGTCATTTTTCATCCTTCACCCGCGTCGTGATCGCGCTGGTGATGTTTGGTGACCGACCTCTGGGTAGATTAAGGACTTCAGTGATTTGAGTGGATGTCCTTTAAACATTGTCATCGGAAGTTTGAAACGTGACAAAAGCTTTAGTATTCGCAATAAATCGTAATGCAGCAGCGGAACCTATCTATGTAAATTCAAATATTTTCCGATAAAAGTCATTGGGCACCCCATTGTGCCCTACCGGGTAAACAAAGAGTCAACATATCACCTACGTGAGACAACAACGACTTACTTTCTTTTTTTCCAACACCATTGCTTATCATCGCCAGCGCCGCACGTTCACAAACGTGTGCTTCTGTCTTATGCCAGCGATATGTTGCCGTTCCTTCGCTTACAATTCATTCATGCCTCACCTGACCAAGGAGGCGTAAACGAATTTTTTGAGAACAATGTCGGTCGCTTTTTCGCCTGGTGGCACTCGACGAGTTTCTTCCTTGGATTGGTGGGGTTTCTGTTTCCTTCGTGCACCGCAGGAGTTACGATTCCAACACGCCGTACAAGTCCACCCTTGCCCACACGAGGTGTATTAACTGCGCTTGCGCACAAGCCAGATTCGCGCCAAGTGCAACACCGTTATACGTAAGAGCCACGCGTTTTTGTTTTGCTCGCTCCGTGTTGACCAATTTGATGGAATACTCGATCAGTGCACTCGCGCTTTCAAGTCATTGACCGAAGCGCGTTCGAGTGGTGCTCGAGGGGCACACTGTGCAGACAGAGAGACCAGCGGCGGGTTCACTCGCTCTTCCTTAAAAACCACAGCCCCCCCCCCCCCCCCCCTGTGGTTTTAAGGGGAGGGGGGGGGGAGGTTGCGTGCCGGCAACCGCACGATAATGCAGAGCGTATGCAAATTAAGCACGCCCTCGCACGCACACTCAGAGACACACTCTTCCCCCACCACGTCTGTAATTAGCACCTCGTACGGCGACGCATTAAATTCATTACTGGCCCAACCCGTGAAACCGAGAAACGGTTTTTTTGCGCCCCCTCCTTTGGGGATAATGATTTTTATTTTCTCGGTTTATTGGCATTTTCCTTTCTCATTTTCTTTTTCTTCTCAAATTAGCGTGGTTTTGTGCTTCTTGTTCGGATTACTCATCAAGTTGGAAACTCTCCTTACGGCGCTCGAACACTCCCAGAATATGAATCGTTCCGATGAAAATTTTTGAAGCTCGTGAGAACTTATCAAAACGCGTTCGCGAGCTTTTTTAATGTTGGGCGCGCAACGAACTGTTAGAAGGATTTTTTTTTTATGATCTTAGGCCGTTATTATTGTTTATTGTTGCTTACCTTATGGCCTTCTTGTTTGTTTGTTAAGCTAGATGAGCTCTCCGCTTTCACGTCCATGTTATTATATCAGCCCAACACCTCTCGGTTCAGCGCCTAATTCATGCAGAGTGCCGTGTTCCGCTTTAAAAAAAGGAAAATAATTTATTGAGGAGCGTCTTTTAATTACGCATTAATCACGAGTTGCTACGTGAAGCCGACGAGCGGGTTGGGCTTGGCTACTTGAGCAAACATATCCCGAGACGTAAACACTTCCTTAGCCAAGGTGGCCACCAGATAATCTGCATGATTGTGATGAACGACATCGATTATGGTGATCGACGTCGATTACAATTAATTTAGAAGGTCGGCGGTCAAATGGGCTTCCCTCCTGCAGTTTCCCCGCGCACAGAGCGGCGTATCTAGCCGGTTTTGTGTTGCGCATTATTGATTTGAAAGGCTGAAACCTAACAGGAAGTCAGCCATATAGTGTCACTACGAATGTTGGTCCCTCTAGCTCTTACAGTGTCCATTCGTCTATAGTAGTCGCGGGACGTTCGGTAGCGCTCTGGGGCTAGGAGTTGTACCTCCACTTTGTTCGGTAGAGTGGTTCGTAATGCAGACACATCTAAGTTGCGACATTTTGCATCTTAGATACCACTGTCCAGACCGAACCAGACTAAACCCATATTACTACAAAACTAAACCTGGAATCTAAAAAAAAAAGGCAGTTACATTTAGCGTTGACTGTTGCGTCTGTACCTTTATATCACTTTTGCATTGACGAGTCTTCAGCGTCAAACTACGCGCTGAGAAACTACCAAAAACACCTATTTGCGCATTGATAACTTGGGGCATGCTCGCTGCACGTGAAAAATGCTGAATCGGCATCGGTAGCCGTCCTCTCGCGTGCCGCTGTATCCTGATTTCTGCGATAGCCGTCCCAGTACGTGGCTTCCTTTTTCCCAAATCCGACGAGGAAACTGACGGCCCTGTTTTGTCGGCCGTGCATCCCGGCTTGGCGGCTGAGTGAACCTGCGGTGTTCGTAAAGGACTGTTTAAACAAGACACGTTTCCTGCAGTTCACACCATGCTGTACCTGAAGCGGAGGTATTTCTCCAATTCCAGTCCAATATAAGAATCTTTTTTTTTTTTTATTTTACCTGCCTTTGGACAGATGTTTGGCGTGTGCTCATCACGTGGGTACGGACAGTCACTCACGCGGTCCGGTTGGCCGTCCTCAAGGCCTTCGCTGTTGTTGTCAGTCCCCAATCACCCGAAAACAAGAAAAAAAAGAAGACGACAACGAGGAGGCAAGCCGAGTTGTTTGCGTGGTTGATGTCCCCGCTGGGGAAAGCGTACGCGCGCACCGCAACGTTCCCGAAACTTTTAAAAAAGCCTCACACTTCTTTTTTTTTTTGCCGTGCACGGCATTTGTTGTGTCCTGTTTGGACAGCCTTTAACCAACATCTAGATAATGCAGCCGTAGAGCTGATTTTTCTACATCACCTAACGGAGGCCAGCGCGGGGCAAAAGTAAGACAAGACCGCTTAGCCAGCGTTAGGCTCGGCGAAATGTTGACGCAGCACCGACCCGTTCTGACCGCCGCAAGGTGACGTCGTTCAACTAGTACCGCGGCCTTCTTCTCCGAGAAGCCTTGTGACTCTCCCTTTTTCAGCAACCCCTATTCGCTGGTGCAGCTCCTTTTGCCCTGCCACGGGCCG
This sequence comes from Ixodes scapularis, assembly GCF_016920785.2. Lineage (NCBI taxonomy): Eukaryota > Metazoa > Arthropoda > Arachnida > Ixodida > Ixodidae > Ixodes > Ixodes scapularis. The sequence continues at coordinate 65,793,459 of NW_024609837.1, forward strand.
TTCTCCTATTCGGCAAGACGTAAAGGCGGCTGCCGTACGCTGCCAATGCTCCCTTTCTACAAAGAGGGTCTGTGGACACCCCCTGAGGGTTGCTTCTTCCTTGTATGACGGTCACATTGGTCGCACGAAAACCGTCTGCAGTCATGTTCGAAGCATACATCAAGTCTGAGTCTGTCATCGTGCGTGCAGCGAGTGTCTTTTGTATAATGCACGGCCACTGCGACTGCGGCTTTAGGCTTTTCGGTTCAGGTGAACTGGCATCATGCATCGCACTCGATACAAACCATGACACCAAGCGTCCCAGTTGCTTGTTCCGCGTCCTCAGCCATCCAATCAAGCAACGACCGCTTACTTTTATCGAGAAGGGCCCTTTCTGCGATCCTTGCTGTGCATCAGAAGCTTGGCTCAACGTGTGACTCGTGCCCCCCCCCCCCCCCCCCCCCAACCACACACACACACACTCACTTATGGCTATTCGCAACCTTATTTGTGACAGTACGAGGTAGGTGGCGCAAACCGCCGCCTGATTTCAACGGTTCTGCCATGATATGCATTCATCCTTCCATTCATCCATCCCATGACAGAACGTGCCAACGTTATGGTGGCACTCTTCACTACCGTGTGCCACCAACGTTACTAGATCAAAGTCATTTGACGAGCTTGCTAGAACGCTTGGCGCCTGTTGATGGCGCGTCCGCTCGGTGGCACTCGCTACGTTTTCAGCCCCTGCCTTATGGGCAGAAGCGGCGGAAGCGGCGGAACGTTGAATACTCATTACCTACGGTTGAAAATGATTCTATTGTGGTTATTACGGTAAACACAAAGCTCGCAAATAGATTTAAGCTAAAAAAGAGCGTCGTTCGAAAAAAGTCTTCCTTCGATGCCTTCGCGCTCCTATAGCGCCGCTGGTGCAGCTAGGAGCGCAGGTAACTGGGAAGAACCTCTTTCGAATGCCGCTCTTTTGCGGAGCTTGTGAACCGATAGATCTAATAAGGTTGAGTACGTGGAATGAAGCATCGACTTTAGTAGAAGTCACTCCTGCCCCGAAACAGCGTGTGCTTCCAGGCACTTGTAGCTAACGAGCGTAAAGTAAGTAACAAACTCTACAATATAAAACAGACCAACAGTCAGTGAATAACAGTATAACAAAATGTTATCTCTATGTCCTTCCAACAATCGCTTCCCATAATATGGACATCTCGGAGTTCTTCGCGCTAGAACCGCGCCGCCGTTTTGAAATGAGTGTGGCGCTAATTCAAGCTAATTAAATATTATCGCGCGCTATTAACTCCCCAAAATGCAGCCCGCACCTGGAGCCCTCGTCTCGAGAGCTTTGAGTCTACTTCGCACGAAATTAGCCCAAAACGGCGAGCGCTAATTCGATTTCCAGCCGCCCCAACTTCAAACGGTCGGGCCATTGCGTGGAGCATGATGATGATGATGATTGTGATAACCGTGAAGCGCTTTCTTGTAGCGCCATCTTTATGAAGAGTCGTTCACCAGCGGCGTGTATAGGGAACCGGCATTTTCCTTACTAATTTTCGAGTCGTTGAATGTCATAATGCATAGCGGTTTACTCCGAAGGAAGGAGATTAGTCGTAAGGCTTAGAAGAATGTGATGAAATTATCTAGCTATGTAATGTCGGTGTGTAATCACATGGAGCTTACGAGAAAATGATTAAAGCCCACATAATGAAGAAAGGTAGCTTTTTGCGTTAACTTCGGACGCAATTAACATAACTGAAATGACTAGGTGTCATATACTGAAAATGTTAGCATTCCCTCTCAATGAGGATAAAAAGAAGTTTGGTTCGTTGATTGCGAGGCTTATCGTTATTGAGATGCGATTCGGAATAATTTTATTGACTGGAAATACACATTCGGCCGAGAGTCTGAGACCATAGAACAATATCTTTGATCTTTACTATCTTGAACGTAGATGCTCCTCTGTTGGCGCCAAACACATTGCGACATATCAATGCCCACTATGTTTAGCTTGAACAAGTGTGACATATATGCAGAGGGGGAATTAAACTAGAAAAAGCTGCATGAAATGAAAACAAAGTCCATTCTTCAACACTGACATGCATCCGACAACACTGATTCTACAACACTGACATCCTTTCTACAACACCGACACGAGGGAGCATGTCTAAGCCTTAATATTTACGGCGTTCTGCGCAAATGTGTACATCCAACACACTTTTTTGTATCGAAATTTAGTCCGCCATAGCGGTACGTTAAAATGACACCTTGCGGATCGACAGACAAGTCGCTCGTTCGAAACGTGTACAAATGCGCAGAGCCTCTCTTAATTCACCTTATCGCTCGCATTCAGATGCAATGCTCAAGACGGAAGCGAAGGCACGGCGCTTCAAGAAGCCCCCGGACGGTCGTTCACGAACGCCAGACACAATTAGCTCGCATTCTAAAGAGTACATTCTGCGTGCTCCAGAATGAACTGTACCGACATAAATATTCACGAATAAACAGTGCACAAACCTCCTCCGCACTTCCCCCTTTAAAAAAAAAAAAAAAATAAGAAGCAATTTGAATATACATGCTTAAACCACCCCCAGCAATAATCCGTACAAAAAAATAAATAAAAAAAGATAAAGCAATGATGCATACATGTGCCCAGAGGAGTCGAGCGCACAAAAATAACAGTGGCACAAGTCAACACGCTGCCGGCTTCTTTTTGTTTTGTTTCCTTTTTTTATTGGGTAAATTCAGGGGCGGTCTGAAAGGCGGTATGTTTTCCCGCACGTTTATTTTTGTTTGTTTTTATTATTTAGCTGTTGTTATTCGTGTCGTGTACAAGAATACATGCATATCCATACTGCGTGTCCTTAATGAGACCCTCCCACCCGCCCACTTTCCTCTAGCCCCAATTATTTCCTGGCTAATTGAATATTGCCCTCAGCAAATGCCAATGACTGCAGTTTTTTTGTTGTTGTTGTTTGTTATTCGGGCTCCGATTTAAGAAAGGTATCTCACAGTAGAAGAAAAAAAAAATTAAATGAACAACAAGATGGAACGTTTTCTTAGAATATGCTGAAGTTCATAATAAGCGTGCGAAGTAACACCGAACAAAAACAAGTGGTGGATAACATACAAAAGAACATTGAAAAAAAAACAAAAAAACGTGCAGTCTTTTTCGGATGCATATGGCATTAGCATCGGCATCAAGACCGTATCCCATTACCCTCAGGCTCTTTGGGAAGACCTGCAACAATACAAATATTCGTAAAAAAACAAACCGCAATTTCTCCTTAAAACGGTTTAAACAGGCTCTTGTAACTTGTTCTGCTTGAGGTTCTTCCAGAGATAAATAGGATTAAAGCGCTTTAGAGAAACTATGGCTTAAAAGAAAAAAAAAACATCGTATGAGCGCTATATTTGTTAGTGGATAGAAAAGAATCGATAAGACACAAGGCGGTGTGTGCTTGGCTATGGCTCGCATGGCACAAGTTGAGCTTTAAAAGCACATTTGCTATGAAGGTATTTTTATAAAACTCACACTATATATGTTTACTTTACTCTGTGTTCTTAATCGAACGTCGCAGTTGTGTTTCTTTTTTTTTTTTGTGTTAAAGTGTTGTTTCCGAAAGTGTAATTTCTGGAGAACAAACTTAATGCAAGCTTATTCATTTCCGCATAAAAAAAAAAAAAAAAAAAAAAGCTGTACTTGGTACCACAAATTTTGCATTCTCGATATTTAAATAGGTCCTCGCAATACCGATAGCATTGCGATCCTTATCAGGCATGTACCCTACAAATTGCAGCAGCCGAAAAGGAATTACATGTAACCAATTATTTTTCGTTGTCATCCAGAAAACTGGAATAAAGTAAGCGCTACCACGAGCTTACTTCCTTTGCATTGCTTACAGCCATAGCCTCCTCTATACTCACAAAGCCTGGCGGTTCGACAACGGAGCCATAGAGTGCCCGATCGCAGATTCGGAGCGCGAGGATCTGGTAGCACAAAGCATCAAAGAGCCATTTCCCGGGGAACCTGGACGTCAGCGCACAGCTTTCGCAGCGGCGAAGGCCCGAAACACACTTGTTCGCTCGGGAGAAGCGTGTTTCGGCGTCTCGCCGCAGCGAGGCGCCAGTCACGTGACTCTCCTCTCATTCGTTGTCTGGCGCTCCACCTTTTCCATTTCGGCGGCCAGGCTTTGTCAGTATATGCGGTGCCAGGCTTTGTCAGTATATAGGAGGCTATGCTATATCCTAGCGTCACTATACTAGCGCGGCTCACACTGACTTTACACACTAACTCATCAAAACCAGATTTTGTCTTCGTCTACCCAAGCTATATTTTTATGCGTTTAAAAGTACGCAGAAGAATTCCCCCCAAGTTGTACCTTCTTACGTTCGCGAATAGTGCATGTGGCTTATCGCTCCTCTGGGACGCGGAGGCCCTCACATTGCGTGGCTGTCTGCGCTGTTCCACGCATCGGCATGAGACTGAGCTGCTACTCGGAGGTTTTCTTTATAGTCCCCTATTTGCCACAATATTTGCTGAACACACAGCAAACATCACTGAAATAGTCCCATGAATATTTTTTTTTTTTAAATATTGTTTTTCTCGCGAAGTTAATGAATTTACAAGTTTGGTCCTCACCGTGTTTTTCAAGGTGAAGGTTTCTATTGACAACGTTAAAAACTGACATCAGGAGAAGGCAGCGGCTCACTTTTTGGTCGGCAGACTTTATTCCCAAATGGTTAGAAACAGTTTCATGGTGTTAAATGAATGATTGGAAGCTCGCTTAAACATTCGCGCAGCAGCACGAAACAAATGCTCGGCGTACTCCATTTTTAGACTGCCCGCTCGGCGTGCAAGCCTGCCTTCCCCTGACGTCCCGACACTGAAAAGTGCGAGTGTATTTGAATGTTGGTTTAGGCATCATTTTCACTTTCCGATTTCTCAATAACTATTCTGAATATTCGCGATACTAAATAGCTTACCGGAAACGGTAAAGGCCGGGGATTCCGAAAACATAGTTGAAGAAGCTAATAAAATTCACCGAAGCACCCCTTAAACCCTTTGCAAAAAAAAAAAAAAAAAAAAAAAGAATACTAATTTTTGTGTTTTTACGAAACAAAACAGTAGACTTAAAATATATATGACGTAAAAGCTCGACCATCTGCAAACGTCAACGGGCCTCGCCATATAATCAATCCAAAGAGAAATACAACACCGGCGAAAAACAAGGCAAATAATACCGCTTCCGAACGGCCATAGCCCTAGGCACTCCCGAAGAAAAAGGCCGAGTAGGTCTCCGAGCAATGGGTCACTAATTAGGGCAGGGTGGGGCATACTCTTTTCATAAAGCACAATTTTAGCCTACTTTTGATATCTAATGTAAACTTTTAGTATGCCTTACACTCTAGCGGTGCGCTCCGCGCGTCGATTGATTATGTCAACTAAAATGTGATTACTAATGGTGTACCTTTAACCTACCTTTCAGAAATAAAGAGAGGCTCTTTGAGGCATTTATGAACGACGTTCTAATGCATAGCATTTCTAGGGCCTCTTCACGCTCTTTTTGGGGCACATTAATGTCCCTCACTCAGTGTGCCCCATTGGGGGATTCTGTGTATATAATAAAGCCGTGCCATTGTTACGCGTCACCTGTAACGTCACCTGATGTCTGGGTGCCGGTCAACACGGTTTCGCGTGACGTCATATTTTCCCGATTTCATGAAATCACGGACGTCATAGTTTTATGCGGAACTGTGACGTCAAAGGACACTGTGGCGTAATCGAGGCTACATGCGATGGGCACAAAAAATCTTCGAGGCTTGCCTCATAAATACTTTGCATTTCATATATACTTTGACTATACTAGGTGAAGTGTTTCATAAGAGTGCGAAACTGCTATACTTTGGAGTGCGTTGCTTTTTAACGTCGGGAACTGCCGATGCGATAAGCCTTTCCCCGACCTCTCCGCAGCTCGCCCTGTTTGTTGACATTGAGTCTGGAGCGGCGGGCAGCATCGCACTTCGTCCGCTCACCATAATCGCATGAAGGCCTCCTTTGTTCCTCCTCGTCTTCTCCACTCTCGACGGAGCTGACTTCGTGTCCCGCTGCGAACCCAAAATCCCAGCCCCTCCGCTTTTCCTCGAGAACAGAAATGCGTGTCGCCGTCGTCGCCTCCTTGTTGTTAATTGTTCTGCGTCGTAAAAATTAACGGAACGGAGCCTAATTAATTAATCGGACGGGAGAGGGCGTCTCGCTCGCGTCCCCCCCCCCCCCCCCCCCCCCCGTCCCCCCCCCCGATCCCAGCAACGCGCCCGCGGGGTGAAAATTACTGCGTACCACACTGGGTTCCTGAAAGCGGAAGAGATTTTCGGTGAGCGTTTGGACTTAGGGGACGTGACGCGTTTTTCTATTATTATATTTTAGGACGCAACTTGTCTTATGAATTAAAGGTTTCCTGATTAGTCGTGTCCGAATTGTAGTTTCGATCGAATAGCGCTACGTCATTCACGACTTTCACAATGTAAAAAGAAAAAAAAGTATCAATGGCAGTCGGTTAACCTGACACTGCTGAAGCTAGATATGACATTACTCTATTAAATCCAAAGCGTGCGCTTGCGGAGTACGTCAGAGAATTGTTTACAGTAGGTTGTTTTAGGTGACTATATACCCACTGAATGAGATACGCTTAGAGTATGGGCACTTTCTTCCCCGATAGGGTTGTAGTCGCCGCCATCATGGGGGGCTTAGTACAAAGCAGACGCAACTACCGATCGTCATGATTCAAAAGTGCGACCTTCTCAGCATTAGATTCGGTCTTAGGAAGCTCATGTAATATTGCTTTGCTCTGTCGCGAACTGTTTTAAGCATTGGTGAGGACGAAAAAGCGTTTCTAGGGATTTTAGATAAAGCTTCAGATAACTGGCAACCACGATTTTAAGCACCACAACGGTTAAGTGTCGTTACTCTGAAGCACAGCTTATTCAGTGACTTTAATACGCACAAGGCCGCCTTCGTAATCAAATATTTGTGCATTCTCAGACGTTTACTTTCCCGCAAAACACTCGGAAACCCAATCGCTGCATTTGAGGGGGGGAAAGCCCGGCCAATGGCGAGGCTGAAAAATATAAGCCCTCGTAAACGCTTGCGATGACAGAAACACACGGGCGCCATCTATTGATGTGGCCTTCGAACGCTTTCCGTTTATTTTTAGCATCTTTCTCCCACCGTGTGACTGAAATAATGCTGACGATTCTACACGCGACCGTTCATCGTATCTACTGCGTAAACTTGATTTCGAAAATACTGCCAAAGCCCTCTGTCTGGTTATACGCAGCCTTCAAACCTGCTTAATAACTGGTGCCAGTTTGCCCGTGTATTCTTTCCTTATAAGCGGCTACAAGAGGCGTCAAGGCAGTTCATCGGACTTGAACGCAAATGTGGGAACCAGCCTTGGGGGCCTCCGATATAAGGCATTTGTAGTACTACTCTACTTCGTTTTATCGAAGTCAGGCAGCAGTCCGAGGCACGAATACATGCAACCATGGTTGCATGTGTTCGAATACCTACTAAAAGCACAAGTGACAGGGAATTCTCAACACTATATTGGTCTAGCGACGATAAGACGCGCACAGAAACATGATGAACACCATGGTGTCACATTTTATGACCTTAAAGAGTACCCTAGTAGAACATCTTATATGTATAATAAATTTCTTGGTCCAATAAACGCATATGATAAAATAAGATCACATAAGAGCGTACAAGAACCTTATAAGAGCATGCAAGACAAAATTGGATTATATAAGAAGTTATAAGAAATTTTCTATCAGTTTGTTATAACTTTTTATAGAATCTTATATCGGCCTTATATGTTCTCATAAGGTTGTTGCTTACTCTTATTTGATCCTACGCGTTTATTGGACCAAGACATTTCTTATACATTTAAGATTTTTCACTAGGGTAGGCAAACAGAGGGACAAGACAGACGTGCTGTCGTTTTTTTGTTTCCTAGCTCTAGGGCTAACAAATCTCAGTTCTTCACCAGCTGGCCCGCATCCACGTATTAACCATGACGCTGCACTTTTGATGCTGTTTGATTGGTCCCATAAGCTCTCGTCGCCTCATCCGGATTTAAAGGGAAGATGAAGCGGTTGTTTTAATTCGAGGAAACACTTAATTTGTCTTCATTTGACCTCCAGGATCTCGAATATCGACTTTATATTCTTAATTTGGTGCTAGGAGCCTGCAGAAAATCATGTTCAAAGTACCGCTGAAGGCCCTCCTTCCCGGAGCCTGGCGTCACAAAAAGATTTTTTTCCGAATCTCCGCTCTCGCACATCTTCAGCGCCTATCGAAGCTATGCACGCGCACTCTCGCTATTTTTAAGAGCGGCAGAAAACGACGTCACGATTGGTGCGTGCCACTGTGGAGGAATATACCTGGCAAGCTTGCGATCGCACGCGCGGCCCTCGAGCGACTGGCGCTTGGCGGCCGAGAAATCCTCTGATGACGTCACTGCTGCTCGGAGATTTTTCGTGCTTTCTCGCGTTTAGTTACATCTTTGGAGAAAACGAACGTGATATTCACATTCATGGGATAAAACTACGCTATAATCAACCTCTATCTCATTTTGTTTTAAAAAAGTGTTCCAGCTTCCCTTTAAGGCCGGTTCTCACATGCAGCGAAGCGCTGATGTAGCGCTGCTCACGTGTCGTCTGCTACTTAGCGTCTGCCATGAGCAACAGATTTGACGGTGCGATAAAAAGCTGGTGAACGCTCCCGTGAGGACGCGCTTAGCGCGAGGTCAGCGCTATGCTTGTAGCGCTCAGCTGCATGTGTGAACAGGCCTTTAAGGTGAAAAAGAGTATGGGCCTCGGCTCGAAGTAAAGGGGAGTCTTCATGGACTTTAGAAGCTTCGCGATAACGTTCAGCGCAGCCGTGCCGCGCGAGAGGCGAGCGTAGCGGCACAGTTCCGAAGGGGGGGCCGGACGAGCTGCCCGGGGAAGACTTTCGCAGCGTCATTAATTCTCAACTTACCGCTCTCGCAATCAATGTAAGGGACCTAAACATCTGCGTCGGTGCGTCACGACTTCACCTCTTACGGGAAGGCCAGCCAAGCCGCCATCTCCACCACTTTCACATTCCTTTGTGCCACAATTCCCATCCTCTTTGTTTTGTTAGTCTTTCAGTGTGTAGGCTTGGGTGTTTTCGCTCTGGCCCACGCAGGAACCAAGGCACCGATCGCGAACGCGTGGACCTAACCGCTTAACCGTAAAAGCCGTGCAGATGTCCCGCGCGCGAGCGTGCCCCCGATCATAAAACGTCCCGGCCCCGTAACAATCCTCAGTACAACTCCTAAGTAAATCTAACATCAAACTATACAGATGCCCGCAGGCACGAGCGATAAGTTCCTCTAAAAAAAACAAAGCATGATTTTGGCCCATTGATGATGGTCTCTCAGCTAAAACAAGAGAACCGCGTCGTTTTCTTTGCCTCCTTCGCGTACCTGCAATATTAATCGTAAAGAGGCGAAAAGCCCAAGAAAAAGCAAAACAAAACATCGAAGAGAGATTCTTAACGACCCTCGAAGGTCTCAAGCCGTTTAACCCTCGTCGGACGACGTACGGTATGCCCCGAGAGGTCAACAAAGGTGACGCGGAAAAGAAGCTGGGAGGTGCCCGAAATAGAAACAGCGCCACCTAGCGGGAGGAAATGCAAACCGCGTCGTCCTCGCGTGTAGACTGCCTGCTTGCCTGCCTGCCGACCAACGCCGAGAAGACATTCTTCTCTCTAATCCTGGAGACAGGAACACGCGCATGGACAACTGGAATATATCCGCATCGTATAGACCAACCAGTCCGCCGTTGCTGTGCGCTTGCGTTCTTCGTCGAGCGAGCGAACCTCACGTCGTGATCAATTAGACACGGCAATCGAGCTTTAAGAGGAGGGGGCTCGCACGCGACACACATTCGGTAACACTATGCGCGAGTCTGCGCGCGTTCCGGCTTTTGTACTCGTGGCCCGTTCCTTCATAACTAGTGGCTTCCCGATGTCGAAGAAAGAAAGAAAGCAGGACGGGTCAGCGACTTACGGTCATCACAATCGGCTCTCTAATGGTTTCGATTGTGGGCTGGCTGTGTTATGTGGGCACGGCGTTTTTCGCGAAACCTTTATTTATCCGGCGGACGGGCTGTCCACGCTATTACAATCATCGATCTGACTGAGTTTCGTATTCAGTCCCCTTTTTGTTGCAGTTCAGTGTAGCCATTTTTGGAAGCCCGCTACGTGGAATCAGCGGACCTAAGCCTACTTTTTTTTGTTGCGTCCTTTGGTTAACGATTGTTTCCGAACAAAGGCAGTTAATCCACCGCTGCTGGACGCTGTGGGAAACGTGGCTTCGTTGGTAATAGCAATGTTTGATTCCACGCGCTCCAGACTTGTTCGGGAACCAAGCGTAATGTAGGACATGTACTCGAATGAGCTTCTTGATGGAGGTTAGGCTTCAGTAGAACGCGTTATAAGTATATTTCGTGCGTTGAAATGCTTTCCTGTCTGTTCAAATGCCGCTAAGTGTACATCAGAGAACAGTTATCTGAACACAAGAAAGTTCAGTAGATGAGAGGTATCAGTGCACTTAAAAATAAAAATTCTAGTCTGTGTATGAATGGACGGTTCGAACCTATGACTAGACCCAAATAACATTTTGATGCTCAAATATGCGTTCGCTCTTGGGTTCTGAGTGTGCTCCTTGCCTCTAATCTTGTTTGTACACACGCGGATACATTTATGATCTGTTGTTTTCTGTATGCCTATACTTCTCGCAGCTAGACTAGCAGCATAACATTTTCGAATAACCAAAAGGCAGACAACGTAGGAGCAGATATAGAACTGACTATCTGTTGAGCTGAGTTCCCAAATAGTATATTTTCGTGATGAAATGACATGAGGCAGAAACCTGCTTTCAGATAAAAGGAAAAAGTGAACCGCTTTTTGTATTCAGATTTGAGAAGGTGGCCATCGTCTGAACGCAGCATTTTTTTTTTTGAAGAATATACATCGGAATTTATCAGTCGCTTTATTGCTTTGATCGCGAGATCACAGGATTGATGGATGCATGGATGTTAATGGCTATATACTCTTTGTACCGGGCGGTAGCTTACGCCACCTAGCCCAAGTCAAGGGTCCATCGCAGAGCAATGTTGCTAACCTCTCGTCTCGCCTGTTTTGTTCCTCGCAGACGCCTGTGGCCTCTCGGACGTGGCGCACATCGAGAGCCTCCAGGAGAAATCCCAGTGCGCGCTGGAAGAGTATTGCCGGACCCAGTACCCGAACCAGCCGACGCGGTTCGGCAAGCTCCTGCTGCGGCTTCCCAGCCTCCGCACGGTCAGCTCGCAGGTCATCGAGCAGCTCTTCTTCGTCCGCCTGGTGGGGAAAACGCCCATCGAGACTCTCATCCGGGACATGCTGCTGTCCGGGAGCTCCTTCAACTGGCCCTACATGCCGCTCCAGTGACCTCCGTCGGGGGTCCACGCCACGCTGGACCCCTGGGCATCCTCTCTTCTGCCCACCGCGGCGCCGCTCTGGCAGCCCCTTGGCACCGGACCGACGGCCACCAGCCCCCTGGCGGCCGAGACGGCCGCCGACGTTCTGGCCGCCCAGCAGGACCCATTCCGGAGGAACGGGAAGCAGCTGTGACTCGTATTCGGATGAAGGGAACACGAGGGGGCCAAGCTCGTCTGGCTGAAGCGTTCGACGGGAGAGGTTCTGGAAGGCTCGGGTGCGAGGACGGCCACCACCGCCGACTTGTCCAACCCGGTTCTTGGGAAGATGCTGACGGGATTCGAGAAGGTGCTGCTGCCACCGCCGTTTGTGAAGACATCCACGTGCGAACGCATTCCTCGAGACAGGGACACGCGGAATGCTGCGAGGTCTTTGAGAAAGAGCTGGCGCTGCTGACTCTTCCGCAAGAGATGAATCTTTGCTGAGATCGGTCAATGCGCAACGATAAGCGGCTGGCTCGAATCAAGTCTCCGACGACTGAAGCAAGCTCGACCTTAACAACGGAGTTTGCTTCTGTCCATCTAGCCTCACCCACGCGGGACTGATGACGGTCCTACGCCTGAGTGCATTTGTCATCAGTGGCTACTAACGTTCCAGCTGAGTGACCTTGACATCAAGAACGCACGTAAACGGACGGCAAGCTCTTCTGGAGAGAAATTACGTTCGAGAGACCTTCCAGACCTCCCCGTTTCCACCGGTGATATCAGCGCAGACCTTAAGAACCGCTAGAATTGGTCCAGGAGCCAATCCTAGCCACCAGCAGCGAACGTCACCGAAGGGCGATGCGACCGCGCGCCCTACAAAGGAAGAAAGCGGCGTGCAAAGACGGCTTCGACACGACAGAACGCTGCGGGCAAAGTCTACACAAGCCACAGTGAACAGAATGTGTGCCAGTGCGTGGACCTATTTTGTAAATATGCTAGAGACTGACAAAGGAACTGCCCCAGGCAGAGTGGAATATTCTCAAGAACTTTCAGTGTACAGAATCCGCATAACCATATTCTTCCCCCCACAGTACTCTATCTACGATACTTCGCTTGTTCTCTCATCAAACACGTGACTCACTCCAGGACCATCGCTTTTGCCATTGCGCCGCTCAAAACAAACGGCGCCCAGAACACACTCCTAGAGCGCTATTACTGAAACAAACATTTCCCTTAGAGTTTATCCAGCTGTTAATGTGGACACCGAATATTCCATAGGAAATGGCGCGAACGTATGGAGGGACTGTAAACAATGTGGGTGCCAAATTAGCTTGACACACTGTTCAATTGCCAAATTTCAAGTAGAGTGTCCAACCCTCGTCACATTGACCGCACATAACGTCACTCGGTAAATGCATTCCATACCCCTTCTCACTGACGGTAATCCCTGCACACGTCACTTACCGACAATGACATCAGGTCATCCTCACTTGGAACCGTTTGCCGAGTTTACAAAACAGTCCCTACCCTGGAATCGGAAAGTTCCCAGAGAATACTTCTTGTAGATCTAGATCAACGCCGGACTGACGTTCCTCGACGAACGCTTCGCACTCAGCAAACCAAGCATTTGCGTCTCTCGGTGATTCCAAAGAGTAGCGCGTCGAAATTTTTTTTTAATTTAAGCGCCTGGTTACGTGCATGAGCCTCTATAAAGGAAACGCATTGAGTTAGTCCGCGTTCGCTTAGGAAAAAGTCGTCATAAAAATCTCTCCCTCAAAGTTAGGGACATTGAACGGTCGTCTTGATACTGGTCGATACGACGATGCAATCAAAATGTTCGCGCGATCGATCTCGGGGATATCAACCGCGCCGCTAGGCCTCGCTTGCACGTCACATGGATTCATTCGAGTTCTTTCAACGTGCACAGGGTCGTTAGGATTTTAAAATTCATAATCGCCGCTGACATCAAGCACCGCGAAAAGCGGACAGGGAGGCGTTGCGTTGCCAAATCACACCTCCATCATCACATTGCACACACACCTGAAAAAAACATAGTGCTGGCAAAGAGCATGACTAAACCTCTTGGCCGTATGCCGGTGGTGGCTCCCGACCATCGGGTAAGAGCTAAGTTAAAGCAACGTCCGTCAACTTAAGAAGGACTCGTTTGTCGCATCGGGGCTCCCGCCGCCCTATCAACACATAAAATGCTTTTAAACGTTTCGGTAATAGTCGCAAATTCCAGGCTAATATAGTTTCTATTGCGCTCAGAGCTCAGCATCTACAAAAATATGGTAACATTGCGTTCATTGTAGGTTGAAGCTTCCTGATTGTCGCCGACAGAGATTCTTGGTTAATAGACAAAATGCCGCATGCAGCTTCAGTACATTGGTCATTTGTAGGGCTTCCTCTGTAGTCACCGACGCGAAAGAACAGAACGGTATTAAATGCCCGGCCTTCAGCACGTGCTCTTTGCCTTCCATTGTACTCTGGCTACGCGTCACGAGATGCCGAAGCATGATCGAAGGCAGAAAGCTCGCGCCAGCAGCTGTGTAATTGAAGGACCTCTCTTTCGTTCTCGGATTGTTAGTGTCTGTAATATTCTTACTGCCGCGACAAAACCTTAAAAGCACCCTAGAGCATTAGAGCATTGTAATAGACGTTGAAAAACGATCCAATCGTGAGCCACCACCGACAGACGAGGACCCAGATTCTCAACGCCCAAAAGAACAAAAACAAGAAATCTCATAATTTCGGGGCGCTGTAAAAAGCATCCCGACAGAGGGTGAATTCGTATGTGTGTACAAGTACGTGAATGTGTGAGTGTCGTGCACGTTGTGGTGTCACAAGTGTCGGTTTCCTCCCCGTTTTAATTCATGTTTACATTTGTGTTTGCCGGGGGCCACAGTTCGTCCCTGTTTGGGAAACAAACAAACAAAAAAATTACGTCACTACACATGCGCGCGCGGCGTTTCCGCGCTTTCTGACCCGCAATTTGTAATTATTTCTTAAATTTCGCGTTTTATACACATTAGATAAACAGTTGGCCAACTATGTACGCGGACGTTTGTAAAACAATACGTTGTATGGCGTCCCTGCCACGAAAATGCAAACAAAAAATTATAAATATATTGTTTGAATGTGGCTGGGTGGGGTTTGGGGGTGGAAACACCGACGCTGGAGTCAGTCCACAGACTTAAGTTTGAGACAGTGTTTGCACAATTGAAACTGGCCACGCATTTTGCCAAACGCTGCATGGAACGTCCACATGGGTAGACGACAACGCAAAATTGCAATATGTTATCAGCGTCAGCGGCGTTGGAGTCCGAAGAAGCTTCAGGTAGCAAAAGTGCAGTATGAACAATATCAAATCTGTCTCAAATTTATCTTCCGCTAACGCCGCTAGGGGAATATGTGATGCTGCTGACTCTCCGTCCTCTATCTGTATAAGGATTTGAGAACGGCTCAGCAAAGTCGCAAAGTATCACATTGGATTTGTTTTTCGACTGGAGCAATCTTTATTAGCACCGCTTGTTTCAAAACACATAGTTCTGTCTCTAATTGATTATGCTCAGGTGTAGGACAGACTACCAACAAATGTCTGCAAAAAATGTCAGGCAAAACAAAATATTTACGTTGAAGCAGCATAGAGGTTACGAAAAAATGTTTCTGCAAGAAGGGCTTTTGCATATCCTCTTGTGAACTGTCAAAGTATCACCGTTCGCAGATGAAATGTTTTTGTTCGGGAGATAGTTGGCCAACTGTTCGTCAAATGGGGTGACATGCTTTACCCGTCATACTTTCGCGTCGCCGGAAGGTGAACAAAAATCAGTTAAAAGTTGCACCCCCACATGTTCCTTGTTACTACAAAAAGAAGACAACAAAATAGTGAAATCACACCTATTTGCATGCAGACCTCTTCACCGAAGTCAGTGATTAAAGGCAAAACACAGGGTTGTTATCGCGAAGCATTCTATCCTGCACACCTCGCTTACCGATCCAGGATAATAACCAAAACAGAGGGTGGACAAGATGAAGTTCGTGGCTTCTTTTTATTGAAATTTTAGAATGAAATTTCTCGTGCAGACGACTGTAGCCAAATTGGCCTGTTTGCCGTTTATTCAATGGAGTAACGGTACCGAAAGAAGAACGTTTCAAATCTTGTTGAGGCCTTAATCGGAAATATCTCCCTGTATCTACTTTCGCGTAGAGCAGTCAAAGAGCCAATCAGAGTATTTGGAACTCGGCAAATGGATGAAGCAGAAAAGAGCATTAATGGATCTTAGATCCTGCACGAAGCATTCGGCAGGCTCTATTTGCAGATCGCTCTGACTGGCTCCCTGAAATCTTAACAGGAAAGGATACGCCCGGGTATTTTTGTCTAGACAGTAGCAGATAAAAACAATTGATGCTTCAATAAAATGAAAGTGTCTCACTCGCATCGGCGCGTATTAAATTATCGTAATTTATAGCCGTTTGATTGGCTAATCACATTCCACACATAAGAAGCGAGTCTTTTTTTATTTCTTCCCGTTTTTGGTTTGTCCTTTTTGCTCAAAACAGACATCCTATCCGACCAACCCATCAGGTTTCTGCGATAAAAGAGTGATGCTGATGACAATAAAGTGCAATTCTTCCTCGAAACATCGGTTTTGATGTCATTTTCTTATTTATTAACCCGCGAACGCAATCTCAAAGCATCTCGTGCACCCTTGTGTTAAATGGGTGCCGCTTAAAGGGATACTGAACCAAAGAACTTAGTGCTCATAATAAGTGGCGCACGTTCTTTCGACGAGCCAGCAGCCGCCGGTGTGCGCGAGCACACGCAACGAAAATGACGTCACAGACCTCCATTCGCGCTTAAGAGGACAGTGAAATGCAAGGGGTTCGGGCCAAAGGAGAATAAAGGCAGGCTTTTCATCTCCACAAGTGAAAGCTACGTGCTTGTTAGACCAATTAATCGCTTACCTTTAACACCAAAGACGACTGTGTAGATGAAAAACTTGTCTTTATTCTCCTTTGGCCCGAAGCCCGTACATTTCACTGTCATCTTAATCGCGAATGGAGGCCTTTGACGTCATTTTTGTTGCGTGTGCTCGCGCACACCGGCGGCTGCTGGCTCGTGGAAAGAACGTGCGCCACTTATTATGGACACTAAATTCCTTGGTTCAGTATCCCTTTAAAGAGGATTGACCGAAAAAAAAGCGAGTGGTTTCTTGAAAACAAGCGGTTGAAATATATCCAAAGATGTCATTGATGGAAATTTTATATAAAAGAAGGACCTTTTTAAGAGTCCAATATCGTTCTATTGTGTCTTAATATGACAAGTATGACAGATTACTGGAGTGTTTACCGGGAGCTAGATTCGACACTTTTAGAAAGGCATAAAAAACTGAACGCCTGCACGATATCAGAGTATGCTACCACAATGATACGTAAATGAACATTAAAGAAATAACATAAATGTCTATACATCTCGTAAATTTCAACAGTTTGGTGAGTGTCTTGACGTTCCAGTAGCTCAAAAAAATGATCTATTGTTCTTTGTTGCTCTGGAAAGGAAGTTCCAGCTCTGACGGCCTTATTTCCCTGTGGCACCGACAGTATTCTCAACTACCATAGCCGCCTCTTATACTGACAAAGCTTGGCAGATCGCCACGAGACGCGGCCGCCGAAAGTGAAAAGGTAGAGCGGCAGACAACGGATGAAAGGAGATCCACGTGACGGGCGCCCCGCTGCGGCGAGACGCCGAAACACACTTTTCCCGAGCGATATGAAATGTCCGCTCGCGCTCCTCGCGTTCCTCGTTCTACCGCTCCTTTACTCGTCGGGTTTGAAACCATGTTTCGGGTCCTCGCCACTGCAAAAGCTGTGCGCTCAATACCAGCTTCCCCGAGAAATGTTCTCTGCTACCAGATCCTCGCGCTCCAAATCTGCGACGGAACACTCTATGGCTCCGTCGTCGAACTGCCAGGCTTTGTGAGTACTGAGGAGGCTATGTTAAGCTGTGACTGTAACCAATACCAGAAGCACGAGAGCTCGAGGTGGTTGCTTTGAAGCGTTCTTCCGCAGAACGAGCACTCGCGCTAGAAATGCACGCCTCAAAGCCAGGAGCGTGGCCTAGGCTATTGACGACGTGAGCGATTGAAAGCGTCGCTGTTGTCGGCCCATCACAATTGGCCGAATGCAGACTATGACGTCAGGAAAGGATGTCTCATCGACGGAAATAAGAGGAATGTGAGAACTTCAATTATGACGGTGTTGGCAGTGTTGCTTTTAAAGCGCTATGATTTCAGGCTTCCACCATGCCCTTTAGAAACACCCTCGACCTTGTTGTTCACAAGGTAATGACGTCACAAAAGGTAACCGAACGAGGGCGCCACCGAAACATCTCGCCGCCAGAGCCGTAAATGTAGAGAGTTTGGCCATTCGTTGGCAAGTATAGGAGACAAATGAGGAGGCGCCATTGGCCGAAAGCGGGCTGGGCGTGTTCCAGGGCGTCTTCCGAAATTCAAATGTGACCAACCAGAAGCCGGAAATAATACCCTGGCGGTGGTCGCGAGAAACAAACCTGATAACTGCATTGGAGTAACTCTCAATGGCTGAAAATATGGTACACGTGATGTTTCAATCACGTTAATCCAAAATGATGGTGAAAAAGTGCGACTAGCGGAACGATCGACATAATCCGTACGCCAAGCGCCCAGGGCCGGGAATCTGCCGTCCGAACGTCCGTGCAAAACAGAGTTGCGTGGTGCATTCGTTTCTTACATCTTTCTGCTTGATCATGATCAAAACAACACGTGCACCCTATTTTCAACCACGAAGAGTTACTACACTTCACTCTTACGCGTTTATTAAAACCATATACGAACATAGACTTTTGATCAGAACTGTTTGCCGCTACCACCGCTAGGGGATTCTTTTCGGCTTCTGGTTGGTCAAGAGAGCATGCCAAGCCCTCTTTCCGACTCTGCCGCACGCCCTGACTCTGCCCGCGCCTCCCATTGACCAAACTCTCTCAATACACGGCTCTGCTCGGCGCTAATAGCTCGCGTTTGTAACCTTGGCTGCAGTCTCAGATCAAGGGTGAACAGGGTATAGTTTCTGAGGGATCGAGCATTTGTAGTTAAACGATTCCTGGAAAAGGTAAGCATTGTTCTCTAAAATAGTAGTTGGTCAGTGATTTGGGATGTTGTTATAGACACTAGTTTGATAGGGGGAGACTAGGACTCGCTCCAAAAAAAAAGAAGGTGTAGCCATTACAGCCCTTGTCAAATATGCAACACCCTAAAACTTCCGTTCGACGTACAGCGCGCTGAGGTCGAGCTGACTGCCCTAACGTTTGCGAGAGGGTTGATGACGGTGCAATGTAACGTATTAAACAGCTAAAGTGCGTATCAAAGTCTACAGAAAAACAACAACAACAGGGGTTTTGCAGTAGAGTAAAAAAAAACCCCGATAACCTTTTTTTTGCAGTCAGTCACACTTACATTAGTTATTTCAATAAGTTGTACAACTCTGCTATCAAGCCGCTCTTGAAATTCGGTAGCGTCAGTTCAGCGTCAGTGCGCTGTACGTCCTACTAAAGTTTGGGCGTGTCGTATATGTGACAAGGCGTGTGAGAATATACCTTTTTTTTAGTGTGCTGATAGAAAAGCGGGAACAACAATGAAAAAAAAAAACTTTTATATGGGTAGAAGCAGAGAGAGAGAGAGGGGGAGAACACGCTACGTCAGAACACCGAATTCTGTTTGGAATGATGGATAGACGTAAAACCAGCTGCCTTTCTCTGTCGAGACCGGTTATAACGAAATAGCGGATACAGCGAACCGATCACTATTTCCCATTCCCTTTTGCACTTCGTTATAACCGAACTTGGTTATAACGAAATATCGGATATAGCGAAATGATTTCCGGTTCCCGTTGACTTCGTTATAACCGGTCTTAACAATACACTGTTCGAACGTGCTAAAAGCCGGTGACCGGCGCTCGGCGTTTGCTTTCGAAGTGTAAGTATGGACATATGCAGCCATTTTTGCCTTTACCCGCTAATTCCAACGTGACCTCGGTGTCCTCATCGACGGTCGTCCACGCGCACTTTTCTCTCCACCAGTTTCTACCAATATACGCATCCCACATCAAAATAAAACTCGCAAGACCTGGTTAAAGCTTTACGTGGTTTCCAAAAAGACCAGGAATAGGCCGTCTTGGTTACCATGGTAGGGGGTTTCTGGAAAGACTGCAAAGATGAAGACCTGGCTAACCCGTCATATGAGATTTCTAAAAAAAAAAGACTAGAAACATGCGGTCCTCGTTAGCCCGTTATGTGATTTCTAAGATACTAAAAAGATGCAGTTTTAAGTCTGGAATAACCAGAAAGATGCAGTCTTAGATATCACGCAGTTGTGAGATTTTTAAAAAGCACTAGAAAGATGCAGTCCTAGTTAAGAAATCAGGAGATTGCTAAAAGACTGCAAAAATGCAGTCCTCATTAGCATATGGTGATGTTTTGAAAGAAAGACGAAAGATGTAGCCCTAGTTAGCACGGCATGAGCTTCCCAAAAAGGCTGGAAAATGCAGTACTGGTTCACCCGTTATGTGACTCATAGAACAAAATATCGTAAAGGTGCATTCCTGGTCAGCACGTCATGAGATTTCTTAAATGATTGTAAAGATGCAGTACTGCTTATCCCGTCGTGTAATTTATAAAAAAAAAACTGCTACATGCAATCCTGCTTAACACGCCATGAGATTTCTCAATATACTTGAAAAATGCAGTACCGCTTCATTTGGTATATGACTTATAAACAAATGCGAGAATGATCGAGTCCTGATTATCACGTCATAAAATTTCTATGAAGACCTGTGATTTACCTGATGTGATCTTGATATGTTATGTAATTTATGCTATTCATAAATGCACTACAAAGATGCAGTACTGATTGAATTCTTATGGCATCTCCCCAGAACCTGGAAAGAAATAGCCCCAATCACAATTCTCTCCGCTGAATGTGACCTCTCAAATTCAGCTGTTCTTGCTAATCGCTTGTTTATACTGTTGTTATTATTGTTGTTGTTTGCTTTTTTTTTGCCAAAGGGGGCGTGTTGACGACAGCCCGGCTTAAAAGAGTATGAAATTTATTAAAATGCTAGCAAGGGGGGGGGGGGGGGAGGGGGGGGAGGGAGTACTTATTGAAGCGTAATAAAAGAGAGCAAAAAAAGTATGGAAGGAACAGATTAGCCACAACCACAATTCTCGTCGCTGTTAAGAATCTACCACGTTCGTTCAATCTTGCTAGCTCTTGCTTTTATTTAGTTTTTGCTAAACGAGATGTGTTGACAACAATCCTGCTTAGGTTATTAAGTTCCTGAAAAGTTCAAGATGAATGCTTGGGCATGTTGGTAAGTCATGGTGAATAAAAAGTGCAGCGCACGAAGGCAGAGTACATGAGAGAGGACATAATCCCCTTCTGTGTCCGCTTTCCTCTGTCCTGTCTTTGTGAGCTGCACGTTTTAATCAGCATTCATGATAAAAAAAGACTAGAAAGACGCAGCACAAACACATCTACGTAATCTGCAAATAAGTGTCTGAAAAAAGAAAAAATGAACAATTACAGTGTTAATGCAAAATATGCAAAGGTGCAAGCGCGCTGGGCAGAATAAACAATAATAATCTCAGGAAAGGCGGAACAAGAGGGACATAGGACAAACGAATTTCCAAACACAATTAGGTGACTGGCTTACGGTGAAAAAAAAAAACAACGTCTGGCATCAAACCAGGGACCTCTCCATTTCCAGTGGAGCGCTCTACCAACTTAGCAGTTGGTAGGTGGCTCCAACCAGACGTCAGTTGAGCAAACGGGTTTTATCAGCTGCCACCAGTCTAACACCAGCGAGGGTGAACGGCCTGCATTTTTTAAGGTTACGATGTTAATACAATTAATACAGAGGTGCAAGCGAGCTGGACAGAATAAACGATAATCTTCCAGATTCAGTTGGTCTTTCTACTCTCTCCTCGAGTTTTGCTTGTTTCGTTTAGTTTTCGGCACACTAGTTGTGTTGGCAACAGTCTTGAATAACAGGGTATAAAATCTGTTAAAAGATGTATGTCTTGTAGATGTTAAAGGGCCATGCAGTCTACATGAAAAATTCTGGGAAGGAACAGGTTCGCTACAATCACAATTCTGGTCGATGTCAGGAGTCTTCCACACCCGGTTAGGTCTTGGTAAGCGAAGTTTTGATTTAGTTTTTACCAAAGAAGACCTGCTGATGACAGGCCTGGTTGAGAGTTTATGAGATTCTAGGGAAGGCTATAGTCGGTGACAACTTAAAAATGCAACAGAAGCTCTCCTTTAGCTAGGCGCTCGTTGTCTTATGTCGGATTTCAGCTGCGCGTGTGCCTAAGTGTTATCGAAGGCCGAAAGCTCGCACTAAAGGCCGAGCATGTACCGAATCCTCAGCCTTTCCCCGGTTATAGAGATAAGTAGGACTGGTTAAAACGTTACCATATCAACAAACAGGGACGGATTTACGGCTAAGTCTTGGAGGCGGGGGTGGGGTTTAAGGATTAGGGCTGGGTTCTCTGCAGTAAGGTCTCATGCCACGGGTGGATCTGACGCTACTGGCAAAGCATTGCTTAGATACATTTTGTTGACCTAATATTTGCCATTTCAGTCAAAACTAGATACTTCTTTCCGAAAAAAAAGAAACCATGGTGTATGTCGTATTTTGTCTATAAAATATCTTCCTTGGGAGGCTTAGAGGAGAGGATCCCCCCCCTCCCTCTTTTGTGCGCGTCTGTCTACAAGCAATCTAGTCAATATTATGTAAGCCCAAATCACAATTCTCGTTGTTAAAAGCAGTATTTCTGGTTCAGTTGGTCGTGCTAATCTCGTATATATATATATATATATATAGAACGCCAAGGGCACCCGCGAAGCCATGCGCGCAGTGGACGTCTCTCCGGAATATGCGGCGGGATCCTCGAGCTCGTATTTATCTCTGCGCTGTCAGGGTGTCACGCACATAAATCTAGACGCCCTCCCCGAGATGCGTCGCGCCAGGCGTTCCCGGGGTCTCCGGAAAAGATCAGTTCGCGGAACCGTAGATCCTCGCTTTCTGCTACTCTCGAGTGTGCCTAAATTCAAGAGTGGTTCCAACGGGTGGTTCCCGTTTCGACCCACTCCGAATTCTAACTTCCCGTTTGTACCTTCCCGTTTCGACCCGGCTCAAAACGACCTTCTCGTTTCATCCTTTCCCATTTCGCTCTATCCCGAAACAACCTTCCCACTTCGGCCATCGCTCGTTATCAATTTGTCGGTTCGTTTGTATTGTTCCTTAATAGTTGGTTAGGTTCAAGTGTCCAATGCTTGTCCTCCTTGCTCACCTCACTTCTCCCTCTCCCGAAACAACCTTGGAGACATGGCACCGTAAGATAAACGTTGTGTCAGGGAGGGCTCACCTGAACATTAACAGCTTCACCGATCTGATCAAACGGGATGAGGCCTTGGCAAGACATAATTAAAAACAAAACAACGCAAAGACGAGAACAAAGTAAAAGGTAATTGAAAGGATAGAGCGCAAAGCGATATATGGCTGTATTTACACCCGTATATGGCGATGTATGGCCGTATTTACGCACTTATATGGCCATATATGGCAGTATTTGCCCACTTATATGACGGTATTTGGCCGTGCTGTGTCCTGTCAGTTAACTTTTACTTTGTCCATCGTATTTGCGCTGTTTTGTTTTTAATTATGTCTGCACACCAACTATACTTCGTCTCACCCTAGCATGGGCTGCATTTACATGGATGCGACCGTAGCGCATCGAGTCGAGATTTCCCGATTTTGATTGGTAGCAGTTGGGTAGAAGAGGAAGAAGTAAGAAGACAGGCTGCGTGTGATTGGTCCCTGCTCGATTCGATGCGCTACGATCGCATTCATGTAAACGTAGCCATGGACTAACCACGAAGGCTGTGCTAGTGCGAGCGGCCAGCCTTGACTGCCTTGACTAGCACTTGCTGCACGAGCGCTCGTGCAGCCGCCGCGGCTTTATTCAAAGCGACTAGCTCGCGCTTTTAGCACGCTCGGCTAACAATAGTCTATACTAAGGTGAGACGAAGTATAGCCCAAACTTCTACGTTAATCAACCTTGACAAATTAAGGATATCTTTGCAGCAGCTTGCAAATGGTGGTGCCGTGCGGGCCAGGGAACAGCCTCGAACTATCAAAATGGGAGTGTCGCCTTTCTAATAATGCGATTTTCTTGCTCGCTTCCTCAACAAAGGCGATAGCATTTTGTGGTTTATGAATTTTTCCTGTGAGCGCGAGGGTTCTGTGCTTGAACTCGTAAGAAAATGAAGTCGCAATCAGATGCCTGTTAACTTGTCTGATTTCTAACTCTTTAAAATATCCCGTTCACTATAAGGAAGTTTTAGAATAACGTACGTGAGCGCTTTGGATAACCTAAAAATAGCGTCGCGATATAGAATTTAAGGCAACGCTAATTTTTGCTTGCTTAGAGTGCTTGTCTACGTTATTTTAAGACTTCACTATTGTACAGAGCGCGCGCGATACTGTTAGCGCGAACAAGCGATTGCTGGTTTTCGCTGTTTGTCTCAAAGAATCAAGACAACCAGCAATATTATTAGTGTCTTTGAAAGTGCTCATCTGGGCCACTAGCCTAAGCGGTACAATTTGGTACCTTCTAACACCATTTCGAAGTAAAATGTAAAAAGTCGTCGACATCGTGTTCGCGGTAACGTTGTCGCGTAGTGTACATAGTCCGTTTCGTAGTTCCACATTTTGGGGAAAATCTTGAAAGAAACATTTCAAGTGGTTAAAGTAGAAATATATTTCGTTGGAGCTTGTCTGAAAGTGATGCATATTTTAAAAATACGTTGACAATAAAAACTATACTCGGCGACAACTTTTCTTGGCAATGCAGTGGAAGTTGAGAGCCCGCGCGCACAGCCTTATCCAGCGCTCAAAATGGAATACGGAACGCGTGTCTGTACCCTCCACTGCATTGCCAAGAAAAGTTGTCGCCGAGTATAGTTCACAACATAACTATATAGCTCGTCGGCACCTTTGCATTAATTGCATTAACAAAATTTCGGAACCTAATCTTAAGGAGAAAATGTGCGCGGAAAATGTGTGGGGCCTTATACCAATGGGTTTAAACGGGACGGGCTCAAACGTAAAGGGTGTTTCGGCTACGAGTTCATATAAGAGCGGCGTTTCGGGAACAAGTTTGTTAGGTTCAAGTGTCCAATGCTTGTCCTCCTTGCTCCCACCTCACTTCTCCCACTCCCGAAACAACCTTGGAGACATGGCGCCGTAAGATAAAAGTTGCGTCAGGGAGGACTCACCTGAACTGGTCGGTCCTGATCACGTGGTTTATGGGTAAACTTTTCCCTCTTTTCGGTGTTTATTTTCCCTTAAAATTAGGGGTTTGTTTGTTTTCGGGGATACTATATTTCTTCCACGCATTCGGTGTTTTTCAAAATCAATTTTCGGCATCAGACAGGAAACCTTTTTTTAAAAAAAAATCGGCGTTTATCGGCAATTAAGGCGAATAGAATAGAAAATAAGTCCCCCCCCCCCCCCCCCCGCCCCCCCGGGGGGACCGTACTCTTGACACGAGCACTTAAAACATTTCCGCGTACCGATAAAAAAAAAATGCAACTAGATGAGATCCGTGGTTCCAAGGCTAGAAGCCTCGCGGGCGGCTCATTTGGGGCTCTGTCAAAAGACCTTATTTTCATGAAGCTTGGGTATTTCTCAATCAAAGACAGCTTCATAGAGCTGTTGCAAAGCGCCAAAAACCACCGTCCACGGCGCAGAAACTAATAACTGGAATTCAAGACACAACTAGTGTTGTAGGCGTTACCGAAAAAAATATGAAACGTTACTAGTTGTCGATGTAAACAGCACGTTACGAGCCTACGTTTCACAAAAGTAAAAGTACGCGTTACCATTATCGTTAACCACAAAAAGTAACGCACGTTACTTCTTTTTTATATATATCAATGAAAACGCGTTACTGTTTTGATTCTACAGTATATGCATAAGCGCCACATTTTAAGAAACAGTGATAACCTTATTTTTTTTTCTATGGTTCCACCTGAATACTCCCGAAAAAAAAATGCAACGAAAAACGCGAAAAACACAATAAGTCGTGACTTGGCGTTTAAAAACACAAAAGAATCAAAATGTAATTTTGATTTTAGTTTTGGGAAGATGTGTCGAGAAACGCAACTACGTTACCTGTTGCTCGAAATAAGTAACGTAAATGCGTTATCCGTTACTGTTTTGAAAAAAAAAGTAACGCGTACGGTACTAAGTTACCGAAAAAAGTTACGTGTTACCGGTAAAGTCGTCTTTTGTAACGCGTTACCGCCAACACTGGGTACAACCGGTTGTAGCAGACAACAGGGCCGGTCTTGTAGGCGACGGCGAGCAGACTAGTAACTGCTCTATCATCTCGCTCTTGTCAGTGTCACATAGCAGCGTCCTGGGCTTGTCAAGCGCCGTTTAGAGATTTGTTTCGTTTTTTGAAGAGATCTATTCAGAATTTTTTGTATTGTTTTTTTCTTATTTTTATAAATCCGACTTGGGGGGTTTATTCTCGAGATCTATCGGTATTTACCGGAAACGCGGAACCTTACTTATGGCTGGCGTTCGTTATACAAGGTTGGAGGAAGAGGCACTAAAGTTGGTGAGTTGGTGAGTTGGTTCATTACCCACATGATCGCCCGTTCACACTGGAAGGGGATCTGCAACTGCGAAGCGGATCCATGACCACGGAGTGAATCCGCAACCGCGAAGCAGATCTGCAACCGCGCAGCGGATTCGCACATTTTTCAATCGCAGAGCGCTTGGAATCGCGCAATTGGCTAGTGCTTTTGCCAACCACTTCGGGTAGCGATTCCTCCCAACCGCTTTCGCGAACAGCGAAGCGGAAAACGATCGCAAGGCGATGCTGACGTGACGTCGTTCACTTTCGAAGCAATAAGGTGGCATCCGTCCCTATACTCGGCGACAGCTTTTCTCGGCAATGCAGTGGAAGGCAGGGTGTCGAACCGGAACCGATCCGAACCGAAAACCGGAACAGAACCGTTTTTTTTTGCCGAACCGGAACTGAACCGAACCAAAATCTTTGCCGCCATCTTGGAACTGAACCGGAACCAAACCGAAAAAAAAATATAACGGTAACCGGTTCAAAACGGTTTAAGGGAATATTTCCTTTTTTTTTTCTTTTTCGTTAGTATCACAAAATGAACATATGGGAATAAAAAAATTGGCGGCTGTATTTCTATCAATGGATCAAATCGTCATATACAGAATTGAAAAGTATGGTAAATTGTGGGTTTCATGGCACTATGATTAACCATGTGCCACGTTGTCACGTGACGTCATGGTATCAATACATGTTGTCATGTGACCTCGGGACGTCGCGTGACTCACTGCGTCAGCTCGATACTATGCTCCGCGACAACTTTTCTTGGCAATGCAGTGGAAGGTACAGGCCCGCGTCCCCTCTCCCATTTTGAGTGTGCGCGGGCTCTCCTCCTCTCCCCGGAAATGGGGGAGGAGGAGAGCCTGCGTACACTCAAAATGGGAGAGGGGACGCGGGCCTGTACCTTCCACTGCATTGCCAAGAAAAGTTGTCGCGGAGTATAGATGTATTAACATTGTTGACAGCATGACGTAATATGACATCACGATTTCGCACCGAGAATCACGTGACACCGTGACGTAAGCGATTTTCATAACCCCTAGTCGAGTGCTCGGGTTCATGACAATCAGCATCGCCAAATATTCGGGTAACGGCTCATGTCAAATACATATGATAATAGCCCAACTCTAACAATATCTGAAGCTCAGCCCAATCTTTTGGTTTCCAAACCCTAGCCGCCTAGAGCATGACTGTGATGAACACTGGCGGTATCAGGCCGCTTGTTTAAAACAAGGCCGCTTGTTTAAATTGCGAGTTGAGATATCGACAGCTGTCTCTTTCCTTTATTTTTTCTGCATCTGCTATTAGGGGAAAACTAATGGATGTTTCCGCAAGCTATCAACGTTGGGTATTTTTTCTTAACATTATTTATTGAAAGTACAAGAAAAAATGTTGCGAGACCCATCTCACATTATTGAGGCACCCAAATATTTTTTCGTTGTTGCTGAACTGCATCCGAAAGATGTCCCTGAGAATAGAAGTACTGAAATTACTAAATGCGACTTATTAATATGACGTTACATAGAACTACACGTGTGTACGAAAGGAATACTAAAAAAAAAAAAAGGATATTTTAGTGACCTCAGAGAGACAGCCGAGCGTTGGCAGTCGCTGTAAGTCTCACACGAGCGTCGTTCTCAAGTTATTGCCCAAGTTTCGACTCCCTCTGTACTTTGCTTAAAGGAGCCATAAAAATACTTCTATACATCACTAAATACTACTCAGGATCACTTCCTAACGCTAATAACTGTTTGAACTTGGCTTTGCTACTTTTTCTAGGCAATGGCAGTCGTCAAAAAATTCGAGAAACATGAGCATCGTTCATCCCCTCAACTCGGAGCCAGAAGCGGCCATGTGGCCTGAGCCTCTCTTATGGCGCATTCACACTGGAAGCGGATCCGCGTTCGCGAAGCGGTCGCAAATGCGGTTCGCGAACGACCCCGTTCAGACACACCGAGAGGCGGCTGGCGGTTTCTCGGCGATCACGCGTGATCTTTTGAGACTTGCGTTTGGCAACCCTGTTTTACAATCCAAAATCCACTTTAATTCAAGACCCAAAGCCAAACGTTTGCTATTTTGGCACTCGGAATATCTTTCTCCGGGATGTTCGCACGCATCACGAGTTCAGGCAGCGAAAAAAGTAGCATGGACCCGCCAGACTCGCCTGTGATTCCCTCGACTTCGCCCACAAGCAAAGCCCAGCTAGGCGCGCCTTGCTGACTCAGAACAGGATGCCCCCGACCTTTTCTTCGAAGTGGACCCTTCCCGCATGAATAGCTGACCTTGTTTTCGGGATAGAGGGCCAGTTTTCCCCCCTCGTTGTTCGCTCTTATCATTTTCGAAGTTGTGAGTGGTGGGGCGGACCGTGGTGTGAAGGAATGTGTTCGGTGCTAGCCGGTCGTGGCTTGGTTGGTGGCGGACTCTCCTCTCGTCACTCGCTCGTCGATCGAGTCTACTGTTTGTTTGACATTAAGCTCAAATAAACGCCGCATGGATTACCTCTGCATTGTCTGGTACGTACACTTTATTCCTTGAGTAGGTTCCCTTTATTTATTTTGTTAGTAGTAACCGTTACAGGTCGAGCTAGCGCAGGTACCCTGCCCGCTCTGCGGTAATGCGTTGGCTACGCTATCAAGCTCACGACGTCTCTATCGGCCTTCGTGGTGGTCATGCACGGTGTCGAAAGCTTTCAATAGTTCTCGCTTTCAATAGCTGACATTTCGGTCGTTTAAAGGCGGGTTCCGACGTTCTACAGGCAGAGATTAAGAATGCAGCGAGCTTGGGCTGTGGCACCCGGAATAATAAACAAACTCTTGCCCGAACCAAATCACCGGTGCGAAGCCCGTTAAAATTACGAGTCAATTCTTTTCGCTGCGGATTCAAGTGACGGATGTGAACATCAAGTTTCTCCGTTGATTTGTCGAAAGCTAAGACTACAGCGCTAGGACTACCGCGCCTTGGACGCTTCGGCAGCGACAGGTGCCATCTTGTTTCGAAAGTCACTGACGTCATGTCAGCGTCGCGTTGTGATTGGTTGCCGCTTTGCGGTTTGTGAAAGCGGTTGGGAGAAATCGGTCCCGAAGCGGTTGGCAAAAACGCGCTCCAACCGCTCGATCCTAGCCGCTTTGCGGTTGAGAACGCGCGGATCCGCTTCGCGAACGCGGATCCGCTTTCAGTGTGAACGCGCCATTATGCCGCCAACGTTAATCATACAGCCGCGCTGGGTTTTAAAAGGAACAAAACGCATGCTCAGCTCCAGGCATTGTTACCCCCCATTCACACTGGAAGCGGATCCGCGTTCGCGAAGCGGTTGCGAAAGCGGTTGTATAAAGATCCTGTGCAATTGCACGCGCATTTGATGTCATCGTGTGCGCGTGCAATTGTACTGAATCCTTATACAACCGCGTTCGCAACCGCTTTGCGAACGCGGATCCGCTTCCAGTGTGAATGAGCCCTTAAGGCCGGTTCAGACACTTGCGTTTAAGTGCGTTTGACTGCGTTGAGTCGAGAACAGAAAGCGAGGCACCGGCACATCTGTGCTTCGAATGAAGCGTGGAATCCAATCCAAGGAGTCATCTTGGCACGCGATTTAAGCAGCAGGGATGTCCTGGTTTCTAGCAGCTGCAACGCAGTCAAGCGCAGTCAAACGCAACTGTATGAACCAGGCTTTAGTCGTTGTTGTTGAAAACTTTATTTTTCGTACATTCAGAAGGGAAAAATGATGGGATCAGGCGACTGGGAGTCCTTGAGCCCCGGCGGCCTCCGCAGCCCATTCACAGGCCGCCGCTTGAACGACCGGATCTGAGCTACACATCAGTGCGTCCCACTGCTCCATAGTTTCGACGTTTCCATATCTCTTCGGGAGGTTGGGGCACCCCCACATCATGTGGGTGAGGTTGGCTGGCTGAGGACAGAATTTGTATATGCCCGTGTACCTATCGGGATAAATGTGCGAATATATTGTGGGATGAGGATATGTGTTTGTCTGCAATCGGCGCCAGGTATGTTCCTGGGCCTTTCTTAAGGATTTGTGGCGGCGGGGTATCGTTTGCGAGCGAGACGGTATGCCTGCGTAATTTCCTGATACGTGGTCAGTACATCCTTGTGGAGGGTCAAATCACTTTCCCTATCTCCCGGTGCCCGGTAGGCAAGTTCTCGGCCGGTGTTGTGGGCAAAGTCGTTGCCTGGGAGAGAGGAGTGGGCGGGTGCCCAGACAATGCTGACCGTGTCAGTGGGGACGATGTCTCGGAGGATCCTGGCCGCGAACCTCGATATGCGGCCTCGGGCGTGATTTTGAACTGCGCGCTTGGAGTCCGAAATGATGGTGGTAGCGTTAGGTAGCGTGAGGGCTAGGGCTACGGCTGTCTCTTCCGCATCTTCAGTACTGGTAGTTCGGCTATTCTCATCACCGCAGTGGTTGGACACGAGCCACTACCCAGGTGTCTGCCAAGACATTGATTGTTACGAGCCGATGTACGGTGCTCACGCAGTCCTCCTGTCCAATCCATGAGCCGCGCTCGACTGTCGTCAGGCGGGTGGTTTTGATCCTACAATTGCGACATCAATCTTTGGGAAGGCAAGACTAAAATAAATAGTGTCATTTAATCCTCCCAATTTCACCGCGACAAAGAAGCTTCTTAATTAGTGGCGGCCTATGCGAGTATACTTGGGCCAGACAACCAGTACGCCTCGGAAAAGTCATGAACATTCCAACCCGATGTCGTTTTATGACCCATCTAAACTTCACGGGGTGCAAAAGAAAAGCAATGAAGGGTTGCGGTTAACAAGTGTCAAATAAAATTGTCGAATGAACACACACCAACGTAGGAGGCAATTCCTCAGGAATACTTTCAGCCTTTCCACTCTGGTGAAGAAGGAAGACCAGCAAAGCTGTACTATGGTGCCTGGAACGCGTCTCTGACTGGTGTGTTTAGCGTCCTATGCTGCCCATACATCAAAAGTGGCCCCCAGTGGCAACAAATGACATCACAGAAGCCGGAGTGTCATGCTGTTGACTGCCGCGATCCTGGCGGTTGGTCGTAGGAATGCTGGCGAAAAGCTCGAGCAAACGCGAGTGTCGCTGTCGTCACAGCGTCCCAGGCTTTCGGCTGCTGTAGCTTCCGCGGACTGTCACAGTGGGGAGCGACCTGCTGCAGAACAGGCGTCTGCGGCCTGCCATATCCACTAGAGCTGCTGAGACATCACCAGGGTCGCGACCGGCGACAGCATGACACTTCTATTACGTCATCAGGCGGAAATCGAGGGACCACTTTTTTGGGCGCGGTAAGCACACCATTCGGAGACACGCTCCAGGCACCATAGCTGTACTATGGTGTAAATGAAGTAATGGCCGGCCGCAAGTCGGCAAGCCAGAGTGGAAAGGTTGGAGAGGTTGCAGCCATCTATGCGCAACGGCGGCAACCAGACAACCGGCAAGCCGGTTGTCTGGTTGCCGTCGTCGTTTATAGATGGCGGTAGCTATCCAGAGTTAAGTGTCATCATTTGTTTGCTGACGGACACGACACTTTGGAAACTAGCCCTTAAAGGGGAACTCCGCTGATTTCTTCATGGCCCCCGATTTGCTTGAAATTTTGCTAAACTCGCCGAACAACATTGCCAAAATAGTATCCCGAATATTAGGTCAAAATAATTTTTTTTTTTCACGAATTTATTGAATTTACAATTTTGGTCCTCACCGTGTTTTTCAAACTGAAAGTCTCTACTGGCAACAATGAAAAAGTGACGTCAGTGGAAGTGCAGGGGTTCACTCTTTGGACTGTAGAATTTCTTCCCAACTGATTCGGAGCAGCTTCATGGTGTCAAATGAATGCTTTGGAAGCTCGCTCCAGTCCCCGCGCTCCAGCACGGAACAAATGATTGGCATATTCTATTTTTTTTGACTGCTCGCCCGACTGGCAAGCTGACCTTCCAATGACGTCACGGCCCTGAAAAGGCGGGTATATTTGAATGTTTGTTTTTGCATGATTTTCATTTGCCGATTTCGCAACAACTATTATGAATTTCACGATACTAAATAGCATACCAGAAAGGGTAAAGGCCGGGGAGTCAGAACATATAGTTAGTTGAGGTAGCTCAAAAATCGGCGGAGTACCCCTTTAACAGCTCCGCTATATAAAGAAGTGCGTGCGTGTGTGTGTTGGGGGGGGGGGGGGAGGGGGGAAGGGGGAGTTTTAAAAACATACTGTGTTGTAAAGGTTCCTCTTCCCTGCATCTTTGGCGCAGATCAAAAAGCGTGACTCCGGAAACTACTTTGCTTGCAAAAATGCTCCTACCAAAAAGCACGTTTTTGTCGTGCTAGATGCTCGCGCCGTTCCTAGTGAAAAGCGTCTGACTCGCAACTAAGGGTCGTGGGTTCGAATCCCGCCTAAAATTCTTAATTTTTTTTTCTTTAAGGCAAAATAATTACTTTCAAAAGTGAAATCATTTGAGATATACGGCGACCTTTAATTCGCGTTACATGTCATGTTTTAATCACTCTCATTCCACGCGTGATGTCACGTTTCACGTGAGCATTGTGGATTCCTTGAAATTCTTGCGCGAGGGTATGTAGCTCTGACGTCATGAACCTATCGACCAATCAGGATTTTTCAGTCACGCCACGACATCGGCTTTTCTGGGACATGAGCTCCTTAACGCTATCGAGTTAAAATCACCAGTTAGCAAAGGTGATGCTCATCTGCAAATTAAATTGACCGGCATCTTGTCAAGAACAAACCTCAACAGCCAGGCTATGCCAGCTTATACCCCTGTCAGACGGCAAAGTAAATGTTATTTTGATCGAATGCCATTCACAGCTCGGCGAATCAGCTCGTGATGCTGGTTCTGCACGTGGCGCGTGCACGCGCAGCGCGGCGTATTAAACACGCGGATTGGCCAAGCTGTAATGTCATTTTGCTTAAATGTCATTTAACATGCCCGTCTGACAGGGGTATTATTCTGCATAAGAAAATGTTCACTTGGGCAAGCGCTATTTGGAGCCAGATTTTATCTGAGTGCGAAGGTGCGTATAGATTAGAGTGAACAACTACGATTACTTCTTGCTGGATGATTAGTGGCATGCATGCGGTGCTGAGTGTAAACAATGTTTGGTTAGAATAACAAGCATTTGAATTGCCGCTCGGTGTCTCTATAAAAAAAAAGTCTGAAAATCCCTTTCAGACTTTTTTTAAACTTTTGTTACATTCTGAAAATTTCATTGCTTTTAGCTCAGTTGTGTCGTCATCATATTCATATATATTGTGAAGTGTATTTCGTAAACCTTATTTCATAATTAGCATAAGCAGGAGGTGCTCATTTCATGATTTTATGTAATGTAATTAATTCCTCAGTTCAAGGACACAATCACGATTTCATTTTAACACTGTGACACAAAGTTGTACTAACCACGGGTATTTTAGGCGACCTACCACACTTTGCGACAACATTTTATACCGTGTAAATAGATCACCTTGAACTTTAGAATTTTACTTAAACACGAAGAAAGCACAATAAAACACAGTATAGTTCTAAATTTGAAGCTGATCTATTTACAGATATGTACCAACCACCTCAACTCTTTACTCTTGTACTTAAACATTTTGATTCAGGTAAAATATATGCTACTGGTAAACAAAGGGATGTGGAGTCGTATGAACACGACGTTATGTATGTTAATGTAGATTTTTTCTACTCTGGCGTCGAAATTAAAGAACAGAATTTATTATTTATGGTACCTAAAAACAAAAGTAAATTGCACGGACGATCGAAGAAACTATATAATTAATCGTTTCACGGCGTAAATAGTGTATATTGCCAGAACAACGCGAAAAATATATTCTCAATTTAGCGGTTCAAACCGGTTCGAACCGGTTCGAACCGGTTTGAACCGTTATTTTTTGCTCCCCGGAACTGAACCGGAACCGAACCGAAAGCCGTGAACCCGAACCGGAACCGAACCGATAAAAATTTCGGTTCGACACTCTGGTGGAAGGTACGTCACGTGTCCCCTCTCCCATTTTGACTGTACGCAGGCTCTCCTCCTCCCCCATTTCCGAGGAGAGGAGGAGAGCCTGCGTACACTCAAAATGGGAGAGGGGACGCGGGACGTACCTTCCACTGCATTGCCAAGAAAAGTTGTCGCGGAATATAGTGAGGCGTTCACATAAATTACCGAAGAAACGCAAGAACATTTGACTCTCATTGTTAACTTGCCTCGCTCCTGCGGTTCGGTTCGGGTAAGCTAGCTTGTTTGTTATTCGAAGTGCCGAAACCCATCACTGCGCTGGCTTGTTCGTCCTTGTCCCTTGAACATCGGAACCCGCCTCCGATCGCCCGAAGTGACGGCCTTTTGTACACACTTCGGCAGTTACGGAAACGGCTGAAAGCTATGGATACCATACATAACCACGACGAAGGCCGATGTAGATGTCGTGAGCGAAAATGAACGAACACACTCCCGAGGAGCCGACGGGACCGCCCAAGATAGCTGCGCCAGTTCGACCCGTGATGTTTCTACCGCTAAAAGGAATCAAGGGCACTGACTCAAAAAGTAAGATGTACGTGCTCCATGCATAGGTAATCCATGCGGCGTTTATTTGAAAAATCGACCTGTGACGAGAGGCGAGTCCGCCACCGACCAAACCACGACCGGCTAGCAGCGAGCGACACGTCTTCGCAACACCGATGCCGTTCACTACTCCGAAAATGGAATACGTAGCGGGGCTTTTCTTCTAATTGGCGAGCTCGGAGGAATCGCCGGCGTGGTTTCGCGTACAGCAAAGCTTCGCGGATCCATGTTCTTCCGCTGCCTGAGCTTGGGATGTATGCGAACAGCACGAAGAAAAAAAAAATTGACCGCATCTTCACGTGGTGAATGATGTTGATTGGGGAGGAGCTCTGGTGGTGCTTGTCTGCGTAGACGCTGAGCCGCAGCATGCCCAGCCTTTCATTCGTTTTCATCCATGTCAGAGAGAGAATGTGTGGTATGGAACGTGGTTATATACACATTCGAGCATTTGACCGCAGCGCCCTCTCGTCTATGAACGTTGAGCCAATGCATGCAAAGTTTAACGCGATTATATACGCATTTGACTGCAGCGCCCTCTCCTGTATAGACGTTGAGCGGCTACATGCAATGTTTCATCCATGGCATCCCCAGCTCTTGAGTTACTACAACATCTCAGAGCCCCCTACTCGTCCCGCAGTCGTGGCCGAGTGGTTAAGGCGATGGACTAGAAATCCATTGGGGTCTCCCCGCACAGGGGAGACCCCAATGAACTTCGACTGCGCAAACATTTTTTTTTTTTCATATTTTTTGCCCTACACGAGCACGTGAGCACGTGAGCACGTGAGCTCACGAGCACGAGCACGAGCACCAGCAAGATCGATGTGAGCACGGACGCCGGACGGACAAGGGTAGACCTTAAGGAGCTTAGCCCCTAAAACCTTATGTTCCAGAATATCTAAATACTGGTTTCTGATCATAGGCTAAGCTGAATCTTACATTGTAAATCGAGGTTGCCGAACGCAAGTCCCGAAAGATGACGCGTGATTCGCGTTATAGGCATTACCAAAAAAAAAAAAAAAAAAAAAAACGAAATACGCTGCTCGCTACTTCCGAATATAAAGAACGCGTTACCCTTATCGTTAGCGATAAAATGCAGCGCACGTTTCTTTTGCGTTATTTTTTCATTTATAAATAAAAATGTTTTACAGTCTCGACGCTACAAACACGCGTAAACGCCATATTTCAAGAAACACTTTGTTCATGCTGAAACATATGTTTCAGCATGAACACGTACAACATATGTTTTAGCGCATGTTTCATGCTGAAACATGCAATAAAAACAAGTTTTTAGCGTGATCGCAAAGTCTACATGGTCGCCCGTGTTCACGTTTCGATTCCTGTCGCCTCGGAAAAGTCTACTCAAGTAATATATTACTTGAGCAGAGCGCGGTTACCTTTCGTCGTAAGGTACGAACATTCTATAGAATAGAGTCAAAGTAGAGGCTAGCTGGTGGAAGTCAACCATCTCGTCGTTTACCCTGAGACTGGGTTTTTTTTTTGAAGAGCAGAAGTAACAGAAAAAACAGACAGGTCTCAACAGCACGAAGAGACCTGTCTGTTGTTTCTGTTACTTCTGCTCTTCAAAAAAAACCCCAGTCTCAGGGTAAACGACGAGATGGTTGACTTCCACCAGCTAGCCTCTACTTTTACTCTATTCTATAGAATGTTCGTACCTTACGACGAAAGGTAACCGCGTGCTCTTTATTTGACTTTCATATAAAACATAACAGTGTATATCACTTTGCGACGAGCGACTGCGTCTGACACTCACTAGTCCGACACCATCCAAACCACGACCGGCTCGAAGGAAATACACATTCTTCAAACAGCACTTCTCTCTACTACGCATGAAATAGCACTGTAACAGCGAAGGATACGAAGGGGAACCAGGGGATGCCCAAAACGAGGTCAGCTATTCATGCGGGAAGGGTTAACTTGAAACGAAGGGTCGTGCCTTCATTCGAGGTGAGGGGCGAAGTGGGGAGGGGGTCTTCTTCCTGTTTGTTCTTAGCAATGGCATCACCGCCCGCGGCTAGGGAAAGATTAACCTGATTCACACACGAAGGCAAAAATGGCGGAACACGCGTTCCTTCTTTTTAATTTCTCGGTCTAGGGAAGGCACACCATTCACCACCGCCGACGGTGCACCGCTACTTGCTTGGTTTGCGCTGCAAGTCCTGCCACATACCACGAAGAAAACACGGAATCGTCGTAGTCTCGTCTTCTCTGCGTTAGAACTTGACCCTCTCCGCGCGGTTCGTTCCATCTGGAAAACGAGCTCGACGGTGCACGATCCAGCGTCAACAACGTGAGTTAAGCCCACTCGTGCTAAACGTATACTCCGAGAGACTCCGAGACCTTGCCTAGAGTGACCGAGAGCTGCAGTTGACAAAGAATCTCGAGCCTTCTCGTCGCAGACGGGACGCTCCGAGAGCAGACGAGAAAACGGCCCACAGGTGCTTGGAACGCGTCTAATGTGTTTACCGCATCAAAAAAAAAAAAAAAAAAAAAAAAAAAAAATGGACCCTCGGTTTTCATCTGATGACGTCATGGATATGTCACGCTGTCGCCGGTCGCGATCCTGGCGCATCCCAACAGCTGTGGCGTATGTGGCACACGCCTGTTCCGCTGCAGGTGACTCTCCAGTGAGGCAGTCCATGCAAGCTTCGGCAGTCAGAAGTTGGGACGCCGTGACGACAGCGACACTCGCGTTTGGTCATGGTACGGTGCCTGGTTCGCGTCTCCGACTGGTGTGCTTAGCGTCCTATCCCGCGCATACATCAAAAGTGGTCCCAAAGTGGCAACAAATGACGTCACAGAAGCCGGAGTGTCATGCTGTTGCATGTCGCGATCCTAGCGGTTGGTCGTAGAAATGCTGGCGAAAAGCACAGGCGAACGCGAGTGTCGCAGTCGTCACGGCGTTCCAGGCGTCCCAACTTCCGGCTGCTTTAGCTTCCGTGGACTGCCACACTGGAGATCGACCTGCAGCAGAACAGGCGTCTGCCACATCCACCACAGCTATTGAGACGCCTCCAGGTTCGCGACCGGCGAGAGCATGACACTTCTATGACGTCATCAGGCGGAAATCGAGGGACCACTTTTTTGGACCCGGTAAACACACCAGTCGGAGGCGCGTTCCAGGCACCGTAGTCGTGGTAGTCGCAGCTACTCGTTAGCATTTCTACAACCAACCGCCAGGATCGCGACATGCAACAGCGTGACGCTTAGGCTTCTGTGAAATCATTTGTTGCCACTTGGGGACCACGTCTAACGCATGGGCAGCATAGGACGCTAGACACACGAGTGGAAGACGGGCTCCGGGCACCATACATGCTAGATGTAAACACCTCCCGTTTTCCTCTACCGCCGATCGGCAGCAGCAGTTTTTTCTGAAGTGAAAAGGGGCGCGCTGAATGTGTCCACTTGGGGTGAAGTTGGAGGGTAAAAGGCGGAGGTCTTTTCTTGTAGTTGGTATTTGTCTGAACGGGGTCGCACACGATCCGCCTGCCCAACCGCTTCGCAAACGCAGCTCAATAGCCAGTGTGAACGCGCCATAACAGCTCCAGAAGACAGAGACAGGGTAAATGCGCCTTGTGTTTATGTCGTCGTTTCACGGTCCCTGTCTTTTGGCGCTCTTAGAGCCAAAGGTGCCTCGATCAATCGTCTGTAATCGTATCCGAGCTTGGCACACATGTGCGCGTGCAGCCAGTTTGAGCAGGAGGTGTCCGCCATTAAATTAAAAACGAGCTCGTAGTTTCAGTTGCTGCTTGTCTTGAATTTAGGCTCTATGTTCCTTTCCAGCGACTTGGGTGACACCTTATGGATTTTGAGCCAAGTACTCTAAGTGGCTATCGCAATGGGCGCTCCATTCTAAAAAGAAGGCCTGCGTCGGAATGTCGCGAAATTAGTCGAACACAATGTACCGCTACTTCGTCGTAGCTTCGAACTTCTGGCGAAACTCAGGGAAGTTCGCCTTTTGGGCAGTGTTCCGCGCATGCGCGCTGTATTTTACCGGAATTTTCATGTGCCCTTAAGTTTTGAGAATTTTTGAATCAGCGAAATTCGCGAAAAGTAGGGGCTCGCGGATATTAAGGGCTTTACATATTTTTATCAATATTTGTGTCGAGCTTTGCGTTAAAAACTTATTGTAGTTGAATCTGAATGAGCTTGATTCTTGGCAGGTTTTCACATACCTAAAGTTGAGGCTTTTCGCTGCGAACCAACATGTTTATTTCGTAAAAAAAGAAACAAATTCCAAAGTTAGCATATTTCCCGGACCATAGTCTGTGGGCTATGCGTGTTTTCTGTAGAAATATGACGCAGTGAGAATTATCTACATTTGCGGACTATACATGAATTTGTCTTTGTTTTTTATCGTTATGATAGCAAGACGTGAACGACTTCGGGACTGGCAGAGTATGTTCAGGATTAGTTTTGCATGATACGAGCTTCTTTGTTAGCTTATAAAGCAAATATCTCGAAAGGTGGGCTGTGTATGAGAATATCCTACGTTCGAGCAAGGCACCAGGGGCGGATTATGCACCCAAAACTATCTAAGGATAAAAAAAAAAAAAAAAAAATTCGCCGAAATTTACGTTTTAGGTATGGTATTGCGAATCTGCATGTTCGAACGGAACTGGTCTGTCAACCACACAGTATGAAGGTACTTCTTTAGTAACATTAGGTGCATATATTAAATCTAGAAGAAAAAAGGCCGGCCATGTTCGGAGCGGCTGAGAAACGTTAAGTTTGAGCGCGGGAAAAGCCGTGTGTTCGCAATGCATCCATGAAGACAACAGGAGCCGGCCACTTCATAGGGTGCGCTTCAGGGTAACCACACCTCGGCCTTCTTGGTGCTTCAAATTGTTCCTGCCAGTCACCCCCAGATCTGTCTGAAATCCCCAGGAAACGGTTTTCCGTCCCGAATCTAAAACTGAGGAAGACTAAGTTTTGAGTCGCAACTATCGACAATCCGCCATTTTGGGAATAATTGGTGCCACAAAGCGGGAAAAGGGTTCGAGGACTCGCAGGATAAAAGAGTGCGTGCATTAGGAAGGAAAACGATTTGGTCTCTTCAACAAACTTGAGGCAAAAAGGTATGCCACGGCCAGCGCGAACAGGACTTTGGATGAGCCCCGATCCAAGTCACTGCACCTCAGTGGAGCCAGCATGATCTATAGCTTTCTTGGCCAAGAAAGTGCCCGCGCTCGCTTGAGCATGTGTTCAAGTATGTTCAACCAGAACCTCCTGTACCCTTGATATAGCAAAATGGTTCATTACGCCCGCCTTGCAGGGACCAAGAAGTAATCACCAAAAGGGCGGCGCAAAATTGATCTTCTTCGAGTACCGAGCCGCGTCTGTGGGATTGTCTGCCGACATTTTTAGCGCGAGAACATTAACTGTCCCATGGAGCGAAACCGGCATCGCCTGTAACCGTCTGTAGCAGAAAAACGGCACATAAATTCCTATTCCCCATTAAAACACAAAGAAAAGCACAGCAACGCAGATGCTTCGTCACGGAAGCCGTCGGCAGTGTTCGCCGGCCTCCACGTGATGTCACCGCCGGAACGCCGAGTGCGAAAGGAAGGCTTGGCGGGCTGCTTGTAGGAATGCACTGCGAGGTGGAAAGCTTTCGCATTCCTACACGCAAGCAGTCTTAACTGTATCTGCCGAATTTATTGGTCCTGCAGAACGATGCCTTTTGAAAATGACAGCAGGAAGCATGGTTTAGCGGAAAGGTTTTACCTTAGCTTCCTGTATAGACCGTTTCACTGAAAGAGAGCAAGAGAGAAGATGGGAAAGGAATAACGACACTTTCCTTTTTGTTGCGTAGTTAGTAACTAGCAAAAGACCCGGATGAACGCCTTCGGCGCGTGCGTTGCTCCAAGTTCACTGTTTTCTTTGGGGTTTCTACTATTCCTTTACTTCCAGATTTAACTAGAGCTAGCGCATTCAATGACGACAATCCCCTGGGCCCGTTTGCTCGAAGCTGGTTAACTAACCGCGGTTAACCGGATTTCCCTACGAGGGGGAATTTTGGGTCACGTGACCGGCAGAGTAAGGACGGCGGGGAAACATGGCGGTGCCCCGGTGAGTGAGCGCCGCTCGCTTTGGAACTAATACGTCGTAGTAGTTGGAGTAGCGGGCGCGTTAGTCAACGATGAATGTTGAAGGAGGTTTTCGCGTTGCCTTACCTCACTTAAACCGCAAAACACGAGCAATGACCTCGCCGCATTTTTTAGATAGACTTTCGACTCTGGCCATTCCTAAGCCTAAATGAACGCCATAGTTGTCGGCATGGCAACGTCTTTGGAAAGTGGATTGCTTTGATTCAATCGGCCGGGTATTGATAGCACACAAAAGCAGAGAGCGTTCCCATAGACCTTTTGCTAAATTTCAAAAGCACCGAGGTGCATGCTACAAGCACGCTACGAATGTAGTTACACGCGCTGCACCTGCTGGCGTCTGCAGTAATAACTGTTCTGAAGCAAAAAGCCTAAAAAAATTTTGCCGTGCACGCGCGTTCGTCAAAGATGTATTATGATTATTTACTTCAGATCTTTTATAAGTGCAAGGCCAGCGCGCGCGGATCGTAGAATTGCACTTCCAGCGTTCTTCTCGATGTTCGGGTAATTTACTAATAGGTCAATTTTCAGTGGAGCCGAGTTACAGGTTTTTCAATTTATGACGGTGTTATATACAGTTCTTACATGCTGGCCAACCATGCTGCCGGTGTACCGCCCGCCTTTCACTGCTCACTTCTTTCTCATCGTTTCTAGGACTCAACTTCGTCGTCCTCTTTCGAACTGGGAAGGAAATTTCAACGAGGCTTTTCTTCACTTCATACAGCCAAATATTTAGAAAATTTCCAAACAAGGGTTAATTTAGTTTTACCTTGCCGATTATTTGTACCACGAGCAATAAAAATTGTTTCTTAAGCTCAAATGTATGCCTCGCTGCGTCGCAAAACCCAGGCAGCGCGCATTATTTGGGTCCCCCCATTTCGGGAACCTTTCCACGGAAGCCACGTATAGACGCTTTACACACGCGCCAGATTGAGCCGCCATAGCCGCCCTTCTCTTGTCTTACCGAGATGCTGAGCCACTGAAGCGGACGTTGGCGGGTCTTCACAAGGGCCTATGCTGGGCACAAGAACACAGTAGCATCTAAAATGGCAATAACCTGTCCTGCTGTGGTAATGATGAAGTGAAGCGAACGGAATAAGAGGAAACAAAAACTGAAGGTCAGTTATGGCGGCGCCCATGCACAGCTGCTGTAAAGCGTCTATATTCGCTACAGCCAGTAGGTGACATCAGCTACCACCCCATAATAAAACACGGAGCTATCGCTCATCCAGCCCTCGTCAAACTTGGCTAGGTACTTGTAGGTACCTAGTAGGGAAGGGCGGTTAACTTTTAACCGCGGTTAAAGTTAAAGGGGCGGTGCAACGATTTTTGTATTTTGCGCAAATACCGCTTAAAACGGATCTCCGACGTTATTCACCTGTGAAATACGCATTCGTTTTTCATCACACGCAATCGAAGTCGCAGAAAAAAATAAAGAAAAACGAGCAGAGTTCACTCCCTCAACTCGCAGCCAGAACAAGCGGCCACGTGATCTGGAGCCGATTATATGCCGCCAATGTTGATCATAGCCATGCGCTGGGGTTGGCAAGGCACAGGACACGCGCTGAGTTCCAGACATTGTTATGGCTCGGCTGTTGTCGTCGTTGCAGCGATTGGACACGGGTCACAACCCGAATGCTTCTCGAGCTAGCAATTGTCACGAGCCCAAGTCGAGTGCCCACGCAATGCTCGGGTCCAATCTATGAACCGCATTCAAATATCGTCACTTGGGTGTACTGCGATCCCCGAGTTACGTCATCAAATTTTGCAAAGGAGAGATTGAATGAAAATGATCGCTTTTGTCCTTGAAATTACACCGCAACAAAGGAGTTACTCGGCCAATGGCGTTGCGTGTGAGTATCCTTGAGTCCCAGTTGTGCCAGTAAGCTCGTGTCAAGTGAAAAGCATTCCAATTGAATATCGTTGCACAGCTCCTTTAACTGGCTTCGAGCAAACGGGCCCTGGTCATCGGAACGCCATTTTTCGGTAATAGCCTGCACGAATCATGATCGAAAGCGCAGAATATTATCGAAAAACATGAGTATCGCGCACGGCATTCGACAAGGCAACTGCGGCTGCAATGACTTCAAACTTCATCGCTTTCCAAATGACCTAAACCTCCGGCAGCAATAGACCTTTCCAGCGGCAGTCTCGAACGAAGCAATTTACAGCGCGCGTCCCTGGTTTTGAGAGGGTTCGTCAGTGTTGCCCGACTGCGCTGGGCTGTGGGTTTTCTAGTCAATGGGCTGTGGCAGCCTGCGTAGGCGCACGTCCGGACGCTGGTGGTGGATAAACTGCCGCGTTTTATTTGTTAATATGTGTTCTATGGCGAATAGAACTTCTCGTTTTTTTAAAGAATGCATTGTACTATTTTTGGGAACAAAAACAAAGATATAAAAGCTGTTTTGGTGAGTCCGTGCGCGACAGAACTAATGCAACTGGAATGTTTGTTTTATATTATGTCGATCTTTTTACGGCACAGTACACTGAGCCGTGTTAATCTACAAAGGTCTCAACCGTCGAAAATATTTGACCACACAGGCTATCCCCGCTCACAGCATGAAATTCAATGAGTCTCATCAATCGAACAACATATATTGTGCGTACCCCACGGTGCCGCGTTATCCGAACAGGATATAAGAAAGGTGTCAAGTAACACAGCATATCCAATATACAGTATCGACGATAGTCACTTCACGACGATCGGACGGAATCCGGCGTGTTTTGGGGCACATGTAGAAGAGAGCTGCTTTTTTGCAGAGCTTTAAAGCAAATGAACGA
This sequence comes from Ixodes scapularis, assembly GCF_016920785.2. NCBI lineage: Eukaryota > Metazoa > Arthropoda > Arachnida > Ixodida > Ixodidae > Ixodes > Ixodes scapularis. The sequence continues at coordinate 65,837,146 of NW_024609837.1, forward strand.
ACGTGTCTATTCCGTCTTCACACCCCTGACCCGACCCTATACACGAACTCATCTCTGTTACGTCCGCCGCGGTGGTGGCGCGTCGGACGCACTTCCGGTCCGGGGCTGTGGGCGGAAGTACCCATGTGAGACGTGTATTCCTGCGTTGTTTTGAAAGGAACCAGACAAAAACTTCTCGTCAAAAGGCTGCGACTGGGGCTGCACCAAAAGTGTCGAGAAAGATGTGAAGGTCAGTTTTCATGCGCTCGGGGCGTCCGAGAACGCGGATATGTGCCGTGAAAAGGGAAAACCAGACGCCGTCGGACCACGATTGCTTGGGCGGGAAGCATTTTGGGTTGAATTCACGGATACTTCTGGTCATCAAATCTATTTTTTTTTTCTTCTAAAATGAGCGCCGGAAAATCGTCAAGTTGTACGGACCACCTGCGGACTACGTTCAGTGCGTCTTCAAGTTCAAACGGCCGCCTGATCGTTCGAACTGTCGTCTGCTCTTTCAAACGTTTCTGCTTGTCGTCTGCTCTTTTTGGAGGACATCGGCCTGTAGACCAAACGTGGGCCTGGTACTTGCGATAAGGAGTAAGTGCAGACCTAAAAAGACTTCAGTTTGAAGGTTGGTAAGCAGGCTGGGCGTAAATAGTAAATACAAGGAGATGTTGATCATTGTTACCAGTGGCCATCACCGACTTGTTATGCCTGATTCACTTTGTTAGATTCTGCTTGCGATTTTCAGTATCGACGTCGACATCTCAGCTACGGTTCACACTTTTGCAGTCCGAGCGACGTCGCTACTGAAAATTGCGAGCGAAATCTCATCATGTGAATCAGGCTTTAGCGTACATTCTGCGGCGGCCACGCGGAATCAATCGCCGCATGCCAGATGATTCACGCGAAGTTTTGCGAAGTTTTGCGGTGTAACGAGCCTCAGGAAATTTCGCTGACGCCGCTCAAGTAGTCAGACATCGTTAGGAGGACGTAGAATCAACAATTTCAACGCCAAAAAGAGCACTCACGATGATCGCATTTCAATGGTTTGTTTATGGGCGACGGCGAGCTTCTTGCCCACACCCCCATCGCGCATGCGCGGCGCCGGTGGCGTCCGCTAGGAGCGCTCCGGGCGCTCCGGTTTGTTTGTAAACATGAGTTGGTGTATAAGCCATTTTTCGCGAAGACCCGGAACGTAGCCGGGAAGGCTTTTTGGAGATTATCTCAACGAAAATAATACTCCAAGAACGTCGAACTGCCTGCGTCGCGGGCTGCTTCACGTCCGCTCTCTTGGTTCGTTTCCTGCGAAGGCCGAGCAGGCTACGAGCCCTGGTATTCCCTGGTTCTCACAGTGGAAGATAACACACAAAGGGTAAGCATCCTAAACAAACAAAAAAACTAAAAAAATTCCTAGAAAAGCCGGCGAACTTCGAATGCCCAATGCAGGTGGGGAGTCACGCTGACCGGGTTTCCACAGCTCAGGCGGGTGGCAGACTTTCTGGTTGATAAGGTTCGCTTGTTTCGCAAAACGGCGGCGGCCAGAGAGCTCTTATTGCAAAGGTCTATAGGTTGCGTTCGTAAACACAAAATACTTTTCCCCGACGCCGACTTCACGAGTGTGCTCGGAACATTTTGTGTATGGTGCGCGCACCGAACTTTTCGTTGTACCGTCGATGAACATGGGTTACGCTCGCAAAAGATGGTGCAACGTTTCTCGTGAGAATCGCTGTTTCAACTTGTAAATTTTCGTAACTTAGTTTATATTAATGTTCATATCTTGCAGTGGGGACACTGACCCGTTTTTGTCATCTACAATGCTTGGTTGAAGCATAGCCTCCTTCATAGAGATCCTGCTTGCCCAATCTCTGACTTTCCTATGCTTTGACGCTGTATCGCCTGCTCCAGGCAACCACCGCCAGGGGCGCCACCTCCCCATACAATGAAGACGATGCATCCCGCTGCGCACTGGCTACCACCTAAACGTACGTGACTACAATACTTTCAGAAACCATATTTCACAGCGTTTGAGCAGCAACGTACATATGCAGTTTCCGAAGACGAGCTGGTAAACTTTCACAATGTTGAAACAGCGAAAGGGAATACTAAGTGTTTCTATGTTCGAGGCCAAAGACCAGGCGAAAAGCAGGAAATGAAGAGGAATCGCAACGGCCAGGGAACTCTGCGGTGACAACGCTGCGAAGTCACCTAAGCAGTGTGGAAGGCGTTAGCTAAAGAGGCACTGTACTTGTCGTCGGGCATTTGTGCCTACCTCGATGTTGGCGAGGAAGATGTTGGCAGGTAAGCACTGAAAGAGTACCTGGAAGGGTACGTGGGCTGATCCAGCTTTGACGCCAGGGAAACCTGAGCGAAGCTGGGCTTTCAGTGAAGCCTCAGCAGGATACGCGAAAGGGGACCAGGACGCCGGCCTTCCTTAAAGGACCTGTGCAACGACTTTAACGTTGAAAGAATCGGCATCTTCTACTTTTGACATTGTTCACCTTGTCACAAAGAGCAGAAAGCACACCTCCTTCCTTCAAACTGTTGCGATTCCGCCGCATAATTACGGGGCAAAAATGAGAATGTTCCCCGACCTGCAACCGCGAGCGGCGGCCCTGAGAAACACGCGGCGTGACGTCAATGGGGGGGTCTTGTAGAAAAATAGCAAGTTGTGCGAATACTTGCTCGATAAAAGGTAAATTTTCTATAAATCTTGTCGTTCCTACATAAATATAAATGTGTCAAAAGCCTGGTATCATCAACAAAACTTTTATTATACCGGGGTTCAGTGGCGCCATCTATCCTAGGACCACAAAACCGTCAGCTCTATCTGCTACCGCGAACAGCCGCCAGAAGCCGGAGAGGCAACTGTACCGGAGAGGGAGGGGGACAGCGCCGGACGGGGATGGCGGGTCCCGAATGAGAATTTCCTACTTTCACCATATTGTTCGCGCTGCGCCCGCCAGCACGTGGTCACGCGGTCGCGAGCGGATGAGTTCTTGCTGCTCACTGATGGCTCTAGAGAGAGAGCTTCACCGGAACCCCTCGCAAACCCCATTGACGTTACAGTGCACGTGACTCGGAAGATGGTGAAGGAGTTGAGAGGTGCCAAAAACTTTAATCTTTGTCCATTTTTAAAATGAAAACTATGACATGCAGGCAAAAGCGGTTTTTTGTTCTTTACTTCAGAAAGGCCAAGACACCAACTCCCAAATTATTTAAGCAAAGCACTGGAACTGTTACACAGCTCCTTTAATGCCCTATGCATAAAGTGGTTACCGCACACCGTTGAGTAGCCGGAGGTAAGATATGGGACCTAGTCATTTCTCATAATGAGCTCAAGTCACTTTTCATGGTCCCTCCTGTTGCTGCGGTCTTGTAGAAGAACAGCCCCGTCACGTTGTCGCCCAGAGCTTCCACGACAAATGCAAAAAAACAGCACCATGAATGCAAGAACGCACGAGAGAGGCTCCTTGACATCGTTCCCATGTTCCGTCCTATATGAACAAGTGGTGTACCCTTGTGGTGATAGCTCGCAACTGGCGATTGGGCAGGGATTATCAGCATACACGTGGCTATGGTTGTAGGCTCATTTTCGTCGCCGCGTTCGGCTGGAAATTGTCGAAAAGTTAGTTCGATTTTTTTTTTCTTAATCGCGATCTTTTCAGCGATGGTAGAGAGCCCTGAACTTATGTTCACCGTCCCAACGCGACTGGGTTCTTCTTATTTTGCAAATTAGTACATAATGTAGCTGAAAAGAAAACTTCAATTACTAGTGCTGAAACGTGCTCGCTCATGCATCAATTTCGAATCGTTCAATGATTGACTAACTCGCACCGGCAATGCGTCCATCTCGACTTCGCTGTTTTCAGTTCTAGACAAAGGACACACTAGTGGACACGGTTTCCTCTATTATAACTTTTATAAACATCTGCAAGCTGCAGGGAGCTGCCTTCGATCGTTCCCTGCAATGCTCTTATATTTCCCGGCCTTGCTCGCCTTATGTCATTATTGCGAACGACACGAAAAGCTAAAGTTAATCTGGGTGTACCGCATATAAAACAACAAAAATTCTGAAGGAATATTCAATCGCTGTAAACTGATACAAAATGTTGAGTACTCACTTCCGATTTCTATCGCTGTCGCGTTCAGTACCGCTCTTCTAAGCATCGCCGCATTGGCGAATGCCATAATACGGGGCAAGACACTTTCCCAATAAGTTGAAAAACGCCGTCCGCTGCACACAAGAACACAAGATGCTCCCAAAGTCGGACAGCCAGCACTTTGGAGCACCCATCCTGTACACCCGACGCGGGAGCGGCGCCCGAAGAGCACTCTCGCCTAGGGTGCCTTCATGTCTCCCTGTCTCAGGGTGAAGACATCCACTGTTGCCCTGAATGTGCCAGCGCGTGAAACTCTGGCGCACTGGGTGCGTGACTTGGGCGGTAAAATAGCGTCTATGCATTGGCCAAAGCTACGCGCTCGAGCTGAGTGACACCGGATTGCGCGCACTTCAAAATGCATAAAAAAAAAAAAAAGATTGGGCGGAAAAATGGCTGAGATGTCACCACTCAAGCCACTCGGCATGTCCGCGGAACCTGACGCTCGCGAGATGGCGCGACAGTATTCAAAATGGCGCCATGATTAAACGGTCTAGAGCTGTTTGGGGGGCTCCCCTTTATGGTTTTTATCCTTGATGTCACGACCAAGACAACGAACGACAAGTTCGACGGTGCGTAAAAAGCGCAGTGGAAGCATAGTCGTCACGTTTCTAAAGCAATACCGTCAGAATTGAGAGTCTGACTCATTTCCGTTGTCGAAAGCAGAAATAGTCCTACTCAAGACGTCGTAATAGGCGATTGGCCAATCCTGGAAGGCCGATCACAGCGACCGCTTTAGGTGGCGCACGTCTCCAATACGGGTAAAGCCTGTGTCTTTTGTACCCGAACAATGGACGGTCGCGAGAAAAGTGCGTGCATCAGCGGCAGGCGCGGGAGACGTTTTTGAAAACAGCACCACTCAGGAATTCTTGTGGCCGCACGAGGGACCACCTCCCCTTTTTTTCCATTTTCCAGGAGAAGCGAGAAAAAAAACCCTGCCTCCTTCATACTTCCTTTCTTAGGTTTACCCTCCTCTTCTAGTGGAGTAGGAACAGGAGAAATGATACGCCGAGTGAATGGCGAAGGCAGTTAAGTAAATAGTAGGTAAAAATAAATAAAAACAAAAACGTTAAAAAAATAGAGGAAGGCTTTGGAAGGGCCAAGGGATTGGTCAGGGTGCCACTGACCTCATTCCCTCTTTCTGTCCTGTTCTGCGTTCTCTCCCTCACAGTTTCGGGACCGGGTCTGTTGCGTAAGGTGTAGGCTTTTCACTCCTATATCGGAGGCCGTGGTTGTACGCGTGCGTCGAGGCTTACTCCAAAATGTTAATCAAATCCATCGATTTGCGACGTACGTGCATTGCACCTCAAACCACGACAAATTTCCATTGCACAACGTATACAAAAGGGTTCATTCACGAGTCAGCACCACTCAAGATTCCTAGCAGCCACACAAAGAACCACCTCTTATTTGTTTCACAGTTTGCGGGAGAAGCGAGAAAAAATATTATAAGAAGGTTCACTGGTTGATTTTTAGGGAATGCGTGAGCATGACCCCCGAAAAACGCCACAAACTTCCACCTTTGGGAATGGCTAACGCTGATTCCTTCACTTTTCTGTTTTGGCTTTCTCTTTTCTCCTTCTGTTGTTTCTGCCTCTTTTTGGCCTCATTACGGGATCAGTGTTAGCGTTTCCCTGCGGGGGACGTGTGTGGCGTTCCCCAGGGGTCTTGCTAACGCATTCCCTAAATATCCACCAACGTATCTTCCGTTCAATTTTTTCATCCCTTTTCTGTACTCTGCTTGTCAGAGTACGTCGACTGACTCCCTTGTACACGGTCATCCATACCACTCGTGGAAAGAACCACATCCATACCACTCGTGGAAGGAACCGTATCCATATCACTTGGGCAGGGAACCGCAGTAATCGCCTCAACTACACACATACATTACAGCTCACGCACCGCTACTACGGAGACCCAGAGCGAAGAACAACCGGTGTTGGCAGAGCGGCAACTGAGCATGCCCGCATTCCACCGCGGCGCGGCGCGTCCTCCTCCGTGGCTCCGGGTCAGCTCTGAGCGTGACTTTGACGAAAACGGAAGGGCTCGTTTTGACAAAACCCCGGCGGTGTCTGTCAGTTTGACAGCGCCGGGGAGAGAGGGAGAGGTCGACGCGTGCTGACACCAGCACTTGGGACCAATGGGCGATAATAATCCCTGGAGTCAGGCACGTAGCCAGGATTTTGTTTCGGGGGACGGGGGGCGGGGGCCGCCCATGACAAAATGCTGTATAAGGGCGAGGGGGGCGAGGAGGTCCCAGCAAAATGGGAGATTTTTTGGGGGGCCCCATGCCTCCCCCCCTGGCTACGTGCCTGCCTGGAGTAGGAGGACAAAGGGGACAAAACACAGCTATAGGAGGCTGGGGCACGCTGAAAAAGTCTCTCACCTGGTTCGCTCAGTTGGTAGAGCGCTCCACCGGAATTGAAGAGGTCCCTGGTTTGATTCCAGGACTAGGCGGATTGTTTTAGCGCGTTCCAGTCGCCTAGCTGTGTTTGGAGATTTGGGTTTGTCCTTTGTCTCCTTTGCTCCCCTTCTCCAGGGATTGGTATCGCTTATTCTGTCCAGTTCGCCTGCACCTGTGCATTAAAGACCTACCGGAGCGTCGCACGTGTCACCCTCCCCCCCCTCCTTTTTTCTCTCTCTACCCGGCGCTGACAACCGGAAGACACCGCGGGGTTTTCCTCAAAATGAGCAGTCTATTGATAACGCATTAAAAACCCGGCTTTCTCCATCTTTATGGCTACACTTCTCTATAGGCAACGTGCAATGCTGTTTGGTTTGACGCAATCTAGCGACTGAAGCGAGAAACATTAGGTATGACTAAGAGTGGCGGCTGCATTGTTAAAACGGAGCTATTACTCTGGTGGTGCCGCTTAGCCTTGCGTCTGAAGCAAGAAATACTGGGTAGGTCAGGAGGCCGTGATCGCATAAAATGCCAGTACGGCGGAAGCTACGGCCCACGCGGGCCAATTAGAACGTGACTTCGTATAACCGGAGTGCGCTTTTAGTACGAAGAGGTATCAGACTTTTCGCTGCGTCATGCTCCATTATGTGTCCGTTGCGATCGTACGCGTAGCGTTTATCGAAGCCGTCTACACGCAGTGTGGGGCTTATCGTTCACCATTTACCAAGTGACGAGGCAGGGTGTAACGGTGGGCTCCCACTCTGCTGACGGTGCCTGGCTGTTGCCGGCAGGCTATTAGTGAGAGCAGGAACAGATGGTAGATTGGCCATGAAAGAGAAATCGGAGGAGAGTACCCAAAATATTGTATCAGTCTTATTGTGGATTGAATATTGTGTTCCCGGAGGAACTGGGCCAATCCCGGTCGTAGTGCAATACCGGGCAGACCCTGGCAGGAACTGGGCAAGCCCAGCAACCCCGCCAAGTTACAAAAATAAGGCTAATATCACGGACCCATATAGGGACCGTATCAGATATTAAGCTGATAAGAACAGATACTAAAAAACGATCAGAGCCCTAAAAGGCCGAGAAGCGATAAACCGAAAACTACAGAGGAAACTTTTACCCACCGCCGACGCGAAAGCAAATAGCACGGTGGCAGTGCAAGTGAAATGCAGAGTGCAGGGCATTCAGTAGAAGTTACCGTGAGTCACTTTCCAGGAATTTGAATGACATACCAGTTTCTTCGAATCTCTAACGCAAAAGCTGTGATTTGTTGAATATTTAGATACTTTTTACCGGCATAGTATTTTGACTTCGCGGGAGCAGCAAGTGAGGTCGCACGATCAAGCTGGGAGAGGGAAAACAGAGACTCGAGTAATGATTGGTTTATGATTGTGGTACTACTCTTGAGTATAAAGCAGCTCATTACAAGTAATGAAAAGAAACTACTCCAACCAAATCCTTGAGAAAATTAACAAACGTTTAGAAACCTGCTTGGTTTCTTTTTTAGGGAGGACTGAATGCAAGGGGCAGTAGCACGGGCTGCAGCAGGTCTAATCTTTGCCTGCCATGTCAAAACAAAGTACTTTTTTTGCAGTGAGGGTCTTTTGTTTATTGTTCTTGTCAGGTGGCGTATGCCCCGGGCTTATACAGATGGCAAGGCACACAGGTATCTTTTAATCTTCCTGGAGTATGATGAATGTGCCACGACTTCAGCAAAAGTCTTTTCCGAAAATGAGGCTCGGCGCCGATCACGCGTGCGTTCGCGAGGTCGATCAGATGGTCGACTTCAATTTTCGTACCTTGCAGTATGATAATTGCGAACATAATATATTTCAGGCTTGCGCGCCATAAGTCCACACGTTCGTCGAAAATCGTACGATGTTCGCAAGCTCGGATTTTCGTCAGGATTTCGAATTGTTTTTCACGTGTATTTCAGCCTTTATTCTTAAATAAGACCGACTACATTTTAGAACTCGGCCTTAATTTCGGGTTTGAGTGTCACAAACTAACAAAAGAAAAAAAATATGTTTATGAACTTACGGTGTACCAAGGAAAATTGCTAGGACCCCCCAAAAAGCGCTTCGATTTGAGCAAAAGTATAAGTACTAAAACTAGCTGCTCTAAAATGAACATAATTACGAACAACACAGACTTCGTGTTTATCCTGTACCCTATTTTGCCCTAGTCTCGGAATCTTTCGTCAATAAACTCCGCTCTGTCGACCAAAAAAAGAAAAAAAATCGTTTGTCGCAGCTGTTTATTAGAAAACAATTTAGCGCCTATATCTGCGGGTGCATCTTTTTAAAATTGGGCCCGATAGCTTTTGTGACCCAGTCTACGGCAGAGCGATATTTATACCCGCTTGTTGACTGCCTAAACAATCGGCAGGCAGTTTGAAAGAAGAGCGTCGCGCGGCAGCACGAGGAAGAGTTCTCTGCTGGCAGCCCCCGAAGCTCGCCACTATCCCGAATTTCGATCGCACCAGGAAAGTCCAGGCGCCGCTCCTCTCGAAACAAGCGGCGGTCGAGGCACGACCGAACACTCAATGACACGCGACTGGAGAGGGAAGGCGAAGCGCCACGGCGATCGCTCCGAATTGGCGGCACCTCATTTGACGGGTCCAGGCCGGCTCAACTTGCTACCAAACATCGTGCAATCTTGCGAAAAAACAACAACAACAAAAAAAGCTATTCGTTTTGTTTTTAATAATGGAAAATGATTTCCCTAGCCGGCTACAATACCATGCGTTTTGCCACCACCTAATCGAAGTTAAAATTGCAAGCAGGTAGTCTTTTCTAGTGTGTACATGAAATAAACTAGCCTGTAGAACAAAGTGCGTATAGGCGTCAACTTGCCTGCCGACATTGCGGAGAGACCATTTTAAAAATTCAACTCGTTAAAAAAAAAGACAAAAAAAGTTATTGCATGAGGGTCTATTTTAGTCTATAGCTTTTTTTTCCTTCTTTACGGTTTCTCAAAAGTTCGGTTGCTCGAGCACTTTCAACTTTTAAAGGTGCTTGGAATTTTTTTAATATTATTTTGCTTGGTCTTTTTAATCTAAGTTGTTTTTTCGACCACTGGAAGCTATGGAGACGAAAATCAGATTCGAGTACTTGCGGCAGTTTGAAAAAACCTGCGCTCACGTAGGAGTTCGTGCGTTCGTTCAATACTTTCGACTTCCTGTCTTCTGTAAAGCCTACATAGTGCATCGTGAAGCTAAAATATGTTATGGGAGATGAAGCCCCGACCCCCTCGAGTATTGCTAGGTGGTTCATTCGTTTTCGGAGTGGAAACTTTTCTGTAGAGGACGCCCGCCGTAAAGCGAGCCCACTAAACGGCAACCCACGATGAAAATCTGTCCGCTGTGAAAGCGGTGCATGAGGAAGACGGTCAGTTTACACTGGAGAATTTGAAGGATCTACTTGATATAGATGCCACGTCAATTTTGAGAATCTCCACTGAAAACCATGGTTACAAGAAAAAAAAATTCTGCCGAATGGGTTCCTCACAGCTGATTCCAGAGCACAAAGCATCCCGCGTGATCCTTTGCCGCCAGTGCCTCCAAAGATTCAAGGACGCAAAGTCTCCTGCTTTGAAGTAAGTTTTGACTGGTGGTGAGGCCTGGTTTTACAACAGGGACCCTGAAACCAAGTCTCAATCCATGATGTGGTCGACAAAAAGAGCGCCGCCACCGAGGAAATTTCGCCGGGCTGGAACGGCTGGCAGGACAATGTTGGCCATTTTCTCCGGATCATGAGAAAATGGCCTACATTGCAGAAAATGGCCAACACCCTCTGCCCCCTCTTGAGGAGAGGCGAACTGTGAATTCTGAATGATACACAGAAGTGTGCCTGCCGAAAGTTTTCGCAAAGTCTTCTTGGAGGTCGCCCCAAGAAAAAACTGTGTCGAAACATCCTCCGCCACGACAACGCACCTTCTCAAACGTTGAACTTCATCCAGATTTCGGAAATGATCTTCTGACTCCACCCGCCTATTCCCCTGACTTGGCGCCCTGTAACTTTTGGCTATTCCCCAAACTGAAGGAACCCTTCCGGGGAAAAGTGTTTGAGACAAGAGAAGACCTTATTTTCGCTGTTGTGGAGCAGTTTTCTCCCCTGAAACCGGATAATTTCCAGCGTTGTTTCGACCGTTGGATTTATCGAATGCAAAAGTGCCTCGAGGTGGCTGGTGATTATGTTAAAAGAAGCTGAAGTTAACTCCTGTGAGTTAGATACCATAAATAAAGCGTTTCCTGACATTTTCAGAACAGATAAATTTTTGGTGACCGGACTTTTGGAAACCCTCGTATGGTTTAGATGTGTGCTAACTGATAATATAGCAATGAATAAAGAAACGCTGATGATGATAATAATTGCAATGTCTATAGGAGACCAGGGTACGAAGGTAACCTTAAAAAGTGCAGACTGAGCTGACACTGTGCGGCTGACCTTGCATATGCTCAAAGTACCAACGCAGGTCACGTCCTTCTCCTGGAGCGTTGCACCAGGTCTAGCCCATAGAGTGCGGAAAATACAAGATGTGACTTAATTTATGCTGAACTGTGCCTATTACAGTATCCTACATTGGTAGTTGCAAAGATCCCTTTGGCAGGGCAAGGTCAACCGAGCCGCAGAATATATTATCTCTATCCTGCGGCTTGTACATTATCTTTGATCATTACGATGTTAATGATGATCTGTAACCTGCAGGAACTAGAAACATGCTTGAACAAGAGAGAAATATCCTCAGCGACATCACCCATGAAAAAAGGTATCGGAAATGCAGGACAAATTTTATAAATGGCCAGTTGATGGACATTCCTAAATGCATTGTCTAAAGAATTAATCATGCTAGTTGCATAAAATAAGCTGTGTGAGATCAAGCACTAAAACAAAACGAAATAATTTATTTGCATTAGACGCGATTTTGTATTTTACATCGATATTTCTCAATCATCGCCCTTGCTCGACACAGTCATAAAAACACACGCTCCCACACATAAAACAATACTTTCGATGTTTTGCTAATCACTTTGAGTGTTGGGACATCTATGGGTCCGTTTCGATGGAGACATTTCTACTACAATATCCAATGCGTGGGCTCTGGCATACGCGCAATTTCTTCATTCATTTCCTCTACATTTAAAGGGTGTGTGCGAAGACGAAAAGAAAAACACACACACGCACACACACGCACACTCACATACACACACACACACACACACGCACACACACGCACGCACACACACACACACACACTGAAAACAGATATAGGACATCTGAATGACACATTAGTAACTAGAAGTACAGACTCCGTGAAAAGAAAAAAAGAAACCAAAGTCGCTCATCAATTGTCGTGGACTTTACACTTTATTGCAGACACTCAGAGATGTAGATGAAGAGCGGTATCAATTTGTGATTAAGAATCGTGACGCCAGCTCTAGTTTCAGAGTATATTTCGAGCATACTTCCACGGTCGGTGTAATACACTCGCAAGAAGTGGCAACAGGGGATGATGAGGTGGCGGTAGCGGCGACGGTCATCTTTAAAAAAAAAGCAACAGCTTTTTTGTCTCGGTACCAAGATGCGCAAGCAAAGACTAACTACAACTTCCATCTTCACCCCGTCGATTATACATAAACTTCGATGTCATCTATATCGCACAGAAAACAACCGTTGAACCAAACGAAATAAAGCGTTCCGAGAACCCCGATATGAGAAGAGACGCATTCGTGTAGGTATAATCGCGCAAATAGAACGACATCCACTATATATCATTGCGGCCACATGACGGTTCAGCCTCAGCCTACATAATTGCGCACCATTAAAGGCGTCCAGAGCTGAGTAAAGCGTCTTTGTATCGCAACATATTTTCAACGCACACATCTAGGCGCGTATTCACCCTGAATTCCTGGGGCCCTGTAACTAAAAGATTATCGATGTAACGATTGCATTCAATGATAGTTTCAAAAATGCCGGCATGGCGAGTCCACGGCATATTCTCAGCACTCCGCCACCAATTAGTTTGATTGGCGGCAATAAGAACTCCGATAAAAGGACGACGAATAAGTCACGAAGCAAAAAGCGTAAACATTATAAACCAGCACTGAGTTTTCATTTTTTAAAGCTGTTTCTTATTATACTTTGTTTCATGTGCTGCACAGTCCGACTTAAGGCCTGTTCACACATGCAGCGGAGCGCTACAAGCATAGCGCTAACCTCGCGCTTAGCGCGTGCTGACGGCAGCGTTCACCAGCTTTGTATCGCACCGTCAAAACTGTTGCTCATGGCAGAGGATAAGTAGCCGACGACACGTGAGGAGAGCTACATGAGCGCTTCGCTGCATGTGAGAACCGGCCTCTACAGTCCCTCGACACTTCTTTTTACAAGTAACGATAACCAATACAGATGACAAAACACATTCCGCTGAAACAAAATGTCGTAATTCAGTTCACCCTTCTGCCGTGCGCCGCTATTCTCATTTCCTGAAACCTGCACCTTCACGCAGCCTGCGCTTCAATGAACGTCGCTACTCATAGGAAGCTCTGATCTAGGAACTTTAAGTCCGACCGCGACTATCATGCTGCGATCCGACGGAACCAATCGAGCAGATCCAAAAAGTTCACCGTCACGGCGATCGTTTTCTCTGTGGGTACCATAGAGTTATTATAATGTACGCTAGAGGTTCAACTGGCGCTAGTGTTCTGCTGCAAACTGAAGCAGACAGCAACCAGTCCGAAATTGACTTCCGGTAATGCATTTCTATGGGAAAAAGGGAGTGCATTTACTCTCTGCGCTCGATTATATGTGCAAATATCACGAATAATTCGTACGTACATTGGAACATTTCGTCAGCCACGCAGACGAAATTCGTGGCATGAAAAATGGTGCTAAAACGGCTTTGTACTTGTATTTATGCGCGCTGTCGGACACTGTTAGCGCGAACACGGCGTCGACGCTTTCCAGCATGGGGGATATACGTGCCAAACGAGCGAAGGACATGTGGAAAGCCAAGAGAGACGGCAAGAACTACGCAGTAACACTGGATAAGTAACTCCTTCTGCTTGCAGGCGATCAAAATAAATTGAAAGGCACGTAATATAGTTCGATTTGCAATAAATAAGTACTGCTTTATTATTTCTGCTTATGAATATGTGCAAATATGCATGTTCTGGGTTCAAATCATCACCCGCACGCTCCAAATCTTTACAAATAGGGATAAGCCACAGAACAGGCGCCCGCTAAACACTGCCCGACACTGGAAATAATAAAGAGACATACCTTTCGTAGCCCACGTATTTTATTTTTTACGTTCAAATGTCGTAAAGATGCACGACGGAGTCATTTTCATATAGTAACAGGACTGGCATATAAGCGATATAAAACCGCCACCAGAATGCCAGCGAACCTTGAACACGCTCTACATTCCTTTCGAACGATATTTTGCTTAGAATCGTCGCTCGGTTTTACATACCTGCTATGGAACAGAGGTTTGGGCCTGAAATATAGCAAAGTTTAACATCGTTCAGTGATAAAGAAAAATACTGTAACTAAAGCAATTACACTTTCACAATATTAGTAAAGGTATATACTATCCGGTACAACCCAAATAACAAAAGTTATTCATGTTCTTCTCCGGCAAAAAGACAAAATGCACGCGCGTTTTCCCATAGGAATGCACAGGAGCATCGCAAAAGTAGACCGGTTGCTGTCCGCTTCAATTTGCCTCCCGGAAGTCCTCATAGACACTAGTGATAGTTGAACCTTTAGCATACATTATAATAACTCTATGATGGGTATGCTATTACCGGATGGATGGATGGATGTTACTCGCTATACCTTTTGTAACGGGCGGTAGGTTGCGCCACCTAGCCTACGTCTAAAAAGACAAACCAGTTCACGCATAGTGAATGCGCCGCAATTCTGCGATTTCTTCTGTGCGCGACTGATTAATCCGGCGATAGCAAACCCAAGAAGATCGCCATGACGACGCACTTTTAGCTCTATACCCGATCCACTCCATGTGACCGCAGCGTTAGTCGCGGTGGCCCTTAAAAAGGAAACTGGGTACTGTCGAGACCTGTTATAACGAAGTCAACGGGAACCGGAAATCACTTCGCTATATCCGCTATTTCGTTATAACCGACTTCGGTTATAACGTAGTGCAAAAGGGAATGGGAAATCGTGATCGCTTCGCTGTAGCCACTATTTTGTTATAACCGACTTCGGTTATAACGAAGTGCAAAAGGGAATGGGAAATTGTGAGCACTTCGCTGTAGCCGCTATTTTGTTATAACCGACTTCGTTACAACCGACTTAAACAGTAGATATCAAACCTAAAAAAAACTCGAGAACGAAATGTATGCGTGGCTTCACGACACCCGGGAAAACCACATTCAAGAATCCTCGCTCGATGCTGTCGCAACTTTCACCGCACGTCTCGCGCGCATGTCATTGTTGTCGTCCCGCGACCAACAAAACCCAAACACCAACGAGTCGCAAAAGAAAAAAAAAAAAAGCTTATGAACGAACAAGCTTCGCTTTATTCATCGACATCATCGCGTCGCGCGACACCAACATGGAGTCTTCGCAGCTACGAGGTATCAAACGAGCACCCCGTCGTCCCCGCGAGTTGTACCCTCTCCGGACACCCGTTGCTAATCCCCGACTGGACGACCAACTGGACTCGGCAGCAACCCTCCGCGTATATATTTACGAGCAGAGAGCGCCCGGCATCGGCTTGACCCCCTAAAGGGTCAGCGAACCTCCCTTTCCCCGTCCGCAGTCGCTTGACCCCAAAACAGAGTCTTCGAGCCGGGCTCCCTCCACGCGCTATTCCTCACGACGGTCAGTGGCTATGTAGACGGTCCGAATGGCTTCTCAAGAACGAACAAGATGCACGACCGCCCTTATGGACGGTGCTTGTTCCCTTCCTTGCCGCCCCCCCCCCCCCCTTTTTTTCTTCTCTCCAGCGGACTTCTGAAGAGTTTACATGAGGATGCACGCCCATTTTGGGGGGTATGGGGTAGTTTTTAAAAATAAGCAAAATGAAATCCCGCTTTCCGGGTGAGGCTCGGCCAAGTTTCCTAAACCAGGGCCTGTTGTTTCCCAAAACGGCCTTTCTCGTAGACGTCGGTATTCGTTTTCCTTCCTGAACCGGACAATGAGTGTGCAAGGTCCTCTTCGGAAGGAAGGCGGTTATTACCTCGGCTCCATCCGAGCGAGATGAATCTTTTCTGTCGGTTTGGAAGCAAAAAGCGATGCCCGGAATAACGCGCGTATCCACGCGGACACGACACATCGCGCAATCCATAAAAAAAAAAAAAAGAAAAAAACTTTCTGGATGGATACCACCTGGAAGAGCAAAAAAGTGTCTTTAATGTTACTTTGAAAAAAAAAGTTACCTATCCCTTTGGAATTCACTATGATTGGCAAAGTAACGTGGATGCATAAGCCTGTGCTTCCAAAGGTATTTGCCACTGATCCACTGTATTAATAGCAATTAGACGTCGTGGTACACACCACTGCGTGAAGGCACCAGTTGATCTGTTTTTTGTTCCGCATGGGATTTCCAGATAACCAACTCCGTAGTTCGTATGAAACAGGTGAACTGGAAAAGGTATCTCACCGAGGTCTCAGAGCTGCAGCCGTCATTTCGCAAAGGGACTTAGCAAGGTTCCGGAGTGAGGCATCGTCTTCCACCCAGAGGATTCCAAGAAATTCCTTTCAAATTATTCTTATCAGCTCAGACCACCTTCGTGCCTTGCTTGGAATAGACGGACCAATTCTTGTTTCAACTGTTGAATGAGGCGGCATACAATATTAAAGGATTAACAAAAAAAAAAAAAACAGAAAGACGTTTACAATTTTCTGTAATGCCGAAATTAGAGCGCAGATCTTGAGGAGGAAGAGGAGAGGGTGCGGAGAGGGGGGTCACGTGTGACGTCAAGAGGGTAAATTTTCCGCTAAATGTAGCGGAAAAAAAATATTGTGCCAAATTTAGCGGGAAACTTATACTCTTGCGACGTCACACATGACGTCACGTCTGACGTCACGAGGGTGAAATTTCCCCGCCAAATTTAGCTGGAAAATTTCCCGCAAACGTTGGTGGGAAAATTTTGCCCTCGTGACGCCACGTACGAGAAGTCGCGTGTGACGTCATTATGGGAAACGTCCCATAATGCAACGTGTGCTTACGCCGACGGCGACGGCGACGCCGCTCAAGCCGGAGTTGGGCGCCTTAGGGCATGCGCCCTAAAATGTTCAGAGTATACACCGACACGCGGGCTTGACGTCACGGAGCTGCGGCGGCGCTGCGATCGCGCCGGAGCCGGGTGGTGTGGGCAAAAGCGCGCACGTTTCGCATGGGCGTCATAGCATTTCTGCATGCCGCGAAGCTGTGTTGCCGTTAATTGCACCGAAATGTACAAGAAAAGCAGCGGAGTGAGTTTCCACAAGTTCCCGGCAGACTCTGAAATGCATAGAAGGTAAATAATATCCGTGGATCGAAAAAAAAAAATGGTCGACTCGCGCGAACGACCGTTTGTGCGGCAAGCACTTTTTTGAAGACAAGTGCGGCTTCCATTTCAATCTCCGTCCCGAGGCTTGCTTATGTGCAGGGAAACCGTTGTCTGATCGAGACCTCCCGGATTTTGTTCTTATAGTGTTCGCGCACAAAGCATCGGCCAAGCGCTCGTCGGAGGCTCGCTGAGCCCCTGCTACCCAGCAGAAGGGGATCGGCGACAGGACGGCAGTGTTTAGGCGTTAAGGAAAAAATGTAACGAAATACGTTATTGGTTACTTGCAAATAAAAGGTACGCGTTACTGAGCTACGTTACCTAAAAATAAAAGTGACGCGTTACCGCTACCGATAGAAAGTAACGCACGTTCCTTCTGCGTTACTTTTTTTTAAATTATGATTTAACACATTTTACGCTTTTGACGATACAGGTCATATATCAAGAAACATTAAGTTCATGCAGAAACTGAACATAATTACTTTATCTCTTTTTACGGTTTCACCTAAATACTCACGAGGAAAAACGCAAAGAAAAGCATGTCTTGACGCCTAAAACACAGAAAAATTGAAGCGTAATTTCTTTAAGACTTAGGAGTAGTAACGAGTAACGTAACTACGTTACTTGAAATAGTAGCCTGAGTACGTTACCCGTTACTGTGTCGAAAACGTAACGAGTATAGTTTCTACGTTACTGAAAAAAGTGACGCGTTACCGGCAACGCCGTTACTTGTAACGTGTTACCCCCAAGACTGTAAAACGGACAAAGCGTTCCTGCTTGTCATGCCGTGTGTTCATGAAGGTAGGAAAAATATCGTACCTTCACTCGAAGACGCTGTGTGTATTTAATCAATTAATGAATACACTTCCGCAGACCCACAGTCTGCTGATCCCGCGGGCAGTGCAGAAACCCACTCGAAGTAATTGTAGGCCTCGAGAGACCTGTGCGCCTGCACCGTGTCGGCCGTGAACTGGCTTGGCGAACAAACTAAATAAACGACGACGTGAACCGTCGACTTCGGTGGCAGCAACTTCACGTCGGAACTCCAGCAGGCTTTGTTTACAGCGTACAAGTCCTCGTAGGTAACGCCGTCCAAGCACAGTTTGTTTCGATACCGCTGCCGTTCAAGCTCGGGCAGCGAGCTCAAATAGTCTGGCATAGCATACGACAAACGTTGTCAGGAAATACGCCGCACAAATAAAGATACAAGCGTCCCTACAACGTCAACAACGAGCGCACGCCATAGAATGCAATGGTGAAAACACGGAGAGCCGGGCCGCTTTTGCCCACATAGCTACCGCGCATGCGCGGCCTTCCGGCCGTGTTGGTAAACAGAGTCGCTCCGCGTGTCGGTCTATAGGTGAGCTGGTTCGTATTAATCGTGATCTTTAAACACTGAGACTGGTATAGACAAGACAGAAGACAGTGGACAGACACGATGCATTTCAGACGCTGTCTGTCCTCTTTCGTCTGTCTCGTACACTTTATGTTCAAGCTTCCTTACCAGTGTAAAGGTTGAAACATCACAACTAAATAATTGTTTCTGCGTATACCATGCTTCAATCAGACTGCAATTCAAGACACGAAGTAAAATACTAAACCAATATTCGCGGCGATTTGTTAAAAAATAATTACAGGAAGACACTTAAGACTTACGTGTAGGAATGCGAAAGCATTCGTACACGCAGTGCATTTCTAGAAGCAGCACGCCACGCTCTCCTCCGGAGTGGCCTGCCGGCCTCTACGGCCGCGCGCGGGCCGTAGCGCCAGGAAGAGGGTGGCGTTCCTTAGAACTATGACGCGTCTCGGCCAAAAGGAATTTCACTGCCGTTTTGCGCCCAGTATTTAGATGCCGTTTTTTACAGTCACAGACAACGCCTCTTTCGCTTCATGGGACAGTTAGTGCTTTTGCATTAATATCAAAGCCGGAAGCATGCGTCTATGGAACAATGAGATGGGCATTAATTTTCCACGCACCCGGTTTGCGAAGTGCGGTGTTAGAGTAAATGTCCAACGTCTTCGCCTCAAATTCTGCAACAGCGTGATCCAGGTTGTCACAAACCCATGGGTTTTATATATGTTCAATACTGTTTCCTTTCACCCTTGTTAGCGTAGCTCTACGTTGACCAGGCGGGACGTAGTATTTATTGAAAAGCTTGTGTTTCACGTTCCTTCCCTCTACATTCATGCAATTTTTCCTTTAATTTGGATATAATAATGTTGGTAGGAGTTTCCCGAAACCTACGGTCACTAATAATTCCTGAACTCAGGTGCATTTAGAATATTTTATATATACCCTGAATACTTTATAAATTCCTTGAAAACAGCAAGCTGGGTGAAAGAAAGACGATGCTCATATCCACTTTTTTTTTATTTTTGTTATCTTAATTTCACCGCTCGATCGAAGACTGTGTATCTCTGTTAACACAAGAAGACGGATATAAGTATAATAAACAGGCATTGGAATAGAGCAAATCTCTTACTGTTCGAAATGGTCTGAACAAACTGACTCAGATACGAGACTTTCAACAATCATTTTATTTATTTTGATATAATGCGCACATATCCGATCCTAATAGACGCGGCTTCTTTCAAAAACGCCCCACAGAACGCGAGGATCAAAACATCAAACGAAAGAAAACTTCTTAACTCTTGCAGATTACGTCAAGATCTCACAAAACAAAAATCTTCTGTCATCTAGTCATCACCCCAGCTGCGGTTCAAACTTAATAAGCGCAACAGCCCAGTTTTTTCTGGCGGCCATAACCCTAAACACTTCATAGAAATATGCCACGAGAACCCAGGGTTCGAGTCTCCAACCACACGTGCCGTCACCCCCCTCCCCTCCCCCCACCAACCCCCAAAACCCACCGAACCCTAGAAGAGACACAAACACGCAGCGCTCGCACGGGGTGGCCAGACCTAGCTTATTTTTATTCCGCCAAGCGCACAACCCTGGCAGGAGAGACGCACGGCTGGTCTCCGGACCAATAACTTGCAAATGAGAGCAGCAAAATTCGGCATTACGTTCTGCACTCGGCGGAAAGTGGGGTCCCTCGGCTCGCAACATGGGCCAGCAAGCCGCACCGCAGCGTTCGTACCCCTCCTCCCCTTCCACACTCTATGGTTCGGCCCGAGACAAACCGAAGAGGGACACTTGAACCCGGCCGAACCAATCCCGTGTCGAGTATCCGCTGCGTCACATCGAGGTTGACGAATCAAAAGCCGCGATCGCCCTAGCTCACTCACATCTCCTGCCAGCTCGACCAATCGGAGCACTAAGAATGAGCGCGTCTTCCAGTTTGAATAGGCGGTCTGACCTTCGCTGTGGTCCATCGTGACGTGAATCAAGCCAGGACCCTGGGGACCGAGCAACGAAAGACGACGTGAAGGCCTTGTTGTTGCCAGATTATTATAAGGTGACGCCGTCCCCGGCCGCTTGTTTTTGCTGCCTGTGGCGTCAAGCCCTGTTGAAGAGTTGTTGAGTCCTTGGTTTGGGGACGAAGAAAACAGCTGGGGTAGGTTCGGAACTTACCGTGTTGGAGCTTGTTGGGGAAGGGCGTGGTACGAGAAATGGCTGGCGCGTAACTTAGGCGGACGTATTGTTACGTGTTGACCGCCGACATTGTGGTTTCGGCGCGGGGGAGGGGGGGGGGGGGGGTTAGGGAATAGGATTTGTGTGGGTCTGCAACTGAAATTTAAGGTTTGGTTATTGTACAAGCGGTGCAGGAATGCAAAAGACTGTGTCTTTTAATCACTGAAGAGCATCATTCTTCAGGTTAGAAATATGAAAGCTAGATTCCTGCCGCCGAACCTCAGTGAAAAAATTCCTGTCACTGTTCGTTCGTCTTAGGGGGAATACTTATAGGAACAAAGAATTGGTACTCAGCGGATAATAGGGGGAATATTGTTCGATTTTGTACTAAGTCGACTTCCTTCAAACGACCGAATCAATCACAGGAACAGGAGCTGCCGGGGTGTACCATTTAGCTAAACGATCGTTTCTTATGGTTTTGTTTTGTTCTTTAGTACTGAGCATTTAGAACTTCACCCACCTTTATGAACACACACATTGATTTCAGTCTTGCATGAACACGTATTTGAAGCACTAGACGCAAAAAAAGAAGAAAAAAACTCCTCTAACAAGACACACACACACAAAAAATATATTCCCTTAATGACATCTCGTTAAGTTTTTTTTTTTTTTTTGTTTCTTGAGAGTTCTGCCACCCGCCAAGTGGAAGAAACCTGCGTCCTCGTGCTTCTTCAACTCGGTAACGACGGATAGATGTCAAAGGTTCGGCCCTCTAGTGAAAGCAACAACCACACCTTGAAGTCCCGTCAAGTAAGTTCTGCCAGACACTTCGCTTTGCCTCTCAGAATAATGAACTGGTTACAGACGAACATTTTCTTGAGCTTTTTGCAATTCCCAAATCGCTACAAAAGCTGCTTCAGTTGTCTCGATTTTTTGTTGTGGTGTGTCTCATAGCGCTACGCTTCATTGTAAAGTGAGCGATGTAAGGGTTACCTGATTCCAAAAGCCACCAAAGAAAAAGCTTGCGTTAGCACTGAATTTTTTACGCGAGAGCCAATCTTCCCAGTCCTCACGAACCTTTTTTGTTTACCGTGCTAACACGGGGGTGGACTCAAACTCACACGCTTAATGCCCACAGAAAGCTCAGGCTCAATGACGCAGCAGAATCTAACGAGTCACCCCAAGAACCCCTCGCACACACGCCCGGGGGCTTAACAGACTCCCTCTGGCGGTCCAATTGAAAAGACTCCCCCCCAAACAAATCCACCCCACGAGAAGGGAGGGGAGCCCGCGGCGGCAAATGCACAAAGGGCAGACCGCTACAAATCCGTCACGCCAACCGCCTCATCAGCATCTGACCGCCAGGCCATGACGTCACGTTTCCGGTTCGCCGAGTGAAGCGGAAGCTACGTAGGCGTCCTGAGGGATCCCGATTATACTATGAACCGCTGAGAACGCTACGAATTATCCAAGCCAATCCAGTGTCTCGAACGTATCACGTGATTGGGCGTCACTGCTCCGCTCCCGATGGTCACATGGCACACACACAGGGCATTGGATTGGATTGGCTGGCTCGTAGTGGCATCTTCAGTCAGCCGTAAGGTGAAACGCAGTTTAAACGTGCCCGACCCGTCCGCGCCATTGACGATGGCGCCCTCTACTTCCCTTCCCCGTGGCGAGCGGTGTCAAAGAGCGACTCAACGAGGAAGCGTGCCGACGGCGGCGGGGCCGGAACCGGAAGTGGCACTGGACCAAAAGGGGGAAGGAAGGAAGTGATGTCTCCCCTTTCTCCCCCGGATCACGACCGAATGCAGCGCGGGTGGGTTCTATGCGGTGTGTCGCGGTTTGGCGCCGGTGGGAATGAGAGATTGGCTTCTCCTGACGGCCACAGACGGAGCTCCTCCCTGTGTGGGCCTTGTGTGTGTTTGATCCCATGGCCGCTATGTCGATGAGGCGGGGTAATGGTATTGAGCAGCGGTATTGGCAGGTTACTTTCAAGTAGGATGTCGGGCGTTTCTTTCGGGAGCGATGGGTTCACTTCATCGTCGTTAACACCGAATCGGAAGTTGAATGACAGTTGCCTCTCAGTTCATCACCGTCGTTCACGTAATACTTGTATGTCACCGGGAAACCTGTTACATCAACGCACGTATGACATTGAATGAGATAAAAAGAAATCCATCAACTTGTTCTATAGAAGATTAATGTTCCGTCCCTCACAAGCATCTGACGAATGACGTTCTAGCGAAAAGAATTACGAGACAAAAATTTAACTGAACTGTGCCATCACTGGGGACTCTTTGATCGACTTCAAAAAAAAAAGATTCCATGAACCGATTGGTCGCACATAGATAATACACTGTTTCTTTTTCAGGCCCTGAACCCGTCTACATATTCGCGACTTATGCCACTGTGTTATCCGAACTGCCTAACCCCACAAAGGTTTCTAATCTCCTCACTAACCGAAAACAATCAATGTTACCATTAGTGGAGAACTAAAAGTTGTGACGGTAGGGACCCATTTTGAGCTAAGCAAGCTAATTACCAATCGCAATGTATACATGCCATAGCGTGAATCAAGAGGTCCACTACTAGAAGGAGAGCCGGTGATCGACAAAGCAGTTTGTTGAATGGCGAACCTACGCTCGTAAAAAATGTGCGGTGTGGTCTTTTTTTTTTTTTCCTCGTGTACGTGGATGTGACCCCAGGACGACGCATTCGTAAGCGGATAATCATTTAACAAAAGTAAAACATACTTTTAACAAAATGAATTAATATGCCCGGGCACATGACTATATTTTTTGGACAATAAGCTCTTTCAGAAGATGCTTGATATATACAGTTCGAGTAAGATTCATGCTCAGAAAAGCAAGAGGCATTCACAAACAAACGAAAAACAAACACGGGAGACCAGACACGAAGAAAGAATGGAGAACAGAATGAACTGATCTGCAGCAAGTTAATGCAAAATATATAGGAGCACTGTGTGAACGTTGACAACATAACTAACCCTCACCAAAAATGCAGCCGCCGTTGTGTGCTACTAAAACTTTCGCGAATCGATTAACCACTATAGGGCACAAAAGCAGACTGGTATCACAACACCTTATTTATTTCTCAAACCACACTTCGCATACATCGTTTCTGCCGAGGTTTGCAGATATTAAGAAAAACACAAAAATTCCCAGCTAAATCCCGACTAATCTCTCAAAAACATTTCAAATGCCTAAAGAAACAAGTATGTAAAATTGCAAATCAAAACTTTCGAAAAAAAAAAAAAAAAGAAAAGTGTCCTGAAAATATTTTTGTCGCGTGTGGCTTTGAAGGTATTGAAATAAATAAATAAAACCGGATTCTATCTTGAGACATCGACATATCGGTTCGGGAAAATGCCACAGTATTTTGTTTTTTTCGGGGAAAGCTCTAAGTACCTATAGGCTAAGTCTCCTATAGGCACTCAACCCTTTAATGGCTAAACTACTTTATTTATAGAAAATACAAGTAAATACCTCAGAGTTGATTCACGAATACCTATTAAAAAAATGTAGAATCGATAAAATATAAGTGTATTTTTAACGCCACTATGCAATGTTACTTTTCAGCAACGTTTGCCATTCTTTAACCCTACTCAATGTGAAACCTTTGTAGGAGACGAGGGTGAAAGACGACGGGGCGGAGTGCACGTGACAAGCGGTGTGCCGAGAAGAGGACACGAGCTGGCGCAGGACACAGCGCCGGCTCTCGAGGACGGGCAACGGGGAAGTACAGTAAACCCATTCGCTGTCTTTTCGTTGTGTTGTGTCGCTCCTTGGGAGACGAGCAAAGCATAGAGTGATCGGGCGGCGAATATTATGGAGCGACACCACTTCTTTAAAGCGGATTCTTCTGGCAACAGAGCAATCAGGCATGTTGCACCTGTTGCAGTATGAACCTCCGTCAGAGAAAAATATTAACTCCTTACTTCTCTTTAAGAGAATTTTTGATTTCGTCTGGTACAACTCGTTTAGGCATGCAGTATGAAGAGCAAACTGAGAATCCAGAAAATATCACAATGTTTCTTTTTTTAAGTAATAGCTTTATTTCAGTAAGATGTGCAATTGTCGGCTAAATAAAAGCAGCCAACTGCCACGACAGGCGAGTGCTCGCGAATATTGCAAACGACACAACTGTGGCAGAAAGCTTCGGGGAAATGTGTGTAAGCTAAGACCCTGTCATTCACGTTTTTTTGTGCTAAATTCACTAGGAACGTAGGAACAACAATGACGTTGAATGTGCACACTGTTATTACAAGAAAACAGCACGCTTCAAAGTACGTCTGAACCAAAAAGAAAAAAAATTGTGTGTGTGTATGTTTATTCAGTTTAGACCGGCGGCTTGTCTCACAGCTGTAGATGAGAAATTTCGCCAGTGCAGTACAACCGCTAGCCTGGGGTCTTTAACGTGCACCACGCAGTAGTGATACACAACCGCACGCCGGTACGATGCTCATCCAGATCGAAACGGGCAGGGGTGGGGATTGAGCCCAGGATGCCTGGGGTCTACAGCACGAGCTTTCGCTCCACGTGCTCCGAGCTGGTGTGCGCTAGCACAGCTTCCTCTCTACTCACAAAGCCTGGCAGTTCGACGACGGAGCCATAGAGTGCCCGGACGCAGATTTAGAGCGCAAGGATCTGGTAGCACAGAGCATTTCTCGGGGAACCTGGACGTCAGCGCACAGCTTTCGCAGCGGCGAGGACCCGTAACAGGGTTTTCAAACCCGACAAGAAAAAAAGCGGTAGCGCGAGGAACGCGAGGAGCACGAGCTGACATTCCGTCGCTCGAAAGAAGTCTGTTTCGGCGTGTCACCGTAGCGGGGCGCCCGTCGCGTGGCTCTCCTCTCATCCGTTGTCTGCCACTCTACCTTTTCACTTTCGGCGGCCGCTTCTCGTGGCGATCTGCCAGGCTTTTTCAGTACCGAGGAGGCTATGGCGCTAACCAACTCGGCCACCGATATCTTTTTTTTATTGCGTTTACTTGGTCACCCATCCCCCTATGTCAGAACTATTATCTTCTGAGCCAGTGGTGACGCGAACAACCAATGTTTCTCTATATCAACAAGAGTTTGCATTCCACGGAGCGTTAGAAAAACATTCAATGAGTCAATTTTAGTATTTAATCTAACGTACGTCCGTCTTTATAATTCCAGATCAGTTTTGGATGCATGCTTTTCCTGAATGGACATTTCATGCCGTGATATTGAAAATCGTATCCACTTTGGTGGCGCTTTGAGATACATATGAATGCTGTTCCAAACCAAACGTTGTGGATGGACCAATTGTAAAACTAAAAATATCGCGAAGACGGACGAAGGACGGGTAGAGGCACAGGCCGTTTTTAATTTCACAAGGCAGAACCGACTTGCCCAAGTTTCGCCGCTTCTGCAGGATGAAACAAGACGCGCGCCACCATCCATGTTGCTAGATGTGAAACACCATAAGTTTCTTGAGAGCTACAATGGGAATGCGGGGCCACCGGTTACACTTGTATAAAAAAAGAATGATTTCGAGTGTTGCTCCTGAGTAACTGTGGACGTGAAACTGTTAAAGGGTGATTTCAGATAAGATCGACCAAAGGGTGGCTGGTCGACATTTTTAAATAAACTGATGCTTTTATACGCTACTGACTAATGGCTGGTATAAACGAATCCACACTTCGTTTTGACCAGAAAAAAAAATATCTGGGGACAGGAAAAATCGTAATGCATGAATAGGTGGACAGTTGCATTAACACGCACTGATGGAGGAGGCACGTTTGAGAGTGAATAACTAAAATGATAACATTAGGAGAATTCTAATACGTTTTAGACAACAACTATTAGTACAGCTTGCTTGTAATGTAAAGCAATAATATTTATTTAAATTTTATTTAATTTTGTCAAAATTGCCAAACATACCTGCTCGAACGACAAATGTAAAAATTTGGAGGCCTCAATCTCATGAAATAATTTGGTCATCATTGTAAATTGCTGACAGTATTCTAATTATATATGCGTAATATTGAAAAAATAAATAAGGTATCTGAGTGATACGATAGTCGGGATGTATTTAGGCAAATATGACATAAAAATCACACAACAAAAAACTTCGATGCGAATAAAACAAAAACACCACCTTCGATTTTTTTTAAAAATTTGGGTACCCTGTTATACTCTATTTCGGCATTCATTTCTATTAGAAACATGTTGCATTATTTTATTGAGATAGAAGAAACAATTTCTCAAAGTAGTGTCCTTTTTCAAATCCTACACTTTGTAGTGCCCTATACCAGAAGTCACTCTGAGCTCCAGTTCCTTAAGACTAACACAGATATTTTATATATTTTTATTCAGATGAGGCCATTGATAACTATAGAAATAATTCCCACACTAAACTTGAGGAGGAACTATTGTGTACAAAGAGCTATCACATTACAAACTAGTGATCCGAGAAAAGATCCTGCAGCCATCGGCCACTGGGAACTTTGTTTACTTTATTTTCCTACGGCACTATATGCACCTGTCTTTTACCCTCTTTCTCTCTCTCTCTCTCTTATATATCCCTGACTTATATCTAGAATAAAAACATATTCAAGCACTCCCTTTCTGCGTGATAGTGTTCTGTGGCTAGCAACAATCATTTCCTCGCGAAGATCACGATTATGGCTCAATAGTTGACGGAAGTAGCAGGCGACACTCGTCGTTAGTATTGGCAAAACGGCCGATACAATCTTTTTTCGGATATCCCCGCTCGCTGTCAAGGATGAGGGGGTTCGCTTCAACCATCAAAATAGGCCCGCCGATGGCTGTTTACTGAGCAGTCGTGCCTGTCGCCATCCCACTCGCTGACTTCGAGGGGGATAATATCAGGCACGAAGAGGCACACCGACAGAGAGCAGAACCCCCAAATACTTGAGCCCCGCCTAAATACAATAGAGCGTAAACGCTGTCGCCATGTTAACCTAGGTTAACATGGCGACGGTGTTTACGCTCTAGGTAAGGAAAAGCATGGCGTGTGGTATGAGCCGGATCCTTACACGAAGTGCAAGGTGAGCCCTAAAAACGCGTATGCTGCCCTAGAGCACTTCACGGAAACAAGCTACGATGTTCGTGCCAATGTCCCAACCAGAAGAGCGTGATCTCTGTCATGCTCGACGGGGAGAAAATGTTCATGCCAAAGCGCTTCCTGACACGCTCAATCCGAGAGGCCTTTCCTGTACACATAGACAAGCATCTCGATTCCGGCGTTGGGCTAACGAAATTTTGTTCCTTGATCCCTAGATAGGTAAAATGTATTCCACACTAGGAAGTGTGCGCTTGTGTGCGCTGCGCGAGTTATTACCTTTGTATTGCCGCTGTAAGAAAGTTACAGGCTCAACATTGAACACTGGTGAAATGAACTAATCATTTCTGTGTGACCCACCAACGAGTCTGTGCTTTTAAGGAGACTGTGATCACTGCCCAAAAGGCCAGTATCTTACACTCGAGGAACTTCATATCCCAGAGGTTGAAGAGATTGTGCTTACAACATGGAAGTCCGAAGTCGTTCAAGTAACGTTTGAAAGTTGAATATTTCGCTACCATATCTGACAAACGCAAGATAAAGCTATCTGCGATGAAAAGCAACTGCAGGCAACGCCGGAGAATTGTCTTTCATTTTGACTTTGCTGAAAACATGACCATCATGCTTCCTGAAAAAGTTAAAGCTTACCACTGAAAAAAAAAAGACGATATTTGCATGTGTAGTGACGACAAGAAAATCTACAAACAGCGTTGCTATCATCAGTGAAGACCTGTGTGACGACGTCGCTCTCACGTGCTTGGCTATAGAAAAAGTGAAAGAGTGGGTTGAAGACGACGTTGCGATATATACTCGCACGTGACGTACGTAAATGACGGGGCCGCCAGTCATTTTAAGAATCGCTACCAGCTTCACCATTTTGCGCAGAATGATTGCCCACAAGCCCAGTGGTTATTTTCTGCATGTGGACATGGGAAAAATGCATGTGATGGAGTTGGCGGACTCGTGAAGCACTAGGTCACGCTGAACAACCTGAGAGGAAGTCCAATAAACGCAATTCAGACGGCCAGGACAATGGTGAGTGTTCTATCCGAGAAACTGAAAGGCGTGCACCTTGAGTATCTGGACAAAAATAAAGTTCGGTATCGTGAAAAAAAATAAAAGAGTGGCTGACGGTGCGCACCTTCCCTGGCATCCACTCTTGGCACGCGTGGCGGCTGTGCATGTCATCAATAGAAGGGACCTTTGACATGTCTGTAGCACGGACAGTCGGATCTGGTTAGAAGAAATTTTAATGAATGGGTACATAGAGGAAAGTCTTAGTGTAAAGTACCGAATTTTATGCCCCAACGAGTGCTCATTTTGAATGCAGGGACATCTTATTTATCACAGTTTCCTTCGAGGGGTATTTAACCTACTATTTTACTTGGTAACAGCTTATAATCTTTATCTGACAACCATATGAGAATCACGAAACGTTGTACTCGAGCAGGATAAAATATCTCGGCTTGCCACGATCCATTCGTACACCGAGAGTATCGAAGCTCATACAGTACGGCGTGGCTCACCTGAAATGGTTTTTCCCCGGAAATACATAACTAACCTAAACCATTTTAGTATTCTATCTTTATTTTTATGTATGGAAATAAAGTTGTTTCTTTTAATATGAATATAAATTATACCGGAAAGTAAAGCTTCACACTGCATCATTTTTTCTCGAATCACTAGTCTCTAATATGATACCTTTTTGTACGCTGTATGTAAAATGCTGTATATAGTTTCTGCTCACTTTTACCGTGTGAACGATTGCTCTAGTTTTTAATGACCTCGTATGAATAGAAATATACGAAAGATGTGTTTTAGTTTTCTGAAACTGAAACTCAGAGTCACTTCTCGTATAGGGCACTGCTAAGTGTAGTCTCTGAAAAAGGAGCCTTCTTTGGGGAGTTGTTTCTTTTTTCTCAATAAAATAATGCAACATGTTTTAATAGAAATGAATGCCAAAATAGAGTACGGCAGGATACCCAATTTAAAGAAAAATCGAAGGTGGCGTTTTTTTATTCGCATTGGAATTTTTCGTTTCTTGATTTTTTTCTCATGTTTGCCTAAATATATCCCAACCATCGACTCACTCAGACACCTTATTTATTTTTAAATATTAGCCATATATAAGTAGAATACTACCTCCAGATTATACAATAATGATTAAATTATTTCATGAGTTACAGTCGTCCAAACGTTTGCTATTGTCGTTCGTGCAGGCGAGCTCGGAAATTTTTTGAAAAATAAATAAAATTTAAATAAACAATGTTACTTTACATTACAAGCAAGCTGTACCCATAGTTTGCGTCTAAAAAGTATTAGTATTTTTCTAAAGTTAACGTTCTAGTTATTCACTCTCAAACGTGCCCCCTCCATCAGTGCGCGTTAATGCAACTGTCCACCTATACATGTCTTACGATTTTTCCTGTCCCCAAACATTTTTTCTGGTCAAAACTAAGTAAGGGTCCGTTTATACCAGACACTAGACAATAGCATATAAAACCATCAGTTGATTTAAAAATGTCGGCCAGCCACCCTTTGGTCGACCTTATCTGAAATCACCCACGTTTTGGGATGAGTCCAGTATCCCTTAAGTATACATTGAGTATTTCTAGGGTTCACAGGTTCACAGGTTTGTTTAAAAGAAAGCCGTTAAAGCTACACTAACGCTTTTAGTGCACGTGAGTTGTTATATATATATATATATGGAAATGCATGGCCAGGAGGACATAATACAGGAGGATAAACGTGACGATTAATCGTCTAATTGACAGAGATATATTAATAAAGCTATTAATTGGTGAAAGTAACATACGGTTCTAATTAGAAGCGGGTTGAGCGTCATCGAAAACCATTCAATAATTTTAGAAATACTTGGAACACGTGGGATGCACGGTGGAGGGCTGAAGTTACTGTTCGTGCAGCGGGAGAAAGGCCAAAGGTGCGAAAGCGCTCCCGCGCGGTTTTTCCGTATCTTGTCACCCGCGTTTTCTAGAAGCCAGCCTTATGTTTGTTGCATTATAGTGGCAACTTGAGCGCACTGCTGGGCTTCTCACGCGCTCAATTTCTTTCTAGAAATGACTGATTTGTTGGTTTTCGATGAAGCTTAGCATGTTTCTAGTTGCAGCCATATGTTGGATTGCGCTAATTAAAAACAGTAAAGTATTAGTTAACTAATCTACTTATCGGGACGATTAGTCCCCATATTATGTCCCCCTGGCCGTATAGCTCACGTGCAGAGACCGTTTGAGTGTATAGCTTTAACGCCTTAAAAAAAAATTAAAGCATAAAGAAGCCCTTTTTTAATGTAACGCCTGTATATAAATCACGATCAGCTTTCTATGACAGTGGAGGATGACTTTCTACAGGAGACAGTAATCACAAATGTCTATAGTCGTTGATAGTAACGTAGATCCTGGCGAGTCGCGATCATCTCATCGTCTCGCGGCCAACAAGAAAGCGTAAATAACCGATAAGCTCGCCAAAGAACAGATTTCTAAACAAAAACTTCAAACACGACGAGCCACGAGCCCCATTTCTCGAAGCTCTTGTCGAGTATATGAGGATCGTGAAGCTAACGCTCAAGTGGAGATGGAACTATCTGACTATAAATTGAACGACCAAACAACAAGGCATCAGATAAAAGCTACCACACTCGACGCACACCCATTGAGCTGGACGCTGAAACGAACAACGTCGTCGAAATCCCACATCGAGACCTCGACGACAAACTCTCCAGGACCGTGGTCGCTAAACATCCGGTGACCGTCCCGCGAACAGCGTGGCCGGACAAATTGATAATGGTCCCGCTCCAAGTGGATGTCGCCGGCACATCCCGGGGCATTAGTATAACAAGAAGCCCATTCAATGGGGCTCCCCCTTCCGCCGTCGTCCCCGCCGACCCACCCCTCGAGGCGGCCTCCGATGAAGTCCGGCGGTCTTGGCTCCCATTCATCTCCCGCTCTGCCCCGAAAGCCGCCCTTCGAAGACCGGGGGAATTGTTCGGCCCCCGGTTAGAGTCGCCGCGTCGGTTTCTGCGTCCAGTGCCGCTCTAGCCGGACAAGCAGCGAGCACGTTCAACTTGAAGGGAGCATGTAGATAACCCTAGACGTCTGGAACATAGACATGTGCATACACGGCTTGCATTGACGTCACAACAACTGCCTTTGCTTCGTACCATATCTTCAGCAGCCTACATTTGACAACATTGAATTTGTTTTTCTGTGCAAGGCTTGCCGAGGACAAGAGATTCGATGGTGCCAAATGTATGCCGCAGAAGGCGTGGGATACGGAAACCTGGTACGGTGCCATCTGAAGTCACGTGCAAGGCATGTATACCACAGACGGGTGGATAATATGGGCATGTGGACAATCTAGATGTGCGAACAACCCAAACAAGTGTAAACATTGTCACGTTCATAGCGAGACATGCGGGTGAAAAAGACACGCTGATAACGTATAGCACGTAGAATCCAGAAATATGGATACCCTAGACACGCGAATGACACGAGCACTTGAATAACTTAGGCACGTGGATAACCTAGACATATGGATATCCTAGATATGTGAATACCCTAGACATGCGAATGATACGGACATTTTAATAACTTAGACGCGTGGATAGGATACCCTAAATAGATGGATATCCTAGAAATATGAATAACATGGACGCGTGAATCACCTTGATATGTGAGAAACCTAGACATGTGGAGACATTTGAATTTTGAGAAATGTCGGTAACGAGGACACTTTGTTAACGTAGGCAGGTATAACCTGAAATATGGATGCCCTAGACGTGTCGATACAATGTACACGTGGATATGGATAGCCAGACACTTGGATAACCTAGACAAGTGGACAATCTAGTAGCGATCGAAACTTCTTTAGAACGCGGAGAGCGTCGGCGATAAAAAAAAAAAAAAAAATGCAGATATCTTTGCTGAAAAAAAAGGAATCTAGCGCAGTACCAGGAAATAAGGTGGTGTGAGCAGGGTGTGAATTATCCTGTGTTGGCGGTAACGCGTTAAAAGTAAAGGCGTTATTTGTAACGTGTTTTTGGTAACATATATAGTGCCACGTTCTCAAAAGGGTAACGGATAACTTTTTTATGTTACTTCTTCTGAGTGACGGGTTAATGTAGTTACGTTACTAGATCTCCCAAAAATTAAAAAAAAATTAGACTTCATTTTTTTTTCGTGTTTTAGCAGCTTAATTATTGAACTTCGCTTTTTTCCTGTTTTTTCTCGTGAGTATTTAAGTGGAAACGTAAAAAGCAAGGTTTTACGTAAAGTTTTTACATGTACACAATGTTTCTTCAAATATGGTGTTTATGCATACCTGCAGCGTCAAAGCAGAAAAAAACATTGTATTACATAAAAAAAGTAGCGCAAAACTAATGTGGGTTACTTTGTATCGGTAACGGTAACACTTTTTTTTTTTTTGGCAGCGTAAATTCATAACGCATTCGTTTTTATTTTTCAGTACTGAGTAACGCATTTCGTTACTT
Organism: Ixodes scapularis; assembly: GCF_016920785.2. Classification (NCBI taxonomy): domain Eukaryota; kingdom Metazoa; phylum Arthropoda; class Arachnida; order Ixodida; family Ixodidae; genus Ixodes; species Ixodes scapularis. The sequence goes on from NW_024609837.1 coordinate 65,870,325, forward strand.
TTTGCGTTAACGCCTGCCACACTGGAATTCTCCACGTGGGGGGATATAATGTATTACCTTGACTTCTGGAAAAAAACTATAATATTTTCATAGCGTGAAACTACTTGTCATTGTGAATGAAGCAATAAGCATTACACCTGCATATATACTACAAGTTTCTTGTAATAAATATCTGATTTAATATTTTGACTAACGCGGTGAGAAAAAAAAAAGGACTGTGTAGCTCATAACTACAAATTGTATACTGCACGTATATATATCTAAATTTGATTCGTAGCATGCTTGAAGTGGCCACTGTCACTCCTTATATCAAGACGTTTATGTAAACCCCGTGGGTCTAACTTTTCTATGATAATTTCCGATTAAAAAAAAAAATCACACAAAAATGACTAATTTGTCTTACGAAAACGTAAAAAATCGCTTGCTTCTTTCAATTACTTATCACGTCCGAAAAAGTGCTCCCTCGATTTCCGCCCGGTGACGTCATACAAGTGTCACGCTATCGACAGTCGCGACCCTGGCGGCGTCCCAGCAGCTGTAATGAATATGGCAGACGCCTGTTCTGCTGGGGGTCGCTCTCCAGTGTGGCAGTCCACGAAAGCTCCGGCAGCCATAAGTTGAGACACTGCGATGACAGCGACTCTCACGTTCGCTCGCGTTTTTTGCCGGTACTTCATGTGCCAACCGCCAGGATCGCGACATCCGACAGCGTTTTACTCCGGCTTCTGTAACGTCATTTGTCGCCACTTTGGGACCACTCTTGATGTACGGGCAGCATAGGATGCTAAACACACCAGTCGAAGACGCGCCCCAGGCTCCGTAGCCAAAAGGGTGACACTTTTCAAACCGATGTGACATTAAGGGCACGTTCAACGGCGGCCAGAGCGGAATTCATCGTCGCCCATTGTTGGTCGCGACCCGTGCCGTTTGTTTTCTGGCTTGTACTTTGACTCCGCGTCGGACCCATGACTTGGCCTGACTTGGCTTGGCTCGGTGGTGGGCGGCACGGGCGGGTTCCGCTCCACGCTCCGTTTCCGTACACCAGGGAGAGGAAGAGTCATTCGCGGGAAAAGGGGACGCGGGGGACTACGAACAAAACGGTCGTTTGTCATGGGATGGGGGAGACAGAGGACAAAGGGGAAGGAAGTCGGCGTCGCCGAGGCGTCGGCGGCGTCCGGGAAAATTCGGGACCGCAGCATCTATTCTCCATGAATGCCCCCCTGCTATACTCCGTTTACCTTTCAGATGACAGCGCGGTGGAGGCTACGAGCTCGTAGACCAGTTACACGTTTGTCTTTCGCCACGTGATCGCGCCTCTCACCCGTGCCCAGGCGCAGAGAGCGGAGTCAGGTGACAAAAAAGAGGTGATCGCTTGGTCTGACGAGTGGGTAGTTTCCGCAGCATTGTCATGTAAGGGGTGAACGAAATATAGCTGGCAAAGGACTGGTGGCTTCGCACTCGCAGTAACCAATGAACTGCCAATTCGAAGTCACGTGGTATCGTGATTCCTGAGTAGAGGAGGGTCACGTGGTGCAAGGACGGTGTTTTGATTGGTCGAGATCGAAGCACAGCCCTTACTCTATTGTCGGCTTACGGGCGAAATGAGATATAACGCCGAGTGTGGTTTTGGGAGTGTCGTCTCATCTCGGAATCATTATAACGACGCGCGCGAAACTTTTTTTTGTTCACATTATTTTTAATTGAAATCAACAAACGAAGCGTCACCCAACAAATAAACGAAAGCGCTTGTTGAGTTGTTCTTAATAACTGTGCTGCCAGAATCTCTGAGCGGTAAAGTTTCAGTTATTTGGGAGAAAACGGGTAACCCGGATGCATAAGTAAAAATAGTGTAGTGGCTAAGCTAAGAAAGGTCTACAGGGGCAGCTATGGGGCACTTTCACGTAGCGTAGCTCCGGCTCGGAATCTCACCTGATGCCATGTTGATGACCGTTCATCGTATGTCTTTTTTTATGCTCAAAGGGAGTGTTTTACAGCTGGGCAGAGCTTTTTCGCTTCGTGATCGACTGGGTTTGTTAAAGTAGCCGGCGACACAAAGAAACATCACCTGATACTTGATTTTTATACATACAGGTCTTTATTCGAAGTTATGACGAGCTGGCGATTGCGAACTGGACCGTCGGCGGCCATAAAGACCCCAGTATATAGGTGCCACCCGGCCTACTCGGTAAAGAAACAAATCCGAATAAACTTTCATTTATGCGCCTTAAATATACGTCTTCGATTGTGCTCATGAAAAGGAAGCTGAAGAGGTTCTTGAAAAAACCGAGTAAGAGGTGACTCTTAGCGTGTTTTGGTCGTGTGAATTTGAATATCACCAGCATGTGACTCCAACTTTTCAAAAAACGCGAGAAAAGTCGAAAAAATCAACAACCAACCGCTGGATGTGACGGCGTACCCGAAGGTTTCAACTGCTCTGCGCTTGCCGCTTGTGAGGGAACACATGCAATGTTTCTGACTGCTCGGGTCAGGCTTGCGGAAGGCGGCGGGAAGGCAGCACTATTTTGCAAGTGTGGCTGTTTCAGCTCGCCACATCAATCTTAAATATAATTTTAACATTCGTCATCCTGGAAGCCAAACGGAGACGATGTAAGTGTTTGCCCTCAAATACAGAACCGCTTCAGTTTCCCAAGCTCTGTTGTCGACGGAGCAGCTCACAATGCTTTGGCGTTTCACCAGCAGCAAAAACGACGCCTCTAACTGAGCGTGCACGCTCAGTTAGCGGCGAAGCTTTTGGTGGGAAACGCCACATGCGTTTTAGAGCGCAGCTTCTAGGCGCCCGTTTCCGGCTTGAGCGGCGTCGGCGTAGCCGTGACGCGTAACCGTGAGGCGTAACCCTTCCCTCCTCCTCCTCAAGAGCTGCGCTCGAATTCAGTGTTACAGGGAGTTGTAAACGGCTTTTTTTGAATCAATACACCTGTATACTCGTAAGCGTACCGTTTGTAAGAGTATATGCTTTAGGAATTCCCATTACCAGACCAAAATAAAACTGCCGAATGGCACAGACTGAGCGACACTTCTGGGAATTACAATGTAGAGAAACTTAGTACTAAGAGGCAGACACTTGTTCCTCAAGAGCGGTGCGAGTGCAGCAACTAGGCATAGCAAGTATATATTATCGTTTTGCAGCTCTGAAACGAAGCGTAAACACAAGGCCCAAATCAAATCAAAAGCAAAATCGCTCAGTCACAAAATTCTTCTAATTCATGCGGACACGGCAATGATTCGAAACATCAGAAGTGTTCACCTATCATTATGCGTGGACTTATAAAATGACACAATTATGCTTATAAAAATATGCTTTTTAGCCTTAGTAGCCCATGAAGGACACACGTGTAATCGAAACCATCGTTTTCTTTTTTATGGTCCCGATTATCGAGGGTGCAGTGACGGAGCCGCCACAATTGAAGGTAGCACTGCCACGAGATAACTTTATTTACAACCAAATCACGTGAGGAAAGTCGATGAAAGTTCATAGGTGGAAACTTATGACTTGTGCATATAGTCATTGTTTCTCAAAACGAACATACGGTGAAACGTTATTTAAGATTAATTTCTAAGCAAAGGCCCGACGAAACAAATAATAATCACTAAAAGATTCTAAAAAAATGATCGTCGTGTCCGATGATGAGAAACAATGTGCAAGACGGTCAAGAGTTTCCTACAATAAACACATGTCCTTGTACGTTTACCACAACACATGTCAAGGTGTGTTAGGAGGAACTGACTATTTCGCAGGCGGCACAGGAGAACCACGAGGCGCACTTACTAGTAAAATAAATTTTCTCAAAAGACAAATAGCCCAATATTTACATTGCGTGTCTCATTTGAATGATTCGAGACATATCTGTTGGCTATGTATCCTGTTCAGTGAAGGCGCATGGATTTCCGTTTGTATTGGTGTACCTAAGAAATAAAGTTTGAATGAATGAATGGATGGATAAATGAATGTATATATTTAATGGTCGAAGCCTCAAATGATATATTTCGAAATCGCTCCTAACTCAAAAAGTCTCTGTTCTTTTTTTCGATGATATAGATATAGATATATATCTATATCTATATCTCTCTCTCTCTCTCTCTCTATATATATATATATATACATATATATGCGTGTGCTACCCAGGCATTTTTACGTGCTCAGTTTTCTGGTACCGAACAAGATAAAAAACGAATCGTCCTTCAGGTTGCTGTAGGCTCGGTTGTAGTAGAGATTGCGGGTATGAAAGGTAGAACATTTCATAATTACTCGCCAACGATACAATTTAACAAATCGTGGCGATCCAGACATTATTAGCACATCCCCCGCTCAATAAGGAGTTTCAATATCGTGAAGTGTTTCACACATTTGTCAATGCATCTCATCTTACACCAGGGCCAATAGCAACCTTATGTGGAATCCTTACTCGAACCGTATCATGCTCACTATGGACGCCGATTTGTTACTGAAATAGAGAGAGTGTAAACAGCTTGTTTGTTAAATCTGCCTCTGTATTTCGTGATCATGGTGTTCGTTCCTCCATGTTCCCTAAAACGAATCCAGAACTCCCACAAAACATTATTAAATGTCTGTCCATGCGTGTCGCAAAAAAAAACAAAAAAAAAAAAAACACAAAACACTTTATACGAAAAAAGAATCGCGCAATATAAACGTTGCGAGGTTAATTTGACCGATTGGAATACATATTTCTATATTGGGATCGACGTCTGAACTTTGAAGCCCATTTCGAGTCTTCTGTCTAGCCACGTAAATGTTGCAATATGTTGTTTTAGGAAATGTTCTTGTTATATTACTACATTCCATTTAGAAGACAGAAAAAAAATTGTATGGAGGAACAGTGTCCTAGGCGCGATTTCGAAACATGTCTCTGTTTTGGGCGTCGGCATCTTGAAACAGAAGTTTGTTTTGGAATCGCTTTTTTCTCAAAACATTATCTCACTGCGTAAGTATTGCGATACTTCTTTAAAAATTTATTTTCGAATATACGTATCCTATCCCGAAAAAAAAAAAGTTTTAACTTACGTTTTTCTTTTCTCATTATTTCTTCATCATTCCCATCATCTTTTTGTTTATGTTGTGCGCCGATGTAAAGATAATTTGTCGGGATTGCGATGCACAGAAAAAGCATGGCCGTATTCTTCAAGAGTACGTCCACAGCGGTGCCTAGGCAGCACCCCGGTACGAATTTCATAAATAAACAATAAACACAATTCAAAAGACCATCGAGCAACATTGACACTTGCCGCTTCTTTGGTTAGGTGGCGCAAGTTACCGCCCGTTACGAAGGGTATAGCCATTAGCATCCATCCACTGGGGACGAAACGCGTGATTTGATCCGAGTCCTTGCAAAATCGCTGACGCATTCCTCGTGTCAAGTGCACGCTCAAAGTCAAGCAATGTCGGAAATGAGATGGCGTGGACATTTGAAAGGGGTCTCTTGTTATACAGAAAACACTGTGAAATATGCCGGTTATATTAGCGAATAATAATAAAAAGAAGCTTGTATTATAGGAAAATAATTACTAATATTATTTTTTTTTACGATGAAAATCCGTCGGGTACGTCTATCTTCGTCGTTCACAAAATGATCAATGTCTATCCTTGTCGTTCACAAAATCCTCAATGGCTATCCTTGTCGTTCACAAAATCCTCAATGTCTATCCTTGTCGTTCACAAAATCCTCAATGTCTATCTTTGTCTTTCACAAAATCCTCAATGTCTGTCCTTGTCGTTCACAAAATCCTCAGGGTCTATCCTCGTATAGTCCAAACCCCTAGAAAAGGGGTGGGCAACCTTGTCGGTGCAGTAGGCCAAATCGCCGTTATACGGAGACTGAGCATGGCCGGATGAAAAATTAAGGGGCTGGGAGGAGGGGAGGTGGTTCAGCTTCCGAACAGAACGATATGCTGCACAGTGAACTGCTATGCCCTATGCTGCATGCTCTATCTTGCGAGGCATTTTGGAACCCAGGTTTCTTCCGCCTTCATTCTTTTCAAGGGCACACAGTTCTCATTCCAACATGCAAACACCCAGACAAACTGAAAACCGTCAGTCCAATTGCTGTTTGTAATGACGGCCTACAAGATATAAGCTAAGTTTTGGACGAGTCGCTTGGCCAGATTCTTCATAGCCTCTGTGTGTGATAAAAACGTTGACATTAACAATTGTACAAAACCGTGATTTCGAATTACCAATTTACGCTGAATACGATGACCTTAATTATTCCTTATAAATGCATCACTTTGGTGCACAACAATTGCGGATAGGCGGCACGTAGCGTGAACGTGCATAGAAAACGAACCACCTGGTGTGTTGTTTGAGAATTAATACGTCCGATTACACAAGGTCTGCAACCAACCATATCTCTTGCTCCATTGGTCTTCGAGAGTATGTGCTTGTGTCTGTGTGCAGCTAAAAAGCGGGGGGGGGGGGGGGGGTGCTTTCTAGCATTTTGCCGGGGGCCGTATCATATGGTCTCGGGGGCTGCCGGTTGCCGACCCCTACCCTAGAAGATCCTCACCGCGTACATATAATTTTTTAAACATATATTTCTAGATTATGGTCGCGAAAAGAAGACGCATGGTTGTAGTTGTAGTTGTACAATATCCTATGCTGACCATATGATTGAGTAATTAACGAAGGGTTTCCAGTAAAACTTAATTGCAAGTAAAGAATGTCAATGCAAGAGAACTCAAATAAAACTCAGAGTGAGGGTCTTGCCCGGTATGCTCAATAAATATTTAAATATTAGTCAGTAGGGCTGGGGAATTGATCGATTGACATTGCGAATAAAAGACTATGGTTCAATCGCTATTGCCTTTATAACCGGTCAATTGGTTCGGTTCAGACAAGAAGGTTCAAAATTAATGGAGGAGAAAAAATGTCCGCTTCATTAGATCGATATCCGTACTTTCATTTTAGTGAACAGGACTATTGTCTTCCGCGGTAAAGCACTTTAACATTTATTTTTTTAATAACTGTGATCAAGAGAAAGAGTAAAATTCTCATTTTGAAACTTCCCTGTGTTCTTTTTTTTTTTTTTTTTTTGGGGGGGGGGGGGCGGTATGCGTCAAGCTTCAAATGACGCTATACACTGTGTCAATGATGAACGTAAAAAAAAATAGTCAAAATGAAAATGTGCTGTATGTCATTTTTGAGATATTATGTCTGTAAGTGAACAGAACCAATTAATTTATTCATTTACCGATTAACGGGCAGCGATTAATCGGGTTACAAATTTTTATAACATACTTCTGAGTTCTACCAATTTTCATGTCCCTTGCCGAGTTACCAGAAATGTTACTCTCTTTTACGTTCAATCCCTCTCTAAACTCTCACCAATGTCTCGCGCACGAATTCAATTTAATAGAATCGCATCCTCTAGCTTGGTCATTTTCACGGACCCCTCCGTTTTTCGCCAGAACTTGGGGAGCTGAGTTGAAAGTTGAAACTTTGTAATACATTCTGTGTGAAGTGTGCACACTATTTGCGGTCACGCTAATTTGTGCTTTTGATGTTCTGCGTGTGTTGTGTTTCTTCTTTTTATCTTTATGTGTGCGCCAATGAGAAGGCCAGCGTGCTTGGTTTTGGGCAGGTAAAATAAACATTGTTATTATATATTTATTAGTCAGTTAAGAGAAAAAGATTTGAATGTCTGAGTTGAAGCTATTGAAGATTTAAGGATGTTTCCAGAACTCTTTCCTTGGCAGGCAACGTTCCTGCCGACGTCCACAGACAGCGTGGGCGTGTTCTTCCAAAGGGGGCCAGAAACATTCATAAGGCGCGCGCGAAAAACGGGCACCCGCCGCGGAAGGCTACGTGACCAGAAACACAAGGCCGTACATTCTCGCCTTGGCACAACTTCAAAGCCCAGCCGTCTTCAAGGGACGACCGTGTTGGTGCTGCATAATATCACAGTCGCTCCTTACTGTGAACTCTTGTCCGAATGTCTGAGAAGGTATAAGAAAGTTCGCTGGCATATTTTCGAGATCCGGGTTGTCAAGCCGTCAAAAAGCTTGAAAATACTGATCTGAGTGCTGGGTTTCATCTCACATTAAAATGATGTGAATTGAAAACCTAACTAACGTTCAGGAAAAACTATTTTGAATGGGAGATCGGGATCCCCCAAACTGTATTATTCAATGCCTGTTTAGACTGCAGGAAAAGGTAATTAAACTTTATAATCTGAATGCTAGAGCGTGATGGTCACAAGAATACTGCCGCGTGCGTGGCAGAGTTAGCAACGCACTCTCTATAACGCCGAGGAACCGGTTTGAACCCCGCTCGAAACTTTTCATTCTTTTAAAATTCCGCACTTTTCTTGAAAGTTCTAGAATATTTTCGACTGTTATCATGTGTTCGGGATTGGAACATTCCTAGACTACCCGCTTGTGTAAAAAAAAAAAAAAGTGTTAACGGGGTGCTTCGACAGAGTTGCACTTGCGTCGCCCACGCAAGATGCGTGGTACTTTATTCTTTAATTTGTAAGCAGAAGTTCGCTCATAAAATATTAATTTTTAGTTTTACATTCGCCAACTTTTTTTATTCGCGACAATACGAAAAAAAATGTCTGCCCCTTTTTCGTGTTCGTATTTTAGATAAATGTTTTATTATATTCTGGGCAGACGTTATTGTGAAAAAGAAGGCTGAAGGACTAAACAAAGAGAAAATAGATAATTTTTGTCTCTTCCTTGCTTTAGTGTATTTGAACGGAGAAATGATTTCACGTGCGACCTAACACTGTAACAAGTGCTGAGTAAAGTTCGTTACTCGCTAGCAAGGAGCGCATGAGTGTAGCGGTCATCAGCGGGCATGTTCGGCCATAATAATTTTTAAATTCCTTGCATCTTTTTTTAACCCTGTCATCATTCAGTTTCATTCCACCGTCAAAACAGGAATGACATAGAGGACACAAAAAAAGTTCCCAAGTTAAAACTAACGTCGTAATGCAAAGGTAAAGGATTAAAACGTAAGGTGTAGGGGGCATCATGAACAAGAAACAACAACGACGTAATTATGAATCATTAAATAAAATATGACTATAAGCATAGTTAAAGGAAAATTGCAGTGTGTTTTAAACTGGAGAAGAAAGTTCCAGACGTAACGGTTCAGGCAAACACATTTCTTATAAAGCCTGGATACCTATAGCATATACAAAAACGTCATTATAACGCACTAAATATAATAAAATAGTATTAAGAAACATTTAAAGCCGTAAGACGATTGATTTTAAAACTCTAGAAAGAAGCTTCACGAATGAAGATGCTCGCGTACCAATTCGCCAGTAAACACGCACACTGGTAGTAGTAATCTGACGCTAGTATCACCATTAAAAGGTATCAAAAGATGGCGATCTTCCTAGCTCTATCCGACAAAAAAGTTATCTTCTCGAGCATCAGAGCGACGCCTATAACAAAATGCCCCGCACAAGTTCAAAGCAATCTCCGCTCAAAGAACAAGCAAAGCGGGTTTTTAGCATAAATCCCCACGTGCGTCGTATCAACAAAAGACCTACGCGCAGGCAGAAATGAGTCGATCCCGCAATAAAACTCCGGTTCTCCATTCCGTCCGAAGAATGCGGCCGGTCGGCTGCCGTTCCGACGTCGTCCTACTGTAACTGCCGTAAGGACGACACACGCCGAGCGGTGCGCATGGTATTTTATTAAGCGGTATCTCTAAGCTTGTTTGCTTTCTTTTTCTAGTTTTTTGTTTTATTTTGCGCACGTAGCTACGTGAAAGTCAGCGTTTCCTACGAGAGAGGTCAGAAACCCCTCGACCCTCTACACTGACCCCTTCGATGCAAGCTCGCGGGTGCATAGTATAAAAAAAGAACAAAAGTGAACAAACGTGAATGCGCGCGGGACACACGAGCAAGTTCCTTCAGGGTCCTCCTTTCCCCCCTAGTTTCACTTCCTCGCCCATCGACCAGTTTCATGGACCGGCTTTATCATCTCCGTCCGACTGTCTCTGTTTTTTCTTGTTCTCCTTTCTCTCTCTCTTTTTTTTTTTGTTCTGTTACTAAAGGTAGGCCAGGTTTCACAAGCGTCCGGTTGTCGTCGAAGCTGGATCGCGAATGGGGCGTCGACACCAATACCATAAATATTAATGTGTTCGAGGCTGAGAAAAAAAAAGTAACATTAGCAACAAATCTTATCGTGTTCTTTTTATAGCAAAAATTAAACTACGGATCGTCAAGCTCTCAGTTTCTGAACAAATTCAGCACTAGCGGCCCGCGCCAGGTGCCAAAGTTTGAGAACTTACCGTTATCTTACGAAAAGTATATAAGCATTTTTTTTCTACAGTAAAATGGTGATAGACAGAGCCCAGGAATACGTGGGGCTGAATGGCGCGAACCACCAAGCACGGGCCCTATTTTACCATCTAACGTTTTAGGAAGTCTTTTGAAACTTTTCAATAATATAAGGCTTAGTTCTAAAACATTGGCACCTGGTCCGGTACGATAGCGCAACGTTTGGGCTGGGCCTGAGCGATGGGCGATACTTAATATATTTAGCAGGGGAAAAAAAACTAACATTTTTTAGGGGCCACATCGTACGATTTTCAAAGTTTAATATCTTCATTTTCGGAATTACATGCATTGTTAGGACTGCGAAATTTAGCCCCAAGGCGAAATATGTAGGGTGTCCTAAGTCACCAGACTTGAACTAAAATTTACCGTAAAAATCGACGCCTGCACCTACCAACCTAAACTTTTCGTCAAAGGTGTATTTCACAGGTCGGTTTTTTTCTTGTAAACTTAGAAAGCGTAGCTTCCTTTCTGCAAAATATAGGGACAAGAAACTTGCCAGGGTCACCGGCGGGCAACGACGCAGACCACCAAGTCGGGTGGCAGGGCGCCTTTGGCGCTCGTATTGATAGATGGCGCTACCTCTTTCTCGAAACTGCTCGCGACCACCGCGGTTTATTAAAATGAACATAATCGTTTTCTAATGCACCTTTGGTTAAAAAATAAATGCGGACAATAAAAACAGAACTTAAAGGAAGAAAAAACGTGTTTGCATAACGACGGCGCTTTTGCTGTCAACGGGTCTCGTCTGCGTGTCATCTGCTTTCTTCTGCTGGTCGGCTGCACCTTCAGACGCTGCTCTCAACGCCATCTATCAATACGCGCGCCAAACGCGCCCCGCAACTCGGCTTGGTCGTCTATGTCAACGCACGCCGTTGACCCTGGCAAGTTTTCTGGCCCTATTTTTTACAAAAAGGGAGCTACGCTTTTTAATTTTACAAGCAAAAAGATGAAAGATGTTTACAACTCTCTGTAATGCTAAATTAGAGCACAGCTGTTGAGGAGGAGGGGGGGAGGGTACGGAGGGGACGATATGCCTCTCCTCCTCCCTGCTCCTCGCCTCCTCCCCCTCGTTTCCTCCTCCTTCCTCCTCCTCCTCCTCCCTCTTCCTCCTCCCTGTTTCTCCTCCACCTCCCTCCTTTCAGATTGCGTCTGAAACCGTGATGACATTTATTTAAAAAGTTATTCTCTTCGAGAAAAGAGACAATATCCCTAACCAAAATACGCTGAATCTATTTTGCACTGCTGCTCCGAATTGACTCCGGGCGGTAGTTATTAACGCGATGGGAATCTTCTGCTTTGAAGATTGGGACTATTTTAGCAGTTTTCCAATCGTCAGGAATTTGTCCTAATTCAATTAACTTATTAACAATTACAATCAAGAAATTTGAGTAGGATTCCGCATACCGCCTCAAGAATATGTCGGGAATCATATCTGATCCTACTGATTTTTAGTGTCAAGGTTAAGAAATGCTGCAAAGATGCCTTTTTAGATATTGTAACACTCTCAATGCATTTCTGGGAGAATTTTATCATTGGATTTCGGTTAGTTTCTGTATTATACATTGATGAAAACTATTCGTTGAATCAGTTGGCAATTTCGAATGGATCACCAATATTTGTTCCGTTCTGTGTTATGTTATTAATTGGCTGTTTTGATTTGATCATATATCGCCAAACTTTCCTAGGATCGGACACCGAAAATGTATCTAATGTCACATTATGGAAATATAATTTTGACTCCTGAATCCTTTACCTTACTTGCGTTTGAGGTTGTGTCATACTAGGTTTGTCTGTTCTTTGGTTTTGAGTTCTAATTTTGCTTGTTTTACGTTTCAGATAAAAAACCTCCCGAGTAATCTAAGCATTAATTTTCCGTATTCGTTTGCAACTTGTCGGCATTAACCTTTCAGTACAGTAGAAAACGGAGTTCTTAAATGACAGCCACAAATCGTTAATATCTAATGCACGTTCACTTTGTTCACAAAAACTGTCAAATGATAATTCGAGGTGATCTAAAACGCTCTAGTGTAGTCAAGCTCTTTGACTAATCAGTCTAGTTATTGTATTAAGTACTCCGACACATTCACACCAAACCAAGTGGTGATTAGATGTCCCCTCTCTAACCTGGCAAATGAACACTTTACCGATTAACTCAGATGTAAATACAAGATCAAAAATATTATTGGTTGTACTTCAAGTTCTCGTGGAACATGTAACAATTAGCGTCAAATCAATATTAAACGCCATATTAATCAAAAGTTCTGAGTGCTTGCCATTCAATTCAAATGTGTTACATTTTTCCAGTTGTTGTTGGGAAGGATAAAATCATCTGCGATTACAATGTTTGAAATACGTTGTCTTTGGACATTTACGAAGTAGCTTTTCTAGTACGCCTCCAGGAGCATTTGGCGGTCGGTAGATCGTCCCGAGGAGAATTGGACAATTACGAATACGCAGCTTGACCCAGACCGATTCGATGTTTAAGGTATTGTGAATTAATGTTGCGTCGATATTGTTTTATGAACTATTGTCCCGGTCTTTTCGTAAAGTTTGATGTGTTGGTGGAATAATTTCGTTATTTTTCATGTTAGCGCGCAACCATGTTTCTGTTATGACTATCATATCATGATCATCGGATAATAATACGTGTTCTAATTCAGCAGTTTTACTTACTACACCTCTTGCGTTTACATTGACATGAGTGAACGAACGAAACCTCAAACACTGTCGTCATCGCTGTTAGATTGCTCGTGTCTGTCGTCTTGTTGCCTCGTGTTTATCAGAATACGGGCGTCTTTCTCGAGATACCATTGATATCAACAATTGCCAACCAACTTAACGAATCTTAGCATGACTTTCTTGCCTTTGTCACAGTCCTCTTTAGCGCTGTTCCAGAGAGTCTTCAAGGGAATCTTCCTTTTTTGTCTGATATGAATCCAGAAGTCTTCGGCTATTGATATTTTGGATCCCTCAAGTTTCTGCGCATTTCTAAGGGTGCTTTCCGTTACAATAAATTGAAATGCTTTCAATATTACAGGCCTTGCTTCCTCTTAGTCGGTCTTCCAATCCTATGAACTCTCTCCACCCCAACATCTTCAATGCCTAGTTTGTCTTGCACAATCTTTTACATAAAAATTTCCAGGCCCCGCTTAGTTTAATTAGAACTTTTAGAAATAAAAAAAATATATTAAATTGTTTCTGCGCATTCGGTTTTTTATGTCATCAACTTTGTTCTCCAGCAAAGAAACGGTCTGTTTTAATGTGAGCGCAGTACTCGATGATGATGATGGCAAATCGTAGCAGTTAGGTTGCTGCGTGTGAGCGCGAGCGGCCCATTGGTGCTTCGACGCCAAGTTATTGGTGAAATTTCACCGTCTGAAGCGGGCCTAAAGGGGAGGAAGGGCTAAAGGACTGAAAAGTCTGCATCATACCACTCAGCCCTGTTTGAAGGGCTGAGTGGTATGATGGGCTGGAGGGGTTTGAAGGGCTGAGTGTCCCATAACGCATCAGGGCTAAAGGGTTATTTTCAATAAGGTATTTTACCCTTTCCTGGCTTTTACTAAATGTTCGTCACAGGTATCATCAATATTGTGCTGTTTCATGAACAAAAGAACTCAGTTTAACGTAGGGTGTGAATATATGTAGAGGTAGGGTGTCTAACATAAAAAAAACACGAACGAAGAAAATAATGGGCGGTCACATTTATGGACATACGTGGTTTCTAAATGTTCGGAACATTGTTATATGCTATGTTACCTTATGATTCATACTCTTTTTTAAACGATATTCCCCACCCTAAAGAGTGTGTTCGCGGTATAACATGTTTTTATGGAAACATGCTGTCGTAAACATATTTTTTGTCGCTTCTTAACAATCATTAAATGACTCAACCTACCGATACACGCTACATTTACTTTCTAAATCAACCTAATAAGTAATGAACCAAAGAGTACGTGGGTTTATATATTTATATATGTATGAACTAACCAGTCGGCTACCTATACCCATCTATCCAAATTCATATAATCGAAAATAACTCAACTATAAAATAAACAGGCTACGCGCTCACGAAGAACCTAGCCCATGTCGCAACCCTTAAAACGAAAACCGTTTGAATACTCATAGCTAGGACTTCGTTTTTGGAGTGACTTTTTTAACAAATTCGGGGTGTTTTCTTGAATATTTTCGGGGCTTTTAGAGGGGTAATGCTCCTGCAGTTCCGTAACTGGGTTTATCTGGTAACGTTGGTACCAGCGCACCGACGGCCGGAGTGGCCGATCAAGTGACGTCACGGAGGTTCTGCAGGCAGGCAGTAAAGAATGGCCGGGGGGGGGGGGGGGGGGCGGGGAGGGGTGTTCTTTTTTGTGCTGGCACTAGCGGAAAAGATGAAAACTCGCAGCGCTATGCAGGTAGGTAGGCCAGGGACGGGAGGGGGCAAAAAACATCTTGTATGAGAATTCAGGGCGGTAAGCTAATCTTCGAGGAGTAAAATGGAACAAAATGAACAGCTTCTTAGCCTTCGTTTGTCCCCTTGTAGGGTTCGTGAGAAGCAAGGATCGCCCTCCCACTGCCGTGTGGTCGTTGCGGGACCCCGAAAGTTGAAATGTATCCAATTCTGAGTGCGGCCAGCGGAACCCAGAAAACGTCACCGGCGACGTCACACCCCAGGAGAAATCTTTCCGTGCTCCGCAGCCAGGAGAACAGAATCCCGGCTGGTTAACTACATCCAGAAACGTCGTTGTCAGGAAATGCTTTAAAGTCTTACACAATTTATTTATGTCTGGTGTCCTAGTGTAAGAAGCTTGATAAGACTTGAAAAAGTTGACCGAACGATGCAAAGTTGCAGCTTTTCCACATCACGAGACCACTCAGAATCCCGTGTCGCATTTTGCATCCTTCAAATGTCTCGACGCATACAGATGGGGCTCCAGTACAGCCATGACGGGCATTTAGTTGTGTATAACTTTAAAAGAGTAAAGCCGCTGTAATTATTTTATATCTTACGCATTTTCAAGGCCTTGCTGCGTAGTTTAACCTGCCTATAGTTTTTTTTTTAATTTTCAGGTTTCAGGTCGACATGGTTTTAGATCCATCAGTCGATAATAAACACAACACCGACTTCGTATACGACTCTCTTTCAGCCATTTAATTGTAATTTGTTATATAATCTTGTCAACCGCCTTCTGACACTATTCTATTTTAATACAGCCATGAACATGCGTCGCAATCATCTACGTTTTGAAATATTGTTAAACAAATGATATTCGTAAAATTAAGGGTGGAATTTCAATTTATGGAGCCTTTTATGCACGAGTGAGTCATGCAATACTCTTCAAAAATTAGTGTATAGTTGTTTGAACAATAATTGAGTCTTGCAATTCTGGAGTCTACACCAGTTAAAAATGGCCGAGCCCCGCCAGTTTAGATCTCCTACCAGTTTGTCACGTTCACAACAAACTGTCTTGCAAAAGCAGTTTGGATTGCATGTGCCTGAAACGTGACGTAACTGACGGGGGCGCTAGTCCACCGAATTTGAACATTTGACATATTAGAGCGTGAGAAAACTACACTTAACAAGCCAGATTAGACGCTCGTAGTGGCAACGGTCATCAGTGGGGAAGTTCTGTCAGTCTATGTATACCCAAAAGAAGAAAAAGAAGGTATACGAACTATGTCTAAAATTATAGTGCTTGATACACCTATGCAGGATTGCTGACCCACGCCAAAAAATGTACTTAAGCCATGCTTTCAACCTGCTACAATTGAGAAAGTTTGAATTGTATCTAACGTAGTGCTACAGATTCAAATAATGAACTCTCTATTTAACCTAATAATAAATTTGTCGCCCACTAATTTTTCAATCGATTATTCAGTGAAACGTGTGCTCCTCTTTGGAGTTGTCGCGACCATCATCTTCGTCTCACTAACAAACTCAACGCCGAGAATTTAGACACTGTTGATACATCTGTTCTCTTCGGACGCCACCTTGCCAAAGTACACAACTGCTACTGTTTACACATCTAACACAAAGGCTGTTTAATTTTTATTTCAAAGATATTTTCTAAAAAATAAGGTGAAATTTAAGACAAGTTCCGACTTTACAGTTTGTATATGAAGCTCGGTGTACATTAGAAGAGGGGATAACTGCCATGATAAGTTGACTAATTAACTCAAATCTGTTAATTAACTTTTTTAATGATCGATTTTAGGGTTTGCGTTAAAATAGCAGTTTTGACAGCAATTACAATTAGAGGTCAGACCAACTTAAATAATTCGCAAAAATGTAACTGTTTTTGAGAAGTTAATTGATAAATTTTCAGGTTTTTAGGCCGATTTAAAGACTGCGCGCCTCGCAAGCCCTGCCCCTAATGACGGTTAGAAGAGCGACGTAGACGTTTCAGTCACATCGTCACTTGTGTCGTCTGTGTACCCACCAATGACACGCTGCCCATATAGTGACGACATAACTGAAGCGACTATGTCACTCTTTTAAGCATCAGTCTAGGTAGGGCTGGCATCACGCTCTTCGCGCGCAATTTTAAAATCAGGTTAAAAAAAATCATGAAATTTTATCAATGAACATCTAGAAAAACTAGATTTTCGCAAAATTTTTTAGTTGGTCTGGCCTTTAATAGTAAGTTATGCAATACTGCACTTGCAACATGACACATGAAATAAGTATCAAAAAGTTAAATAACGAATTAAAGACAATTCGACTACTTGCCATGACGATTATTCTCTCTTAATATGTCCGTCGAGCCTGATAATTTCATGGTGAAAACGGCTCTCCGGTAACCCTCACTCCTTTTATAAGAAATCTATGGGAATAAAAATCAAACACCCTGGCGATGCGTGAGAATACCCAGGACTATCTAGCGCCAAAGAGCTTAACTTCCTGATGGAAGGTGTTTAAACTTGCTAGTGTTATGCTGTTTTCAATGTGCCGCTGTCCGCAGAAAAGGGGACAAAAATCAGCAGAGCACCACTTGAATTTTTGAGCGCAGCTCTTAGGCGCCCGTTTCCGGCTTGAGCGGCGTCGTCATCTGCATCGCCGTCGGCGTAACTGCGCGGTGCATTATCGGTAAATTTCCCCGCTAAATTTAGCGGAAAAATTCCCCCACTAAAGCTAGCGGAAAATTTTCTCCTCTAAATCTCGCGGAAAAATTTCCCCTCTAAATCTAGCGGAAAAATTTCCCCGCTAGGTCTAGCGGAAAAACCCCCGCTAAATCTAGCGGAAAAATTTCTCTGGGGGTCACGTGACCGCCCCCCCCTCTTCCGAGAACACGTGACCCTCAGTACCCTTCCCTCCTCCTCCTCAAGAGCTGCGCTCTAATTCGGCGTTACAGGGTTTTCATTTTTCAATGTCTAAAACTTGAATCAACCCTGTAGCCAATATTGCTAGATTACTAACCCGCACGTCCCCGTTTTTAATTTATTAAATATTAGTCACTAGGTGCCACTTTTACGCAAACAAAAGGTACCTAATTCTTTCTCTCCTCCCACCTTACTCCTGCCATCAGTCCGCAGCATTTGAATGTATGGCAAATATACCAATGAATGAAATAAAATGGCTTCTCAAAACGTTATGCTTCCGTCTACATTGTTAAAGCTGCCGAATCCGAGCAAATATGTTCCCCAAGTGTACAATGCTTTATTTAACATTTCGCAACATTTAAAGATTAGATTACCCTCTTACAAATTAGGCGGGTCCTTAATTGGCTGAGGGTGACCGATTTATTAGACAAACGAAAAATGTAACCGAAACAGTCCTACCGTAACTGCTCGTCATTTTCGCTCAAGTGCAAGGCAGATGGAATAATCGTTTTTGCTTTCCTGGGGCTAAAACTTTCTCAAGGAAACAATTAAACGTCACTTAGCTGGGTGTTTTGTGTTGTACGCTTCTGCGATCCTCGGGAACGTTATGTTCTTTATTAAGGGAGGCATAAATTCGAGATATTCCAAAGGGCAGTATGATAGGGCCTTGTTCATATAAAAACAAAAGGGTCCACGATTATAAAAGTATATGGTCCTCAGGTCTTACTTAGTATGAAATAATACTGCAATAGTGCTGTGTATAATTATTCTGGCGAATACTACAATGTGTGCAGTTCGTCTGAAATCCATTTGTTACAATATTTCACTGAGGGGCAAAAATCTCAGTATTTCGGGGACGTCAGGCAAGGTTTATGCTGCAATAGCACCACCCCATCGAAAGGTAAGGTTTGTGTCGCCATACTAATTTATTCGATCAATTACCGCGCAAGACAAACAGTAAAAAAAAATGGCTTAGTGCAGCACAATGTTTTCAAGATGGTCACGAAAACAAAACGCTACAAGATGAATATACGAGCTGCACTCTGTTCGCTTTCACCAAGCAATCCGCCAGAACCAACACTTAGACTCAAAGCAAACCTTTCATTGAAAAAAGAAAAACACCCAAAGTTATAAAAAGAAAAATACGAAAAGTAAGAAGGCTGTCGTAATCGAACACTTGTTGAACGAACAGCATCATTTCTAAAGGAGAGCAGAACTTTACAACGACGCCGAGTTGTAAAGAATAAAAAAGAAGAACGGATTTTGCTTTTATGTATTTGTGCACTCTGCGAGAAAAGAAAGGGCACGCTGCAGAGGCAGACTTCCCGCTCTTGAGGAATTACGGTTGCTGCGTCTTTTATTCACTTTTCATGCTCTTTCTTTTCTATATACTTTCTGGAAGCGGCCATTCACGAGAAAGGTCCCTTCCGCGGCGATGGCATTCTCCACCACCCCTCCCTCCCACGCTTACAACGCTTTTAAAGAGCGTAACAGGACATCCGATGACGGCGGGAGCGCGCGCAGTGTGTCGAGACCGCGAAATATAGCCGGCACGCTAGCGCCATCTATCGCCTTGCTCGGGAGCTACTAGCACCGTGTGACTTTCTTTTTTGGCCAGCCCTGTTGAACCGTCGAACCTGTTTGCCATCAGCGCGCTCAACACGTATAGTGTCGACGCATAACTCTACACGACAAAGCGGCACGCCACGATTATAAACTATGATTCAGTCTGGTATTCCTAAATATTACTTGTGTCGCTATTTTTTTTTTCTTTGCACTGTCGACATCTCTAGGTGTACGTATGTGCAGCATTCACTCTGCTATAAGCGTAATTTGACGAATTCAGGGCACGATGTTTTTACGTTCTATGTGTACGAAACATATCGAAACAAAGAGTTTTCGTCGTGAGACCTTTTTCTGGCATTAATGCAGGTGATAAAACTATTTAAGATACAGTGGCGTCGCCGGAATTCTTCTTTGAAGACGAAATTACTCGCAACGCAATTAGAAATGCCCCCTCCCCCTCCCTCCCCCCCCCCCCGCCCCAAAACCAGAATTTTGAGGATGCCTCTATCACGCGCAACAAACATTGCACCCAACCATTTCAACCGGTGCGTCGTAGTTGTCATGTTTTCGAGGGGTATAAATTTCACAATACCACGAGTTTCTACCTTCTTTAACTTCCCTTGCAATTTCGAACGCAAGCTATGCACAAAACACACACACACGCGCACACACACACACACGGAAACACACCCACACACGGAAACACCCCCCCCCCCCCCCCCCCCCCACACACACACACACGAAACAACTCCATTTAGCACTTATCAAACTGCAACCTCTGGCCATCCCTACTGCTACAAGCTCTTGTCCATCAGTTGGGAGCGCCGAGGGAACCCAAACTACGGCCAAGCCATAATCATATCCATCCAGCCTTCCGACAGGTAATCTATATCCAGCCACACGGCATCCCGTTTACACGCATCTCCTGTCATAAATACGCATTTGAAGGAAAGATACCCGCCCCGCCAACCAACATCATCCCCCCCTTTCTGGTCAATCGAGCCAGAAACCACGAGAGAAATCCAGACGCGGCGCCGGATCCAGGAGAATTCAAAAAGCTTTCCGATGTTCCGGCGGGTGAGTGCTGTCCTCCAGTCGAGGTATCAGGTTACAGTGTCCATTTGGGTGGCCATAGAGCACCATCGCTACCCGCCTGCTGCACGCGCGTGCGTCATTTGGTAATGGTTCTGGCAAACAGCGTTCGCTCCTCCACGCGGCCCGCTGATCTCAGAAATAGAACAAGAAATAGTTGGATGCTCCAGACATCCGAGGGATGTATGGATGGGGGAAAAAACATCGACAAGAGCCAATAAGAAAAAACGCAGGCAGCAGCGGCATTTTTTTTACTGAAATACAATACCGCGGTATATGACCGCACCCGCCAACACGCCACCAGCCCGTCCCAAAAACGAGCAAAAAGAAACAAAAAAGCATGCAAAAAAATGGCATAGCGCCTAACGCGTGAAGAGTAGACCAGAAGATACTGCGGTCATCACGTGATTGAGGTGTCGAACACTGCCAATAGGCGCCTTTATTTATCTTTTTTTCTGAATGAGAGAAAGGAGTTTTTTTTGTTTGTTTGTTTGTTTTTGTTTGTTTTTTTTTGGGGGGGGGGGGGCGGGAAGGTAGAGGTGGCTGGTGTGGCAATTTCCGCAGAAAAAATTATCTGCCACACAAAAATGACGGCGTTTTTTTTTTTTTTTTTTTTTTTAATTGACGTGAGAGATTGGACTTTGCAGGCATGGATTTGGTTAATGCCAGGAGCCCAACAAATCGGCTGACAGATTTTGAGTTGGGTAGATAGGAAAGCTGTGAAAAAATAAAGTTACCCCTGGCTGCTCCTGCGTTAGCACTGCAGGCTTAAATCAATTAAGATAAACAAATAAGGTTAATGTGCCAACTAAAAAGACAGTAGCGTTTTTTTAAAACGCCAGCTAGAATTAGAGAAACATATAGCTCGTGAGACCCCAGCAACAGAACAGACATGGTCTGCGGTTGACAAAGTGATTATAGTCTTTGAACTTGAAACGTTCTTTGGGTATGTGTTCGGCATTTCGCGAAGGCCAAAAGTGAGGCCTGGATAAAAGCGTGGCCACGAGGACTGACACTGATTGGTTTTCAGTGCGTGTGTGTGTGTGGGGGGGGGGGGGGGGGACGGGGGGGGGCGAGGATGCTATTGCAGTTAAAAACCGTTAGAGCCAGGCAGCATCGAACGAAGACAATGTTAGGCGAGCGTATTTCGAGCGTACAAGACATATTTTTTTTTCCTTTTTTCTTTGTTCATGTGGCACGACACACCGCCTTAAATTGAGGTAATTTTTGGCGGTAAAGTCCTGCGGAGCATCCACGCTGCGTCCGGCAAATAGTCCTTGACACCCTGTCGCACGTTTTTTTAAAACCCGGGCTAGCTCGGGTATCTCCATTCTGGGGATCGCTACGGAATGTTGTATGTACATGCCACGCGTTAAGCCAGTCGCTAAACTAACAGATGAAGAGCGCCGAGAGCGTAGACGCGATAGGTTTCACGAGCAACACAATTGCCAGGCAATTTGCTACGCATTGTTGTTTAGTAGCATTCAACTTTTAATATCGGCTGTTTATTTGAACGCCCATTATTCGTTTACTCGAAGGGCACCGCCAAAGTGTTTTCGCAGCTGTTACGGATGCCGCAGGGTATCGGTGTCTCTTCCGCAGACACCGACAGTCTAAAAAAACACGGGACGTGGTGGGTGTTGTGCATCTAATTATCGCAGCCAATAGAATTTAGTCATCAGCCGATAAGAACGGGGAGCCGATCAACCAGAGCAAAAGGGTGCATAACCATAGCGCGCGTCGTTTTCGGGCGTTCGCTATCGCCGGCTCAATCAATCCCGCACAAAAAAAAAAGGAAAAAAAGAAGTTCAAGATTACCTCAAGTTTACTGCGCGTGATTTGGTTTAGCCGGGTATTGCAAACGCATGAACACGAGACGAACGCCGTGATCACATGCACTTTTGGTGCCGGTTGGTTGGCGCCAACCAGCACCAAAAACGTTGCCTGCGGTTCGGACTTAATGCGACCCGGAGTATGGTTCTCAGTTGGCCATCTTGGGACGCCACATAGGCACCAGGTGAAGCCTTAATGGAACCTGGATGGCTGCAAGATGAAGGGTTTTGGTTCAAGTTCGGAACCGTGATACTTGTTGAACCTTGTGACCGTGTGTAACCGCGTAGTCGGTGCATCGAAGGATTCGGGAAAAGCGATCTACAAAATCGTCGCAGAATCTTTGGCAGCATCATGGACCAAATTGACGATACCGCGAAGAGTAAAAACTTACTTACGTATTTACCCTCAGGATTTATTCGTTCATTCTGTGAGGCAGGTAAGAGAAAGGGGGGGGGGGGGGGGGGGGAGCGGCGGCGGGTGGAGACACTTTGTATTAAAAAAAAAGAATGTATTGGCAGTTGTAAAGATATAAAAAAGCGAAAAATTTGAACGGCAAACATTTTGCGAAAAGACTACAATCGCTTTGCATCAAAGTTGACATTACGAAAATGAAATAATAATGACAAGAATGATCGACGTACGAGATGCGACGTGGCTCTAGCCTAACCGTAACGAGATGAAAAGTAAACCGCCTCAATGCCTCCGAAAAAAAAAAAAAAAAAAAAAAAAAAAGCCTTGGTGCCTCCGAGGCAAAGTGCCGGCCCACGGAGTCCCATGTAGCGGGTTCGTATCCCGGCCGAGACGTTCGCAATCTGTCGGAGGCTTACTGCGGAGAAGGCGCCCGAGCTTTCGGTTGCACGTTAAAACATCCCCAGAAGGTCCAAACATTACCTTCAGTCCTGCGCAGGGGTGTGCCAGCTGCCCGTCGTTGGTTTGACACGTAAAACCCTCTAATTTGACTTTTTACATCGGCATAAAAAGTGACTCTACTTCTGCGTTAAAAATAAAAATAGTAAAAGTGTTTGGTAATAATGTGACAGGGCAATAACTGCACGGCAAGGCGTTCCATTCATTAAGAGCAAGGATAAGAGGAGATTATTTATATAGGTTAGTGCGTGCGAATAGTATCGATTATAATTTTATTATAGGCGTCTACGCAAAGAGTGCCTACTTAGTTACTTTATTTGAGCCAGGGTTGTGCCAAATACCCAACAAAGGTATTTAAAATAAGATATTCATTACCGGTTTGAAAATAGATTTCGAGTAGTATTCAAGTTACTTTTAATACAAATTATCTTGACTGAGTATAAATACTTTGAAAAGGTAATTGAATTACGTTCCAAAACACTTAGCAAGTTTTGTAAGCATAAATATAATAATACAGTCAGAAAGGGTGCTGCATTTCTTATTACTCCAATGGAAGATCCCATTTTGCTGTAATCTTTATGACCTTCAAGAAACGCCTTAGCTGCTGCAATCGAAGTTTACTCTGAGATCATTCGGATTTTTATGCATCATAATGCGTGACGAAATATCTTAGGACGCGTTTTAGTGTGACGGGAGGGTCAGCTCATGGCGGATTCTGCAATAAGTTCCTACTACGCCCCGCCGCGACTCTGGGGACGTGACATGTAGTCAGTCCGGCATTGCACATCGATAAGTGCAGTACTAGATGTTCATCAGGCAGCCAGACTTCTCAATGAGTACGTGGGTGAACGACACATGTGCACGCTCAGGAGAAACGTTGACTCGAGAAGAGCAGCCTTTGTCACTGATTAACAACCAAGAGCAAGTGCTTTGTCCCCCCTGCGTAAAAAGCGAAAAAAAAGCATGTATAGCTCCAAGGTAAAAAAATAATAAAAATGAGAAGTTTAAGAGGGTAACAGGAAACAGAGGATAGCGTCCACAAAACCGTTTCTAAATCCTCTTCCTCTGCCGCCTCTGCACCACTTCTAACCATTCTTGACGCATGGAGGTCAAGATGGTCAATATTCCAGAATCAGAATCCACCACTTCATGAATGACCCCACCTGGCGGGAACCTGGTTTCGAGGATTTTGAAGATGAAACAATGCGCGCATTCGGAAGGAGATCAAAGAAACGCTTTTGAACGAGCTTCGGAGCAAAAGTTAAGACACCGTAGGCACGCAAAGAGATTTGGGGATGCACAGTCTAGGTCCCTGCAGCTTAATAAAGCCAGTCAGGATCAATCTTTTTTTGCCGAGGAACTGCCTGTGCTCGCATGAAAACGTGTTTTGCACATTTTCATACTGGAATCACATAAACCGGCGGTTTCTGAATATGGTTAGTTGTGATCGCCGCACCGAGCGTTGGCATCACAGTCCTCCGCTGACAGAATCATTCTAGCTCCAGACAAAAGGTGAAGTTTGAGTGTAAAATCCGGATGACGTCACCAGCACTTTGCTAACTCCAAGCGAAGACAGTTTGAAAACAAAGAAAAAAGTGGACAAGAGGGGACATTGGAGGCGGCGTACTTGGGGTTATCAATTTGGGCTTTTGTTGGCATTTGGAAATTGCGTTTTGCGCGTGTTTTGTTTCCTGTTGTCTGCAGTGGCTTTGCTCCAAGTTTGCAAGTGGTTCAGCTTTACCCTGGAGTACGACGACCCTTAAATCTAGAGATTGTTCAGGCGAAACCTTTTTTTCCAAAGCTGAAAAATATATTTTAGATACTGAGTACGAGATAATGAGAAATGTAATTAAGATAGAGTATAAAAGCTCTAGACTAAATGTATTTGTAAGATACAAAAAACACTACCTAAAGTATTCGAAATACAGTATCTTAAGTAGAGTAGACAAATAAAAGTAATTTTTTTTAAGGAAACTTACCCAAGTTAAGGTCATTTAAACTCAATAATCAGAATGTCCGCATGAGGTAAGGCGCTTTATTAAAGCTCCAGAGGAAACCTAAAAATGCATAGTTACTTTTTTTCCGCCTAATTACCTGTTTGTCAAGGGAAGCACCACACTGGTTCGCACGACGAACACTGTCTTTTTTTCTTTTCTTAAGACGCGAGTTCTTTTTTCGTAATAAAGCTGACCTTGTTGACTGGCTTCAAAGAGTGACACCGTAAGAAGAGGGCTGATTCTGAAAGGTGCCAGCGACAGGCTGGCTTGTTTTGACTCGCCAAAGTACACTACTTTTTTAGCAAGCACCGTTCTTCGGGTTCATTATTTATTTTCTCCGCCTACTCGTTAATTGTCCAACGGAGCGCGTTACAAGCTTCCCTTCCCAGAATTTCCGGAGTGTTATTACGAGTATTAAACTAATACAGAGGAGAACACCTTCCCTTTCCAAGTGACAGGCAAGGTGACAAACATAGTTGACGGGAGAGAATGTTAATTTGTTGTTGTTTTGTGCTATTTTCTTTCTCTTATATTTACACGTGACCTCCAGAGTATTGTGTTGTTGCTTAGTGTTAAAACTTCTTTTAATTATTTTTAGTGCTGTCGAGGTTCTCCTCAGCTTGACACATTAGCGTGTTCACTCTTTGTCTCACCGGCAGCACTCCTTTTGTTGCCACTAATCGTTCAGTACATAGACCTCATAAGGATGATGGATGCCAAACACACACAGACAAAAGCTGCTCCCCAAGGGTAAGGCTAAAGGCCGATGCACGAATGAGTGAAATATGAATTCATATATCACATTATTCAATTGTAAACAGTCTTTGCTTGAAGACGCAGATCTGGGGATGTCGGTGTTGCCGGCTGTCTGCTGAGTTTGCATATCGGGACTCGGTAGCACATGACAAGAAAGATCTGTACTCAGATGTGTGACGTCAGAACTTCACGTTCCGCTTCTGACAGTTCAATATGGATGAGCGATCGAAACAGTTTGCGTTCGTTACATCGCCATTCCACAAAGCACGTTACACGCGTAGTCAAGGATAGCGATTGTAGTGCATGGTCACATCGCCTCTCTACGAAGGAAAAGTTTCAGACTCCTCCTCAAAGTAGAAACATGCCACCAAATTAATCTGTCAATTGTCACTAAACCCTTAAAAGGGGGCTTTGTAAAGAAGTTCTGTAGCAGGCCTACGGTCTATTCATGGGCGTAAAGCAGAGTGCAACCGGTCAAATTACATAGTTTTGCACCATGCGGTTAAACACCGGTGGAGTCTTCCTCGTTCTAGGTCACTCACTGATAGCTATCACCTGCGGTCGCTCATCGAGCAGAGTGTAGTTTACTCTATTATTATAATTTAACAATCTAGAAGAGCGGTAGTGCTATTCTGCGTCTCTAGAAGTCAGATCTTATCAAAACGCTCACCATCCAATGTCAAGGCTACTTTAGACACATCGGTTTTGAGTGGGACCAATTACGCTATAACCTCTTTTGGCTGTTTACGACACTAGCGCCATCTATCGGGACGGCACACTTCTATTCCGCGTATTTAACTAGAATTAACGTTTGGCCAGATTGCTATTTGAAACTATCGGTGTTTCAAAGACAGGCCTTAGATAGCTCCCGAGTGCTCTTTCGTCATAAGCAGCCACAAACGGTTCCAGCGCACCCGGTCACACTCCCACGTAAATGTGTGAACCATACTTAACAAGGTTCGGTTTTCAACGTTCCCTTGAAAAGCGCATTCGCCACTCGAATTCGGAACAGTCGACAGTGCTGCCCTCCGGAATCGGTGTCCGCCGCTGGAAACAATTCCGATAAACCGGAAACCCATTCACGGATTCCGTTCCGCTGCTTTCCCGGGGCGGGACAGAGAAAACCGGAAGTAAATTATTGCGTCATGGTCACACGCGGCCGCGAAGCAGGCACGCTTCCGGTCAACTCGCCCGAGCCCCAGCTGCCCTTGGGCGGCGGAAGAGGTCACCCTTTTTGTGACCTCGAACGAGTCCGGTCCCATGGGGTCAGTATCCTTTCAAAGGGGCGCTTTTGAAAAAACAAAAAAAAAGAAAGAAAGAAAGAGAAAGGAAATATGTTTTCCGCTTAGGTTTTTTTTTTTTTTTTTATGACCGATATTTTTTAGAGTTTGTGAGCAACTAGGAATACTGTGGTCGTTCCGCAAGAACAGTCCTTTTTGATAAATATTTCCCGGATACCTGACACCAGTTGCTCGGTTCAAATGAGTGCCTATACCTTGTTTCAGCGTGTTGCATCAGGCAACACGACCTAGAATAATCAAGTCATGCGCAAGGGGTTTTTGCAGTCATAGGTAGTAACGCGTTCCTAGTAGCGCGTTACTGTAATTTCGTTACTTTTTTGCTAACTTGTAACTGTAACGAGTTACTTTTTCAAAATGTAACTAGTAACTGTAGTTCTATTACTTTTTCTGAGGTAACGATGAAAGTAGCGACGTTACTTTGGTAGTTACTTTAAAGTTTTTTTGTTTTTTTTTAGTAATATATCATTGAACGCGTACAATCTAGCTATTCCTTGCACTTTTCAAATTGTCTGTTCCGACATTTTGAATGTGAAGTTGGCCTTTTCACAAACTTGTGAATACGTTCATTCTCGCGAGTGACAACCCGAATATAGCCACGTGAAGATTTGACGAAAAAAAAAATTGCTATCTTTACGCACGTGATTGTACTTTGTGACTGAACACTTGCATCATATTAACTTCAAGCACTATCTATGTTGCGGTTTTTCTTTATTTCTGTGCAAACGCTCTTTAATCGGGTGTGTCAATTGTGAAAGAACAATACACGCAGAGGGCACCGCGCATATTTCTTATTTTGATTAGCGCCATTTCTCCGCACTGTGCATGTTTCGTGTTCGCCATCAAAAGAGGGAAACAGAGGCAACTGCTGCTAGGCTACAATATGAAGCAAAAAGCATACTTTTTAATGTTACGCAATAAAACTTGGTGAAGAGTGCTTTCTAGTTTTTCCTAAATGTTTTTGTGTTCTAGAGAAGTAACTGAAAAGTAACGTCGTTATTTTTTTTAAAGTAACTGTAACTGTAACGAGTTAGTTACTTATTTGTTGCGGTAACTGTAACGGCAACTTCGCTACTTTTTTCTGAAAGTAACTGCAACTGTAACGAATTACTTTTTAAAAGTAACTTACCCAAGACTGGGCTTTTGAAGTCATCAGAGTAAAACTGAGCGATGACGCAGATTGGACACGAGCACTGCGTCATCTTTCGGCTGGACCTCGCGTCCAATCATCGGGTCGAACGACGCTCGGCGTTACGGCTCGGGTACAAATACTAAGCTGGCTCCATCCGACTGCGACGATGTAATATGGACAGAACTCTTATGGAGAGAGTTAAAACAAAATTGAGAAATAAAGTTCTCTCCAACCTGTGCACCGATCCCGGAGACCGTGCAATATCGGGCCAACCCGTGACATAGGTGAGGTAAACCTCAAACACTATAGACCAGTGTCCGCGCCAATTCCAGGGCGCCGCCATGTTTATCTACGCTCGCGCCACCACGCGGAGAGAACTGGCAGGCAGGAGGGGGGGGGCTGCGTCGGCGGCGTTGCTTTGGGGAGCTGGATGCGGCAGGCTGTCCGAATGCACCGGCACATCGTGAACGATGTCTTCACCAGAAGCCTCCGCGACCCGTTCTTCAACAGATAAGATGTCGTGAACATTCGAGAACCCATCTCGATCAAAAAAACAAGAGAAAACCTTTCTTGTCTTAAATGTTTTCGGTGTCTGCTGACCCTTGACATCCGCGTTTCAGTCCGGGTTCATTGCGTAGTAAATATTTCGCTACCGCTTTCTTGTAGCTTTCAAATGCCTGATTGTGGGCTTCTTGTATACGACATTACATTCGTGACACGTTTGAGACCGATTTTCGCGATCTGCTTGCCTTTCTGCGGCAGCGCGGCTCTGCCGAGCCGAAATAAGTGGGAGGCGTTCACTTGATCGAACGCCGTTTTAGCGAATGAAAACGAGACCACGACGTTTCATCGAATGACTAGCGAATGCCCCCCCCCCCCCCCCCACACACACACACACAAACACACACTGCGAGCGTCTGGGTTCGAAACTATTAAATGCCAGTTCTAAAGGATGGTACTTACTTGAAGTGGGAGCTGGAATTCTACGAGGTACCAGGAGACACTTACTATCGGACAACGAAGCACGGTGCCTGTGGGGGCGGAGTCTAGGAACGCTACTGATTAATATCGTGACAGGCGATCAGTTATCATAGCAGACGAAACTTCTACTCGTTTGTTCAGAAGTTCGCGGTGATATTTTATTAGCCCTCGTTAGAGCACACCAAGGATCTGAGGCAGTGAAATTCACATCACGCAGGCTCGTCCGTCGTAGTCAAATGAGCGCAGTCGACGATGAGGTGTAATGAACTACTAAGCTTCACAAGGAAAATGCGCGTGAGAAAGAGTTTTGAGGAAGTCCAAAACACCGATCAAGCAGACGCACGTACGTACGTTTACTCCGGACTTCATGAACCCGACGGCGCAAGATCAAAGAGCACCGCCGCCATCGCCACCCGGTTTTCTCTGCACTTCGCGCGACAACGGCACTGCAACGGAAGGCACTCACCTCGGCGTTAACAATCTGCGAAATAGATTAATTTCCCACTCTTGAAGCCATTCCAAATGATAAATGAAAATATCTCTGCGTTGTAGAACATCTGACGACGCAACTGTGCCGAGCGCCTGCTCGGCGTCGTTGTTGCTCGTGCAGGCCTGCTTATTTGTAGTTGAGACGATGATTCCACATCTTTCGTGCCACTCGTGGTGCCTGCGATAACTTCGAAGAGCAGGGGAATCTTCTCACGAGGACGCTGAAGACACTCAACACCGGAGCCACCAAAGCAATCGCACAAACCGTCGCCATGTTTGCTTCTTCTTCGTCACTCGCGGCGCGGTCAACTCGTCGCGAGATGTTTTCTGGCTCGGCTAGATGGAAACCAACAGCGGCAAAGTGGCGTATGGACACACGGCTCTCACATTACGGGCACTATACTCCCATACCGCGGTAAACAGGACCGATGCCGGCGAAACGGCAGTCGGCACACAAGCGAAGAAGCCCTCAACGGGAAGCGGCGGCGCAGGCCGACGCAGCCCCCCCTCCCCGTGAGCGTCTGGGTTCGAGATTATTGTTCGCTTTTGCTCCTTGCGGTCGAGGCTAAAAAGAGCACTTCCGGACAAAGGTCTATACGCCTCGCAAGTGGGCTCATTTTCGTCTTCTGCGCATGAGAAAGGAAGTAGCTGTGACGTCAGAACGCCAAGCCCTGATTGGCTGATCGCGACCCCTATCTGAGCGTCGTCTGCTCCTTTGCAACGTCGTCTGCTCGCAACATCGTCTGCGTCTGTCGTACCTTTTCTGCGACTTTCGGAAGTGCAGGTATTTACGAGCGAGCTCGACTTCGCCTTTCAGAGAGGGCGGACGAAATAACTCGAGCGGTTTTCGTCTAACAACTAGCAGACGCGCATCAAGGAGGGAAGTCAAAGGACTCACTGGCGAGGTGTCCCGAGGCGCTGAGGTTTGTTTGTTATGAACCGAGAGTGAGGGTGGCTAGTGTCCGCAAGTTCCCTCCCAAATTCTTTTTCCCTCCTTTCGTGTGCGGCGAAACCACTCATTCTTTAACGGCGTCGGCGGGTTGGCGCAGTTAACGTCGTCTGCTTTACGTCTGCTAGTCAAAGCGAAGGCTGCTTTACCTTTCCTGCGTCTGTCGGAGATTCACCGCTTTTTCACCGCCGAGTCACCGTTGCCTCGGGAAACAAGGAGATAACAAGAGGAAGAAATTGACCTCCTAACCTAAAATTGAGGTCAGCGATCAAAGTATAATACGGGAAGGGTTCACAAGGGTCGCGCGGGCAAATTCCATTAAGCACGCCAGCCGGTCGTGGGCCGGTCGCCGAGTCGCGGAATGCCTGCTAGGCCTAACTGCGGAGCTCGCTAGATCGCCTTCGGTGGAATCGGGGCCGTTGGAGCTTTTCCCGGGTATTTGTGGATCCAGCGTTCTTGATCGTCGTGATCTGTTTCAAGTACTCTTTACTTTTTTCTTGCTGCTTGAAGTCGGGACGCGTGAGAAGCGCACGTAGAAAAATAAACGTCCGTGGGTCGTCGCGACCGCGACGCTGTCGGCCATGCTTATTTGATCGTAAGAAGTGCGTAAGACAGCTTCGGAGCTGTCGTAGGATTTCGTCGTAACCTGCTCAAAACGTACGAAAATTTCGCTTCGTGAATACGAATTTGTTCTTAAGTTTTGTCTTACGCACATTTTTGGCGTAAGATCGTTTCGTGAATGTGGCCTCTGCACTTCCGAAAGTCGCAGGAAAGGTAAGACAGACGCAGACGACGTTGCGAGCAGACGACGTTGCAAAGGAGCAGACGACGCTCAGATAGGGGGTCGCCATCAGCCAATCAGGGCTCGGCGTTCTGACGTCACCACTACCCCCTGCGCAAGAAGCAGACGAACTTGCCCTCCGCATATGGAGGAGGAGGAGGTTGTTCGCAGGCCTTAATTATTGTGGCAGATGGGGCCGATTAAGCAGCCAAGAAAACGTAACGTTGGGACGTTCGCCATCTTTTGGGGCATGTGGTATCATTGGCTGAAACGATCGAGCGCAGTGGTCAATGTTTCCACATACATTCAAGCCTTCGCCTGCGCTCCGACTTCTGACTTATATTGAAGCGAAGTGCCATTGCACCAGTTATCTGCTGGAGTCCTGCAAGACAACAGATCTTTTTTCGTTTAGTCTCGTCCCCAGCCACCCGGTAAGCGTATCCGATATGGGCGACGAAAAAAAAAATGAAACATTTTACCCTGCAAAGAGTGAAAACTGGGCCGAAATCGCTACTTCTCACTTCTTCGAGAATCGCTGATTCTCAAAGAAGTGTGTTAGCATTTCACGCAGAGGTTATGAATAATAAAGCTTAGTGAATGCGGCCTCTCGGCACTTTTCCGCGGGGTGAACATTTACGAAATCCTTCTTCTCCCTGGTACAAGCTGATCAGGTCACGTAGCATGTGCATAAAGGACATTAGCGCGATGTGCAGAAAACGACAGTGCCATTTCGTTGCGCACACATGTTGTGCATACAGGGGCGACGACACCGTGCACTTGCGGCCCGGTGACTTGGTAAGACGACTGCGCGTCAAGAACGAACGGCGTGGCAGTCCGAAGAACAGAACCGCAGCCCGTGAGCGTACACATGTCTCAACCGGGGGCAGGAGCTTCCGAGGGCGTCCAAAGCGCGCACCCGCAGCCCGGCCGCTTATTTGTAAGGTTCTTCTTTGCCTTAGTATTTCGAGGGGCAGTGGAGCGCCGCGAAACACCATGTACGGAATTAGAACGGCGAGTTGGGCTAGTTGGTTGTACATGCTTGAAGTGAGGCGCCAAAACAACGAGGACACAAGGAGAGATGCAAACAGGACGAGGCGCACTTTCAACTGAACTTTATATTTGAAAAAACACAGAAACGCAAGCTATGCCCAATGTACACGTGCGCATGGGTAAGAAATAAAGATAGAACGAAGCCTAGCGCGTTTTCCTACGTGACACGTTCATTTTGAAGGAACGTATCTGATAGGGAGTATACGTTCCTTCAAAATGAACGTGTCACGTAGGAAAACGCGCTAGGCTTCGTTCTATCTTTATTTCTTACCCATGCGCACGTGTACATTGGGCATAGCTTGCGTTTCCGTGTTTTTTCAAAAATAAAGTTCAGTTGAAAGTGCGCCTCGTCCTGTCTGCATCTCTCCTTGTGTCCTCGTTGTTTTGGTGCCTCACTTCAAGCATGTACGGATAGGCCAAGATTACTTAATATTTTGTAATGAGCCATCCGCAAACTGCCGCGGTGAAGCTGAAGCTCCACGTGAAGTTGAGGCGTCACGTGAAACCTCAAACCTCAACACCATTCGATTCCCCGTTAAATTTAGCAGGGAATTGAATTGGTGCTGAGGTCACGTGACGTCAATTTTTTCGCTAAAATTAGCGGGGGAAACTGAATCGGAAAGAGAGAGGAAGAGGGGGGTATGTTGTCTCCTCCGTACCCTCCCCTCCTCCTCCTTAAGAGCTGTGCTCTAATTTCGCATTACAGCGATTTGTAAACGTGTTTAACCTTTTAATGACTTTCATTCCACATGTGACGTCACGTTTCACGTGAGCGTTGTGGGTTGTTTGAAATTCCCGCACGAGGTCATGTGGCTATGACGTCATGACCGTATCGAACAATCCGGATTTTCGCATCCCGCCACCGAAGCCGGGTTTTCTCGTCAGGCCACCAACGCCAGATTTTCTGCCGTACGAGCTCCTTAAAGATCAACGTTACTAAAACACTCAGTTGGGAAACTCCCATAGAGACAGCCCTAAAAATATGGCCCCAATCTGTCTCCGAGCACCGAGCTAATGACGAACACAACGCCACCATTTCTCCCGCAGCGGCCACTCGACTTCTTTTTGGCTTTCAGAACAGATAGAGCGGCAGGGGTTACAGGGGTGCCACCCCCGTCGCCCCGGCGGACGCGCCGCGTTCGACTAGCGAAGTTAAAGGGACCATGAAATGATTTTAAAATCGAATTTCATCCACCGCACGTCGTAAAAGGTGTGAAAAGAAACACAAAAACACAAAACTAGGGAGCCAAAAAAAATTATCTGCTATAGAACTTTTAAAAGAAAACTGGACTCTTTTGCGCCTTCCTTCCTTCGCCTGTTCACTACGATGCATCCGCGGAAATGGAGCACGTCAGCCAAATCCAGGTCGCCTATTGGGTAAGAGCCTACCTCACCAGCACCGCGATCGTAAACAATAAATAGCCGGCGAATGTTTCCTAAAAGTTTTGTTAAATAATATTCAGATCCACATTTTGTAGCATAATTAGAGATGTGTGGCGAAAATTGCCAAATTTGATAATGCTGAGAGCCAAGCGCCATCTATCATGTGGTAAACGAAGCAACCACTGCGCGTGCGCAGTAGGGCAGGGCCGAGTTCAGAACGGTGATTTCCTTTGGTTTCCTTCCTCTCAGAACTCTGACTGACTGAACGTTTATTTTTCTACGTCTTCATCTCGCGCGTGCCGACTTCAAGCAGCAAGAAAAAAATGTACTTAAAACAGACCACGACGAACAAGAACGCTGGATCCACAAACACCCGAGAAGAGCGACAACAGCCGCGAATCCCGCTCCTACGAAGCTCTCAGGATATAGGCCTAGCAGGCACTCCGACTCGGCGCAGCGTTGCTTCGTCGCAAGACCGTCTGTCTGCCTACGACCGGCTGGCGTGCTGAATGGAAT
Source organism: Ixodes scapularis (assembly GCF_016920785.2). Taxonomy (NCBI): domain Eukaryota; kingdom Metazoa; phylum Arthropoda; class Arachnida; order Ixodida; family Ixodidae; genus Ixodes; species Ixodes scapularis. The sequence continues at coordinate 65,904,657 of NW_024609837.1, forward strand.
ATGCCCGCGCTACCCTTGTGGACCCTTCCCGTATTATAGTTTGATCGCTGACCTCAATTTTAGGTTAAGAGGTGAGGTCAATCTCTTCCCCTTGTTTTCCGAGGCAGGGTTGACGAACACTCGTCGAAAAGGGACCCTCGTCAATTCTCTCTTCTTGTTTTGTGTGGTATAGAGCTGAAATAAACGCTGTAGGGATTACCTTCGTAACACGGTATGTACACTTTGTTATTGGTATGCCATTTTTATTCTGACAGACTGCACGTCACTGTCGAGCTGTAACAGTTCGTGGGAGGTATACGCGCAATACCGGTCCAACCTTTCTTTGACGAGTGTCGCGTCAGTATCGAGTTGCAATCGTAAAAGATCGGTCCCGAAGCGCTTACCAACAGCGCGAATACAGCACTTCCATCAAACGCGCGCGTCCGCTCCGAGTGTGAACAGGTATTTACGTGGCTCTTGCTGACACTCGTAGTTCAAACGTATCTTTTTTAACGTCGGCTCGCTCCTGCATCTTCGAGACCGCGAAAAACGCCGCGGCAATTTGTTTCCATCTACGTCGCTTTGCAAACGACTGACACTGGCCGCCTTTTACCAACAATGACAGTTGGGTTAACTTCTGGAGTCTTCACCGGAAGACTCGCTGCACTTCCCAACAGGCATAACGGCGTATGGGACTAGTCCCATGCTGTCGCTGTAGCGCAACGTATCTCATTGAATTTCGCTCAGCTGCGATGCGGCGATGAGAGGCGCCGATTCAGAAAATACGTCGGTGACATCGGCGCAGTAAAACCTACCGGCACACCCCAACTCGTCGCCGCTAACGCTCCCATCTCCAACTGCCGAGAGAACTTCCGGTTCCGGAAGCAGCGTACGTCACGGCTTGTTTTGCGGTCAAGAAAAAGTCGATATTTCATTAATTTTTTGTGTAGAAGTTAATAAACCGAGACGAAAACGGATGCCTGTTCGGCATTCAGTGAACATTGACGGTTTAATGTAAAAGTTATCTGGAAAAAGTAAAAAAGTCATTTCATGGTCCCTTTAAACTTCACCTAGGTCAGGAGGCGCTACCTGAAAGGCCCGCTGAGGCATGGTTGTATGAAAACAATATTAATTGTTACGCAAAAACTTGCGAACTAAAGATGATAAAAACATCATGCGCCCATCATTTGGTACTAAACTCCAATAAATTTCATACAAAAAGAGTTTTTTCTGTTTGTTTTTACGCAAAAACAGGCTTTCAAAAAGCTCGAGGTGACCACAGTACAGACAAACGATAAAGAGTGGCGCTGTTGTCGCATTTAGCTCGGTCTCGGTGGACGCCAGCGGCCCAGGTTTCGACGGCGAGTTTCCCAACTGAGTGTTTTAGTAACGTTGTTAAAGAGTCACTGCAAGGAAAACATGTTTTTAACGGCACATACGGGGCACGTTATTTTTAAGATACTTTTTCCACAAAAAAACATTATTATTTTTTTTTTTTTTACGAAATATTTACGCCGTTTGACGCGATTTAGGTGCACAAGGTGGAGGATGCAGCCCGCTAAGCCCCGCCCCCTGCTCACAAGGTGCTTACATCTCTCAGCGGTTGGAGAGAAGATTGACGTCTGAAAGGTTGGTTGCAAATTTGTATCTCCATGCCGTGATAGTCTTTTAATCGATTATGTCTTTATGTTTGAGAAGCAAATATTCAAGGTAGAGCCATTATTGTTTTCAAATGTATTCCGAGATTGTTTCTCTCGCTTTGGTTTGAGACGTCAACAAACCTGCCGGTGTCTGCGGAGGGCTGAACGCGCGGAGCTCGTTGAGTTCGTCAGTTTTTATGAGTGCGAGTAGTTTTGAGCTCACAGGGGTATTTAGAGGAAGATCTCCTCAACCCACGTAGTTTGCAGCTAACAACTGCCGCAAGTAGGCGCCTTCAGAAGCGCTGTGTGGATGCTTATTCACGTAGCGGGAGTGGCCCAATTAAGCCTAACGTCCAAGATCAACTATTTTGATAGATCTGGCTTCATATCTTTCTTTACACGTGTTGATGCTGAATTAAGCGGTCCAGCTGCTGTGTCAATTATGCAACCGTCGCGATTGCAGCCATAGTTTCCATACCGAGAAGATACCTACACAAGTAAGAATTTGCAAGCCATTTGGTTGGAGGCAATCGGGCGTTTGGCTCACAGCAAGCTAGTCCAGGTATGTTGCCTTCATTTCGCTTCGAAATGAGAGTAGCTCTGATGTTTTGCAGCACACCTGGCCTAACAAAGCGAATATTTTACGTCGCGTTTTGATTCTGCGTTATGACACTCACTCACCTTGCTCGTGGATGCCATGTGAAAAAATAACAAGAACAGTAAAAGATAAAATGATAAAACTTCGGGGACGGGACGGAAGCGGGACTACTTTCATTGAGAAACGACATTGAATGAAACAAACTATAAAGAAGCCCCCCAAAAGGTTTCAACATTCTCGAAGAAAGAGACAACATTTGGGATGGAAAGGGAAATGTACTAGAAATTTAAAAGTTTAAAAAGCACTAGCATCACGACGAGGTATCAGTAATCTAGTCATCTCTGGTGTTAGGAATTCGACCTCTGTCTTTGTCAGTAATAATGAAGGTGCAGAAATATTGCTCTTGACAGTCCTCATGGCAAATAATTCAATGATTTCTCTCCCAAATCGGTTGTTGTGATCGCCCAGTATTCTAGTTTCTGAGAAAAAAAAAGGAGTAATCATCGCACTTGCGGCTGTTAACGACGATTGGGTGAAAACACTCATTTTAAGCCTATGACGTTTTCAAGTTGTGTTGTCTGAGTTCTTGGTTAGCGCAACTCCCAGTTTGTCGGATGTACTGATTGCCACCAGCTTAATGGAATTGAATAAACCTTTCTTTCTTCGCACTCTACGAAATTTTTGGCATGTTTAACATTTCACCCTCCGGGACTGTCGCTCTCATTTACCTTTTAACATATCTGCCTAAGGCGGATATGACAAGAAAAAAAACACGCTTGTGTCTAACTTGGAGACGATATATCTTAAATGGTGCACGGAATTGTGGATGTAGGAAATTACTGCGAAACGACCTTTCTTTGTGGCAGCAGCTTGCGGAAGTTGTGACCTGAGAATGAATCTCTCAAGGGTGAAACAAAGTACTTTTGCCGGAAAGCCTGCTTTTTCAGGCTTTCCTGCGGACCTACTTTGGTGAGCCTTCCAGCAGATATAGGAGAAGCCAGTCCTCCCTCTGACCAGTGCTCATTCCAAGTCAGTTAAGTATGGCATAGTGAGGTCGCTTTTGAAGTCCTCATTCTCCAACTCGTGTACGCATTCCTCTGAAAGTAGCGTTAAGTTGCAATATCAGAGGTTGAGGAAATTCCTGCGGACCTACTTTGCGCCACCCTTGAGAGATTTATTTTCAGACCACAACTTCCGCAAGCTGTCGCCAGAAAGGAATGTCGTTTCACTGTGATTCTCTACATGCACAAATTCGCGCACCGCTTAAGATCCATCGCGTCCAAGTTCGACACGAGTGTGGTTTCTCCCTGTTCTATGCGCCTTAAGCAGATGTGTAAAAAGGTAAATGAGAGCGAAGGTACCGGAGGGTGCAACGTTAATCATGCCAAAAAGACCGTAGAGTGCGAAGAAAGAAATGTTTACTCAATTACACTAAGCTGTGGCAGTCAGTACGTCGAACAAACTGAGAGATTCGTTAACCATCGACTCAAAGAACACAACTTGTAAGCATCAAAGGATTAAAATGAGTCTTTTCACCCACTTGTTCACAGCTGCACGTGCGGTGACTGTACTCCTAATTTCTCTCACACTAGAATGCTGGGCGGGCACAACAACAGATTTAGGAAATAAATCAATGAATAATTTGCTATGGGGACTGTCAAGAACAACATCTGACAAAGGGAGAGAGATCGAATTCCTAACATCAGATATGACTAGATTACTGATACCTCGCCGGGACGCTAGTGCTTTTTAAACTTTTAAATTTAGAGTACATTTTCCTTTTGGGACTGTCAACAACAATATTTCTACACCATCATTATCACTAGGGTTCCGTGTTTTCAAAGTTTATTTCTCGCGAAATTCGGAGGGTGTTTTTCGGAGTTTATTTTTCGCTGGGGATTCGGGGTTTATCAGAGTTTATTTTTGTTAGCTTCCCAATTCTTTGAATGTCAAAGTTTATTTGATTGCGTAAAATTAAAAAGAAAATTGAAAAACAAAATAAATAAGGTCCGGGTATCATCACCCGTTGTCTCGTAGGAACCTCGACGTGCTAAAAGGCAAACCCATTTTGTCAGTAGTTCTAGATTTCAAAGGAAACTGAAGTGGAATCTCCTTGGGACCACTGACCTTCTGCTCTTAAAAGTTTAGTTGTAAAGCTGTGTCTTTTTTTGCTGTTTATTTTGTTGCTGTGACCTCGAAATTCGGAGTTTTTCGGATAAATCCGAATTGACGGAAAAATTACCGGCGAGTGTTTTTCGGATTTTTTTTCGGATTTATCCGAACACACGGAACCCTAATTATCTTTGACAAAGACAGAGGTCGAACTCCTCACACCAGAGATGACTAAATTACTAATACGTCGTCGTGATGCGAGTGATTTCTAAGCTTATAAAATTATAGTAAATTTTTCCTTTCCTCCAACACTGTTCTCCTCTCCTTCTTCGAGAACGTTTAACACTTCGGGGGAGGTTTTCTATTTTGTGCCGTATGTTGTTGCTCAATGAAAAAAGGCCTGTTTCCGTCGCCATCATCGACGTTTATATCCTGTCATGTATTCGTATCTATTCACCAACGCGCTTTTTTTCAATTATCAGTAAAGTTAAAAAGACTGCATACTTATTTTGTTGCTTGTTAAGTTATCTTGGTCGCTTATTACGCACATCAATAGACGCTGACAGACACTCGCATTAGACCGTGGCTCGTGAGTGATGGATCGCTCGAATGCCGCTTTCGTGGTCGCGTCTTCTGAGCATTGCACAAGTTTCAGACGGAGACCGAATAGCAGACGGACGGAGGCGAAAACGGACGCCGACGCGCAGCTTTTGTGTCCGCTTCTCACGGGCATTGCAGACGATGATAGGCGGTGGCGAAATAGCAGACGATAATGGAGGCTGCCGCTCGTCTGCTTGGATGACTAGCAGGCGGTGTTAAAACTTCCAGACTAGACGCACTGGATGACGCGAAAGGGAGACACTACGCACGGTCGAGCAGCCAAGCCAATCCAGCAGTAATGAGCGGGGCCACTGATGTGTGGGCGGGGCTTAGAGCTGGCTGTGACCTCCATCTAAACTGCGTCTAACAGCGTAAATATTGCCAGTAAATTTTTTTTTCGTGGAAAAAAAAAATATATATATATAAAACACGTTTCGTCTATGCCATTTAAGAAAGCTTTCTTTTAACAGTATCCCTTTAACGTTATCGCGTTAAAAAGCGCTGGATAGCAGCGCATTCTCTATGCGCCGCCATGATAGCAAACTCACGAAGGCAATGAGTTCTGTGACGATGCATTTTTTGCACGGCTCGACTCGCGCCATTGGATCCTAGCGTCGACTGCGATAGGACCTCAAGTGAAACGGAGTGTAGGTCCCGCCCTTCATGTCGTGCCACCGACGCTGAAGAGTTCGTTACATCCTCCTGGTAAGGTATGGCAAAAGTCAGGAAGACATTTCGTGTGATTGCAAAGGCTGGTAAATCAAGAGAAATAAATGACTCCGGGTGCACCCGTCCCCGCGTCCGGTGGGCCTCATAAAGTTGTCCACGGAAGATAATCTTCCCAAACTTGCTTATAGCTTCTTCGTTGTGCACCAATTACCCAGGTATACCGCGCCAGAGAAACGCCTGACTTGGCACACGTTTGACAATCCTTAGGGGCCTAACTCGGGCCTAAAACAGTTTTGCTCTAATGCAAAACCGGATTAGTGCCAGAATACATTTTTTTTTTTCTGTAGCTTTTCTGACTTTTCACTGGCCAGCCTGATAATTGTCAAAGTGCCAGACTCGAGACAATGGTTTCGCGTACGAACCGGAGAACAAAACTGAAGCCAAAAATTTGTCATTTGTTTAGCAATTTAGGCAAACAGTTGTCACATGAAAACCGAAAAGCCCGACAATTTAGGCCCAAAGACGCCAAACGACAGCCAAACTACCAGCAGTAAAGCCTAACTTTGAGACCTGTTTGGCAAACTAGAGCCAGGATACCCAGACTCTGGCCAAGGAAGATCAAGTTTGGATCTATCTTGGCTTCTTCGGGCCTTTTAAATCCCCCAAATTTCCAGACAAGAACAAAATTCCGGCCGAAAGAACTGTGCTACATGGGGCCTGATATTTCAGGTGGAACTCATAGCGAAGTAAACCACGCTCTGCTGCTCTGAAGGCCGTTGCTGCAGGGAGAATGTCCTCTTATTTTTTTTTTAATAATTCAGCGCACCAAGATTTATCAATGAAGTGGGCTCAGGCTGACGTTTCAGACATGTTAAGCTCACATCAACCTAAAACGTTCATTTCCTAAGAGTTTTTAGACACGTAACCCCCCCCCCCCCCCCCGCCCCCCCATTAAGTAAGCTAACGTGAATCGTGCGTCATGAATAACGATTCGCCACTTAAACATATAGCTCAGGTTACAGAAAAGCAACCAGTCCTCAATGTAATCTTTTAAAGTATTTGACTAGAACACCGTTGTTGTACGCAATTTCTTTTCATACCAAGAAAACATTTTTGCGAGCAATCTGTACGATGTTTATGGCAACTCTTTTAGCCAACTTGGAGAACGCGGGAGGGTTAAAAGGAATGAAAGCCGGGCACGGGGACACAGCAAGGAAATTGAAAAAGCTTGCTTCATCCAAAGACCCGTGAAGTTCCAACGATATTCGATATTCGAAAAAATAATCTTTCCTATAAAGTGCACATATACAAACTAGAAGAGAGAGCCAACGGTTGCTGAAAATTGTCACCAATTGCCTGACGAAGGCAAGATCAACCCATACTCCCTCCGACAAGGCAGACGAGGCACGACACAAGGAACAAAAAGGCACCTCACCCAGACCTGTCAGCGGACGAATTAGGCACCGACCAAAGACGGAATGATCAGATTGGGGTACGCTACAGTAGGAAGAAAATACAAAAGTAGGAACATGCAAGCGGGAAAAGGACTGTCACCAACACGGCACCCCTCAACACCCCGACTTGCTCTCAATGGAACATCCTCCGCGTGCAAAGGTCTGAGAAACAAACGTTAAAAGCTCCGATGCCGACGGGGTTCGATCCCCCGATTACATCGATCTTGAAAGGCAAAATAAAACAAGAAAACAAGAACAAAACACATTCGTCTCTTTCCCTCAAAGTCGGTGTTGTCGGCGCCTTTACCGTTGACGTCTTCCCCATGGCAGCCCTGGCTATGTTTTGTTTCTTCCCGCGCAAAAGTATATATCGCTACTTTTTCCGCCACGGCTTCTATTTTACTCCCTCCCAGAAAAACCTTTAATGTTCTCTAGCCGAAAAACCCTTCCGATTCTTTCTCTCACCCAGCGTAGGAGTGATCTTTTATGTCGTCCCTTTGATTCCAAAAGCTTTTCAGACGTTGTAATCCGCATAAAACACGCAACATTTATGTATATAAAAAAAAAGAGGAAAAGACCTGGAAGCCGATATACGCGCAAGTGCAAAAGCGTACTCAGACCCGCGCAAAACTCATCGGTCTTCCCCCTTTTCTCCTTTTTTTTAGGGAAAAAAGATACGCGTTTGGGGTAACAAGGGAAACGTCTGGGGAAAAGAAGGAGGGGAGAGGGCGGAGAGCTTGACACTCTGAAAAGGGGACGACACTGAGACACGAGACGGCGATTCTGTTCGTCTGAGATATAGAAAGGTTGGAGCAATCCCCTCTTTTTTCTGTGTCGCGACTCCCCAATTTTCGTCTTTTTACTCGTCTGTGTCTTGTGTGCTGGCTTTTGTTGCGCAAAATTGTTGGGGTAGAGTTTGCGATGCTCGCCGTTCTTTTTTTGACGTCCTGCATCTTGATTTGTAGTCTTTCTTTGGCCCGGGCGCACGAAGACGATCCTAATTTCGATTCACGATGACGGATGAACCCGGTATACCAAAAAAGCCAAGTTGTCTTCGCGCTAAAACAAAACATAACAAAAAAAAAAAGACACGCTAAGAGGGTCAGCGTAGTCTTGATATCGCCCGACCAGGTCATTATTTTTTTTTTCTGGATGACGATGAGTTAAAGGGTGTAAAAGCAAATAGGTAGGCCCGCGCTCTTTTACTAACTGACCACACTGTAAAAGTATTGAAAAAGATAAACTGATAGTGGGATACGCCGCGCAAATCATATACAAACTAATATTGAAACATAAAACACTAAGTACTAACCTTGTCCAGGACATGTCACGGCCGAAAACCCTCCACTAATTTCTGCTTCGACAAAGCTCGGGCAGTGTACCCGAATCGACAGGACACCCATTCAAGCAGGGCGATTTCAGGCATTCCTTTTCGTCGACAGACCAGGCTGGGGGCGATGCATTGCTGACGGCCGTTCATGTGCTCACCTGCAACTTTGGCTGGTTAGCGCTCTGAAGGCATGAAGATGATATCATTGCCGATTCTTTTATAAACAACGTAATCCAGCTGCTTCCCGCAGGAAACTTGTCACGGGAAGTATCTTCAGCGAGAACTAAGGACGCTTCTGAGAAAACTGCAGGCCGGTAAAGCCGTTGCTTCCTGGTCAACATGGTACAAAAAATAGGCACTCAAGTAAAAAAGCCTTATCTGAACATTCATGAACAGCAAAAAATGCACAAAAAGGACATTCTCTTACCGATTATAGCTAGGGAAGGGGAGTCCTAACCATTTGGAATAGCTTCATTAAAAAAAAAGAAACTTTTTCCTTTTCATTTTAACTATATTATTGTGGGGTCCTAACTCAGGCGAGATAATGACTTTTTTTTTTAAAGGGGGGGGGGGGGGGGGGGGGGAAAGTGCGGTTCGTTTTTATTGACGTTCATTACTCCGCCCATTATTTTCGGCCTGAGTCCTGTTACTATGAATAAACGAGTGCGTGAAAGGAAACAGAGAAACGAGTTTCTAGTGCTCTGCAGCATAATCACTTTATAAATATCAATGAAGCGGTTGTCCTTGGTACAAAGCTATGCCCATCTAGTTAGCGCCAAAGTACTTTTTCACGACACTAATTCGCCTAAATATTGCCAAGTCAAGCTTTTTCTCTGCATCACCACGTAACTTCCGACGTGGAAGACATAAGACGAAGATGCTCCGTGACAACCAAACGACTAGCTGTGAAGCCTAATTTTGAAATTATTTCGGCAATCCAGGTTTAAAGATGCCAGTTGACCACCGAAAAACCAGGCAGCGGAGCCGAACAATGCAAGTGATTTGACAATTCAGATCTAAAATACTCAAACTCTGGTCGAAAAATATTAAGTTTACTTATACCTTGCATGGCTTTTGGGGGAAGTTTTCAGGACCCAAAATTGCCGCGAAAAAATCCAAAATGTGTCTGATTGAACTGTGTTACTTGGGTTAATGAAAAAAAAATAAACAAAAAAACTATGCTCTCGGAAAAGAAACGTGCATTTCGATTTCGCTAATTGTGCATTACAAACGCACTGAGTTTGCGGGAACAGAAAAAAAAAATTATATCCTTAGAACGAAATGTACCCCGAGAGCATAGTAAAAAATACATAAGCCATTTGAAGTAATATATTCAAGCGCGCTTTATTCACTCAAATATATGACTAACGTACATCAGGGAATACTTTTGCATGTCTTGGCATTTTGATTTCTAAAGCTCGTGTTGTCTACAGGAGCATAAACAAATTTTATTTATTTATTATACTTAATGTTGCTGCGCCTCCTAAGGCTGTGTAGCAGAGAAGGGCATAAGAAGTTGAAGTTTTCTATAAGAATTTGAAGGATTAAAATCTGACCTCTAATTGAGCGCCAGGTGTGATTGGACAGTACCCAGCATGAGGACAGGTTGAGCTCAAGTGTGGTTACACCACGACCGGCTACTTTCGCGCATTAACATTAACTTCCAGACACTCGAAGCGGGAACAAAAAGGAAGATGGGAGAGTGAGCTTAAAGGAACTGCGTTGCAAGAAAGCTTGGGAATGCAAGAAGTGACATGGAGTTGCAAGACGGCTGAATGTCAGAGAGACTGCAGGGGAGAGAGAGAGAGTGAGGGGGGAGGGCCGTAGGCATGGTAAGGGAAAAAGAAAAGCCAATGATCACCGAAGAAAAAGAGCGGAACTATATGAGAGAAATATAAACCGGAAAAAAGCGGAGCATCAAAAAGTTCCTGATAAATGGTGGAGTGGGTAAAGAGAGAGGAACATAAAAAGAAAGAAGAAAAAGAAAGAAACAAATAAAGTATCGGAAGATTGTAAAAACTGAGAATAAGCTCAAGTTGCCACATAATTCAGTCGCAGGTAACTTTTCAAGATCATGTGTTAGACGGCACCGTTCTTAAGATGGCGAATCTCTCCACAGTTTTCATTTATTTACTTTCTCTCTCTCTCTACTCCTGTTCTAAAACGTACACATTCTTTCTTTTTATCTATCATCGTCGACAGGTGTTGGTAGTGATTCGAACTTAAACGTAACTGTGCCGATATTTTTGCCTTTCCTAGAAGTAGGTAATATCAACCGATTTTGTCGTCATGGCGCATCCCACACGTAACTGGAAAGTACCACAGCTACTCTTTGCACGTAAACGTAACTGTAACATGTTAGTAAAATTGTCACTGTATTTTCAAATTAAATTGAATTGAATTAATCTCAAATAACGTCAGCTGTAACCTAATTAGGCACTTTTTAAGAATACCGCACGCAACCTTGGTCTCGGCTGTACGCGATGTCAGGGATTTAACGTCCAAAACAAGAGCAGAACGTCGATGACTACCAACGAAAGCAGGTTCCCACCGCTACCTTCGCCGACACCAGCCCTCTCCAAACATCGTTTGATTCTCTAGCAACTCAATGGTGCTCCGGGGAGGTGCTAGATCCCACGCGCCAGAACGAAACCGCAGGAGCCACGCACACACACACTGTCAGCTGGTTGGGGTCCCTGCCTCCCCTGCGGCCATCTCATGCATTCGGTGTGGCCCGCAATCCATTCACCCACTCATTCGCTCGCTCACAACGAAGCCAACCGGCCCACGACAGGGAACAAAATGAACGCACAAAAAAATGAGGGAACACTGAAACCCGACACGGCTCTGGGAGTGTCACTTCCCCGCAGCGCATGCACGCGCGCGCGCGCGTGCACCGGGACCGGAGAGTTACACGTCACGAATCTCCCCAACTCCCCCCCCCCCCCCCCCCTTTTTCCCCCCACTCGCTTCTCTTCTTTCCCCTTCTCTCTCCTTCGTCTCCCTGGTGAGGAGTTCAACATTTACATCTAACAAACCGATGCCCTTAGTTCCGAGACCCACTCTCCCCAACTACCCTCTCCCCCCATCCTCGACATTTCTTTTGCTTTGTTCTTCGTTTTGTCCGCTTTAGAGACCAACCTGAAAAGGAAAGCAGAAAGAACCACGCATTTCCAACCACAACTTAACAACTCCCCAAACTGCCCCCGCGGCCCCTAGTAGGCAAAACCAGGAGCCCTACTAACCAAACAAACCGAAAAAAAACCAAAAGCGATTCAAAAAACAAAAAACAAAAAAGAGAAAAACCAACCGCAGCAGCAACGACAGCAGGGCCAAAAGTTAAGCCTAACCTTCATCCCCACAATCCCCGCTCCCCCATTCAGCATCACCGCACCAGAGTCCCGTAAAACAAAACAAAGAAGACGCACGCACGCAGAAAGAAAACCGCGAGGACGCAACCCCCTCGCATAATACATAATGTCACCCCCCCCCCCCCCCCCCCCCTAGCGTGGCACCAAAGAACCCCAGCGTGATATCCGGTCGTGTGGCGCATCCCACAATGCACCGAGCGCGTGCCACGTAACCGGATACTCTCGACCCCGGGACGCGACCCGAGGTCTCCACGCATGTGCAGTATAATCAAGCCCCCCCTTCCCCCCCCCCCCCCCGGGCCTCCTCTTTCCTCCTTTCCATTTGTGCACTCCCCGCTGTGCGTGGTCACACGATTACGTGGATTGTGATGTCATAATAGGGCTCGTCGCGGGCCGCATTGGAACGCCCATGTCATCAGAATGAGTCTGCATTGTGAATGCGCGCTCACTGCATGCGAGGACATTAGTCAAACTGGCTGTCGGGGATGCACTCTTGATTTGCTGGGGACTCCTCCGCTAAGGGACGGTGGCGGGGAGTTGGGGTCTTTCTTGCCGTCCATCGTTTTGTGTGGACAGCGAGAATGCTTTTTAGTGGGAACGATATCGCATTAACTGAAGGGTCTCGAACCTCTCCATCCAGTGGGTCAGAGATGCTTTCATTTGCCGAATGTTACGTTTTCGTCTGGCTCCCCGAAGTGGGAAGCTATTTCCAGCACTTCGCCGGCGCTTATTACGCGGGCGAAAATGCCGAGTCACTGGGCTCTTAACGCACGCGCCGTTTTGGATGTTCCGCGGAACTACGCTTACTCAGAGAGCGTTTCACAGCCCAGTAGGCAAAGATTGCAGCGCGATTGAAGATGGTTCTTGCAATGGTCAATAGGCCTGTTGCTCTCGGCCACGGGGCGCGAGCGCACTTGCGAGACGCGCCCATCTAATGCCTGCATGAAGCCATAGCCTCCTCTACACTGACAAACCCTGGCAGATCGCCACGAGACGCGGCCGCCCGAAGTGAAAAGGTAGTGCGGCAGGCAACGGATGAGAGGAGAGCCACGTGAAGGACACCCCGCTGCGGCGAGACGCCGGAAGACACTTCTCCCGAGCGATGGAATGTCCTCTCGTGCTTCTCGCGTTCCTAGCGCTACCGCTTCTTTTCTCGTCGGGTTTGAAAACCATGGTTTGGGTCCTCGCCACTGCAAAGACTGTGCGCTGAATACCAGATTCCCCGAGAATGTTCTCTGCTACCAGACATTCATGCTCCAAATCTGCGACCGGGCACTCTATGGCTCTGTCATCGAACTGCCAGGCTTTGTGAGTATAGGGGAGGCTATGATGGAGCATAAAGCGGTGCTGGAGCTTTCGAGCACGCACGAGCCACAGCGGCCGTTTACAAGCGTGTGTCAGACTCTGTCTACGCGCGGTAAGAGAACGTCTGAAGGAGTTATACTTTGTTTTACCTCAAGTTGAGACGCTGCCGACGCTTCGAGCTGAATGGACCAATCAGTCATACTCAAAAACGCACCATCATGGTGTTTTATGGTCCATCCTGCACCATCAAGTAAGCCTGTCGGACTTTCAAAGAAGTCTGATTGGACATCAAGAAGGTCTGTTGGAGCATAAAGACAGTATTATGGTCCGTCAAGAATGTGTGATGGGCCGCCTAGAAGGTGTGATGGTCCATCAAAAAGGTCTGATGGGCCATCAAGAAAGTTTGATGGACCATCAAAAATTTCTGATGGTCTTTTCGATCGGGCTACTATTACTAAACCAATAATAAACAAAAAAGGCCCTGTGAATTGCGTTTTGACGCTGCTTGACAGCTCCTAGTAGCTCGTAGCGTTGGCTGCGTGTAAATTTAAAGTGAAACGAAATATTATAAAAGGTTCTAAAACCAAACCGCTTGCTTTTTCAATGTCTTATCAAATTGGTAAGAAGGCTTGTCTTGTAGCTTTTATTGTAGTCTATTTTGTTCTTGCTATACTCTTTCATAAATTTATATCTACCAATAAAGCTCTGCCAGCTCAGCGTTCGCTACAACGTAAACAGGCGTAATGATAGACAGTAGAAACACGACAGAGAAACATTAAATTCTGCTCGTGGAATGCACTGCGCAAACTTGAGAGCTACAGGCCTAGAGGGTATCCGAGACCCACTTAAATAAGCTATCAACTAGAGCATCGCCACTCCCTTCCAAGATTGGCTTGTGGTCGCCGCCATTTTGTTTCCGAGTGCAAAGCGAGCGCAATCGGCCAAAGGTTACGGTGCGAAAATGCGGCTTCCCGATCTCTATACGGAGCGAAAGTTCATCTGCTTCTTTAGCAGGGGTCGTGGTGACGTCAGAACGCCGAGCTCTGATTAGCTCTGATTGGCTCTGATTGAAGGATAGTGGGTAGACCTCAAAGCAAGCTGACTTGAGGTCCACCCACTCTCCTTTCAACGACAGCCAATCAGAGCGCGGAGCTCTGACGTCACCACATCACTTACAAAAGAAGAGATGAACTTGCGCTCCGTATAGATACGGCGTCAGGAAACTCAAGCGATATCATTTTACTCTGTCGTGGACTGTTCCAACATTTCTGGAGGACGAAAAACACTACCTGCAATTTCAGATAACCGGCAACAATGATCTTAAGCAACAAGATGGCTGAAGTGTGCTTACTTTGAAGTAACGTTGTTGTGAAGCGTAGCTTACCAAGTGGTTCCAGAAGACATTTGGTCAGCTAGCTACAAGGAGGTGTAGTAACTTATCACTCTCCAACCATATAACGTTACTATTCGATTTTTTCTGAACATCAATTATATCTGTGAAGCATAAACTATTCGGGACACCTTTAATATGAAAGGATTTAATCGAATATAGAAGAGTCATGTTGACAATAGGGTGAATATGCAGGCACTATAGGCCGTATTTCTCGCCTTGAGACTGCACCCGGTGTATAATCCGCCAATTAAATTTCGGATACAAACAAACAAAAAACAACTTTAGTAGACATTTCTTATCCGTTCCGTAGTCGGCAGTCGGACTGTGCACGACAAAACTCTAACGTACGATATTTTGACTTGCGGAAAAACCAGGAAAACCTAAGTCTTTTGGTGCAAACTCTGGTGCTCTTCCGTAGGTTTCTCGAGGTCTTTAAGTTTTTCCCACCAACTTCCACGTCCTTCGTGATCCGTTGGAAAATACCAGTGACGCTCGCATTTCTGTGATCCCGCGATTTTCGTACACGCTTTGCCCTCTTCATCACGCCCTTGACAACAAGGTCGTAGCCCTGAATTTTCGGCTACACCCACAAAGGTCAATACGCGGCATAGATCACATATTTCGTTTCTTCCTAAAGGCCCAATCACACAGGAACGTTTGCTCGGGTTTTCTTACGTTACGTTTAAGTCGCCGGAACATGAGTGCCCCGAATGTCGCTTGCAAGCCTACTCCTTGAAGTGGTTACCAGGCTTCCTGCGAAGCACACATGTCTCGGTGACTCTCGCCGTAACCCGACGTAAGTTAAGTCTGAGCCCAGTCGAAGTCTGGAACCCATACAAAGACCGACACACATGTTAGAAGTGGAGGTCATTCGAAATTCATCGCTCTTGATAATTTGTTTAGCGGATAATTGTGCTATTAGCGCGTAGCGTAGGCTACACTTAAGGTGAAACTCGGTCTTAAGGTGAAACGAAGAATACGCGCGTAGGAGTACTGCGTTATATTTTGTCTGAAACTCGTTCTTACATACAATGTGAACAGCGCGCGCACATAATGTGGGCGAACCCGAGATTGTCATCGACAGCGCGCTGGCGTATGCGTCAGGGCCGAAGTAACGCTAGAAAACTAGAAATTATTTACCGAGATGAAGCCTTATTCGTTTGATTCGCAAGGAAGAGTGTCATTGAGCTTCGTTGCTCTATGCGTGCACACATAATTCGTCTACGCAAAGAAAACATAATCACTTGGTAACGTTTCGTTATAATCAGTAGCTTCCAGATTGCAAAATCCCCCTGCCCTTCAAGTTAAAAAAAAAATACACAAAGAAACAAGGGAACAAAGTCCAACTGCACGTAGTCAAGTAAAAAAATTAAAAAAAAGTACTAGCGTCATATGGGAGGCACGCATTTCTATTGTGGCCATTATGAACGTTATTACTTCTATTATTCCTTTATTATAACGATTTTTTTCCCCTTCGCCCAGCGTGAGCAAACATAATAACGCTCGGATTCGAAGAATGAAAACGGACTACGACCCCCGAACCCCAACCATACTACTAACCTAATAAAAAACACACACACAAAAAAAGACAGCTAGGGAGAGGGATGATGGGTGTCCCCATCTGGCGGCATAAAGGTCCAACAGGAGACGGGCCGAACTCGTGAGCGGCACGCGTCGTGGGTATCCAGTTTCGCGGTCGCGGTGCGAAGGGCGAACCTCCCTCGGTCGTATAT
This sequence comes from Ixodes scapularis, assembly GCF_016920785.2. NCBI lineage: Eukaryota > Metazoa > Arthropoda > Arachnida > Ixodida > Ixodidae > Ixodes > Ixodes scapularis. The sequence continues at coordinate 65,920,841 of NW_024609837.1, forward strand.
TCCGAAATCGAACATTTGGCCAAGGTATCGGCTTTCAGGCTGTCTTTTTTTCGGGGAAGACGGCTTGTGCAATCAGGGTCTACAACAGTCCTCCTGCGTCGTATCTTTCCTTCAAATTGGGCAGAATTGGATATTTTTTTTATTTGTGGGGAGTAAGTGTCAGATGGACAGGGCTTGCGAGAACATGGTCGAATATGCGTACCTTGTTTGTCAGAGGTTCGTGGCCCTGCAGTGGTTGTATAATTTATATTTCTTTAAATTGCTTTAAAGAGATTTTGCATTCATTTCTAGCATATTTTCAACAGCTGTAATTTTCGCCTCTTAGCAAATTCAATATCGTCCTTGTTTTGTTTTTTTTGTTTTGTTTTTTAATGCATGAAAGGATTTTTAGCGGAATACCCTCGCCGCAGATTTGTGTTGGTCGGTTTATCTGTCCATTCAGAACTTTTTCCACTAAATATTCCGAAAATAGAATTGCTATATGAAAATACACCTAGTCAGGTCGCATCAGACGTCATAGGTCACGCGGATAGGGTTTTCTTTTCACACTCAATCAGTGACAAACTTTTCGTGAGGTGACCTGATATCACATGACATGACGCCGTGAAATCGGGAGACACCACAACGACGTAGTGACGTCACGTAGCGAGACCACGTCGTGTGACGTCGGTCCCGTAAGATTACGTGATAGCAGGTCCTTTGACGTCAATTAATAAACGGCATTTTCTCCTCTACTCCCTGAAACGATGATTTAATATATTTTCAATAAATTGAATCGATCGCTTCTTAGGCTCTGCATTCCATGTATTATAATACTTTAAAACGAAAGTCGCTGGCAATTTTTATAATACCAAAAAATAACTAGATATTTTTTGCAAATAAAACAACAACACTTGAGTAATAAGTTTGCAGCGAAACTGATATCTAAGCTTCTAATAAGGATCAGAAAAAGAGGAGACCGGGTTAAGTTTAAGTAAGTCGACTCAGTTGACTAAAAGATAAATATAATATGCCATGCCTTTTAGGTTCCTTCTCGCTGCGGGTGCCGTTCCCAGCGGAACTATACTTTTTAAAGAAAGCTGTAGAGTTTCATGTTGTGGTGAAAGAAACAGGCAGGAGACGGACGTTCCAAAACAACGTTCTATTTCAGTGGTGTCTCGGCAGGAACTGCTCTTCGTGAGCGCGTGAGCGCGTGAGCGTATAGCTAGCGCGCGCGTCTCTTTTTCTCTTTTTTGCTGTGTCGAGACTGGACTCGCTTGTCGGTGCGTCCAGTCCCTACAGATATGCCCCCCCTTAGAGAGGAGGTAGGACGAACGATCAAAGCACAGAAACATTCGAGTGCCAACGAAGTTGGCTTTTCTCTGTCGTCTGGTCGATGTCACGTAGCGCTATTCCCTGCACATGCTCTTGCTCAATATGTGCCGGCTTTAGTCTCTCCAATGCAACGGTGTCATTCTTGCCGTTGACACGCAGGACAAACGTGTCGCTTCTCTTTTCGACCACTGGAAAAGGTCCGATGTAATGTGGGCGCAGTGGCTTCTTTTGCGATTGTCGTACGAAAACATGAGTGGCGTCTTGGAGGTCCTGGGTCACGTAGGGAGACTTTGAAGTTCCTTGCCGTGTAGGCACCGGTCGCAAATTGATAAAAATTTGCTTGAGTTGTTCTACATAGTCCAACTGCCTTTGTTGTTGAGGCAGTTCCACTTCAAAAAAATCTGATGGCAAGCGAAGTGCAGTGCCGTACACCAGCTCGGCGGTGGAGCATCCGATGTCCGCCTTCAAGGCTGTCCGGATTCCAAGAAGCACAAGGGGGAGATGACGAACCCAATCCGAGGGACCACCCTGAGCTGCAAGGGCCGATTTCAAATGTCGATGAAATCGTTCTACCATCCCGTTGGACTGTGGGTGGTAGGCAGTCGTTCTCAAGCGGTTGGTTCCGAGCAATCGAGTGAGCTCGGCAAAGAGTGCCGACTCGAATTGTCGACCCCTGTCGGTGACAATCTCTGAGGGGCAGCCAAACCGGGATACCCACGTAACGATAAACGCCTCAGCGACAGTGGCGGCGGTGATATCGGGCAGTGGGGTTGCTTCTGGCCATCGTGTGAATCTGTCGACACACGTTAGGATGTAGCGCTGTCCCTGAGAAATCGGTAGGGGTCCTACTAGGTCCAGATGGATCTTGTTGAAACGGCTGTCAGGCTGTAGGAATTGTCGACTTGGTGGCACCGGATGCCGCTGTACTTTCGCGCACTGGCATGCGATGCAGGAACGCACCCAATCACGAACGTCGGATTTTATCCGGGGCCAAACGTAGCGGTCGCACAGGAGCTTCTGGGATGCTCGTATACCCGGGTGCGACAAGCAGTGAATCGCTTCGAAAAGCTGTCGTCGCAGTTCACGTGGTACAAAAGGCCTAGGCGTTCCCGTTGACAGGTCGCAGATCACGGTGGTGCCTTCTGGAAAGCTTACATCCCGCAGTTGCAGTGACGTGGATGAACTGCGCAGGGCTTGCAATTCTTCGTCGGTGGTCTGTAGACGAGCCAGCAACTCCAAGTCTACAGCAGAACAGGCTGGGGTGTTCACGGCGTCGATCCGGCTGAGGACATCAGCGGGGACGTTGTCAACTCCTTTAACGTGCCGAATGTCCGTTGTGAATTCGGCCAAGAAGGCTAGCTGGCGAATCTCACGTGGTGTGTAATGAGAGCCGGCATTGCTGATGGCGTAAGTTAGGGGCTTGTGGTCAGTCCATATGGTAAATGGCCGTCCCTCGACGAAATGTCGAAAGTGTCGTACAGCCAAGTAGGCAGCCAAGAGTTCACGTCCGAAAACGCTGTAGCGCGTTTGCGCTGGCTTGAGCTTCTTAGAAAAGAAACCAATCGGCCGCCACTCTCCGTCGACTTTTTGTTGTAGCACCGCTCCTACGGCTGTGGCAGATGCGTCGGTCATCAGCGATGTTGGGGCATCATGCTTAGGATGTACTAGCATTGTTGCTTCTGCCAGTAAGTTCTTTACCTCGCCGAAAGCGCGTTCCGCATCTTCGTTCCAAATAAGGGACGACTTTTTTCGCTCTTGTTTTGTTAGAAGGACCTCAAGATGTTCGAGCAGTTTGGCGCAGTTCGGAACGAAACGTCGGTAAAAATTGACCAAACCGAGAAACTGGCGAAGTTTGGTGGTGGAAGTCGGCCTCGGGAAATCTTTGATGGCCTGTACCTTTGATGGCAATGGACGGATGCCCGAGGAGTCAAGCCGATGACCAAGAAATTCCAATTCCGGAACTCCGAACACACTTTTCGCGGCGTTGATGACAATGCCGTGGCTGCGCAGTCGTTCGAAGAGGAGGTCTAAGTGGGTCGTGTGCTCTTCCGGTGACTTGCTGGCTATGAGCAAATCGTCTACGTACGCGAAGACAAAAGGTAATCCTCGTGTGACAGCGTCGATGAACCGTTGGAATGACTGAGCCGCATTTCTGAGGCCAAAGGGCATGCGGAGAAATTCAAAAAGTCCAAACGGTGTCGTGATCGCTGTTTTCGGGATATCTTCTTCGGCCACGGGAATTTGGTGGTAGGCCCGCGTCAGATCGATTTTGGAGAAGACCTTCGCGCCTTGTAGGTTCACCGTAAAATCCTGGATGTTAGGTAGAGGATACCTGTCCGGTACAGTGTTCTTATTTAGGGCACGATAATCGCCACACGGCCGCCAGTCTCCATTTTTCTTCGACACCATGTGTAATGGAGACGCCCAGCTGCTAGACGAGGGTCGGATGATGCCAATGTCCAACATGTGTTCAAACTCTTGGCGAGCATCGCGGAGTTTCTCTGGGGCTAGACGGCGGGGACGACAGTAAACAGGTGGTCCTGTCGTCACGATGTGGTGTTGCACGTCGTGCGAGACGGGTTTGCTCCAATCAGGTGACTGAGTAAGGCTCGGAAACTTACTCAGCGAAGTCTTGAACGCTCCTTCCGGGATCGTGCAGGCAGAGGTGTAGACTGAATTGTCGTCCGTTGCGATACCATGGATGGAAAGTCGCGTGGTGGAGTCTATCAGTCGCCTGCTTCTAACATCCACGAGGAGTTTGTAGTGGTTGAGAAAGTCCGCGCCGAGAATTCCTTGACTGACGTCGGCCACCAGGAAGATCCACCGGAAAACCCGCCGGAGGCCGAGGTTAAGGGTGATCGACCGTTCTCGGTAGACTGGGATGGCGCTGTTGTTCACTGCGCGCAGAAAATAGATCGGTGTCAAGGAACGGTCGGCACGCGTTGCTGGAACTGCGCTGATCTCGGCTCCGGTGTCAACGAGGTACCGGTTCTTGGTGGCTCGGTCACACACGTAGAAAAGGCGACTTTCGTCGGGGCCCTGACCACTCGTCGCCTCTAGAGGTCGGCCGGCCTGTTTCCCTGCCATGAGCAGGGGCGAAGGCAATGCCGGGCGTTGGCACCGAAGCGGCGGTGGTAGTAGCAGACCCCGGCAGGGATCGGTGATCGCGTGTTTTCGCCGCGTGTCCGACGAGATGTCGATTCGCCGCGTGCCCGACGAGACGTCGAACGTCTTCGATGTGACTCACGAGGGTGCGGGGTGCGGCCTCGTGTAGCTGCGACGACGATCTCCTCCAAACGTTGGCAAAGCTGCTCGATGTTGGCCTGGGGAGGCTGGCTGTTAGCGGCCGATCCAGAGTCCAGAGCTGTTGGTTGCTGTGGAGCCACGGTAACATTGGCGACGGATGGAGTGGTCACCTCCATCACGGCGTCGGCCAGCGCGGCAAGTCCGGTGAGGTCCAACGTTGTTGCTGTTGCCAAAACCATCTGGACATTGGAAGGTAGCCTTTGCAAGAACAGCTCGCGGAGGAATACGTCGTCCAGATTGTTAGAGCGCTCTCCAAGAAGCTGGGTCATGCGTCGCAGCAACTGGCTTGGCCGCCGATCCCCGAGCTCTTCCGCCGAGAGAAGCTGCTGCACGCGGGAGCGTTCCGAAATCTCGGTGCGCTGGAGCAGAGCATTCTTCAGTTGGTCATACGGTGTTGCTGGAGAGGGATTTGCCAGAACGTCGTAGACTTCGTCGGCTGCAGCTGGTGAAAGAGCCGAGACGACGTGGTGGTACTTCCGACCTTGTGTGGTGACCCCAGCGAGGTGGAATTGTGATTCCGCTTGCAGGAACCAAACTCGCGGATTGCGGTCCCAGTATGGTGGAAGGCGGACTGCGGCTGCTGCAACAGTGACTGGCGGCGGGTCCGAAGGCTCTCCTTGCTGCATTTCACCCGTTCTAGTTGGCGATCACGTCCGGGTCACCAAATGTGGTGAAAGAAACAGGCAGGAGACGGACGTTCCAAAACAACGTTCTATTTCAGTGGTGTCTCGGCAGGAACTGCTCTTCGTGAGCGCGTGAGCGCGTGAGCGTATAGCTAGCGCGCGCGTCTCTTTTTCTCTTTTTTGCTGTGTCGAGACTGGACTCGCTTGTCGGTGCGTCCAGTCCCTACAATGTAAAAAAACGAGTTAGAGGAGAGTTCTAGCGTGCTTTTGCCTGTGAATTCGCATATCACAAGTATTTGAACTGAATGTATCAATAGACGCGATAAAAACCGAGAACCAAACTGCTGGGTGTGATGTCATACACAGAAGTTTCAACTGCCTTGCTTGCGCCGGTTGTGAAGGAACGAGTGCAGTTCGTTTTGACTGCTTGGGTAAGGCTTGCGGAAGGCACGGAAATCTTGAGATCTCCGTATAATACGTCATGTTTCCCTCCTCGCACCGAACGTTCCAGCAAGAAAGGGCTTCAACGCTGGTTTGAACGCGATACTGTGGTTTCTTAGCGCAACCATCTAAAATATAATAGCGATATTCGTGGTCCTGCATGCCAAATGAAGACTGACGAGTTAAGTGTAATTTCTCGAAAACAAACCAGTTTGACTCGCCCATTAATATCTGCGGCATTAAAGTAATAGAACAATTACGACAGAAACTATACAAAGTCTGACGCGCAATCAAGAAAATAATGCTGAAGATTAACTAAGGAAGTGTTCCCACATCCTGAAAATTTGAATCCTTTAGGGTAACTCAAAACGCCAGTTCTTGACAAGTATAATTAGATGAACGAAGAATAATATCTGAGTACCGCCTATCTAGTGAAATGAGCAGCGAAAAGAAATATTTGCGTATGGTATCAAAGCAGAGAGTATAGGGGAATCAACGGGAACATATAAAGGATGAATAGAAAGAAGTGGGATTTTATATGTCGCACATCGTGAGGTGAATGTTGATTGTAATGCAATTAATGCAATGGTGCAAGCGAGCTGGACAAAATTAACGATAATCCCGCCATGCAAAGGTGCACCAATCTCCCAGCTGTGTTTGGAGATTTGTGATTTTTCCTTCCTCCTTGTTCCCTTCCTCAAGGTATCATTATCGTTATTCTTGTCCAGGTCGCTCGTACCTTTGCATTGTTTCCGTTATCATCACAACCCTTAAATGCAGGCCGTTCATCCTCGATGGTGTTAGACTGGTGGCGACTGTTAAAACCCGTTTGCCATACAGAAGTCTAACTCCTAGTTATCTCCTTTGGTGGAGCGCTCTACTGGAAATGGAGAGGTACCTGATTCGATACCAGGACAAGGCGTGTTTTTTTCAGTCGTTCGGAACTTTGCGCTTGACCTTTGCCCTCCTTGTTCCCCTTCCCCGAATAATATTATCGTTGTGAATGGTTGATTGTTCCTTAAGCTGCGTCCAAAACACTTCGTGGCTTTGATTGTGTACGTATTATACACATCTAAAGTGGAACACAGAGCATGTGTGTTGTTTTTGGAAATGTCTTCATTGAATTTCTATGCTAGGACCCAGTACTGAGCGTCAAGTGATCCCCAGAAAGATTATAGGTTGAGGGAAAGGTAAAAAGAAAATTGGCGAGGAGTAGTTTACGTGTGACTTTGAAAACCGGTGGTTCCAACAAAGTCGAGAAGCGAAGACAACGACGAAAAGAGAACTTCGGGAATGATAAAATCTAACGTACGAAAGAAAACTAGAATAAAACAAATCCTACAGAAGTCACCAAGATGCAGCAGACCTTGTTTATGTTACGCCAGGTTTCTCATGTACACCGGAGATAGCAGTCACCATCCTAAGACAGGCCACTCCCGCTGTCTAAACATCATTTCAACACATTTCAGCTGACCCTGGAAATGTTACGAGTAGAGCAAAAACAAAATACTCAGAGTTCCGCTTATGCCACAAGTTCCACGAAAGCTGCGAGCGCGCAACTCGAGAGCCGCGGTCAAAACTGTGTCTACAAAACTCGTCAAAATATTTGATTTAAAAGAGCAAAACACGTGGTGCTCTAATCCGTTGTCCAGGACTAAGGTCAGAGTTTAAAATTAGTTGCGGTCACAGCTTCGTGACGAATAGCTCGCAAAATGTTTTACGGAGTTTACTTATTTATCGGCCTATTGTACAACAGACTAAAACTTGATTTCATATACGTATAAAGTGTTCTCGCTCCAGGTCCATCGATACGAAATGTTCAGGCACAACTTATTCGCTTCTCCAAAAGAAGGCGTTCTTGGAACTTTTCTGCCTGCTACGCTGCGGGGTTCTGCACACGTCAACCCTAGTGTAGTGTGCCTAGACCTGAGAGTTGTTTCAACTTCCAAGCACTTAATAATCTGGGTCCCGTGGTTCATGGGCAGCGTTTGCACTAGAAGGCGTGAGGAGGAGGAGGACGTAAAAGCGTTAATGGTCGGCCAGCAACTCGTGTCTCACCCAACCTCTCCACCCACTGTACCCCTCGCTACCAAATGAACCGTTTGCGTTTAGAAAACGTAAGTTTGGTCTGCCTTTAAGGTATGGCGACACTGGTTTGTGCTGTCGATGACAGATATAGCCAGTGCAGTACGACTGCTAGCCCTGGGTGTTTGACGTGCATCACGCAATAGTCACGCGCGACCTCACGCCGGTATATAGTGCTCATCCAAATCGAATTGGGCAGGTGTGAGGATTGAACCCAGGATCCCTGGGTTCTGCACCGCGTGCTTTAGCTCCACATGCTCCGAGCAGCAATGCGTTAACACACTGGGCCATCGAACCCGCATCGTGAGCAACCAATCTGCGCAGAAGGTGTCCGCCATTAAATTGCAAACGCTTTCCATGTTCTTTTCGGTTGCTCTCTCTCTTTACTCTAGTCTCCCTACCCAAGTGTCGTGGCGAACCGGTAGTGTTGAGAACACCGGCCGATGCAGCAAGCTGGGAAAAAAATCCGCAAGCACTTCGCCTGATGAACCCTGGGGCTTCCTGATCCGTGGGCCAGACACAATCTCACGTCGGCCACCCGCAATCCTTTTATACGATCTTCGGGGGCTGCGCCGTCATTACCGGGATTTGCTTCCCCGACAAATTCGTTCTCCGGTCGAACCGGGAACTGGGCAGGCGTTGTGGGTAGACAAAAGGCCCGTAGAAACCCAACACACACACAAAAAATAAAGACAGAATTCTCGCTCGAATACTTATGCACCGGGATTCTGTTACCCAAGTGGTATAGAGACCTTTGCATAAAAAAGAAATCAAGAAAGGACTGAAATGCCTTTGTTCTATAGAAATATTTTTTATCGTGTTTATGTTTTTTTTATTTATTTACAGGTATAGGAATATTTCGGGACTACATCGGTGGAGAAGGAGCCCAAGTTCTGCTTATCACAGACCTCAATACGTTACAGGCACGCAGCCAGGGGGGGGGGGGGGGGGGGGGGGGGGGGGGAGGAAGGCACATGGGGCCTGCCCCCCCCCTCCCCCCAGAAATCTTCCATTTTTTTTGGGAACTCCTCTACCCCCTCCTTCTCATGCAGCATTTTGTCATGAGCAGCCCCCCCCCCCCCCCCCCCCCCCCCCGAAACAAAATCCTGGCTACGTGCCTGGTCGTTATACAGCGCACCAGCGCAGTTAGCCGCGAAACGCAAATATCTGCGTTTTGTCATACCTATCATTTCTTTAATGGGCAAAGGGAGCACCATTCGAAGTTAAAGCAATGCCCCGGTGACTCCTACATAAAGAAATTGCCGCCATCTTTTCCCTTCAAAGTCCTCTAATGCATGGAATGCCAGGAAATCGTTAAGGGAATTGACGTGTCATGTTACGTATATTTCGGCGCTAAATTCAACGGGGAACTGAACTGTTGCCTAGGTCACGTGGCGTCTATTCACGTGGCCTCTGTTCACGTGACGTCTGGTCACGTGATGGCGAATTCGCTTCCGCTACATTTAGTGGGGTAAACTGAATCGGTGTCTAGGTTACAAGACGCAAATTTTCCCGCTAAAGTTAGCGGGTAACCGAATTGGTGTATGGGTCACGTGACGTCAGTTTCCCGCTAAATTTAGCGGAAAAACTGAATTGGTCTGTACACACCTCTCGACCGAGGGTCACGTGACATCAATTTTCCTGCTACATTTAGCTGAGAAACTAAATTCGTCTATAAGTTTATTGATATCAGTTTTCCCGTTAAATTGAGCGAGAAACGCACGGATGGACGGACAAAATTTTGGGATTGGAGGCAGCGTTAAAAAGCACTTCCTGCTTTAAAAGTTCCTGTCACCGGCAGGGTGGGAACGGCAGGGCGTATCTTTGGAACGTTCGCCCTCGAGCAGGCGCTCTACGTCTTCCGCCGTGCGCTGTATGGCTGCGCGCGTTCGCTCGGATGTGCACGGGACGCCGAAGCACAGTCGAAGGCATGAAGCTCCCGCTTGAGGCGGGACAAACTGAAGCTCCCCTCCTGCACGTTCTCACCTTGTCGGTGAGAACGTGCAGGGGGAGCTTCAGGCGATCGCGTGTTTATTAACCTACTTTTTACGGCTTCGTTCCTTTCGAGCCCCCAGGCTCTGTGAACACCTGATTCGCACGAGGAAGCTGGCGTGCGAACCTGCCGCCATAGTTTTCCAAATCACCGATCAGACGAAAGCGCTCGTGCCCTGACCGTGCTAGCTAGAGTCACTAAATGAGCTGCGCTTAGAGTATCGGCACTCCGTTCCCCGGCATTGTTGTGGGCGCCGCCATTTTGGCTCGTATGCAGAGCAGACGCAACTGCCGATCGCCATGATTCAAAAGTGCGACTTCCTTAGATTTAGATTCGTTGTTAAGAAGGTCACGCAATATTGCTTTGCTCTGTTACGAACTGTTTAAACATTTGTGGAGGGCGGAAAGGCGTTTCCTGTGATTTCAGATAAAGCTTCTGATAACTGGCAACCATGATTTTAAGACACAATATGGCCAAGTGTCGCTACTCTGAAGCGTAGCTTATTTAGTGGCACTAGTGCTAGCCGAGGTTCAATTTCGTTGTTATGCTGCGTTAGTGAACACCGGGCTGTAGGGACAACAAAACTCGATATAGCGCCCCCTATAGTTCGATCTCCGGCCCAATAGGGGCCGTCGATTTCAATGCAGTCACTTATAAAAGCCAGAGGATGTTTTCGTTCCGGATTTTAATGCGAAAGATTCTATTTCAAGTACTAACCTGGATTGCAAAATGTCAGGGCACTTACGCAACCAACTAGGTTAAACACTGCGATAGCAGAGGTGTGGTGTCAGAGCCGCTAATGTGTCATTTCGGAGCAAAAAATGGATTGAATGAACGGTAAAGGTGCGAGCGCACGCCGTAGAGTCCGCATAGGCGTTTTCGTATTAAACCGAGTAATACACCGGACTAGAATTCCAGAGTGTTTCAGAAACAATGAGGCTATATTGAACAAAAAGCATTTCGTGAACCCGTTAAATAATTTTATTGGACACAAACTAGGGCTGTCTCGTAGTAATTGAAGAACACTTCGAAAATCGCGCGCCCAAGTTTGAAATGCAGGGAACGACGAAACTTCACGTGTACGCGGGAACTGTTCCCTGTCTTTGGTGCGACTGCCTGAACGTCTTATAGAATGTAATTGGACACAAACTAACACCGCGTTGTGGTCCCTGAAGAACACTTCTAAAATCGCGCACTCAAGTTTCAAGCGTCTTCGCGCCCGTAGCTTGGGAGGCTTAACACCCACCGAGCTTTTTTAGTTTTATCGCCCGAGAACCTTTCTGGAATAACCAGCGAAAAACAGTTTGTTTGTGGTCTTTTAGAAAAAAACTTCAGGCTCAATGTTGAGTGTCTTGATTTTGTGGAATGGACTGGGAATATTGGAAAGTTGAGAAAAGAGATTTGTGGGGTTCTTAGGGAAGAGGAATTTGAAAGGACGGCGAAAGGGATATTGAGCTCAAGTTTGTTTGTATTGTTTCCCTTATCAGCAACGTCACTTTTATGTGTCTGCGCGCCTTCACGATATCCCGTGACGACGTATTGCCACGTGACGTCGCAGTTTCGCTTGACGTCATGACATCACGTGACTAACGGTGTCACCTAACGTCATTAAGTCGCATGGCGTAACTGTGCAACGTGGCAAGACATGTGATGTCATGGTGTAAGCTGACGCCAGCTACGTAATAGGTGACCTGTTGCACGCCTTTACGTCAGCGTCGCGTCGAGCGGCGTGACGTCAGCAGCGTGACGTCAATGTGGAATCTTTTGGCGGAGTGCCGCAAATTGCTTGTTTCGATATGGCGTGCGGTCGACGGCGCGAAGCCCGCCAAGTCTCCCACTAACTCCTCTCGCAGTAAAGTCAAGCTCTTGCGAGTTATCCGGTGAATCAAAAATGTGCTATATATCGTGGATCGAATAGAGTATATTTATATTACGTGACATCATATTGCCGCGCGCAGGGCTGAGAAAGCAACGCTCGGTCTCGGACCTCCAGAAAGTTCCCGTTTATTCATGTAGCGCACGCACGTAGCTTCTATTATTTATATCCATGTATCTTCTGCTTTTGTTTTCTAGAAAGTGCGTGTTCATTCTCGCCCCGATCACGCGACGCTCGAGCCGCTTTCGCCGAATCTTCGAGATAGCGACGTACTCTAGATAAGAGGCCGCCCGCGACCTTGTCGAGTCAGTCTCGCCTCAGCGTTTGATCGTGCTGCTTCGCCGCCTTCGACGCCCGCGACGCTCTGTTGTTATCTTGCTTTTGTACCCTTTTATTTTTGGCACAAGTTCGCCACATTAAACGTTTATTTATTCCTGTTTATTTCTTGTTTATTAGTCACCACCCGTGACAATACATGGATATAAATAATAGAAGTTACGTGCGTGCGCTACATGAATAAACGGGAACTTTCTGGAGGTCCGAGACCGAGCGTTGCTTTCTCAGCCCTGCGCGCGGCATTACTCCCCCCTTTAAAAGTGCATCGCCCCGATGCAGTGTAAAACAAAACAAAATAAAAAAAGAACGATAAACTCAAGAGTCTTTTGGAGCATGCACATAAGGTCCACAGTCCTATCGAGCGTAGTACGGCTTCAGGCGCACGACGTGGACGACCTCAGGTCGTGGTGGGCGGCGTGACGATGTTCGTGTTCCGTCGGGCATCACCTCGTAGTTCAGCTCGCCGAGGCGACGAAGTACCTTGTATGGTCCAAAGTACCGTTTCAGCAGTTTCTCACTGAGGCCGCGGCGACGGATGGGCGTCCAAACCCACACCCTGTCTCCGGGCTGGAAGTGAACGTCCCTGCGACGAAGGTTGTAGCGGCCCGCGTCGGCGCGTTGCTGGTCTTGAATCCTGAGTCGGGCGAGCTGGCGGACTTCTTCGGCCCGTTGAGCAACCACCTGGGCGTCGTCGCTCTCACTGTCAGCTGGCTCATGGGGCAGCATCGCGTCCAGCATGGTCGTTACTTTGCGCCCATGCACCAGTTGAAAGGGTGTCACTCCGGTGGTCTCTTGTACGGCCGTGTTGTAGGCAAATGTGACGTACGGCAACACCTCGTCCATGTCTTGTGCTCCACGTCGACGTACATGGAGATCATGTCGGCGATGGTTTTGTTGAGTCTCTCCGTCAGCCCGTTGGTTTGCGGGTGGTACGCCGTGGTGCGACGATGGCTGGTGTGGCTGAGACGAAGGACTTCTTGCGTCAGCTGGGCCATGAATGATGATCCACGGTCTGAGATCAGGACTTCGGGAGCGCCGTGCCGGAGGACAATGGACTCGATGAAAAACTTGGCGACTTCAACAGCCGTTCCTGATGGAAGGGCTTTTGTCTCGGCGTACCGCGTGAGATAATCGGTTGCGACGATTATCCATCGGTTTCCTTGCGTCGACAGTGGGAAAGGTCCGAGTAAATCCATACCGATTTGCTGGAATGGGGCAGATGGCGGCGCAATAGGCTGAAGAAGTCCTGCCGGTCTCGTCGGTGGCTTCTTCCTTCGTTGACACTCGTGGCAAGATCGGGTGTAGTGGTGTACTGTCTTCGCAAGCTTGGGCCAGTAGTACTTTTCGCGTATCCTCGCAAGAGTCCTGCTGTAACCAAGGTGTCCCGCCGTCGGGTCATCGTGGCAGGCTTGAAAAATTTCTTCTCGAAGACTGGAAGGGATCACCAACAGCCACGCCGTGTTGCTGACGCTGAAGTTCTCCTTGTACAGTACGCCTTGTCGGATGGAGAAGGTTGGCAGTGTTCGAACAAAACCGCGGGGAACGGCGCTTCCTTGCCCCTCTAGGTGTTCGATGAGTGCTCGCAGCTCAGGGTCGTCTCGTTGGAGTGCTGCCATGTCGCTTACATCCAGAGCGCCGAGGAAACACTCATCGTCGTCCTCTTTGGTGCAGGCAGGACCGGCCTCGACTGGGGCCCTTGACAGGCAGTCGGCGTCATTGTGCTTCCGGCCGGACTTGTACACCACGGCCATGTCGAACTCCTGCAGTCGTAGGCTCCACCGAGCGAGGCGTCCGGAGGGGTCCTTCAGATTCGCCAGCCAGCAGAGCGAGTGGTGGTCTGTGACTACGCGAAAAGAACTTCCATACAAATATGGGCGAAACTTTGTTATTGCCCATACGACAGCGAGGCACTCCTTTTCGGTCGTTGAATAGTTCCTCTCCGCTTTAGACAGCGTCCGACTTGCGTATGCGATAACTCGCTCGGCTCCGTCCTGCACTTGGACTAGTACCGCACCCAGTCCGGTGTTACTGGCGTCGGTGTGGATCTCGGTTTCAGCAAACTGGTCGAAATGGCCAAGAATCGGGGGCGTCTGGAGTCTTCGTTTCAGCTCGTCGAATGACCTCTGGTGTTCTTCTGTCCACTCGAACTTTACGGCGTCCTTCGTGAGGTGTGTCAGCGGTGCGGATAGCTTGGCGAAGTCTCGAACAAAGCGCCTGTAGTAGGCACAGAGTCCGAGAAATCTTCTCACGGCCTTCTTGTCAGACGGCGGCGTAAATGCAGCTACGGCGCGGGTCTTCTCGGGGTCAGGTAGAACACCCTTGTTGTTCACGACGTGGCCAAGGAACTTTAGTTCCCCATAGGCGAACCGACACTTTGTTGGCTTGAGTGACAGGCCGGCGGTCTTGATGGCTTGAAGCACGGCTCGAAGTCGTCTGAGGTGTTCGTCGAAATCTCGTGAGAATACCACGACATCGTCCAGGTAGACGAGGCAGCTCTGCCATTTCAGACCTGCCAGCACGGTGTCCATGACGCGCTGGAAGGTGGCTGGTGCTGTACAAAGTCCGAACGGCATCACTTTGAATTCGTATAGTCCGTCGGGAGTGACGAAGGCAGTTTTCTCCCGGTCACGTTCGTCGACTTCAATCTGCCAATAACCACTCTTCAGGTCCATCGACGAAAAATATCGGGAGTGGCGCAGTCGGTCTAACGTATCATCGATGCGGGGGAGCGGATAGACGTCCTTCTTTGTCACGGCGTTCAGTCGACGATAGTCCACGCAGAACCGCAGGGTTCCGTCCTTCTTCTTTACAAGGACGACTGGGGACGCCCATGGGCTCCTTGAGGGTTGAATGATGTCGTCGTCGAGCATCTCCTGGACTTGATCTTGAATCACTTTCCTTTCCTTTAAGGAGACCCGATACGGCGACTGGTGGACAGGAAGTGCGTCGTCGTCGGTAACAATGCGATGTTTCGCCATTGGTGTTTGGCGAATCTTTGATGTCGTGGCAAAACAGTCACTGTATTCGGCAAGGAGATCAATCAGTTGCCGGCGCTTCGTAGCTGGGAGCTCGGGGTCAATGTCGAGCGGCGGCGGCGCCGTGCTTTTCTGCTGTGGCGACGAGGTTTCCTCGGAGATTGCGGTGACCACCGCTGGCGCTTGAAGCTCCTCGACGTGGCCCACGGTGGTACCCTTCGTTAGGTGCTGCGGCTCCTCTCGAAAGTTCGTCACAACAACAGTTCTGCTTTTGTTTTCTAGAAAGTGCGTGTTCATTCTCGCCCCGATCACGCGACGCTCGAGCCGCTTTCGCCGAATCTTCGAGATAGCGACGTACTCTAGATAAGAGGCCGCCCGCGACCTTGTCGAGTCAGTCTCGCCTCAACGTTTGATCGTGCTGCTTCGCCGCCTTCGACGCCCGCGACGCTCTGTTGTTATCTTGCTTTTGTACCCTTTTATTTTTGGCACAAGTTCGCCACATTAAACGTTTATTTATTCCTGTTTATTTCTTGTTTATTAGTCACCACCCGTGACAATATTGTAACGGTTGTTTCAATCAGCTACGAATAAACCTCGAAAATAAATTGTGTTGGCGTGTACGCTTCGTTATAATAACGATGAAAGGTTATTAGGTACTAAACTGAAATGGAAAATTTGAAAGAGTTTATCTGCATTTTACTCGCAGCCTACCTAAACCTCTCGGTTTATTTAAGCGAAACATTCGTAAACGCCTATAGGACGTTGTTTCGTATTGGTTGGAAAGAAACATATATTTTAATTTCTGTCTGTCTACATTTTCTCTAAGCTTTAAATATGCAACAAACAAAAATATATTAGGACACAAAAGTATTGTTTGATTTCGCTCGTCAAATTTTTGTGTTTTTGAACGATGAGGAGGTAAAATAAAACCGTCGGCCACATAGTCTAATATTTATATTTCTTCGGTAGCTAACCTGCAGCGCAGGAACATTACATCAGTGTCGTACGTACAGATTTACATGCTCATATAAAAGAAAACCGTAACTACCTCCATTTGCTGAAAAAGATTTATTACGGAAGAAGTGTTTCTTTTATCGCCTTTTTACCTCGAAACACCGACCCGCCCCATCGACCGAGATATCAGACATTTTTTTTTCTTAATAAAGATTAATCTCGATGCACTTTTTCTTATAGTTAGATTTATTAAAGAGCAAAGTTTTAACACTCCATTTATATTCGCTCTTACGAGGCTATAAAGGAACTCCCTGTGCGGTCAAGCTGATCTAATGGTCTTAAAACCACTGGCTTGCACCCGACGTGAAATTAAACGGGGGGCATGTTTCATGCGTGACAGCACGCAACGACACAACGCAAGAGCGAGGGGTCAGATGTGACCACCCTCGCGAATCAGCGGACCGACAAGCCGGCAGGTGCGGGGGATCCGCTTCGGGAGCCCGAAGTCTCGGGAATGCTTGCCACAACATCGCGCAGTGAGAGTCACGGGCGGAACCAGGGCGTCGTAATCGAGTGGACAGAGCGTGGGAACGGGCTCCTCGTCAAACTTTCACTCTCCGCGTGCCGTGTTTATGTTGGTTTTCGGTTTTGGAATCTGTACATAACTGTTTAGACCGGCCAGTTGCTTTCTGTCACGCAAGACTGAAACGCTCCCTTGTCTGCGGACCGGAAGCTTAGTTCCTTCTTATCTTGATAATTTGTTGTCATACTTTTTCTAATTGTTTGACGTCCCAGCGGCTAACTCTAAAGCCGGGGTCACACTGCTTATTGGCGACATGCGCGATCAAAAGCGTCGCTGTGGTCGGCCTTCTACGATTGTAGGAATGCTGATTATGACGTCGGCAAAGCTTTTCTCACCGACAGAAATGAGAGGAATGTAAGAACTTCAATTTTGACGGTGTTAGCAGTGTTCGTTTCAGAGCACAAGGATTTCAAGCTTCCACCATGCCAATTACAAACACCGTCGGATTTTTTGTTCGCAAGGTAATGACTTCACGAGAGGAAACCATAGGAGGGCGCCACCAAAGCATCTCGCCGCTAATAAGGACTATTTACTGGCGGCCATAACTGCATGCAGAACTGCTGAGCGCGTGCTGACGACTTTCCCCCGCGGTTCTTTGGCAACGTGCATTGCACACCCTCAAGATTGTCGATCTTAGCAGCCTCTTAATATAAGCACGTTCTGAGCATGCGCTTTAAACGACGTCCTCAAATACGGCGTCCAGTGAATACCTTCGATACATCATTCAATCGACAATCTGCGCAGTGATTCGAACGCGACTCACCGCGAGATCCGTGCTTCGAGTGCCGCACGACAATGAATTCAAGGAGAAAACTTGAGAAGACCACATTCGAACCAGGAAGGTTCCGGTAATTCGTGTTTGCAGATTGTCTTAGTCTTACGTATGAGCCGTGTCATCCCGAGCTTAGAGGGGCCATCAAGTGATTTTTCTACTTTCGCTAAATACTGCCGAGAATCCCTTCCTAACGGTAATAACCGAATAAACTTGTCTTAGTTTTTTTTTTTCTTTTTATGCAATAGTAGTCGCTAAAAGAATTCGGGAAATATAAGCATCGTTCATACCCTCAATTCGAAACCAGAACAAGCCGTCACGTGGCCTGGTGCCTATTCTGTGCCGCCAACGTTAATCATAGCCACGCGCTTGGACGGTAAAGTAGAAAACGCGTGCTGAGCTCCAAGCATTATTAGAGCTTGGCTGTTCTCATCACCACAGTGGTTGGACACGAGCCACTACCCGAGTGTCCGCCGAGGCACTCATTGTTGCGTGCCGAAGTCGAGCGCTCAAGCAGTTCCCGTGACCAGTCCACGAGCCGCACCCGACTATCGACAGGCAGGTGGTTCGATCCCATAATTACGTCATCAAGCTTTGCGAAGGCAAAACTAAAAGAAATAGTCGCCTTTTATCCTCCCAATGTCACCGCGACAAAGAAGCTTGTGTATCAGTAATGGTCTGTGTGAGTATGCCTGGGCCGGACTAGGACCAGTACGCCTCTGCAGAATCATGAACATTCCAACCCGATATCGTTTCATGACTCCTTTAAGCTGCTTTGATGTCATGCGAGGTGTGCAAACACGTATTCAGCAGAGAACTGCATACGTCGTTTCGTCAGGGATTAGAAGCGAATTTCCTAAGCGATTATGCAGCTTGTAATTTTGTAACATACAGTGCTCCTAAAACGCAATGCCGCCACTTTATTACCGATATATCGATGGTACTCAAAGCTAAACTGATCACAGTCGGAATGTCTCCCTCACGCTGGGTTCCGCTAGGGGAGTCAAAACCTCTACCCTAATTTCGACATGTGGGCGAAGTTTCTTGCTTTCACCACCATACAATGTTAAAGGTGTTACCAAAGAAAAATAAAGTGGCGAAATCTTTAACTCGTTTCTTGCAAATAAAAGGAACCCGTTACAGTTTAGACACAAAGTACAGCACGTTACTCTTACGTTACGTTTTATTATTTAACTTTTTACTGTTTTGACGTTACAAGTATGCATAAGCGCCACATTTGAAGAAAAGTATTTTAAATGCATAAACTTTTGATAATTACTTTATCTTTTTTTTTTACGGTTCCTCCTGAATACTCACGAAGAAGAACGCAAAAGAGCGCGCGATACCGCGGGAATTCGTATGACCTGGCACCTGGAAATAGAAGGGTAATTTTTTTTTCAAGTCTTAGGAAGATGTAGCGAGTAACGTAACCACGTTACCCGTTAGTCGAAATAAGTAACCTAATATCGTTATTCATTTCTGTTTCGAAACACTTAACGAGTACGTCTCTACGTTAAAGAAAAAATAAAACGCGTTACAAGTAACGCCGTTGATTGTAACGCGTAATGGCTAACACCGCGGTCATGTAATGCATCGCAAGATCCATTTGAGGTAAAACAAACTGAACTAAAATATATAAAAGAAAAATTAATGATAATGAAATGAAAATGGAGTGAAACGAATCCTGTTTATACGTAGAAAAACATCAGCACCGTTACATCGAGCATGGTGAAATGTTCTGCTAAGTGCCGCAGCACAAGCTGTTTTCTTTCAGGCCAACATATGCAGAGCGCAAGTTTGTCTGCTACTTGCACGGGGGTTGCAATGACGTCAGAACGGCGAGCTCTTATTGGCTGATGGAAAACCAAATAGTGGGTATACCTTCAGGCATCGAGCATTGAGATCTACCCCCTATCCTCCTTTCAATCAGAGCCAATCAAAGATCGGCGTCGTTCTGACGTCACCACAACTCTTGCGCCAGAAGCAGACGACTTGTTCTCGGCATTTTTAGCGTCGTCATTTGACCAACGTTTTCCGCAGATCGCAGCGATCGGCCTTCCCGAGTGCTTTGCTGGAAATTAGGGGCTCTTGATTTCTCAAGCCGTGGTCAAATTACAAAAGACACAAAGACAAAAGACAGTCTAGAAACAAGAGACACCGCAATATCCGTGGTTCAAATGCCGCGTGCCAAGTTTGCGACTTGAACTCATTGCCATGCGGCATTCGAAGCACGGATCTCGCGGTGACTCGCGTTGGAATCTGCTAGCAGACTGTCGTTTGTATGTATACTCCGTTTCACCTTATGTTGTACCGCAGCGAAGGCTAGAAGCGCGAGCTCATAGCGTTGGGAGCTGCCCTTAATGCGCGAGAGCTTGTGCCGACGAGATGTGCCCTGAGCAAGGAGCTCGCGCTTGTAGCCTTTCCAGCGGTACATCATATAGTGAAACGGAGTATAGCATAATCCCTTCCTTTTTTTCGTTTTTTTCTTGCAAACGACACGAGGCAGTGCTTCAGTCTTTGACGTCCCAGTGAACTTCCGGTTCATAAAAAGAATGAAGAAAACCCTCCTTAACAACGCTGCTTGAAACAGCCATGAAACATTTAATCGCTAATTCTCCAGGTGAACGACGAAAGAACCAAGAAGCACGAAGTCTGTTCAAATTCTTCTAATATTGTTGCAAACAAGCTTGTCTCTTCTAAGACGTTAAAACGTACAGCCGAAGGCCCTCGCTATACTCCGTTACCCCCTTAGTTGAGACTCCAGCCAATGCCACGAGCACGAGAGCTCGAAGCTGCCACTTTGAGCCGTTCTTCCGCAAAACCAGCACCCGCGCTAGAAATGCACGTTTCAAAGCTAGCAGCGCGGGCTAGCTCGCGCTTGTAGCTTTAATTGCAGTCTCAACTTACTGGGGAACAAAGTAGAAATCCCCAACTTCGTTTTCCGTGTAGCATTAATGACATAACCAAGCTCGACAGGCCTGCAAAGATGGAGCGACCGGAAGTTGCTAGGGACGCAAGCCGTGGCTCATGTTTGAAAACAGTAAAAGACTCCAGTGTGAACCCTGCGTTAGGGTATGCGATATCCACGGTCTGTTTACCCGTAAACTACGTGCTGCGCACGGGTATAGGCGGGAGTGCAATCGTGCGGCGAAAGATAGACCAAATATGAATGGACGTTTGACTGGTCCCACGAGATCGTAGCTTCCTACTGCACTGTCCCCTTGGGAACGAACGGAATAGCCATATTACGCGCTCCAAAAATGCGCAGGCACCGGCATAAGCACACACAACATGATGAAAACTACAGATCGCTGAAAAAGTAAGAACGACCAAACAACGACACACAATCTTACAACTTACACGTCAGTTGGGCAGCAATTTTTAAACAAATTGTTTCCTATCGTTTTTTTTTTCCTTCGCCAGAACCGTCCACTACAAAAGCGTCACGTGAAGCAGGCTTATATAAACTCGAATTTATTTATTTTTTATTCCAAGAATGAACCCCGGTTTGATTCATCTGTTCCATAGACTCCTTCACACAACGACGAGCGAACAAAGGTCCAGCGACGCGACGTCGCGACACCCGTCACCTTGCATAGCCAACAGGGAGGACAGCGTTGTAAACTGAGTGCACCCGCATAACAACGCGACACCTCTAAAGATAGCGCATCATTCATTATGGCCGATGTGTATAGGTCCTTAGGCAAAAGGGCGCCTAGTGGGAAAATCCCCTTAGGGGACTCGGCGCAGCCGAACGCTCCGCAAAGCCAAAAAGAAAACAAAAAAGAAACACGCGTCCATCACGGCCTCTTTTGCAGTTCGCGTATTTGTGGTGCTACCACGATTTTTCATCGTCGCGACGTTGTAGACTTTAGAGAAACTCTCCCCAACTTGAAAAAAGTGAGTGGAAAACGAATGAAAAATGCGAAATATTCTGTCACTTTTCAAAACTTTTTTTTTTTTTTAGGAAGGCGCGCATGTCACCGGTACGCCTAATCTGCGAAACGAGCGGATGTGTTGGACATTGTGGACGTGCAATGAAGGACCTTTCCTTCTGCATCGCCCGTCTCGTTTCTGACTGCTTTATTTTTTTCTTTAATTTTATGTCGCTCTTTCTAAGGCCGTAGGATATATATGGCATCCGAAGCATGGTCTCTTATACATTTCAGTGTAATATTTCGAGCAAATTGTAAAATGCGCGCGTCAAATCGACTTCTAATTGTTCGTTTTCATACAGCCCAAATTGAATATCACGTTTAAACATTAAAAATTATGTCTGTTGTCCTATGGAAGACGTTTTGTAACCTTTTAATTTGGCTTACCGTATTGAAGAAGAAGTCATATATGATTTTTCCAAAGTACATTGTAAAACTTCTATAAAAATATATAGGGCATATATAAGTTATCACACGACCTTGTGTTAATTACGTGTTTATTGGAGGTTCATTCAATTGTTTTCGCTTGTGTAATTTGACTTGAGCACAGCGTGGTCAATAAAATGTAACCATCAAGTGATATATTTTAGCTGGTTAGTACACATTAAAAGCTTCGAGAAATTTTAAAAACTTTCAGCATCTCAACGTTTTTATTTGTACATTCTGGGTTTACTCGGAACTTCTGTTTTTGTCTTCAAGTTAAGAAATACTGTTATCAAAATACAAACAAAATATTTCTAAACCTTGCGTATGAGAAAACCACAACAGGGCATATACAAGCTCTTGATAATAAGTCAAAACGTACCGTCCACCTAGCAATGCATCATTTTGGTTCGATCTAATGAGTACTAGTTATTTGCAGGCATTTTCTGATCACAGAAAGGCAACAAAATTGCAATTATTATATTTCATTGTCAATAAAATAATTCTTCTAATTCCTTTCCAATCATAAAGAGTTCTAATAAACACCATACAAGACAACGTCATGGGTTTCCCTTGACCAACATATTTTTCTTCTCCAATATCCTTAAAAGTTCATTATACGCATTGCATCGGATTTCTGCAAATTTCAATTTGAACCTTATCTCGGAGGTAACAGCAATCGCCGAACACCTTAATGCAGAGTTCTGAATATGTTTATATTGGTGTCATAAAATATTTGATATTGTCAACAAAGTGCTGTGTATATTTATTTTGTAATCGCTTGTAAAAGTGTACGATGCCGTGTATTGCCTTCATATTGATGCTGATCATTGACAAAAAAATATGCTGAGCTTTGCTCCTGGGTATTCCCATCAATTATTGTTTTGCCCCTCCTACCTCGGTCACCTCGTCTGAATTTCATAAAAACAAGCACACGAAAAACATAATTTATAAAACAAACAAATTGTCAGAGGTCAGGCGTTGAACATCCCAGGTTTATCATCATGTTTATAATTTCTTAGTGTAATCGCAGATTATTACTATCTTGATCAAACCAAACACCCCAAATAAAGGTTTTAAAAAGTCAAACCATTGCGCGAACTGCCAAATTTCAGACTACTGGAGTACAAATTATTGACACTTCACTATGGAATTATAATTTCTTTAAAACATGTCTAACGCACATGATGTTTAAATATTTAATGTCTGGTGGAAGGTGATATTCGGATAAAATAATTGTCACTGCTGTCATCCTCGCTGAACAAATGTAGCCTCCATCCCTTCGGGTTTTATTTGAAGAGTAAATATTCCAAATCAACAGTTTGTTTTTGGGATTCTAATATGATACAATAGAGTTTAGTGAAAATGTTTGCCTCAGATAAAAAACATTACATTTTTTAATGTTTTACCTCATTATGTTTTCTGATGTGTCGTTTTAGTTGTGTTTATTTGAGTTTCTTTATTTCTGATATACCTAAGTGTCAGTTGATTTATAAACTACTAAAAGCGACGCAAAGTAAATTTTGGAAAAAAAAAACGAAATTCTTAAGATACCAAGAGCTACCTCACATTTGATATGCCGGACTGTGGAAACGTTTACTAGTACCCGCTTGCTAATTTATTTAGCGCCGATACTACGTGGAAAAACCAGAAAGAGGATAATAGCAACGATTAGCCTGCTACAAGCAAATTAGTACGTACAACATTGTCTTGCGTTCCTTGCTACCTTGCTATCGACGATACAACATCAGACGAAAGGCACTACAAAAAAAACCCCGCGCAGAAAAGGCTATTCCCCTTACCAGTGCGTTCCCGAACAGAATTACAATCTCGAATTCTCTGAACTCCCGAAAACCCGTGGTTCTAACCCTTTTCCCTCTCTCCTTCAAGCCCTTTCCTTTCTTCCCCAAAGAAAAGCCAACCTCGTGGTTCTCAAAAACCACAGTGCCAAGAGGGTTCGATCTCGTCCAAAGCACACCGTTGTTTGTCGGAGCCCAAGCCCCGCCCCCCTTCTGCCTCCTCTCCCCCCATCTCCAAGCGGGGTGACCAATCAGAGCAAGAGGTCGAGGTCTCGGGCGAAAGGGAAGAAGGGGCGAACGAACCCCGGGTTCTTCGACCCGGGTCACGTTTAGAAAACTGCACGCGCCGGGTTCCCGTTGTATCTCGCTCCCTCCCCCGAATAATTTATAAACGGGATCTTGCTCCCTTACGTGGACCCGGGTTCCACGCGGCGAATCCAGGGTTCGTCCGTCCCCCCTTCCCCTTCTTCCCTAAAGCGTGTCTCCCGGTTTTATGGCCTCCAAGGTACCGCCGCGCCCCGCACAGGGTGCTGCTCTTGGCTCCCTGCTGCGAACTCCCGAATCCAGGGGCATCTAACGCCGTGTGTGTAACGACTAAATAAGATACTATGCTCGGTTCACGCCTATGCTGACAATACAGTGGAAGCTACGTGCTTTTTGGACCAATGATGCGTCTATCTTTCGTCACGTGACCACACTCCAGTCCATACTCAGGCGCAGGGTGATCGAGGGTCGTGTGACGAAAGGGATGCGGTTGATTGGTCCGTGAGTGCGTAGCTTCCACTGTACTGTCAGCTTAGGGGTGGCTGGTGTACAGCGGCGCCGCGGGGGAGGGTGGAGGTAAGTGCATTTGGAGAATGAGCGTGCAGAAGAGCCCGGGCTACGAGGGTCTGGGGTTATACGTGCGGATGGGGGCGGGTGGCGTTTTGTCCGCCAGTGGACGGTTGGCTGCTCGGTTCGGCCGAAAGGTGGAGGGGTTGGGGGTCATAAAGAAAACGGCGGTGAGTGAGGAAGAGAGAGAACAGTGCACAATTGGTGCAATTTTGAAGCCCTGGGTTTTTCGTTCGTTTCTGTTTAGGCTGCGGGTTGGTTGTATCACGCTTCGCTTTGACTTATGACGTTTTTATTTCTTCTTGCGCTCATACCGCAATTTCTTTGTTGTGCTTGCGTAGTATTACCATCTAAAGCCTTTTGTTTTTACTCGTTTTAATGCGCTGAAGTTTGGTATTCGTTCAGTCGCTCAGAATTTGTGGTTGCTGCTTCATTTCCTTTTTTTATCAGCGCCTTTGATTCTATTGGCACAAAATTATGGGGGCGTTTCTTAAATGTTGGAGTGCTCAAGCGTTAGTACTCCCGCGCGTTCATTCTTTAAGAAATAGTTCTATAATTGTCGTGGATTTCCTCATTGTGAAACTATCGAACGTGAAAAAGTAGATTTCTTAACTGTGTTTTGGAGTATACTGTTCTGTGGGAATGAATATTGTTGACGCTCGAGTTTATATTAACATTTATCTTCACAAAAATTTTCTGTTGTTGGCGCTTATTTTTAATGCTAATAAAATCCTTCTTTTGATAGAATGAACGAATTGCGAGTTTTTTTTATTTGTGAAGCCCTTAATATTTCAACGATAACACCTATTTTCCAATATTATTGCATTTAGATCGCAGAAAATTAATTCTCCCGCTCGCAAGTTTCAGTAGCCGGAAATAATATCCTGGCGGTGGTCGCGATAAACATACTTAATAAGTGCGTCGGAAGTGAACGAACTGAGATTCATGTGAATCCTAGGACGTGATTCACCTTTCAAAATCAGCTTAGGGGTTGCAATCTGCAATATTTTCCACCCTCAAAGGGCATTAAGTGTATTTGTAGATCGCCTTTTTATGGTGTGAATTCAACCCATGCTTCCTTAGCATCCTTGAAAAACCAAATTTTGATACCCTGCGTTAATTTTATGCTTTAAAAAAAAGCAAAAAACTGCGACATGCCTTTTTTTTCTTTTCTTAGAGTGATCTAAAAGAAGAGTGTTTCAAAATTCTTACTCTTGTTTTTATCTTTAAAAAAAGTCCACGAATGATTGTAATTTTGGGCTTTCTAGGGAGCTTAAGGCTAAGGCACGTGGTGCAATGTTTCGTCACGTTTCAATAACAAAAAGGTATCACGCATAATTGTGATTAGGGGTTTTCTAGGGTTGTTAAAAGAATGCTGAACCAAACAGTTCAGTGTTTATATCAAGTGGTGCGTGTGCTCGCGCAAACCGGCGGCTGCTGATTTATGGAATGATAGTGCGCTTCTTATTAGAGACCCTTAAATGTTTGGTTCGGCATCGCTTTAAGCGTGTTATTGTGCTTTTCCCAGCCATACCACCCTAAGGATGCTAACGATCCCAGGGCTAGCACCCTTGAAGTGCTGGCGAATGACCTAGAAGTAACCTGCTGCCGATCTTATGCTAATTTATTTAAAGTATAGTGTAGGTAATCGCAGGCCCGAGCAAGGCAATTAAAATCACCCATTTGCAGGTGATGGTTTCCGCGATTACGTAGGTTTCAAGAAGCATGATTCGTTTTCGTCAATATTTGACGCGAATACTTAATACATAGAAGTTCAAGGAATTTACCCCAAAGTAAAAAGCAAGGATATAAGCAATAATTATTGGACATATTCACTAAAACAATTTTCATTAAAGCTGTTCGAAAACGGTGTGAAAGCAGCGAACACTCTCATTGAAACATGAAGGGTATTCGCCTCATTTTATTCTAGAACCCCTTTCCACACCCTTTTTACAATCTTACAAAAATAAAGAGTGTTTCATGTACCAGCACACTATTTTGCGGTTGAAAGGGTGATTTACTCAAAATAATCAGGGGTGTCGCGAAGGCTTGCCGAACTTTCGCGAACATTTGTCGAATCTGAGGTTTGACTATTTCGGCAAACCTTTGCACTTCTAGAAAATTTCGTCGAAGTGTTGCCAGACTTCGACATAATAATTTCAAATTATTTGGAAACATGTAATTTATGAAGTAGTTTATATTATAATTTATAAAATATGACCAAACTTTAGACAGTGTACAAGTAGATATACGTACTTCTAATGCTTTAATTAGTCAGTTAATGCCAACGAATGCTGCACTTTTCCACCACCAAGCGGCGTCAACTCGTTTTTCTACATTTTCGAGCGTGCGTAAAAAAGTCAAATTTTTCACGAGCGTCTGTCGACCTTTGTGTTAGAAGTTCGGAAATGTTGAACCTATTCAAACTTGAACGTCGCCAGCTTCGCGACATTCCTCATAATAGTTGCGCTAAAAGGGTGTCAACAGAAGTGTAAGTCTCAGGAACACTCTTTTTACACAGCTAAGGGTGAAAAATTTTTAACGCGCGTTCTAGGGTGCTTCAAACTGTCTCTGACTTGTACCAAAGTGTACCCGAAATGGCGACAACGTACCCCACAAGAGCCGTCAGGCAACGCTGAAGGTTGTCACGGCCCATGTGGTAATTTCCTAGAATCCCCGGCGTAGAAAACAAGCGGTCGCCTCTGTCGTCGCGGCGGCTCAAGACTATGAACTCAGCGCCAGCGTTACCAACTTAGCGATTTTGCTATGAGAGTTAAACTGGCCGAGTTGGTAATAGTTTAGCATGATAGGAATAACATATACAAAGAACGAGGACATTCAAAGGAACACTTGCTGCAGGACAACAGCCGCACTCGCAACAAATGTTCTGATAAGAATGAAAAAAAAAATAGAACACGTAACAAGTCATTATCAAGGTAGACGGTGGGCACACAACAAAACGACCTACACGCGGCTCTTATCATCAAGGAGGGATTATTAGGCACTACTTGTGCCACTCATGGTCGGGCGGAAAAAAAAATTCTTTCTCAGAGAGAGGCACAGACGACTCGCTGATGCATCTTGTGCGTAGGCTCGAAATAAAGAATGCCTCGGTGACTTCGAGGGTGGCCTCCTCTTTGTGCCTGTTATTCCTTTCGGTTTTCAGTGATGTGAAGTACAAAAAAAAAAAAAAATTGCCGTGTTGCGTGTTATAATAGTTTTTGCATTTTCAATATGTGATTCCGTTCATTCTGGAGGTATAGGTTGTTTTATAGTTTCCATCTATCAAACATAAATAGCTTAAAGCCAAAGATACGTCAGTGTCTTAAATTCGTTATCTTTCCTTACTCTCTCAGCAAAAGCAAGATCACTGAGGCTTACGCCCACAACACCATTGAAAGATGTGTGACTCTATGAATGCGTTTACAAAGTCTGCCAGATGAGATGGGCCTAGCTAAGTATACGCAATGTTAAAAAAAAAAAGGCGGCTCTAGGATTCTAATTGTTGAAACTGGTCTACTGGAAGTTTCAAGTGATGTCAGACATGTCAATACTGCTGCCGTATAACAAAATTTCCTAAAACGCACGTGAAATTTGTCACTGAAGCTTTGAACTGCCACGACATGTTGCACGAAATATGTGAACAATTCATGCGTACGTCGCAGCAGGTATGACAGCGCACACAATACGACAAGATCATGCTCAGCGCATGGAAGCGATCTTAATAAAAGTCGAAAGCTTTCTTCGAAGGTTTATTTTGTGTTGTACATCTCCCTGGCGTATTGCCGCCTGCGTAGTCCAGCCGGCGTAGCTAAGTCGGCAGCATGCTTGGCTCCAACGCAGGCGGCCGGGATTCGATCATCCCTGCCATCTCCTGTTCTTTTCATCTTTCCCTAAATAAATAGAAGATTCTAGAATGTTTGAGAATCATGCAGTGTCTTCATACTAACAATGTTTATATTCCAGAACAATCAAGGTCGAATATTCTAGGCCTCCAGGGGAGTATTAAGAGAAGTTGCGCGCCGCGTCGTGCAGAAAGTATCGCCCCAGAGCTCGATACCGCTACTATAGGCCGCCATCAACGCCAGCGACGCTGTCCCTCTATTTATTTTCTTTCCGGCACAAGTTCGCCACATT